>NC_141552.1:53948333-54656666 GCF_021556685.1 Rattus norvegicus | reverse complement strand
GATGGGCCATCTGTTGAAAGAGGGAGATTGTCCAGTATCTAGAGGATCAAGCCAGGATTTCCTCTAGTTCCCAGACACCAAGGATTACCTAAAAGCTAGGCAATTACGATGGATAAATCTAGCTATGACATGCTTATTGAGCCGAGTACTGTGTTCTACTTCACCTCACTCGCCATGCCCGTTCCAGCCAACACCGTGACACGGCTCTGCTCCTGGTACCCAACAATCCTCATCACTGCTAGTGTGGTTTCTAGTCTCTGGACAATGCCAAAGAATACTGTTCAAGATAAGCTCCCTGACTTGTTCCACATGACATAAGTCAAGGGAATTAAATCCAAACCAGAACTGGGAGTGGTGCACACTTCTGAGTTTGATGTCTGTCTGGTCTAGAGAGTGACTTAGTTCTAGGACAGCCAAAGCCAGCTACACATAACTCTTGGAAACACTTGTTTGAAAACATCAAACCAAAACCAAAACCAAAACCAAGCAAGGGGGTAAAAAGCTAGTCTCTGTGTAAATGGTGCAATTATCACCCCAATGACCTGTGGGTCTCGTCTGTTTAAGAGAAGAAGAGCTTTACTTCCTGCAGCCTCAGGGGGCACGGTGCTGCAGCCAGGCATGGCTGTGTAAACTGAGCCTCATTTACATCCTTAGCAAACCTCCCAAAGAAAAGACTGGTCTTGGAGCTGCCTTGTGGCAGGCTTTCTTCTCCACTGGATAGAGGTTGTTTATTGATAGAGCTAAAGATCCCAATATTCAATTAACTTCCCTCCCGAAAAGATGCCATGTGTGTCCTGGGGATCCTGGAGAGCAGTCAGCACCTCTAAGCCGTCTTCCAGCTCCCATGTTTCCTTTTTTTAATAAGGGAAATGAAGGTGGAGAGGGAAAGAAGAAGAGATGGGAAAGGGGGGACAAAGGGAGGGGTAATGACGGGAAAGAATGAGCATGAATATGTTTGGAGAAGAAAAGATCAGTTAAGAAAGAGACGGGGTGGGGGCTGGAGAGATGGCTCAGCGGTTAAGAGCGCCCGACCGCTCTTCCAGAGGTCATGAGTTCAATTCCCAGCAACCACATGGTGGCTCACAACCATCTGTAAAGAGATCTGATGCCCTCTTCTGGTGTATCTGAAGACAGCTACAGTGTACTTATATATAATAAATAAATAAATAAATAAATAAATAAATAAATAAATAAATAAATAAAAAAAAAGAAAGAGACGGGGTGGGGATGGAGCTGGGGGAGGGCCTGGAGAGATGGCTCAGGGGTTAGGAGCTCTTACTGCTCTTCCAGAGGTCCTGAGTTCAATTCCCAACAACCACAGGGTGGCTCACAACCATCTGGAATGGGATCTGATGCTCTCTTCTGGTGTTGCTGGTGTACTTATATAGAATAAATAAATAGATCTTTTTTTTAAAAGAGAGACAAGGGAGAAAAAAATAATACCAAGAATCAATACTGGACTTATTTCTGGGTTTCTAAAGGCACTGTCCACACCATTAGATGATTAGAATTTTTCAGTGACGAGAGAAAATGCTTGAACATATTACCAGGCTGTAATTACTATACTATTGGATTTATTGGCAAATCGCCATGATTCTGAAATACACGTGACTGCTCATATAGAATAAAGCTATTTGTTTTCACTGTGCAACTTAACATCTGTGAATACCACTGGTCCTGGCCTCCACCCTGCTGGACACACTCATTATAGCCCCAGATTATAGAACATATATTCCCGTGTTCCCTTCTCAGAAATTACCAGCTGAAGCATGGGCCCTACACATAGAAACAACAATGGAGGATGGAGGAGGGAGGAAGTGTCAGCGTCACAGCCTTACTGCTTTTCTGTCACCCAGAGCTAGATGGAAACATCCTAGTGTTTTCTAAGGTACTGACCAAAGAGTCAAAAGGAATTTCTTAGAGAGTCCTTGGGTAGAGCACAAACAAAAAGAATCTCCGATTCCAAGACTCCTAAAACAGCACATGATCTCTACCAAGGCACGCAAGGCTCAGAATTCGACTGTTTTCCCTCTGCCTCAGATAACTTAACTCTGTTGGATAAGAATGAGGAAGTCGAGGATGGGAACAAGGAGGCTGGAGGAAGACTCCAACATGGTAGTGGGAACAAGAGGCTACCTCATAAATCTTTCTTGTAATGACAGAGCCAAGGCTAAGAAAGTCAAGGACCTCCTCCTGATAGCTTGCAATCTGTAACAGGACGTTACCTCACAGACAAGCACAAGTCAGTGGACAAAATACTGTGTCCGCATGCAGCCTGTGTACTGGACTTTCCCTCATAAATGCTTATGAAATGAGGACCACGAACTGCAAACTCCTTCTCCACTTTGACATTTTGCCTTGAGGACTATTTTTATATTGATTTTAACATTTCCTCATTTCCAGTCAGCACACCAATTTCCCAGAAGATTGGCTTCAGGAACATAAATATTGACAAATACTGCTTATTGAAATGTGTGGCAAGAATTAAAAAGCACGCATTCAGACAGAACAGAACAGGAAAACAGATCAGACTCAGCACCAGCCCTCTCACGCTTTCTCTGCTCAGGAGAAATGACGCCAACACCAGGGCGCATCACCTCCCAAACCTGACGATGCCTGCCTTTTACTGCAGTGCTCTGGAGGCAGAGGCAAGTTCCAGGCCAGCCAGGGCTACAGAGTGAGACCTTGTCTCAGAAAAGAAAACAAAACAGAGTAACTGGGATTCTTTGATCCTGCTAAAAATTATCTGGACTATTGTGTCAGTTTGGGTTGCTATAACTAAATACTGTGGCCTGGGTAGCAGAGCAAATATTTATTTCTCACAGTTCTATTGACTTTCAAGTCCAAGATGCAAGGTGCTAGCAGATGAAGTGTTTTATTCCTGGCTTGCAGGCAACAGCCTTCTTGTTGTGTCCTAACATGGTAGAGGGTGCTGGTGACTGTGTCTCTTCTAAGAGCACAACTCCACCATCAA
Source organism: Rattus norvegicus (assembly GCF_021556685.1). NCBI lineage: Eukaryota > Metazoa > Chordata > Mammalia > Rodentia > Muridae > Rattus > Rattus norvegicus. The sequence continues at coordinate 54,653,692 of NC_141552.1, read as the reverse complement.
GACTCTACTGTAACAACCTTATCTAAAGCTAAACACCTCCCACAGACCCTACCTTCTATACCACACACCAGAGAGGATGGGACTCCACCCAGGAGTTGGTTGGAGCATTATCTTTCCACCCACAGAGTACATTATGTTCTCTAAGTACCGATGAAAACATAACTGCTGGCCACACTCAGGGTGGGCAATTAATCGGTCAGTCTGTCCATTCACATTTACTCTATATTGAACGGTAAGGATATACAGCAAAGATAAACTCTTGGTGAATAATTGGGTGCCTTTAGGGAGAGAACAGAAATGGCCACAGGACACATTCTGTGATTGTGGCGCCTTCAGTGTCGGGTTTCTCGAGTGAATATACCTTATACACAGATTCTTGGGACTCTTGGGAGGGGCTCAGGATTCGTCAGTTTCTAGAAGCACTATACCAAGTTCTCAGAGAACTGTGTGAAGAAGGACCATGTACTGTTGCACAGAGCTGAGCAACTGTGGGTATGGAACTTGCTGCGGGAGTCTACTCCTCAGTTCCAGCAACTGCTGAAACCAGGGTGAGGGTTAAAGTAGGACGGGGAAGTGTGCGCGCCGCAGAATGTCAGTTAAGAGCCCACTGTCTGCAGACTGCTTCCTGCCTCAGATAACAATCGCCTGTGCCTGTGTACAGATCGCTAGCAGGCTGTGGTGTGTGTGTGAAGGGAACTGACGCGGTTGGTCCCTGGGCAGGCTGAACCAACCCCATTAGGTTAGAACAACCTGCAGCTTCTCACTCTTCCTGTCAACAAGAGCAGGTGGAGGGCCCTTCTAGAGGTGCCCAGAGTCGCAGCCAGCAGAGGTGACCTAAGCTTACTACTCTTAATGGGCTGGCAAGGGTCCCAGCAGCCATTTTCTGTGCAATAAAGACTATTTTTGGAAGTAGAAAGGGGGAAGGGGGAGGGGAGAAGATATAGGTATCAAACCCAGAGCCTTATGTATTGAAAATGATCCTCCATTGGGCTAAATCCCCAGCCTGACAATCTCCATAGCTCCTTTGGCAGCCTAATAAATATCTTCTTAGAAAAATCTCTATTATGGAAATCTTAAAAAAAAATAGAATGAGTTTCCAAATACTAGTCACCTACCTTCAAGAACGACTAAATCAGGGTCAGTCCCATCTCATTCTTCCCTGAGGATACATGTCTTGGTTTGCTAGGTCAATTCTGGTTATAGTTTGTTATCCTAGTGTAATCAACAGCTCTCTCCTTTAGTCTTAGATGTGTCTGAATTTTGATGGCAAGTTTTACACTCTTCACCATAGCTACTTCCCCTGCCCCAGATTATTTTGAAGCAAATTCTAGACATAAGTTCACCATAAATGTTTCATTAAACTTAGGACAATGTGTTCTTCCTTCTAAATAGTCATGCTGTGGCTTTTCTTGTCTCCCAGCAGGAAGGAGAGAGACAGGCAGATTCAGTGCATGTGGACTCTTGACACCCATCCTGTGGCCTGGCTGCCTGGCTCCAGCTTATGGACAAGACTGGCACAGACAGACAAAAGCCAAGTGTGTGCCCAGAGGAGCATGCGCCACTCTGCCCTCTGCCACTGTACCTATTGCCTCCACACAGATTCAGAAACAAGGTGCAAACTCAGGACAGGAGAATGAATCTCTATAATTAACTGAAGGAACAGAAGGCATTTGAACAGTTCAAGTAGATCAAAACAGTACACTCTACAAGAGAAAAAAATTCCCAGCCCTTTTCTCTACTCTCTGGAGGATATCACGGCAAAACTCCAGATCTAGGGTGAAGCTGGGACATCTGAAGCAAACTACCATACAGTAAAACATGGAGAAACGGGACATAGTAACATCTGAGTCCTTTGAAGAGGTCCCACAAAGTTCACTGGTCTATATGACCAAGAAACCTCACTTCTGGGTTATTTCTTAGACACAGAGGATGTTTGTCACAGCTCATTGTAGGGCAACCCAGAACAGCACCATGGAAGACCATGGTAGGTACAACAGAGAACATGCACACTGTGAGACAGTGTAAGGTAAGAGTCCCTCCACACCCATCAAAAAGCAGACACAAAGAATGGACTAAATATACATACAGTGGCAGATCTATAAACAAAGAAGGCCAAGGAACCCAAACACACACACACACAAAGGAAAGAATTGGTAGAGTTAAAAAATATATATGTATACATACACATACACACACAACTATTTTAAGACTTAGGGGCTGGAGAGATGACACAGTGGTTAAGAGCACTGGCTGCTCTTCCAGAGGACCTGGGTTTGATACCCAGCACCTGAATGGCAGCTCACAGCCATTTCTAATTCCAGTTCCAGGGCCTCTGAAACCCTCTTCTGGTGTCTGTGGGCCCTGAAGCCATTTCCTCAGCTTCCTTGATTTAAAAAAATGCTTTCTTTTACCCAAAAAGATAGAATCTGAGGGGTCGGGTCAGGAGGACTGAAAAAAGCTGCCTCACTTCCTCCTATAAGTCACAGAAAGGAGGTCTTACTGCAGTTCACACGTGGCAATGGTATGACTGGTAGCTTATGTGTCAGTCACTGGACTCATCATAGCTTCTGCGTCTCAATGTAAAATAGAGGAACTCAAACAGAGACCCTCAGCCCTCTTCACAGCAATCCCTCCCATCAGAGAGGGTGGGACTGCTGCCCACTGGGCCACCTATTCCAGTTAAGGGACTCCATTTTGTTTACATTTCTAACCCATAGGAAGGCAATCCAAAGCTGCTTCCTGTTTTAACACTTCCCTGGCTGCAGGAGAGCATGTGTTTACATATCCTGAAGTATGGCTGATCCCAATGGTCTGGTACACAAGTCTCGAGCAAGCAGACACTCAGTCTAGGTCTGTTTTCTCCACTCCACTGTAGCTTACTGCATGCCAGACTCTGGGAAAGACACTGAACAGTACACAGGGAGGAAAGCTGCTTTACAGCTCTTGACAGGGGACAGAACAATAAAATAGGCAAAAGCACGCGTCATAGCACGCATTATGGTAGGACCAGGACATGGAGTGGGACTACACTGAACTTTGGGGCTAGGATGGCGATAATATCAGGTAAGACACTGTTAGAAAGACGGGAAGTCTAAAGAAAGCCACTCCGGCCTTGAGTTGGCCAGTTAACTAGATGAGTTCTAATGTGGCTGCCTCAGAAAGGAATGACATCATCATCTAATACAATCATATACCTACCAACAGCTGCAGAGTGTAACAACGTCCTCAGTACTGTTCTTACTCTCACATACTACACTCCCAGAACTCCTGACACCCCTCATTTAGTGCTGGAGTCTATGCCTCTTACCCTTGGGCTTGAGTGGGCTTGAACTATTTGGACCTAGTATAGCAGAAAAGCCATGCTGTATGAGAGAGCAACATACAAAGGATATGGCTGCTGCTCAGCTCATCAGAGCCTTCCCTTCACAATTAGCCATCACATTGGAAGGAAACTAGACCACACAGAGAACATGGGTTGACAAGCCTTGCACAAGCCTGCTGAGAGCCAGGCATGTGAGTGAATGAATCATCCATCTTAGTTACTCTTCTACTGCTGTGATAAGACATCATGACCAAGGCACCGTATAGAAGTTTATTTGAAGCTCACAGTTTCAGAGGTAGTGTTCACGACCATCATGGCAGGGAGTGTGGCAGCAGGCAGGCATAGGGATGGAGAAGTAGCTGAGAGCTGAGATCCTGACTCATAAGCAAGAGGCAGAGGGAGCTAAATGGGAATGTGTGGGCTTTTGAAACCTCAAAGTTCCCCCTAGAGACACACCTCCAACAAGGCCACGCCCCCTGATCCTTACAAACAATTCCACCAACTGGGGGCCAGGCATTCAAATATATGAACCTATAGAGGGTGGGACATTCTCATTCAAACCTCACACCATCCAAATAGCGCCTTTAGATTCTCAGCTGAGAATCCTACCATGCTGCTCCTACCATGCCCACAGAATAAACGGTTGTTAGACCATGAAGGTTTAGGCTCGTTTGCTCTGCAGTTGCATTATAAGAACATATGGATAAAGCATAGTTCATTCACAGAATGGAAACTGTTGCAGCAGGCTAACAAAGGTCTCCAGCACTACACTACAAGATGCTTGCTGGCCCCCCCCAAACAATGCTCAGTGAAGAAGGCAGACTTACAGGCATAAACTGGTTTTATTCATTTTCAGTACAAAAAATAATCAGGCAGATCAAGGCAGGGCAGAAATTATCCGATGGGGCAGTGACAGGGAAAGGGCATGACGCAGGTCCTAGGATACAGGGACTCATCAGGATATATATTTACAGACTGGAGAGAAGGCTCAGTTCATAAAGTGGACCCAAGTTTGGATTCCTAACACCATGTAAATAGCTGGTGCAGGAACACATGCCTATAATCCCAGTTCTGGGGAGGTGGAGGCAGGAAGCTCCCTGAAACTCACTGTCTAGCCAGCCTGAACTGGCTGAATTGATGAGCTCCAGATTCAGGGAGACCCTGTCTCAAAAATAAGGTAGGGAGTCAATCTCTGACCTAATGTACACATGAGCATGCCCACACCCACACCGTACATGCAAAGATGTACACTTCTGATAGACTCCTAGTACTTAGGTTTTTGTTTGTCTTGATACAGAGACCTACTCTGTAGTCCCGGCTGGTATAAAACTTACTATGCAGATTAGACTGGTCTTGAACTCACAGAGGTCTACTTGCCTTTGTTGGGACTAAAGATGTACAATCATGACCCTGAGTTTGGATCCCCAGCAATCATACAAAAATATGGGATCATGAGTCTGTAACCCCAGCATTCGGAGGGGACAAAGAAGTAGAGAACAGCAGACTTCCAGAGCTTGCTGGTCAATGTCCATCAAACCTAGAGGAATCAATGAACTCCAGGTTCGGTAAGAGACACAAGTCTCAAAAATTAAAATGAAGAGCAATTGAGAAAGATACCCAACACTAAACTCTTTTACACAAACACACACACACACACACACACAGAGAGAGAGAGAGAGAGAGAGAGACACACACACATACACACACACACACACACACACACACACACACACACACAGGTGCACACAGAGCGGACTGACCACTCTGGCAGATCCTGAAAGCTTGTTGTAGAGCAGTTCAGGAGCTGCTGCTATTCACAGGTGGTGTCAATGGAAAGAACCAGGCTTCACTGCACCGCCAACCCCTGGCAAACATGAAGGTCTCTCCTATGCTATTGAGGTCCTGGGCTGGTGCCCAATGGGCCATCTGGTTGACTTGACTGAACAATTATTTATTCTGATTACTGAGCTTTTTGGCATCTACTAATAACATGTGCCAAGCACAGTAGCAAAGTACATAGGTCAGCGTAGAAAGATGATGGCAGGTGTTGTGCCTATAGCAACAGTATTCACTTGGGAGACTGAGGCAGGAGGATCACAAGTTTTAGGCTAACAAGGCTATATGGCCAGATTGTGTCCAAGTCAGAGGAATGGAGTTCGGACAGGGTCAGCAGATGCATTCCAGTTTGTGCTTTAAGACAGAGAAAACCCACTGCTGGTTTTCATGAAGATGTAATCCTGGATGAACAGGTTGCTAAGACAAGGGAAGAAGATGATGGCTCAGTTTAGTCATACTAAATTTGGGGACTCTGACCAAAAAAAAAAAAAAAAAAAAAAAAAAAAAAAAAAAAAGCTCACTCATTTGTTGTAAGAGGTAAAAACTAGAAGGGAAGACATGGACTGCAGTTATGAATCAGGCTAAACAGTGAAACAAAACGAATGTGTGGCGGGAGCAGATCGATAAGCCAGCCTAGTCTGAGCAGCTAAGGCAGTGCTCAACCTTCCCAACACTGCGACCCTTTGGTACAGTTCCTCATGCTGTGGTGACCTCCAATCATAACATTATTTTAACTGCAAAGCTGGAGAAATGGCTCAGCAGTTAAGAGCACTGGCAGCTGCTCTCCCAGAGGACCCAGGGTTCAATTCCCAGCACCCAAATAGCAACTCAGAACTGTCTGTAACTCCAAGATCTGACATCTTCACACAGACATATGAGCAAGTGAAACACCGATGCACATAAAACAGAATAAATAAAAATTTAATTATTTTCGCTGCTACTTCATAAACATAGTTTGCGCTGGGTCTCAGTTCTTAAGACCATTGGGAAAAAGTGTTCCCAATGGTCATGACTCACCAGATGAGAACCTCTGAGCTAAGCTAAAGGTATCATTCCCGGTCCACACTGCCCACAGCCCACAGTCCACACACACTGGGTGCTCATTCTTTCCTCATCCTTCCATTCCTAGCATGGTTCAAATTAAGTTAGCTCTTGGAGAAGGAAATCAATTAACTCTATTGATATCTAGAAATCATTGTTTCTAGATATCTCAGAGCCCAATGATTCTCTTCAGATACTAGCTTGTTTCCACCTATTTGCTGAATGAACTCGGGGGAAGAAGGCAGGGAAAAGCCCCATCTTTCTCAGTGCACTATTAGAACACAAATAATAAAAGGGTGAAGCAGCTGTAGGCAGCACATTTTCCCCAAAGATACAAATGCTTAGTAAGTAAGGGAGAAGAGCACAGCATGAAAAGGTGAAAAGGGAGGCTCACCCTCTGGCTGTGTCCAGGAGACCAAGCCTGCTGCTGGACTGCAGAATTACATTTTGTACACTGGCAAGAAGATAGGCTATTGCTACAGAAGCAACAGAAGAGTTTGCAGTACAGATGCCAGCCCCAATCCCAGTCCAATCGGCAGTTGGTGACAGGGGCCTCAAACACACCCAAAGGTCACAATATAGTAGGGCCACACAGGTCTGTACTTGGCTTCAAAGGGTAAAACTAATCAATAGTCAACGGGAATAGGAATGGTGGCGGGACCAGAACCCCCCACTTTAGCAACCTTCAAAAGGACTCTCCTCTCCTGCTCTTCTTCCACACGGATCTCAGACAGCCCAGACTGCTGTAAACTTGCCATGAACCATGAAATACCTGCAACCTTTGACTCCCCTCCTCTACCCACACCATTTTGTGCCACCACAGCTGGCTTATGCGGTGCTGTGCATGCTAGGCAAGCACATTATCCACTCAACTACAAACCGACCCTCCCTCATCTCTTAATAGCTGAATAGTATGCTGGGTCATGAAAATGTAAGTTATTTAGTTAATTTGCTACATACAGATGCTGAAGCTGTCCCCAAGTTTTTAGTAGTAGAAACAGTATTTCTCTTGGTACCTTGGGTATTTTTTCTGTTTCGTCCCTTAGGTAAATTTTATAAAGTAAAATCAGTTAAGAAATGGACACTTGGGGCTGGGGATTTAGCTCAGTGGTAGAGCGCTTACCTAGGAAGCGCAAGGCCCTGGGTTCGGTCCCCAGCTCCGAAAAAAAGAACCAAAAAAAAAAAAGAAAAAAAAAAGAAATGGACACTTTAGGGCACTCTGCCAGTGAGCTGTATTCCCTGCTCCTAACCTCTTAAAACTGGTCAGAGCCTCAAGGTTCAGTCCTTCCATGACATTTTTTTACCCTACACTCTCCCTCCTGAGTGTCTAGACTTTGACCATCTGTGTTAATGCCCTGTGTGTGCCTTTACAAGTTTTTCATTGCTTCCCTAACAAAGTCACCTTAGGTTTTCTTCTTCCTATGGTCTCTTATTCACACTCCTGGGACAAGCAATGGTTTGGGACTCAGATCTTTGCAAACATAAGACCCATTACACAGTACTCATGCAAAACCAGACAGCACCACATTGACTACTCACATGAACCACTAAAGAAATCATTGCCTTAGCTGGCGGGGTGTGCACACCTTTAATCCTGGCTCTTGGGGCACACAGGCAGAACTCTGTGAGTTCCAGGAGACCCCGGGCTGTTACATAGAGAAACTCTGTCTTGAAAAACCAAAAAAGAAAAAAAAGAAAAAAAAGAAAAAGAAATCACTGGCTCAGAGAAGCACTGTCTTGGGTTTTACTGTTGTGAAAAGACACCATGACCACAGCAACTCTTATAAAAGCAAACATTTAACTGGGGCTGGCTCACAGTTTCAGAGGTTCATTAGTCCATTGCCATCCCAGTAGGAACCGTGGTGGCATGCAAGAGGGCACGGTGCTAGAGAGGTAGCAGAGTTCTACATCCGGATCAGCAGGCAGAAGAGAGAGAGAGAGACACTGGGCCTGGCTTGAACATTTGAAACCTCAAAGCCCACCCCCAGTGACACATCTCCTCCAAGGCCACACCTCCTAATAGTGCCAATCCTTATGAGCCAATAAGGGCCACTGTCATTCACACAACCACAACCATGAAGCTTTATCATTGGATCATCATCAGTCACTTGGTTATTGTAGAACAGGACATCTGCAAGCCACTAACTAAGTCTGTAAAAGTGACTGCTCACAGCAATGGGAGAATCAAATCTTTACAAGGGAAAGCACCTTCACCAAATGATCAGTTTACAAGAACCAATGATGGAACCCTAGCGTTTGTTATGTGCTTGTCTCATGACCAATATGATGTGCATGGCAATGGCACTTTTGTTTTTGCTCAAAGTACTTAAACTGAAACTAATTAAGCATTTAGAACTAACCTAATTTTAAGTGTATAAAAATAAATAAATAAATAAATAGGGTAGAGGAACAGGTTAAATAACAACCCTGAGGAACAACAAGAAAACCTAGAATGAAGGCTGTTCCAGAAATCAAATGATACTGTCATTGCAGAACACCATGGAGGTGATCCTCAGTAGCAGAGGTCCCCCCCCCCCCCACACACACACACAACAGGAGGTCTTTCAGAGGGCATCGTTGCTCGTGTCCTCAAACAGCTTTATACTATACTTTTCAGTGTGGTTCACAATGACAAATGTTTAATAACGCTAACTAAGCATTTCTGCTCAATGAACAACAAATGATGTTCAATAAACACGTGTTGAATGGGGAAATATTTTGAGTACAGATGGGGAAATATCAACATGGAGTGGATCTAGGATGGTTTATAGCAGTACTAAAATGCCATGCATGGTGGCAAATGTCTGCAGTGACAGCACAGTGTAGAAACAGGAGGTAAAGAAGTTCAAAAGCATCCTAGGTTATACAGTAGGTTCAAGGCCAGCTTGGACTCCATAAAACCCTGTCTCAAGGTCTCAAGCCATGTAGGTTGAGGATGATTTCTGGGTTCAGAGTGTCCGACTCTCATTAGGTCTTTAACCATCTACAGTCCGCCACCCGTGGCTTTCAACAAAGATCCACTTACGTTTGCCCATCTACTTAGTTAATTCTCTCAACATTACCTACTAAGTAATCCATCGTCCTTCATTCGCAGATTTGTGCTGCACTCTTTATATCACACCAAGTATCCTTGTACCTAAGGCTCTGCCTTGGAAATCTGTATTCTATTTCCTTTTTCCATTACCTCTTCTCAGAGGCACCAACCTGGTTTCCGTGCCATGGCTTGACAGAGTATAAATTCTAATACACCACTGCGAGTCTCCCTTTCCTGCTGTTGAGGACCCAGGGCCTTGAACATGCTGTGAAAACGCTCAGTACTGAGTTATCTAGTTCCTACCCCTTTAATTTTGTTTTTTTTGTTTTTTTTTTTTTTACAGTGATGGAGAGTAAACCCAGATCTTACACATGATAGATAGTTAAGTGCTCTGTCACTTAGCCACATCTGTGGCCTTAATTTGTATCTTCAAACAGAGTTTTGCTAAGTTGCTCAGCATTCTCTCATATCTGTGATCCTCCTGCCTCAGTCCCAAGTAGGCAAAATTACAGGCATGCACCTCTTAAAAAAAAAAATTCCATGTAGAATTCTGAGGCTGGTGGCTGCTGACACACCTGTAACTTCCACGAGCCAGGTGTGGTGATACACACTCACAATTAGGCAGATGTGTAACTCTAGTAATGGCATAGATTGAAGCAGAATTGTGAGCTCCAGGGTGGCCTGACATACACCTTACTTAAACAAACACCCACGTTATAAAAGTTTACTTAAAACACCCTGAATAGAATTGTACTTTGTAGCAGAGTGCTACTCCTCTGAGATAGATGAGATACTAGGACTACTGAGACAACTCTTTATGTTCTTAAAGTCAACTTGCACCTGAACCAACAGACTGCTGCAAGAGATGGCTAAAACGGAATCTTAGCCACGTGCAATCACATACCTTTGATCCCAGCACCCAGAAGGCAGAGGCAGGCAGACCTCTGGGTTCTAGGCCAGTCCAGTCTACAGTAAGCTGTTCCAAGCCCACCACTGATACATAATAAGATCTTCTCTCAAAATAGTTAAAAACTGTTGTAGCTCCACCTGGTTCTGCTGTAGTGACAGCCCTAGCCAAGTTTGTGTATGTACACACACACACACACACACACACACACACACTCGCAGAACAAGTCACATAAAAAATTTACACAAAAACAGAGAAGTGAAAGAACACTGGCCACGCGTCTGCCCAGACAAAGGTACCAGGCGTGTGGGTAAAGAAGCCTTTAAGATAGTCAACACCCAACCACAGCTTCGTGGACGCTGTAAAGCCCCCATGCTGAGGTGCTCCTCATTTCCCGACTTATAAATACTCTGAGAAATAGTGACTTACTAGCTTAAACTTTTAAGTTTTAGGTGTTTGTTATGGAATAGGTATGCTATAAATTACTAGTGACACTGTTCCTTATCTTGTGTTGGGAGCTTACCTAAGGAGAACTCTAGACTCAGCTAATTATAGGAGGGACGGTGGGAGGAGAGTGTAGAACTAGAGGCAGGATGGCCAATGAGCACCCCTCTCTCTGCTGTCTCAGGTGGAGACTAGAATTTGGATTATCTTCCTTTGACGGTGAACATTATGGACCTGTGCATACTAACTTCTAGTCACAAATGGAAAAGCTCCCTGATGGCAGTGCTGAGGGCACATAAGTCATAGAAAGTGCAATATCCCTCCAAACACTGTTCATTATCCAAGAAAGTCAGGACAGGAACTCAAGCAGGGAAGGAACCTGGAGGCAGGAGCTGATGCAGAGGCCATGGAGGGTGCTGTTTACTGGCTTGCTCAGCCTGCTCTCTTAGAGAATCCAGGACCACCAGCCTAGGCACCACCCACAGTGGGCTGTGCTCTCTCCCATCAATCACTAATTAAGACAATTGCTTACAGCCATATCTTATGGAGGCATTTTCTCACCTGAGGCTCTCTTTGCTCTGATGACTTAGTATGAGTCAAATTGACGTTAAAACTAGCCAGTAAACAAGGAAACCTCAAAATCCCAATAGACCAAGGCAGGGAAAATGATTATTTCAGTTGATCAGAAAACAAAGTGAAAGAATTCATTACTACTTTATGTTTGCAATTCTCAATAAAACAGAAAGGGGAATACCTAATTGAAAAAATATGAGTATCTTCACCAAAAATTACAGCAAATTTATATTCAATGGAAAAACCATTGTTGAACATAACCATGGAGGCACTGATCTGCAAGTTAGGGAGGGGAACCTAAATATAGACATTAGAGTGGAAGAGATAATAATTGCTTTTTTATATCATGTAAACTACAAGATCTATTTATCAAATTGTTTTTTTCTATGACAGCAATAAATTGACTAGAAACAAAAATAGAAGAAACCATTTTGTTTCTAGTAGTAAGTAACTTAAACAAGAATATGCAGAACTCTTGAGACATCCAAGGGACATTATGTATTCTCGCATAAGATCTGATATTATAAAGATGGTAATCTTCACACTGACATAAATTCAGAGCTATTTATATAAACATCAATAAGAGTCTGTTCAAAACTTCTATTCACAACTTAATCACAAAATAATTTAAAAAATTGCATGAGACAGGTCTTTTGTAGCCCAGGCCAACCTCAGACTTGGTCTCATGTAGCAATTATAACTTTACACTGATCCTTCTGCCTCTCTCTACTTTCCAAATGCTGAAATTACAGGCATATACCACCCAGCAGACATAAAGCCTTTGGCTAAAAGGCACTTCACCCTTTCTCTACTGGGTGTCTCCCTTGTCAGAAGGAGGCTAACAGGCCAAGGAGCAGGGCAGGTTTGCAATGTGCTCACAGTGTTCATTTCTCCTGATATCTGCGGACACACATGGTATAAGTGAAACCAGACAGATGCACAGGCTTCACAAAGTACTCAGAATGATCCATAAGATGCATCTTTCATTCTCAAAACCCCCAGCACGTTCTCTACCTTCATCTATTAAGTCAAGTGTTTAAAGACAATCACATCTTGGGGCTAATTATTCTGTACAGCTCTGAGGGTGCGTGTTAGAGTTGGGCATAACCAAGGCCTTGCCTACACCTAGACTCCTCACTCTCTTTTCTTCTTTAAACCTATGGACAAGGTTTCACCAAGTTATTAGACTTACACAGATTGGCCTTGGATTCTACGATTCTACAGGCTTTGAACTTCTGACTCTCTTGTCTTGGCTTAGTACTGGTGGTTACTAGACAACTGGACAAAAGTATGAAACATCAAAGTGAAAGACTTTATACTTTATACTACATATTTTTTAAAAAAAAATCATATTCAGTTGGGTGGTGGCGGCGGCACATGCCTTTAATCCCAGCACTGGGGAGGCAGAGGCAGGTAGATCTCTGTGAGTTCAAGGCCAGCCTGGTCAACAGAGCGAGTTCCAGGATAGCAAAGGCTACATACACAGCGAAACCCTGTCTTGAAAAACAAAACCAAAAAGTCCAACAAAGCATCTTTACCAGGGGTTTCTTATTTTTAGTTTATGAGTGCTCTGTCTGCATGCCTGGTGCTGAAGAGGTCCAAACAGGCACCAGATTCCCTGGAACTGGAGTTAAGGACAGTTGTGAGCTGCCATATGGGTGCTGGGAACTGAACCCCAGTTCTCTGGAAGCAGACAGGGCTCTTAACTGCTGAGTCATCTATGCCTCCAGCCCCATCACCTCCCCCCCACCCCAGCTGGGGAACAAACCCAGGGCCTTGCACCAAGCGCTCTACCACTAAGCTAAATCCCCGACTCCACTATGCACTTTTTAAAGCTCCGTAAAAATCACACTCATGTGAGACAAACACTGTAGATGGAGTCAGAAATGAAGGAAATTAGGTAAAAGTAAAATTGGCAGTGTCTATACTGGGACTGGCTCACCCAGGGCATGCACATCCACAAATCTTGGTGCCTGTCTTATCTTTCCCACTCCCTTGTTTTGGGTTTTTTTTTTTGGGGGGGGGGGGTTGGGGGTTTGGGGAGGACAGGTCCTACTGTTATGTTCCATTGGCTGGCCTGAGCGAGACTATTTTCTTCACCTGCACAGTGAGGTGAGAATACTAGTTTATCCCTTTAAATTTTCTTCCAATTTTAGGATTCTGTGTCCCAAGTGAGTGCCTGGTGCCTGCAGAGGCCAGAAGACGGTGCTGGGTCCTCTGAACTGGAGTTATAGAGAGTTGTTAACCTTCCTTTGGATACTGGGATTTAAACCTTCATCCTCTGGAAGAGCAGCTCATGTTTTTAACCACGGAGCCACCTCTCCAGCCCCCACTGACTGGGTCTTGACAAAGTTTCACAACTCAGTAGCAAGGCCAGAGGACAGTTGGAAATACAGAGTCAAGAGTGCACCTTGACTGCAGGGAGAGAAAGCGGGTAAGATTTTTACATTAAACTACATGAGCTGTGGGTAAGAGGGCAGGGTGACATGGAAAGCTTTGGGTGTGGAGGGCAGTACTGATGGAGAAGTACTTCTTGTTGCTTCTGACCCAGGTGAGGTGAGCACTGTGGAACGTTATATGTAAAAATGGTGCAGTGCTAACTAGGGCCATTTACCAGGGGTTTGTGTTTGTTTATTTGTTGTTTTTGTTTGAGGCAGGATTTCTCTTCCCCTGAAACTCTCTCTATAGATCAGGTTGGCCTTGAACCTCTGACTCTCTAGTGCTGGGACTAAAGACATGAGCCACCACACCCAGCCCATCCTAGGGTTTAAAATCAAAGTTCCAACATATTTTAAACTGATTTACTTCCTTTCTCAAATCCCTCTGTGGACTTTGAAATTACTTTCTGGACACTACGGAATTTCCCTTTTTATGAATACGAGGATTATTAGCCTTAAAGATTGCTGCCCATCCCTCCTCTGTACTAGGTACAATCAGGGCCCTGGGATTTTTCTCAGGATGATTTACTGAATGAATTCTTGTCTCATGCCTTACCACTCTACCACCTACAGTCTCCTGGAGCACACAGATTCTCACAGGGATGCTCTGAGGATGACAACAGTGACTAAGTAGCATCTTGCCACAGGAACAAGAGCTTCTCTTGTTATACGAAGAGATGACAAAATGAGTTCAGGCTGCCATGGGCAGGTAAAGACTGTGTTTGCACTGTTTCACGATTCCCTCTTAATTGACTCTTGATAAATAATTCATCTCCCTTCAGCAATTCTCACCTTTGGCAAAAGGTCAGTGTATTGACCATGAGCCGTAGACAGTGGGAACTCTTTCAGCTGCCCTCAGAGGATGCCTTGAGAGACCCGTGCTCTGACACCCTACCAACCAGGCTTATGGTTGTTCCAGGAGACAGTTCAAGGCATTGCCCTTCTAAATGCCTTTCAACACAACAGGCTCTAAGCTTGTTGTTACAAATGAGCTGAACAGTCTGTCAAAGCCAGGTCTTTAAACTGTTTCAAGCCTTTTGAAGTCACTGAACAGCCATGTGCACAGGGTGTCTTGTACTATAGCATGGCAGCAAGAACAAAGCCATTTCTTGCTTACATTTTGTCAAGGGTGTAACCGAATTTCTCTTACAGATTAAGTTGAGAAAAATACAACAGAAGCCAGTATTTCCTCACATCTCAGCAGTAAGCTCAGCCAGTCAGAAGCTAACACACAGAAGGCTCCTGGATTAACTTTAAAAAGAACAACAACGCCTCACATATGCCCTGGTTGGCCTTAAACTCACAAGACTCACCTGTCTCTGCTTCCAGGAGCTGGGTTTAAAGGGGCTGCCTCATGCCCAGCTAGGCAAATTCTTTAAACTAAGCTGAGGGCAAGCAGATTAATTCTGTAAAAAAGCATGGTGGATGAATATAGACATCAGTGATGAGCCTCACACTTCTAAGGTTTTCTTCCTTTGATAACATCTAGTACATACAAAATACCAGATCACAACAATGCTGGCAAGAAGGTCAGATCTCCAGTGCAGGCTCTGACTTCATCAGCATCCCTTGAATGACGTCACAGTGGGCAGCCAATGTGGATTTCCTCCTCTTTTCTTAGCAACCTCCTCCTTACACAGTGAAGGGATTCTAGTAGCCTCATAGCACAAAGAAGAAATAAAGAGATGGCCTCAGAGGTCTTACCTCAAAATCAAGGGTATAAGCCAAGAATAAAATGTAGGTTTTTAAAATCTTAAAAACTCTTACTCTCGGTTAAAGATGTCCTGCGTCGAGCACACTAGGGTGGATTTTACGGTCCTGCTGCTCTTATGTACAGACAGATACAACTCCCCCGTCATGATACTGTGCTGAGAACTGCAATTTCTTTTTTTTTTTTAATTTATTTACTTATTATATATAAGTACACTGCAGCTGTCTTCAGACACACCAGAAGAGGGCATCAGATCCCATTACAGATGGTTGTGAGTCACCATGTGTTTGCTGGGATTTGAACTCAGGACCTTCGGAAGAGCAGTCAGTGCTCTTTACCACTGAGCCATCTCTCCAGCCCAAACATTGCCATTTCTTTTTGAGCTGTTTTATGGCAAGTCCAAGTGCACCTGGTGTTGTTTGTTTTGTTTTAATTGATGAGAGGCATTTCATATTGCTGTATGTAACCAAATAATCAAACAAGATGTCTGGTCATATAATCCTATCCAAACTGTAATCACAGAGGAGTGCAGGGAGAAATGACATGAAGGAACACAATGTGACTTCCAGAGATCAAAGGAAACAAAGCTAGCCTGGAGAACAGGGAGGAGCCAAATCTATCTACTTAAAAATCTATGATTTATGCAATTTCCAACCATTACTTCTAGTAGAAGAAAATCCTCAAACTTCTGGCTCAAAACATTTCTAACGTACATCAGGAAATGAAAAAAATCAAATAGGACCTGAAAACAAACTTCAAGAGAGTAGAGTCTTTTGATGGCGGAAAACTGATTCCTAGGAGACCTGAGCCATCTCACCACAAACTAAAGAGGCTGCCTTCTCTGATACCACAGTATCTGAGATTTCTTATGCTGTTCTTTTGGAATTCAGCAAACACTTGGTGCCAAGGCTGCAACAGGGAAGGGTAGCTGCAATTATCTATAAGGAGTTCCGATGCCTACTCTCAATCAGCTCAGAGAGTAGGCTGTAAATGTAACTTTTATTCTCCCGTAGCAATTGTCATCTCTGAGGCTCACTGCCCTGCTAGCCTAGGCCTAGTCCTGGAAGCTTCTAGCTTCCGTACAATCTAGTCTAGGCCTAGAATGTTTTCAGCCTCTGAGACTTGCTGCTGAATAAGTTCACCCTTTCTAGTTCTTTCTAATCTCTGGCTGGCTGGTTCAACTCAGCTGGCTCAAACCCCTCTCCAAGCTGACTGAATCTGGCTTCTCTCTGGGCCTCTCAGTGAACTGCTCTGCTTGATCTCAGACTAACTCTGGCAATCTGTTCTAATCTTCTGGCTCCTTCTCATTCTCAGGCTCGTTCTGTCTTCACCTGTGTCTAGCTTGTTCTCTCTCTCTCTCTCTCTCTCTCTCTCTCTCTCTAAAACCTGTCTCTGTTCAACTGTCCTTAGAAAACTACCTCCTCTCTCTGCACTGCCCTTAAATAGCTCCCTTTTTCTCTCTCTCTCTTCCCATGAGAGCTGGGCATATTCTATTCTGTCAAATCTTTCTTTGGATTCATCACTTTACCACTCAATTAGACCTCACTTTCAAACATGGGTGCTTCCTTCTACAAACTAACTTTACCTTCATTGTTTGGAACTAAAGGTGTGTGCAACCATACCACAACTAGATACAGGTTTTTACAGTAAATAACAATCTTGAGGGTCACAGTGGGATCAAATATCCTGCAATAGCAGGCTATTCTAATGGCTCTTACTGTAACTTACAAACCTGTAATACTTTTAAAAAATGTTTTATTTTTATTTCATGTATATGGGTGTTTTGCTGGCATGCATTAGTCGCTGACGCTAGAAAAAGCGTTGGGTTGCCTGGAACCAGTTACAACTGTTGCTGTCACGCAGTACCCCTAGAAGAGCATCCAGTGCTCTGAACTGCCAAGCCAGCTCTCTAGTCCCGGACCTGGGTCACTCTGGATGTTTCCTTTACAGTCCTAGGGCGGCAAGTTAAGGCCAGAATCTGGTCTTTCACTTTTCAATATGAAAAGCCTAGAAGGTGCAGCCTCGTACAAAAACACTCGGTCCAGTTCAGGAACACCAACATGGCCAACTAAGTTCCAAGGAGGGTAACTGATATTCTGAGCAATGTGACCTGGTGTATTTAAAGGAGATAATAACAGCGACCACTGAGTATGAAATATCTCTCCTGGTTAGACAGAAGGGCAGGTGTAAGTACTACTACCTTCTGCCTACCTAGACTTTTGGTCTCATCTGCAATGGAGTACCAAATTCAACACAAGTTATTCTGCCCACAGCAATGGGCTGAAGTGTGCTGTTTGCTTCCTACTGAACTGCTCAAAGAGAGGTTGGATTCCCATTCCACTGTAGCAGTAATTTCTGGTCTGGAAAAGCTGTTCTCATCTTTACCCATTTATCTTCACTGTTCTATGAGGCCTTGGCCACTTTATCCCTCCCTTTGATTCCCACCTGACAGGGAAATAGTCCTTAGACTTGAATGTCATAGTGTTAGTCTCAGAGTGACTACTGTAAGCAAAGCTAATGAAAGCAACACAATACACGTAAAGGGTGAGAACAGCTGCCAAGTGGGGGCAGCCCTAGACTACCATCAGATTATATACTCCTATAGAAAGAGGCGGGACACCCTCGGGGGTTGACTGGTTATAGGACAAGGGGCCCTGTTTTCTTGAGGGGCTTTACAATGGCACTGACACCCTTCTTCATATATAGCCTGTCATTATAAATACCATTTCCAAGGCAAACAGAGCCATTTCCTCCTAAGCAGCTGCCAGTGACAGTTCTGAGGCCAGAGGAGGCTCATCCGTCATTTGCCACGTTGTTTCAGTTCCACTGGTAAAGTTGGCATAGTTGGCATTCACTCTATTTCTGCTGTCTTTGGAACTAGACCAGAAGGTTTGAGAGATCAAGACTAAGGACATGAAGGACAGACAGAACTGGACCATCTGCTGTCCTGCTAAGGAAAGGCTCTTTATCTTGAAACTTAAGGACTTTATCATGCACCTCTCAACCCAGAAACAATTTATTCATTTAAAATGCCTCCATGTAGTTATTGAACCTTTAGTTCTCAAAGAGCAAACAAGAAAACATCTGCTGCCATCTGTGTTTGTATTGAAGCAACCCCACTAAAGGCATTCAGGTCAGAAACTTGCTTGACAGGAATAGCACGAAATGTGCACTTGAATTATTCTAGAGTCATGGAAGAGGGGGAAGGAGGATGAGGAAGATGGGGCAGCCTTGGAGCTACAGGATTCTGAATGAGGAAACCACAGGAAATTCTGGAAAAAAAAAAAAACAAACTAAAAGAAAATGCAGTAGCATTCTCTATAAGAAAATGGGCTGGAGGGGCTGGGGATTTAGCTCAGTGGTAGAGCGCTTACCTAGGAAGCGCAAGGCCCTGGGTTCGGTCCCCAGCTCCGAAAAAAAAAAAAAAAAAAAAAAAAGAAAAAAGAAAAAAGAAAAAGAAAATGGGCTGGAGAGATGGCTTAGCAGTTAAGGGCACTGGCTGCTCTTCTAGAGGTCCCAGGTTCAATTCCCAGCACCGGTATGGTGGCTCACAACAGTCTGTTACCTCAGTTCTAGGAGCTCCAAAGCCCTCCTGTGGTCTCCATGGGCAATGGGGATGACATGGTGCACAGATATGCACGCAGAGCGCCCATATCACTATTTGAAAATAAAGAAGTGGAGGAGGAGGAGGAGGAAGAAGAAGAAGAGGAGGAGGAGGAGGAAGAAGAGGAGGAGGAAGTTATAAAAAGTCTTAAATATAGAGCTCCAGATCCTTACTTACTTACTTGAGCTGGAACTCAGATGCTGGGTGCACCAGGGAGCTCAGTGGCATTAGAAGTCTTTCTCATGAGACCAGTCCATAGACACTACAGACCTGTGAATTCTCATAACTTTTAAGTCTTTCTATTCTGGTCAAAGATTAAAGATACCAGATTTATTCTTTAACCAAGAGAGGTAAACACCAGCAGACAGAATTATATATTTAACTTTTCATGGATTTGCTCTATCCACAAACCTAGAGCTTTATAAGAGGGTTGCCATAGAATGATGGCCTCTTGTTCCAACCTGAGCCCTTCCAGAGCCTCTGGACAGAGCTGTCTGATCAAAGTGTGACAGACATAGAGTCACTTGGCTTACAGGTCAAGCTCTAGGGAATAGGGTGAATTCTTTCACAAGGCCAACTGCCTCAAAGCCTTGCTTCTAAAGGAGGTTCTCAATGTATTTTATGACATTTCCAACTTCAAAAGAGACACAAAAAGGAGGTCCAAGGAGGCGTGGGGAGAGAGACCTGAGGAACTAACTCTTGCCTATATGTAACTAAAATGAGGACGGGCTCCAATATTATAAATATAACCTGCCCGCTCAGCAAAGAAATTCACTATAAATTCCGAACACCCTAAGGATGCCTTTGGGCTATCAGACAGGAACTAGCAGAGCAAAACCGTGCTTGTTTCCTTTGAAGCTAATGGTCTGAAGGATTCTCTTAGTCCTTCAAAGACAGAAGACTCTTTTTTAAAGTCAGAAAATCAATAATAAGTCCACAAGACTGCATGCATATGTTTTTAAGTCTATCCAATCAAAGTGATTTGTGAGTTAGCTCATTTGGAGAGCTGCAACCTAGGTCCTGAGATCAAAAGACAACATTCTTACAGCAGAACTGGGTTTCTGCAGTCTGACTGGGGGGCCTAGAGGGAATTTCTTCATCCAGGTGGGCAGCTGGCAAGCCCATAATGCTGGTTTTGTGAGCCATAGAGAGAAATGATATCCAATTCTGAGGAATAAACTGAAAGTAGGCAAAGAGGTAAAAAGAGTAAATTACTAACACAAAAGAACACAGAATCGGGAGCTGGAGAGATGGCTCAGCGGTTAAGAGCACTGACTGCTCTTCTAAAGGTCCTGAGTTCAATTCCCAGCAACCACATGGTGGCTCACGACCATCTGTCTAAGAACAGTGGCAATGTGCTTATACACAAAATAAATAAATATTTAAAAAAAAAAGAGTATATGGAATTAAACTAAAAAAGGGCCACATGGTTGAGCTTATGGTGCATTCTAAACTACAGCAAAAGTAGGAGTTTGGAGTGTCTAGGGGACATGGAGACAGAGGATTCCAGCCTTAGGCCTTCTGAGTGCGTGAAGGCCCTAGGAGGGGTGGAACAAATGCTGGTTGTGAACAATGGCTGTCATGCCGTGTAGTTATTCAGAGAAAGACTCAGAAGAACAGGCTACTTGCGGTAAAGCCTCTTAGGGCAAGGTGTCAGACTTCAGGCTCTCTTTCCTGTGAGTTAATCGCTGTTTACTCAGACTCCAAGAAGGGAGCCTCTGGCAATCTCATGCCGACTGGGTGAACGTCCTCTAGGCAGACAGGCAACTCCAGACAAAGCTCCTGCTGGATTTGTTGCTTTCTGAGCTTTTGAGTTTGAAGTGTGAGTGGGTGGGTGGGGGAGCACTGTACTTGAGAATGTTTCCTGGGTTTCTACAGAACAAAGAGAAATCTCTCTCCCGAGCGAAAGTCAGTGTCTATCAAGCCCTGAATCTATCAGAGAAGACCTCAGTCTGAGGACAGGACTTGCCCTACGCCCAGACCAGTAGCACACAAAGGACACCAAGTTCTTCAAAGGAGTTACCCAGGCCTTCAAGACAGCCCTGTTCTATTCCAAGAAGATATCACCTAAGTCATATGTGTTAGTGACGGAGGCACAGGTAGGAAAATAGAGCAGATATATGTGCTGGCTAGGTTTATGTCAACTTGACACAAGCTAGAGTTATTTGAGAAGAGGGGATCACAATTGAGAATGCCTCCAGGAGACTAGTCAGGCAAGTCTGCATTGTCTTGATTAATGACTGATGTTGGAGGGCCCAGCCCATTATGGGGGACATCACCCCTGGACTGGTGGTCCTGGGTACTATAAGAAAGCAGACTGAGCAAGCCAAGCCACGAGATGCAAGCCAGTGAGCAGCGCTCACTCCTCCAAGGCCTCTGCCTCAGATCCTGCCACCAGGTTCCTGCCCTGACTTTGCTTAGTGATAGAGTGTGATGTGGAACTTACAGCTCCTTTTCTCCCCTGCTTGCTTTAAGTTGTGGTGTTTTTAATCACAGCAATAGAAACCCTAACTGAGACAGGAGACATGCACTGGAAGCTCTAAATTTGACTAAGCCAGGATTAAACTTCATTTAAGCCAGAATGGTTTCCTGAGAAGACACTGAGATGGGAAGAAGGGAAAGTCTAAAGGATGTGCAAGCAGAGGCCAGCGGAGAGTGCTGGATCGCTTGAAGCCGGAGTTACAGGCAGTTGTGAGCTGCTTTGTATGGGTGCTGGGGACTGATCTCCGGTCCTCTGCAAGAGCAGCAAGGGCTCTCGACCTCTGGAAAAGCTCACCAGCGCCCAATCAGACACGTTAATCTCATAACTTCTGAGTAGTACAATGAAAGCTGCTCCATCCTATTTGAGAGAGGACATGCTCAGTCCAGTCCAGTCCTGCTGTGTGCATTACTCAGTGTCAGTTATCAGATCGACAGTGCTGAGAAAATGACTGCTTTACTTGATGCCTTCCAGTCTTAAATGCAGCAAAGCAAAGCAGATACCAGAACAAAAGACAGGGAGAGACTGATTAACTCTGATTAGCTGCAGGGTATTCAGAGAACACTGTAGAGCTTGTGATCCTAGAGACCCTCTGAGGATCTTGGAAATTGACCCTTGAAGACAAGGAGAAACTATGTTATCTAACTGCTAAATGAATAAATTTTTCTTATTACACTTTTAATTAGAGATATCTTACTCAGATCAGAGTCAAGGCTGAAAACCCAGCAAGAGGTCCAACCCAATAATCTCACACAGCAATGTCTTTCATGACCTTACCACGTCTACCCTTTGTCTGCCTCATTCTCCATGGACCTGATGGGGATACACTAGAGATCAACAGGACAGAACAGAGCTCTAGCTGAGCCAAGCAACATCAATTTCTTCCATAAAGTTCTCCCTCTTCTTACTCTAATTTCCACAACTAGAATCTAAGAATGGTCCAGCCCACTAGAGCAGTTGCTGGGTTTAGGTTTCCTTCTTCAAACCCAAACTGCATATCTGAATCAAATGCTGGAGGTTCCTTACTCCTGAAGACCATGTGCATGTGTGTGTGAAACCACTAGCTTAATGTCTCCACAAGGACCTCTGCCTTTCCCAAGGGAACCACAAGTATCACGGAGAACTAAGGGGCCTTGCTGGAGGAACGGAAAGCATAAAGTCAACTGCCAACGAGGAGGGAAAATAACTTAAAATGGAACAATACCATTAGCTGAAGTTTATGGAGTCAACAAAAAGCAAAGTTCTGACTACATGCTGGAAGACCTTGAGTTGCCAGACAGAATGGTTAAAACAAGTCTACCATGCCACAGAGGGGACAGCCTGAACAGAGCCCAGAGACACTTAGAAATATGCTAATGCTTCCCTCTAAATGTGACAGGATTTTCCCCAAGAATAGAGACAGCATGATGGTAGGTTGTGAGGAAAACTCTAGTTCAAAGAGTCAAATTTGCTTATTTAATACACAGATTCCAAGAGTCCGTGGTCTACACCTGTAATCCTGCAACTCCTCAGGGGATGCTGAGGAGGGATCGTGAGTTAGGAGCCAGCTTGTGACACATAGTAAGACTCTCTCAAAACCCATAACGTAATATGTGAGTGGCGATTCCAGCACGAAGCACTTATAATCAGAGCCGTGGATGAACACAGAGGAAAGATGTCAGAGCTCAAGGAGCCCCTAACAGCTGCAGGCTCGAGGAGGCGCTGCCATTTTTGTCTTTGCAGTTGGAATCCTCAAGTTAGAGAACACGGGTTCTTTTCTGACCCTCTGTTCCTACCTCCTATGTATATTTAGATAATTGGTGTTTAACTTCATGGTTCTAGCCACCCACCTGAACTAATTTTATAAGGTAGGGTAGGAGGTGATATAAAATCCCTTAGATTCCCTCTGTGGCTTATAAATAGAGCCTCAGGAAGGCAATGAGCCCACCTTAGGCAGGACTTCCAGAATCTGTTTCCTCAGGAGGTTCCTCCCCCAGGTCCAATCGAGGCCTCTCACAGGGCTAAGTCAGAGAATGTCTACAGAAGTCATCATGTGACAACCAATGAGAAAGCATCTCCTGTCTGCAGACTCCAGGCTCCTTTTCACAGGGGCCACCAGTTCTGCTTTCAATGTGTAGGTCTGCTCAGCAGCAACAGAACCACTGAGGACACAAAGTCTGGCAAGCTCACAGCAGTAAGATGGAGGACGGAAGGGGTGCACAGAGGAGCTGTCTGAGATAAAGCAGCGTGGGAAAATGGGCGGGAGGCGGGTGCTGAGCCGCTGCATCTCAGTCTTACTCTTTACAGAATGGAAGGCTCTCTGCAGGAGCAAGGTCAGCACTCACATCAAAGAGATGAGCAGCAAGCATTCCTGACAGGAGAAGACACGGAAATCAGAGCTCTGATAGACAACGTATGCTAGGGTTCACAGTGAGTCTACAAGGTGGGTGGAGAATGTGAACTTCTGTTTCTACAGAGAGATCTGGGTTAGGCTGAGAACAAAACGCAGTGAACATACACTTAAGTGTGTGTGTTTTATTGTATGTAAACTACACACAGAGAAAAATACCACTGAATACTACTTTAAAATATTGAGATCTCTCTCTCTCTCTCTCTCTCTCTCTCTCTCTCTCTCTCTCTCTCTCTCTCTCTGTTTCTCTCCCTCCCTCCCTCTCTCCCTCTCTTCCTCTCCTCCTCTCCTGGCTTGACACAATTAAAAAAAAAATACTGAGATAAACATACAGTTTATTTGGAAATAAATCAAGACAGAGGAATGGATGGGCAGTAGAGACAATACATGTGCTAATAAGCATAATAAAAAGACACAAGGTGCTGGGTAGTTGTGGAGGCAGAAATGTGGCTGAGCCAAGACAGGTGGGGTTTTATTTGGTGTTTTAGGTGCTGGGGATTGAAGACAGGGCTTCTGTCTGCTGGGCAAGGACTACAGCACTGAGCTCTACCTCTAACCTGGGAAGGTCTGTTTACTGAGAAGGAGAACAGATCAGTTTGATAAGGGCTCAGGATAAGGAGGCATAGGAGAGCAGTAGTCCCAAAGTGCTCTCTGGAATGGACCAGCTTTATATCTGTGATGTTGAATACATGAACCCATACAAATGATAACACGGATGAGGACGAACACATGCATACACAGATGAGGTCGTGAAGAACTGGGAATCCAATGAGGCTTGAGAATTGTGCCAGCGGCTCCGAGGTCCACTTCTCATCTTTGAGAGACCACAGTTTTATAAACTACCAATTCAGACAGGCATGGTGACACGCACCTTTAATCCCAACACTTAGGAAGTAGAGGCAGGTGGCAGTCTGTGAGTTTGAGGCTAGTCTGGTTTACACAGGGAGAAATATCTCAAAACATAACAGCCCACACCCCCTGCACCTAACTGGTTGTACTGGTTACTGTATAAGTCCAAAGGCACCTTGGTCACAAAAGTTTATCTAATTCTAAAACCTAAAAGTTAATAAATGACCAGAAATGCTCATTGCTATTTCTGAGCCATTTGTGAATAATATCATCTCCTTTCAGACAGAAAGCCTGGAAATGCATATGACAAGCCAAACAAGTGGTGATGGTGGAAAGGCAGTTGAATCTAAAAGAAAAATGCAGGCGTTTCCTGTATTTATACTGGGGCAGCTGCAATCTGAACTCTAAAGCAAAGAAGTTTTCTGTTTGTTTTCTAAGTTTCATTTTGTAGCCAGGCTGGCTTGTGATTCACTCTGTAGCCCACCGTGACCTCCCAAGTGCGAGGTCAATAGGGATGCTTCACTCTACCCAGTTTGGTTTTTGCTTATTTTTTTAACTAATATTTCACATCTATTACATACTACCGCCTTGGCGTGGATAAATGTCCTTTAAGAGCCTATGTGGTATAAAACCAAGCCAAACCAACAACAAAACCAAAAACCATGGTCCCCAGTCCTGGGTACTAATAAGGCGGCCATATAGAGGTAAGGTTTAGCTGCAAATTTTCCACACAACTATGAGGGCAGGCCCTTAAAAGGGACTTGGGGGCCAGAGAAATGTCTCAGTGCACTGTTAAAGGTGCTTGCTATGGAAGCCTGGAGACCTGGGATTAATCCTGGGAACTGACACAAAGATGGGAGGAATCAACTCTACAGTGCACACATGTGTTCCCCATTCTCCAGAGCAGGTGCGTACACACACACACACACACACACACACACACACACACACACACACACACACACACACTAAATCTTTTAAGGAAGGAACACTGGTCTGTTGGTTTCCTGGCCCATCCTCTTGCCCTTTCTGGATGCTGTGATAGGAACAGCTTTCTCTACTGCACACTTAGTTCTCCCATGAGTCACTGCCTTGCCATAGGCCAAAGGAAATGGGGCAAAATGACCATAGACTAAAAGCTCTGAAACTTAAGCCAAAAGCAAACTTCTTTTTACCTGGACTATTTCACTTACATTGCTACAGGGACAGAGAGCTGAGTAACACACCGGCTCTGGGTTCTCAGCTATTACTTGCTAGTAAAGTTATAGATGCACACAGCTCTTTCCACTTGTTGCTGGAAATACAACGCTGGCCTTTAACATACATATATATTAAAAAAAATAAACTCTAGAGATGAGAGCCTCAAAGGAATGAACCATGAGGCCTTTCATTTCAAAATGTAATCATTTTCTCAGGTTTAATCATACTGAAAAAACAAAAAAGCAAAAACATGCTTCTCCTGTTTTAAATGCTGATACACCAGTGCCCTTAAGAACTAAAGATGAAGCAGAGAAAGACACTGAGCTGTAACCTGTGATCTCTCTCTCCTCACTACTTGCCACCATTCCATCCTTCACCAATCTCCAGTCATTAAAAACCTCTGTAATCAGAGTTAATAGTTTGAGAGTGAAGATTCTATGGCTTTCTAAATGACGACAGAGATATCAACTATAGTTACCCCAAAAGCTCGCATAAGAGAACACATTCAAGTTTAACACCCCTTTGAAGTATCTAGTCTCAAAACTGAGAGTGAAAATCCTGGGAACTTCCCGTTACAGCAGAACAAACAGGCACCTATCTAACAGAAACCTTATACTGACAGAGTGTGTCTGAATACCTATACTGACAGAGAACAAAGAACGAACTAGAAATCCCCAGGTGCCAGGAACTGAGAAAGAGCTGAAAAGGAGCATGGGGGGTGGGGGTGGGGGGTTCTGTCTGTGCCACACACAGAGGAAAAAGGCTTCCCTACAAGTTGCTGTCACTGGCCAGTTTTGTCTCCCTGTTTAAGTCCAACAAGGGCAAGGCAGGAGACGTCACAATCTGAGAGACTCAAGTATATACTTAAGGCTGACACAGAAATGATAGACTCAAAATTCCAAAGACACCACTGAAAGCCAGGTGTGGTACACACATTTGTCTAAGTTTTCTCTCTTTTTTTTTTTTTTTCCCCTTTTCTTTTTTTCGGAGCTGGGGACCGAACCCAGGGCCTTGTGCTTCCTAGGCAAGCGCTCTACCACTGAGCTAAATCCCCAACGGTACACACATTTGATCCCAGCACTGAGGAGGCAGAGGCAGGTGGATCTCTGAGTTTGAGGACAGTTTGGTCTATTTGGAGAGCTCCAGGCTGCAAGGAGAGCCTGGCTCAAAAAGAAAAAAATTACTGATAGTAATAAAATAAATACTGTTGAAGAGAGGCGAGCTAGGAATACAGTTCAGTAGTGGAGGTGATTACTAATGACCCCAAAACCCCTGGATATCACAGTCACGCCATTTTGGAATTATGAAACCTCACAGATGCCCTCTGCCTAGCAGGCACCAATGAAATCATGGGATGAAGTTGACACTGACACAGAAGAGCACACGTCATCTGTAGTTCTTGTCGGCCAAGGAAATCTAACCTGAATCTAGATCTAAAGGAAACAGTATGGCAAACAGGACTGTCAACCCTATAAAGAGAAGGGTATATTCTAGAAAAAAACAGAACTATGGAGACACGATGGCACATAAGCCGTGATCCTTGATTGGACCTTTTTGTCCATCTTTGCGTTGCCTATGTTCACCGTCATCGTCTGAGACAGGCTCATCTGGCAGAGGCTGGCTCCAACCTTCCCATGTAGCCAAGACTAATCTTCCTGGAATTGAGGGGAGATTATTCTATATACCACTATATCTGGATCAGTGATTTAATGTGGTTTCCATCCAAGAAACTCACAGATAGATAAGGCAGCCCTGAGGAGTTCATCTGAGAGTTAGTTCAATCCATACGATCTGGATTCTGTAGTTCCTAAAACAGCAAACAGTTTGCATTTGTATCGGATCATTTAAGGAGATGTAATTGCCAACTTCATCAAAAGATCTAAGAATAATTTCTCCATATATTCTTTAACGATGAATCTGAATACTAAATTACCATAAGGCTTCTTATGCTAATATCAACGTGGTTCTTAGAAAGAAACAACGCTAACAGGACAGAATTACTCCAAGCCAATTGTGGTGGCTTATACTTACAATTCCAGCACCAGGAAGGAGAGCAGTGAGGTTATTTTGAGTTTGAGATCAGCCTGCTTCATAGCAAATTCTAGTCCAGCCTAGGCTACATTGTGTTACCTTGTTCCTGCCCACACCCTGCTCCCTAAAAATCTATGATTAAACAGATTGTTGGAAACTAGGCCTGCTGTTAATAGTTCCAGGTATAAGAGAGTCAAGAGTTCAAATTATACTCAGCTATCTATATACTAAGTTTGAGGGTATCCCGGGCTACACAAGATCTGTCTCTGAAAACAACAGAGACGCTTGTACGGTACGTTTAAAGGAGAGCCCAGGATGCTTGACGCAGCAGGGCTACAGCAAGTTGAAGGCCAGCTGGGGCTTCACAGTAAGCCTCCTTCAGGTCACTCTGGGCTAAGGACAAGGCCTTGTCTCAAATAACCCCTCCCTGATAATATCTTTAAAAGGAATGGTTCAGCAGGTAAAGGCTCTTGAGGTCAATTCTGAGACCAAATTGGTGGAGAGAACTGATGCCTGCAAGCTCACCTCTGACTTCCACACTGTGCCATGGCAGGTATGTGTGTAAACACACACACACACACACACACACACACACACACACACACACACACACTTAAAAGATAATTAAGTATTTTTAAACGGTATGAAAACATTCCCAATGGGGGAAATGGGAGTACTCTAAAACTGTCTTAGGAGTGGCTGCACACACCACTGTGAACACACTACGGAAAATGCATATGCTAGGAAGGCCAGAGGGAGGGGCCCAGAGTGTACCAAAGAGAAAAGCAGATGACTAAGTCAAAGAATGCTCCTAGCAGTGACCAAAGGAACAGCACAGTAGTGATAAGTCAGACAGGAGCCAGCTGAGAGCTGCTGGGCTTCTCACAGAAACACCGAGAGGCAGAAGAGCAACATAGGTCACAATACCCTGGACTGATAAGAACCCTTGTGTCTGTGACTGGCCTCCCAAATGCTCATCCTGTTTTCTGCTGTTAGTTGCTCTGACTGAAGCTGTCTTCCCAATCAGCCTTAGAGATAGACTCCTTTCTGAGCCCGTATGAGGAAACTATCCAAGCTTGCTAAGCTCCAACTTAAGCCAGGCCTCATGCTCTCCATTCTTGAGAGCAAACAGGGCACAGAGAACCATCTCTGACCTAACAAACAATATCCACAAAACCCTCACTGTAACTGCCACCCTGAGTGGCAAGAGCACTCCCCTTGTAAAGGAGCAATGCAACGGGTCCACTTTATCTGCTTTAATCTAATGATAGATATTAGAAGTCAAGTCACCATATTAAAATGAGGTTTCAGAGTAGGCCCTAAAAGGTAAGACTCATACCCTTATAAAAGATTAGAACATAGACACAAAAGGAAAACCATGTGGAGACACATGGAAAAGGTGGCCATCTGCCAGCCAAGGACAGACACCTCCAAGGAAACCATCACACTGACACCCTGATGATGGGCTAGAAGCCTGTGGAGCAAAGTACTCAATCTCTGTACTTCTTACGGCAGTCCTAAGCTTGAGAGAAAAGACATAAAGGGCCCAGGGTAAGAAACACAACTACAACAGGACCATCTAGTTGCAGTGGGAAAGTCAGAGACCTGCACACGCAGTATGCACAGAACCCTTCCATGCTAACAGTTAGAGAGAAGCAGATACAAAAGGTGACAGCACATCTCCTAATAAGGGGAGTTTCAGGCTGGATATGCATGGGACATCTCAGAAACAACATAGTACTGAATTTTAAACTTTGAAGTTTGAAGGAAAGTTCAAAGAAGCAGGCATAGTGGGTCTTTTTTTCATTTTCTTTACTAGGGACTGAACCTATCTCCCTTGCCCTATTCATACTAACACACACAAAACTATGGGGACTCACTGGAATGGTATAAAGAAATCCAAGCTGGTTGTGCTGCCTCCCATCTATAATCTCAGTATGTTGAGAAGCTGAGGCAGAAGGTTTGCCTTTATTGACTATCAGGCTAGCCTGGGCTACAGAGTGAGATCTTGCCTCTTAGATAGATAGATAGATAGATAGATAGATAGATAGATAGATAGATAGACTATTCAAGATGGTATAAAGTTACATAAGAAATATGTAGATATTTCATCCTAGTTATAAGTATATGCTTCCTATATTAATATATTTGAAATGCTTCTTTCAATGTGTGTGTGTGTGTGTGTGTGTGTGTGTGTGTGTGTGCGCGCGCGTGTGAGCGTGCGTGCGTGTTTAGAAGTCAGGTTGTCAGGCTTGGTGGCAAACACTATTATCTGATGAGCCATCTCATCTGCCTGAAATCCTACATTTTAAAGTGACTGATGTCTACATACACTCCAACACTAAACTTTAAACTTTATGCTTAAACATGTCCCACTCTCCTACCGCTACCTGTATACAAAGGCCTCCTCAGAAGACAGGGCTCACCACTATCTTTCTACCACAGCAGCAGCAAACGTACATAAGGGGAGAGAAAAACCAGCAAGAAAAGCAATTTATTGGATAGTCAGAATAAGCCAACCTTGGACAAGAGCTCCTTGCTACAGTCTGAATGGTGTCCTATAATCCGAGAGGTGTCATGGGTAAACAATGTTCTCACTGAGGACTTCTTGGTAAGCTCATTAAGGAGCAGCATAGCAGAGCTGGAAGAGAGAACATCTGGGCCTGGTGAAATATGGTTCACACTCATAGTCAAGACTACGATGGCTTGTGCGGGGAAAGCCAATGACTAATAATGTCATAGCATCTGTATGAAAATTATTTTAAACCCAGCAAATTTTCCCTGGTCCCATCTATCCTTACAACAGTGACTTTCCTGCTTACTCAACTCCCTACTATGTCTAGGATAGCGCGTCCACTTGTCTCCTTTCCAGACTTGTCCTCAGAGGCAGAAAAAGACTCCATAACTTCCCAACAACGACAAAACATATGCAAAGAGCAAACAGCTTACACATTGCATTTTAAGTCAGTTACTGGCTTTTTCTCAATCTCTAGCCAGGGTTGTTCTGGTACTGGCACAGGAAACAAGGATTGCATGGGTGTGGGCAAAATTAAAAGAAAACACATTCACACCAAATGCTTAAAGAA
Source organism: Rattus norvegicus (assembly GCF_021556685.1). NCBI lineage: Eukaryota > Metazoa > Chordata > Mammalia > Rodentia > Muridae > Rattus > Rattus norvegicus. The sequence continues at coordinate 54,622,748 of NC_141552.1, read as the reverse complement.
CCCATGCCAAGCCAGGTCCTTGCAGTCACCAGACAAGCATCACTGGAATAAAGCCCTCCCCACACCTCCCCCTTAAAACACACCGGAAGGGAAGAGTTCCTGGACAGTCACTGTATATAGGGAAGGCCTGTCCAAGCAAGAAAAAAGAATTCACACCTTTAAATCCCAGCACTCAAAGAGGGAGAGGCAGGCAGATGGATCTGCAAGTTTGAGGACAGCCTGGTCTACCAACGGAGTCCCAGGACAACCAGGGCCATACAGAGAAACCTTGTCTCAAAAAAAAAAAAAAAAAAGAAAAGAAAGAAAGAAAAAGAAAAAAAGAAAAAAGAGAAAGAAAGCAAGCAAGCAAGCAAGAGAAAAGCGGAAAGTAAGTCATAGAAGTTGAAGACTGTTCCAAAAAGGGACACATTTCGACATGGCGAGAGCTATCCAGGTATCCAGGGTCTAACACAGAGAGTCGAGGTTTATTGGTTATAAATGCAAAGTAAGGGACTGGCCTGGCCTGGCCTGCAGGCCCAACAGGTTCTGAAAGTTGCTCTCCAAGACTCCCACATGCTGCCTTTGACAACTACTTGTGTGCTCACACTTGCTAACTTTTACTAAACTGTACAGTTCCATGACAACAAGAGTCACAATGAATCATTCTCACACATTTAATAAAGCTGAAATGGCTCCTGCCTCTTTAAATTCTCAATAAATGTTAGCTAAGTGAAGTAGACCTGGAAGTCCCTGTGAAGAAGGAAGACGCCAACTTCTGTTGAGAATGAAAGGAATGTTCTGCAAAGTACAGCTGAGGGAAAGGAGCAGGAACGTGCAGCCTGAGCTTCCCCTCACAGCCTTGTGAAGAGATAAGAACTGTTTGCCTGGGGTGATAACGCTGCCTGCCGTCTTCCTGTTTCAGCCTCCCAGAGAAGATGGAAGAGGGTAAACCACCACCCTAACTTTCCTTTAAGGCAGACCCCCTCCCTGCTGCTCCTGTTCAAGGGGAAGGCCGGCTTGCCTGTGAGAGGATGAAAGTGAGGGAGCAAACGGTTCTGGTTTGTAAGTAGATTTTAAGATCCTTAAGTTAATGCATAATACAACACACTGGTAAGAGCTAAAAAATTTTTAATGCTGTGAATTTTAAAGACTGTCTTAAAGTTTGCTGGGTGTGGTGGTACATGCCTCTACCCCAGTACTGGAGGCATAGGCAAGCCTGAGGACAGCCAGGGTTATACAGTGAGACACTTGTGTCAAAGGACTTCTAAATAAAACCAGAGCTAGCCCAGCAGTGGTGGCACACACCTTTGATCCTAGCACTCAGGATGCAGAGGCAGGCTGATCCCTGAGTTCAGGGCCAGCCTGGTCTACAGAGTGAGTTCTACAACAGTTAAGGCTACATACACAGGGAAACCCTGTCTTGAAAAAAAAAAAAAAGAGATAGAGACAGAGACATAGACACACAGCAGAGGGTGGGGAGGGAGGGAGAGGGGGAGGGAGGGAGGGAGGGAAGGAGGGAAGGAAGGAAGGAAGGGAAGGGAAGGGAAGCAGGACTGGAGTGCAGCTCATTGAAGCAGCACTTGCCCTGGTGACTACACAGCCCGGTGCTCACACAGGGTGTCCTGGGCAGTGGCAGAGGTGCTCTGCTCTGCTACCTTGGTGCTGGGGATCAAACCCAGCGCTCGCCCATCATGCTACTCACTGATCTCCAACTGAACTATTCCAGCCCTCACTGGGACATTCTCAGAGAGGTTAAAAATGGGAATATGAACTGGGAAAAATGTTAGCTGCACTTAAAATTATGTTCAATTCATTTTATCAGCACAGCTCTAAGGAGTGTGGGCTTTCACTGCCACTGTGGACACACACAACTTTCCCAAGAATGCCTGTTTCGTTAGGGTTTTGATTAATTGACCTGGAGTGGGGCTCAAGTTCTTGACAGAAGGATAGACGATGCTTCTGTCTCATAGGTTCTTCTACCATGTTCCCTCTCCTGACATCCCAGGCTACACAGAGAAAACTTCAGAGGCCTATAGGAATTACAACTTCTACTTAGTGGCGTTTCTGCTGGAATCTAGTTGTCATAGAAAACTCAAGCCAGTCAAGCAGAGACGGAGCCACGTGGAGAGTGAGTTCCTGCCTCTTCATCATGCTAGTCAAGGTGGCAGAAACTCTAGCAGTTATTTTAGACATTCCTGCTCCAGCTGCTGTCTGAATGCAACCATTTCAGCTGTTGTTACAAAGAGCAACCCAGCTGAGCCCTGCCTAACTTCCTGTGTCACAGAATTACTGTGGTTGTAAGCCACTAAGTTGTATGTGTACTTGTATGTGAGGTTTTGTATGTTTGCAGAGGCTGAGGATGACCTCAGGTGTCTTGCCTTAGGTGCTGTCCAACAATTTCTTTCTTTTTGAGACAGGGTCTCTCAGAGGCCTGGAATCTGCCAAGAATGCTGCCAAGACTGACTGGCGATCAAGCTCAAGGGATCCACTTGTCTCCATCTCTCCAACACTAGGGTACAAGCACACACGGCCATGTCTGGCTTTTTTCATAAGTTCTGGGCATTGAACTCGGGTCCTTATACTTGTGCAGAAAGGACGTTATTAGGTTATTGGACTGAGTCATTGTCCCAACCCAAGAAACAAGCCATTAAGTTTTAAGGCAGATTTTATTACCTAACAGCACAACAAAAATAGGTTTTGGATCAGCTCTCAAAAATCACAGGGACTTGGAGCCAGAAACTCAACTGCCAGGAGGAGAAAAATAAAGCCAGTTCAAATTAATTTCCCTATCATAGACTGGTCCTTATCTGTCAGCAAAAGGTTTTGTGGCTTCTCAATTTATATATTAAAAAGCAAGTTATCCCAGCAAGCAGGAGGCAGGGGCAAGTACATCTCTTTGAATTCAAGGCCAGCTTGATTGTCTGCATTATGAGTTCCAGGTCAGCCTAAGCTGGACCTTATAGTTAGACCTTGTCAAACAAAAACAAAAACAAGAAAAGAAAGGAAAGGAAAGGAAACCAGAAAGAAAATCAAGGGATTAAATACAAAGAACAGTGAAGCTGAGGTCACACTAAGAGGCCAAAGAGAAGATCCCAAAGATCACCACACTATCATGTGCCACTCTTACCCCGACCTAGCAACATTTCCTGTGAGTTGTGCAACAGGAAAGAAAGCAAACACAATCACACTTAAATGCTGCCATCCTAAAGGTTGTGAAATACCATGCAGATCTCAGACAGGAGTTCTCATCTGTATGATGGGAGTAGTTTCCTTCTATGCTTGAGGCAGTTAGAGGAAACATGAGGATGTATGTAAAGTTCTGTCCCTGAGCCTGGCCCAGAACAAGCATTCAAGAAATGTCAAGGTCACGACCCCTTTCTTCCACCCTAGATCAATGCAATGGGATCTCTAAGTGTTACACAGCTGAGGTGAGCCAGGAGCTCCAGGCAGCTGAGCAGCCCTTAAGGATGACCCCCATGCTGACTGAGAGCTGGCACCGAGGCAACAGGTCTTGAACGCGCCGCCCAGCTAAGGCTGAAATAGGGCGCTGGCTTTCACGCTCAGGACGCTAGCAGCAAGCAGAGCTGCATTGATGAGGGTTCAGGAGACCGAGCTTCCCTATGCTCTTCTGCACTCTTACATAAGTGGGACCTGCACTGCATTAAACTGCTAGTGGCACGCTCTTACTGATTACAGCCCAGCACTCATCTGTCAGATTGAGACGTCCCTCACTCTTTAAGCCACGTGAAGCAGAGAACCAGTAAAATGAAGCTATTTATGCCTTTCCAGCGTTTTCTTCCTAGGGCTGGGATTTTACTATCTGTTTACTCTGTGTGTCTGGTTTGTGAACTGCAAACTCTGAGTTTTACTTTTTAGCAACTACTCATTTGCTGAGTCGAGGGTTAAATATTTTGGGATCTACTTAAGGCTGATGTATATTTATGAATACATTTAAAATCACATTTCTTTAAACGATAATTAACCGGTTGAAGCAAAAGGAATAACCACCAACCAGTGTACTGTGAGGTGATATGTGTGTGCGTACACGTGAAATATGTGTGTCCTTTGCTCCAGAGGTCTCTAGGGAAGATGAATGGAAGAGTATCATCTCAGGACTCTCAGTACTGTCCTTACACGGGGGGGGGGGGGGGGGGGGGATAGAAGTACTCTTTGTAGCTTAGTGGGCGAGAGTTTTTATTGTGCTGCACGCTCGCCTGGGCCTGCGCCCCAGCTGTGGGGAAGGAGATAAGGGGGTGGGTGTCGCTTGCTGCCAGGCTAGTCCCAAAGGAATAAGGTACAAAGTGACAGAGCAGGACACACAATGTCCTTGTTCTCCTTTGGCTTCTGCATACCCTCTACACGCACGCACACACTCAGGCCATGCACATATGTGTGCTCATGGACTCACAACTCATGAGCACTCACTTTTTTAGGTTCAAGGTCATCCCCAGCAATACAGTAAATTTGAGGCTAGCATGGTCTACATGTCTCAAAAGCAAAACAAACAAAAAACATAACTAAAGACAGACACACTGTAAGGAGTGAAATTAAATCTGTATTATAAAACCTGGAGCAGGGGTTGGGGATTTAGCTCAGTGGTAGAGCGCTTGCCTAGCAACTGCAAGGCCCTGGGTTCGGTCCCCAGCTCCGGAAAAAAAAAAAAAAAAAGTAAAAAACCTGAAGCAATGCCCTCCTAAAAGCAAAAAAGTAAAATTAGTAGGCTGGAGTAAATTGTTAATTTAAGGACTAGAAAAGGAGAGGAGAAACAAATGGAGCGAGATGATAAACATTGCATTGAATGTGAATGCGAAGTTCCCAACATAAAACAAAAAAAAAATACTAGTCTGGATTTAAAAACAGCAGGACGCCCTTAACATACGTTTTCTATCAGTAAAATCTCTAGATGCAAACAATGCCTAGTATGGTGGAGCACAGAGTGCACCTGTAATCCTACACAGGCAGATCTCTGCGAGTTCCAGGCCAACCAGAGCCACATAGTGAGACCCTAAAGAAAAAAAAAGGCGGGGCTGGGGATTTAGCTCAGTGGTAGAGCGCTTGCCTAGAAGCGCAAGGCCCTGGGTTCGGTCCCCAGGCACAGGAAGGCAAAAGTCAAAGGGTGGACAGATAACCACAGCCATGCAAATGCTCCTAAGTGGAAGGTGGTGTGGCTTTTTAACACTCCTCTCTGCAATTAAGTAGACAAAATCGGTATAATTCTAGAAGAATTGAAAAGAACCAAATTGACCCAACCAATGACAGAGCAACCCTCCAATAGCAGAAACTACTTTCTCTTCAAGGTGTGAAGCATTCATTAATCTTCCACATGCTCTAGGACCTAAAATAAGTCTCAAAGAAAAGGTTAATGGGGTGGGTTCCTGAAACCAAACCCTGTCCTCGCAAGAGTAATTGGTGCTCTTAACCGCTGAGCCACCTCCCAGCCCCAGACTGACAGTTCTTAAGGAGTTCTGATATCATGGGAAGTAGTGAAATGAAAGCAGGATGTAATCTGTTATTGCTCCTTTCAGGTGAGAGAAATGTCAGCAGTTTTCCCAGTTCTGATAGGAATGTGTCAGAGAAGGCACGATTAGGAGAAAGCAGACAAAGTCTGGAGATCGGTGTTGCGGACTCCATAATTACTTATGAAAAATGGCTGAAATCTATTATTCAAGAGAAGGGTCAGCCTTTGCAAAAACAAACACAGATAGCTCGTATGACGAAGTTACAGAACGGTGAGGAAGAGTAGAGATGTACATGGGTGATGATTGGTGGTTAACTGGTTTCAAGAAGAAACAACATAAGGTCTTCCCCAAAGTCTAAGGAGGGAGAGGGCACTGGCAAAGGATCCTGCCTCTGCCTCTGAGACTGCAGGTGTGAGCCATCAGTCTGTTAAGAGGGGAATTAGTTTTGAAGACAAGGTAAGGGACAACCCTCCAGGAAGTTGGAAGGAATGAACTATAAAAATAGATCAGAATTCCCAGGCCATGTTAAAAGCTCATTAAACTTAGTGATCAGGAATGTAACAAGGGGAAAGGGAGGGGCTCTGCATATCTTCCCTCCCAAGACTACACCCACACAGCAGGCAGACTTGACTTCACCAAGGTTGTGGATTGGCCACCTTATAATAAGGCAGAAGTGGGGCAAGGCACAGACTGACTTGCCATTACTGACTATGGAACCTCAGCCATTTAACGGGGGACGGAAACAGTCCTGTGAGTCAGTGGCCTGTAAGCCCCGCTGCAGTCAAAGGTAGTTAAGGGGACTGGTCATAACTAGGTAGTTAAGGGGACTGGTCGTAACTAGGAGTAAAAGAATGCAAATCCCATGGCTGACAGGTAAGAAAATTACTTCTCCATCACTTTACCCAACTACAAAGGTTTGTAAATTGAGGTTAAGACCATGAGGGCTAAAAAGGATCCAAATAATTGCATTTCTGAATGGCCACTTAATAACAGTAGGAGGTGCCATTCACTAAAGCCACACTACTTTCCTGCTATGTGACATTTAGGCAAGTTCCTAAGTGCTGAGGCTTAGTTTCTGCATCTGCCAAATATGTCACCGGGCAAAGACAAAGAATGAATACACTAAACACATTTAAACAGTACAGGCTTTTGGTAAGCATTATTAAATAAATGCCTGCTGTCAGTGACATCGTTATTACACATTACTATTTGTTACAACTCTGCTGGCCTACTTTAAACAGAACCTAGGCTGTTATAAATGCAGGAGTCACAGGAGGAAGGGTTCAAATATTCAAGTACTGAGCCTCACTCAAGTTCCAATCATTACAGAATTTCCCCAAGTACTTTCCTAGGCTGCTCACCTCTTTACTTCCTCTGGGAAAATGACACATGCCACCCACTAGAACTCAAAAACAATAGCCTTGCTATTGGGTAATGGGCTTAGCTTCATTCTAAACCCTATTTCCAGGTTCTGGACTATAATACCTTAATTCTTTCCCTACAAAGGACTCAGCCACCAATGTAATAGCAACATCTCGAAAATACTAACCCCACACTAGTGCGACAGCTTAGTGGCTAACGGCTCTTGCCTCCAAAGCTAACGACCTGAATTTAGAGAACTCACTCCTACGAGTTGTCCTCTGACCTCCACATATGTATGATGTGCATCTCTCTCTCCACTGCTTCCTCCTTCTCTCTCTCTCTCTCTCTCTCTCTCTCTCTCTCTCTCTCTCTCCCCTCCTCCGAAGTTTTTTTTTTTTAATTTTAAAAACAACAAAAATAAACCCAGCATACTACCAAGTGTGGTATTACATGCCTGTGATCCCAGCATTTGGCAGGCTGAGGCAGGAGGATGGGGAGTTAGAACCAGTGTAACTAGACATACTGAGGCTCTGGCAGGGCACTTGGGTTCAATGCATTTGGTGCACATTACCGGCATCATAGACAATGAATACAAACCCCCAAACTCAAATACCTAGCAATGACAGCAGCCAAGGGCATGGCAGCATCACCATGGCAACATCACCAGTTGGTGTGGGAGACAGACAAACTTCATTATGATGAGTTAGCTTTCTGCAGCCATCTCAAAGTTGTCCTCCACCTCAGCTTAATCACAGCTGCACGGAAAAAAAAAATCAATAAATCCACGTAGAAGCTAGCCTTCATTCTCCTCAAATCTTACTTAACACCACCTTTCTATTTACCTGGTTTCTCCTCTCCATAGGTAAAGGAGTAGGCTTGTGATCATCAATGATCCACAGCCATATCAGAACCCAGTTCCTCTCTGGATTCTTTTAAAATACAGATGGTGCAGAATGGTGGTAACCTGAAAGCCAGCCTTCCAGACTCCAGGACCAAGAGGTTCACTGAAACCACACAGCTAGTAAAGGAGCTGACTGGAATGCTGTCCTAGAGTTTAGACTAGAACCGGCCACAGAACTTTCTACAATTATGGAAGTGTTCTGTATGTACGCTGCCCAGTTGTGACATTCCCTAGACATCTGTAGGTGTTAAGCCCTGGACATGCAGGTGATGTGACTCGGCAATGGGATTTTAAGCTGGCACAGTGGTTGGTGTACAACGACCCCAGCATTTGGGAGGGTAAGGCAGGAAGACTGCCTTGTCTTCAAGGCCAAGCTAGGTTGGCTATTCAGAAAGACTCCAGAACTATGGACTCCCTTTGGAAACTTTGTATACTTTGTAAACCCTCAAGGAGAGAAAGAAGCCAGGCTCCTGCCTCAGGAGCTTCTATCAGCCAGGGCCCTCCCTCAGACCTCTCCGTGTAAACAGCTTTTCCGGTCTCTGTGACTGTTACAATGGTCATCTCTAACCCCTCAACAGGACCCTTCCCCGATTATGCTAATTCTAGGTTGAAAAGCTGAACAAAAGCCACCAATCTCTGAATAGGAAAACCCACCAATTCCCGGCTTCCCAAGTTCACCTTGGAAATTTGTGTCTTAGAAAGCTTCGCCCCCTAAGAAATCCTATATAAAAGCTGTACCTGCTCAGTTCCCTGCATCCCCTCCTGGTAGCCAGAGGAGCCAACCCTGGACTTGTCTCTTCACACCATGGACCCTCCCAATAAATCTCTTTAATGAGATTTGCTGCCTGGTGTGTCTCTCTCATCAGAAGGTAAACAGCATGAGAAGGAGGTAAGCAGCAAAGCGGTGAAGTGGGCTCCTGAGTCCTCACGTGGGGTGGGGTGGGGTGGGGGCTCCTCTCCTCTGACAGCTGCAGCACCTCTGCTGAGGAGGCTTCCTCTCAGAGCTGTGTGGTTCCTGGGCTTCCGAGTTCAGGATGCCTTTCCATCTGAACAGTAAGGACCACAGCATATAATATGGTCCAGTTCTGTTCAAGCTGGGCTAATAAAACAACTGCTTAAAATACTGTAAAAACAAACAAACAAACACCTGAAAATTAAGAAACAGATTTTTAAATTTAGTTGATTATAATGTAAATAACCACCTGTACCTTGTGGCTACGTGCTAGACACTATGGTCCAGAAAAGAGAAAACAAATCCAGCCTGTCTAAAGCACAGAATGCTCTCCAAGTTTATCGTGTCTCTTCTCTGCATATTCTGAGAACAGAGGAAGAGTTAAGCCTTCTGTTGCTATAGAAACCGATTCCTGCCACAGCTGTGAGCCCCCAGAGGTACAATGCTGTGAGGTTTCCCCACATGACTCAGGAGCTGCTCGTCCTCTGGGAGTGAAGCACAAGGCCATGCTGACTGTGGCTTCTTGTCTGCCTGTCCCCATGCCCAGAGTGCCTGTTTGCTCAACAGCATGATGCCGAGTGTAAGTAAGGCTTCATGGAACTTCTAAGCAGGAGAGACTGTAAGAAAGCAGCTAGCTAGACCCCAATTCCTTTCCCAACGAGGACAAGAAGAAAAGCAAAAGTAAGGTGATTGTTCATTTTTGTTTGTTTTTATACAACGGAAGGCAGGAAGTGAACAACCTGCTTTATTACCGAGAGGAACTTACCACGTTGTTCAATAAAATATAAAGCCGTAAGTTAAAAGTGGGTGAAGAAACAACTGTGCACTGACAGGCAGAGAGACGAGAAATTCAAGTACAGGATAAGAATTGGAAACAACTGAAGAGCAGAACCAGAATCTGCATAATGAAAGTTGAGGAGCACAGACCCACAACGTCCATGACTGCTCAAAGCAGAACTCCAAGGATTAAAAAAATCAATTAAGAAAAAATTGTAAATCTAAATGCAAGAGACTTTCTTAAGTGTTCTGGGGACGTGAGATCTTGTATTCACGTGCAGAACCGATGAAAGTGAGGTTCCCACCACAGTACCCTTCAAAAGACCAGGGCCAAAGAGAACAGAGCAGCAGATGATAGATTAGCTCTGAGAGGCCAGAAGCCAACCTCAGCTTTGCAACTCTAGAAACAAAAAAAACCAAAAAAAAACAAAACAAACCAGTTTCACCATAGTAGACAGAAAAAAACCAACCATAGAGCCCACCTTTGGAGGCAGAGCCCAGCTTCAAGCATGAAGACTGGAGAAGGGGAGAAGGAACAGGAGGCAGAGGAAGGATAAACAGGTGGGTGAATCCCAGTGAGCAGACGTTATCTATAAGAACAGAGTAACTAATTGTAGGGCGTGGAAACAGTGGGCTAAAACACGGAACCAGAGCAGCCCGTAGCACAAACTGTGGGTTCTTATTTAGGAGCAGAGCAGAGCTGAGTGAACTTTCTATTTGGTATTATACTGAAGTATGCAGGCCAAAGCTTTAAGAGAAGCAACTAAACGAGCTTAAAGTTTCCAGATAGTGGGGGATGGAGGAAGGTATGGATCAAAGTATAGAATAAGAACAACCAAAACATCTCTCATGGAAGATAGGAAACAAAACATACCACCAGGCTGGGTTTGGGAGTGGACACTTTAATCCCTATACTCAGGAGGCAGAAGCATTTGGATCTCTGAGTTCAAGGCTAGACTGGTCTATACATAGCAAGTACCAAGCTAGCCAGAGCTACAAAATGAGATTCTCTCTCCCAAAAGAAAAGTAGTCATAAGAAAAGTCTTTAAAACAAATTTTTAAAGCTGGGTGTGATGGCACATTCCTTTGATCCAAGCACTCAGGGGGCAGAAGCAGGCAGTTTGCGGTCAGTCTGGTCTATAAAGAGAGTTCCAAGATATCCAGTGATACACAGAAAAACCCTGTCTTGAAAAACAAAGAAAAAGAGAAAGTAAGTTAGTTTTAAGATTATTTGATGTGTCTAGGTGTTTTGCTTGTGTTTTTCTATGAACCCCATGCAATACCTGGTACCCTCAGAGACCAGAATCGAACACTGGATTCTCTGCAACTAGAGCTACAGACAGTCCCATCGGGTAGGGTTGGGACTTGAACCCCCAAGACTTCTTGCAAGAGCAGCTAAGCACTCTTAACTACCAAGCCATCTCCATTCTCCTAAAAAGGCCTTTTTAAAGCCCTTCTTTTAATAGTCTAGCTCAAAGCACCAACACACAGAACAGAGGCTGTATCTATTTTGGTTCACATAAGGATACAGATCAACTCTGATTAAAGTAGGTCTCAGTGTTAGGCCTGACACCCCTTCAGACCCTACGTCACTTTCAAGATCACACGGTACTTCCATTCCCAGGAGCAGGCCAACATGGACTTTTCAGACTTTCGAAATTTGACTTGTAAGACCTTAAGGGGCTTTACAGAGCCAAGAACTTAGTGTTTGTCAATTATTGGTATTGGTAACACTGGGGACTTTAAAGCTGCAGGGGTATAATATCTACTTATAAAAGTTCTGAAAATAAGACAGGCAGTGGTCACTTATGCCTTTGATCCCAACAACCCAAAAAAGTTCTGAAAATAATTTTAGAAATCAAAAATATGTTAAAAAATTATTTATATTTTTGGGGCTGGAGAGATAGCTCAGCCGTTAAGAATATGGCTGCTCTTTCAGATGACCTAGGTTCAATTCTCCAGCACCCACATGGTAGCTAACAATTGTAACTCCAGTTCCAGGATTCTGACACACTCTTTTGGCCTCCATGGGCACCAGGCACACATGTAGTACACAGACATATAAGCAAGTAAGACATTCACACACATAAGTAAATCTTAAAAACCAGATTCTTACATCTGTACAGCTAGTGCTATCTATTTATAAAGACAGCAAGCAAGGTGGGCATGAAACACCTGGGAGACTACGGCAAGAGGATCACCGTATGTCTCAGCAAACCTGCGACTCTAAAAATAGAAAAACAAGCTAGTGAAGAATCTACAACACATTGGCAAACATATCTTTGATCAGGATAAAGTCCCTGCAGTTCTTCCTTTTTTTTTTTTTCCCCCTCCAGATACTAGCAAAATAGAACCTAAAATCTTTCTGGAAGCAAAAATTGCCCAAGATAGGCAGTTCGTTTTTTTATTGTTGTCTGAAACACTCAAAACTGCTCTTTGTGATACAAAGACATCAGGAAATGTTATTTATGCAATATAGTAGAGGGGGAAATGTGAAAGTGCCCATTAGGTCAGGCGCACAAGATGCCCATCCTGGCATTAAGAATCCCCACTATAACAGCAGCTGCTGGAACATTGTACTTCATTTTGTTGGTCCCATCTGGATCCCTTATTTGAAACCCTAGAAAGTTCCACTTAAGCAACAGTTCTAAAAAAGGATTTAGCGAGGTCAAACGATTTGCCCTTCCCACAGAGCTAATTATTACAGTAATTAGCTTGGTGTAGTGGCACACGCCTATAATCCCAGCATTCGAGACAGAGGCAGGTGGATCTCTGTGAATTCAAGGCCAGCCTGGTCTACCAAGTGAGTTCTAAAACAGCCACAGCTACAAACAAAACGGCAACAACAAAAGCATATAAGAAAACACAAAAACATTCTGAAGCAAATGAAAATAATTTAATGCTTATTTATTAAAAAGGAAATGACAGATGGTGATGTGAAGTCATCCAATAGTGTACCAGTGAATGTGATCTGCTGTGCTGACAAGTAAAACCCACCACACACTGCAGATCTGTTTCCTATATATACATGTATGCATGTATGCATGTGTGTGTGTGTGTGTGTGTGTTTGTATTTGGACATTAGGATGCAGTCTATGCAAAGTATAAAAAATTGACAAGTACAGTAAATAGTTTTGGACAAATGTAAGCAGCAAAAATAGTATATGTATGTACGCATGCACACACACACACACAAACACACACACACACACGCGTCTATATAAACAGCAGAGTCAGAGGAGTGGGTATTCTTGAGGAAGGATGGGGAAATGAGAATGGAAAGGACATACACAATTATGTCTATAATGTTTATTATTATCTGCCTATTAGGTTAAATATTATCATCTCTTTTTTGAATTCCTGAAATAGTTCATAGTTTGAGAATATTTTAAGGCACCGAAGATCCCCTACTCAGAGTCACACCACCATCTGATTTCCTGACATGTACACCTCTAACAAAAATGGAACAGCTCCGACCATCTGACTTACCCATTCACCAGCCACAAGACCCAATCCTTCAGAGTTCGCTCTTAAAGGGAAGGAAAGAGGAAAGGCTTCAGGCTGCAGCTGGATCCAAAGATAAGCATCCAGCAAGCCTCCAAGTAAGAGAGAAAGGAGACTGAGTCCTACTGCTAAATAAAATACACCTTTTCCCCCCCGAGTGTTTTGTTCCTTAGACAAAAGACACTAATTTCTGCTATGCAAGCCAAGCAGGCAGGCCTTTTCCTTTCGTAGGAACTGCTATCAGTCACCCCCAGGGCCCAGAACTCCCCCCCCAGCACTGGTGCCCTTTGCTCCATTAGCTGTTGCTGGCTCTCATGCATCAAGTATGGACTTCCTGTTTCCCCTTTTTGAGCCCTGGAGACTTGGAACTGGTATGAGGCTTTGAAAAAAATAAAAACAAAGCCAGGAAAACACAAAAGGTAGACAGTCATGCTGTTCAGAATCTTAACAACTGTAAAACGTCTCAGATTTTCCTGTGTCTACCTCTCACATGAAGCAGTGTTCTGAAGTGAGTCCTGTGGAACTTTGAGTCAATGGAGCTGACAGCAGTTAAAACTAAGGCTCAGAAGATGGCTGTGGTGGCTCCTACCTTCAAACCCAACAGTAAGAAGGTGGGGCAGGAGGATTGCTAGCTTGCGACCTACATGGGCTACTCTAAAATTTTAGTATCTCTTTCCCCATCCTATACAGAGGCTAAGGGTAAAGTGATGCCTTTGTGTGCCATTCTATATGCTTTAGATCTAATTGGGTTTTGTTGATGATATTGTTTTGTTTTGTTTTGAGACAGGGTTTCTTCGAGACAGCTTTGGCTGCCCTGGAACTCACTTTGGACCAGCATGGACTTGGATTCACAGAGGCCTGCCTACTAAGTGCTGGGATTTAAGTTGTCCACCACCACTACCTGGCTAGATCTAATTTCTGTTTCTATAATTTTATCAGTGTACATTTGTTGTTAAAATAACAGGTTTCATTAGGGCATTTTGCACAGGGACAGCAGCAGTCTGAGCATACGGACCTCGACTCCTGCGCTCCACCCACCCACTGCTCCTTCCCTCTCCTACTTTCCCATCCTTTTTGCTTCACTGTTTTCCATGGTCCAAATGAGATGATGATGATGATGATGATGATGATGATGATTTCTCCAGAGCAAGGCTGTCCTGAAACTATGTAAACAAGGCTAGCCTTGAACTCAGAGATCCTCCTGCCTCTGTTTTCCAAATGCTGAAATTAGTGTGCCACCAGTGTAGTTTCACTTTTTTTAAATGGCTGAATAAAAGGCCAATGGCGTTTAGCTTATCCACTAATAGATGCGCTGTGTGTTCACTGCTGTGAATGGTGCTGAAAGACACGGTGTACCCAGGTATATCTAGCATGCACTTAGATCCCTTCGGGTATCTCCTGAGAGGCAAGCTTAAGTCATATTGTAGTTACCTTCTTAGTTGTTTGATGCCCTGAGCCCCATAGTGACTAAACTAATTCACATTCCCCAGGGGCGGATCACACACTCTTTCCTCCCAGCATTTATTTGTTTGGTGGTACCAAGAATGCACCCAGGGCCTTGTTCCATGTGGAGTAAATACTGCATCAAGGAGCTTGTTTTTCTTTTCTTGATGATGGGATCTCAAAGGAGTTTTGATTTGCATTTCTCTGGTACTTAAAGAACGGTACTAGTACTCCTTTTGAGAACTGTCCATTGGATTCCTTTGCTTATTTTTTATAGGATTATTTTTAATGATTTTACATATTCTGGATATTGATCTCTTGTTGGAGCATCAACAACTAGCAGATTTTCTCCCATTCTGTAAGCTGTTGTTTGACACGGGGTTTCTCTGTATAGTCCTAGCTATGCTGGAACTTGCTCTGTAGAACAGGCTGGCCTGGTAATCCCTTCCTTTCTATGCAGAAGCATTTTAATGTAACAAAACCCCACTTTCTTAATCTTTATTTTATGTGCATTAGAATTTTTGCCTGTATGAGGGTGTTGGATGTCCTGGAACTGGAGTTACAGAGACCTGTGAGCTGCCATGTGGGTGCTAGGAATTGAACATAGGCCCTCTGTTAGAACAAACTGTGCTGGTAATCACAGAGCCAGTTCTCCAGCCCTCACAACCCCAATTTGAACCAAGTGTTAAGGGTAAAGGACAGCTCTACAAATTCACTCTCTGAATGACAGTGCTCTGACCTTGAAACTTTCCAGTCTGGACATAGACCCAGACACTGAAGCCCACTTGTGATCCACAGGGGGGCATCGTTAGGTCAGCTGCCAGCTCAGAACCCAAGACCTGATAGTCGGCCTCTGTGGCTTCCGGTGCTCTGACCTCTGGCCTGGCTCATGATCCTTTTACACGGTAATGGGATATGAACTGATTGAAAATGTCGAGGCTCCAATCTCATTGTTCATGCTGCGGCAACCATTCACTAACTCAGGCTTCTCTGCTCTGTTCTGCTGTCCTGCATTTTGAATTCAGAGCTTGGTGTCAGCAAGGAAAGCACCAGAGTTGTCATGCGGCAGCCTTTGGCTGTGTTCTACCGAGAGATGTATCATCTACAACCTACTCACATCCTCCCCCAACAGCTACCAAAATTCCCCTGGTGAGAAATGCTATTATAAGAAGGGGTGGCTGCTTTGTGACTCACACTGTTTCATTAAAAAGATTTTTTTTCCCAAACAAATTTTCAGTAAAGAAATCCAAAGGTTTTCCAAAGCCACAGCAAAATAGAACAGCTCATGATAGTACTTTTCATAGGTCTGCCACTTTACTGGAGGCTCCTACACCCAAACACGGAAGGCATGATATCTGCTTATTAGCCTTGTGTTGCATTTGGCCTTTAGAGAAGAGGTAGGAAACTGATTGATTAAACCCAGCTAATACATAATAGAACTGGGTTTGTCAGATATTAAGGTAGAAAGCCCCTAGCTTGCAAGCCAGCACTCACCACAGCTCTCACAACCTCTCTAGGGCATCTGCTACACTGGTATAGATGCTTCAGCCACATCTGACCAGCATTGGTAAACCAATAACCGATGGCTTGCATGGCTGCTGGGGTGGTTGTTCTGGTGGTATTTGGTATTTTGGAAAGCTTCCTATCTATCCCAGTGTTATATCTTTGAGAGTGTAAATAAAAGAATAAGCAATATTTCACAAAACTAATTTGTTAGTATGGAATGCCACGGGCTCCTTTAAATTCCTGTAGACTTTCCAGTCCTTAGGGGAGAATCAGGGTAAAAGAATCCTAGCCAGGCCTGCTCTACAGGAAAAGGCTAGTGGGATGGGAACATCAAAAATGTCTCTAATAGCTCAGAAATGTGAGCAAAATGACCACAGGCTTGAGGTCTGGGGACTTTCTAGCTCTGTCCCACACTGTCTGAGTAACTCTGTTTCTCCCACATGCTAAGAGACCTCTTTTGACCTTAAAGAAATAGTGTATAGCACACAGTATGGAAGTGAGTAATTTGGAATAGCTATTTGTGAAGTATGATTTAATCATATTTATAGAGAGATGGGTACTAGACACAAAAGTCTGGGGCCATATTATCTCATTTATCAAGACCAAGACACACACACACAGGTACACATGCATCCACACATGATGACAATTCACCAAAAGTCACTTTATCTAACAGTCACTTTCAACATGGACCTTTGAAATTCTTCATTCTGAACAAAAAGTGCTCCCATGTAACACATGCTTATTAGTAACATATTACTGGTGTTGGTTATCATACAAGGCTTTAATAAATTACTGAAAGCATCATTAAAAGCAAGAATTTTAAAAAAAACTGATTCAAAAAGAGAGTCTGGAGAGATGGCTCAGTGGTTAAGAGAACTTGCTGCTCTTCCAGAGGACCCAGGTTCAATTCCCAGCACCCACTTTTAGACCGTTCACAACCTTCTATAACTCCACTTTTTGAAGCCTAGACTTCTATCCGACAAGGGCAACAAGCACAAACGTGGTGCACAGATATATGTGTAGGCAAAACACACATGCATACACGTGAAGTAAAGAGAAACGTGTTAAACAGGCAAATGGCCTGAATATGTATTATTTCTTCAAAGATACATGAATGGCTAGGAAAAAACAAAATCATATTTATCAATCACAGTGACAGAAATGTAAAAACATCTCACCCATGAGGTTAGCTATTATCTGTCTGGTTCCCCAAGGTTGAAGGCCCCCATTTTCTTGGGGCCTTACAGAAAGTTCCTGCTTGCAAAGGTTGGCGTTTTCCTTATCTCTGGCAAGAGAAACTTGTGGCTCTGCAGCAACATACCGGGACCTATAAACTTGTCAGGGTCAGTGTTAGCCTCCAGGCTCCCTCAGTCCCTGCTCACTACCCCCTCTCCTCTCCTTCCCATTTAACCCTGCAGATCTTCCCCTGGATGCTTTCTCCTTGCTTTCCCAGACAGCCTTGGCAGTTAAGAAGGAACTTTTTTGCCTTTTCACCCATGGAACAGCTATTTTGTTTCTTTACTGCTCCCATTTTCATTCACTATTAAAAAATAAAATAAAATAAAAAGTCAGATATGGTGACTCTGAACCTATAACTCAAGAGGCACTCAAGAGGCGGAGGCAGGCGGATCTCTGAATTTAACCCAGCAGGGTCTACACAGCTCTATCTGGAATTCCAGATAGAACAGCCCAGCAATAGAGCAAGACCTGAGAGAAAGTGGGAAACGGAAGTTCTGAAACAGAGGATCTGGAGTCAGCTCTACATGGTAGTGTTTGTCTTCAGTGTATGAAGCCAAGTTCAGTCACTGGCACTGAACAAACTGGGCAAGCAATTCTAGCACTCGGGTGGAGGCAGGAGATCAGATGTTCAAGTTTATCCTCAGCACACAGTAAGTTTGTCAGCTTGGACTATATGTTAACAACAACCCAAAACCCCAGGCTGAGTGGAAAACAGCGGAGGGGCTGTCTCCTATTTCCACGCCAAAACAACAAGAAATACCACCCGGCCACTTTACTCATAGGTATATATGAAAATCGAGGGAATATGGCTCAGTGGGAGAGCCTAGAAACACATCGCTAGAGACGCTAGAGAGGTGGTGGTGGTGTAAAAAAGTCTCAGAGTATTTGTGCATTCACAGCAGTATTATCCACAACATGGAAACAATCCATGTGCCTGTGACAGATGCATGGAGAAGCAAGTACAGTCTATTGTACTCTAATACACATCGTGTGGTACATGTTCAACCCTAAAAGGGAAGAAAATTCTGACTGGAGATGCAACCAGAGGGATGAAGGTGAAGGGCATGCATTCCACTCAGTGAAGTAGGTCACAAGGTAAATACTTTACCCATTACTCACATTCAGTTCTTACTGCCCCCTCAATTTTACACTTAAAAATGGTGACGATGGGAAATTTGGTTACATGTATGGGGTACAGGGTACTAAAGTACCGAATCCTATACTTACCAGACCAAGGCTATTTTACAGCTTGGGATAAAGTTTACAAAGACAGGTTTAAAAAGTGGTGAATCTTGCTTCATATGAAAAACACCAGAAAGAAAAGTGGCTTGAGGGACAACAAAGATACATAAAGTCCAAAAGTAAACAAGACACCACTGAGAAGACAGAGGGCCCCCTTATACTGGGTCACACGAGACATTTCTTAGTCTGTTAGAAGCACGAAGATGACCTCCCCAGACCAGAAATAGGGTTGGGGGAAAATGAACAGTCACTGAAGAGTTCAGAAGAAACACCGTAGCGCAGCCTCGGTATGTGTGCACCATAGAACTGATGAAGAGGGGAAACGCTAATGCTACCAGAACACTCTTAAAAAGGAAGAAAGTGAGCTGGAGACATGGCTCAGCGGGTAAAAGCATTCATTGGCTGCTCTTCCAGTGGTCCAGAGTGCAATTCCCAGCAACCACATGGTGGTTCATAACTATCTATAATAAGATCTGATGCCCTCTTCTGGCACGCAGGTGTACATTCAGATAGAGTACATGTACATTCATAAAACAAATACATCATTAAAAATACTTTAACAAAAGAAAGCAAAGATCCTTGAAAGAACGCTAGTCCTCTTCATGATAAGTACACATGCCCAGCACCTACACTGGGTCCTGGCACCCACGCACACTCAGTCTTAGCGAAGATAGTTTCTACGCAGGCAGGAAAGTTTCCTGTTTTGAGATAGGGAGGAAAATGGGGAACCTCGTAATGTATCCACTTCAGAGTCATGACTCGTCCTAGATATCTAGGTCTCTAGCTACTGGGCTGGGCCTGTGTGTGAGAGATCATAACCCAGTGCCCTTCAGTGGTAATGACTTCCAGAGAAAGCTGGGCCTCCTGAAAAATCAGGGGGAAGACATCCACAGAAAGGGCCATTGCTTCCATTTCTGTCTGTCTGTTCTGAGCCACTCGTTCACAAGACCATGGCAGACTGGCTCAGGCCTTTATGTAGGGAACAAATGCTTTCCATATGAAAGACAAAACAAAACAAAAAAACCTATGAAGAATGCTCTTGCTGGGGAAAGACACTTGTATGGATCCTGTCTAGAAAATACCCAGCTAGTATCAAAAACAATGGGTGTACCAAAACAAACAAAAACCCACTGAGTTCTTTCTGTCTCAGAAGAAAAAACCGAAATCCATGACAAGCTGAGCTTCAAATGTAAGTGTTCTAACCATACTCTCAGGATCTCTGTTAAACTCAGGCCCTGCGGTCTCTCCTCGGCTCTACTGAATTCAGGGAGTAGGCTCCAGTCAGTCATCAGCACTGTTATGAGGCTCCATAGAAAGTCCAGGCAGGCGAGTAAGGATCCTCTGGAACCCTCACTGACAGGAGGCTCTTCTTTGTGTGTTTTGTTTTTGTTGTCCACGTATGCACTGTAAATCCTTATCTCCCCTAACTCTGAGTTACAGAAATAGTGATTCTGCGACTCCCCCTTCAGCTTGCCACCCAAGACTAACAAAGACAAAGACACAGCAGGATAAACTGCCCCATCACTCCAGAGACCACCCTGCTGTTGATTTAAGATGAAACTTGGGTCCTTATTAATCTCCCACTTGACCAAATAGCACATCCGAGACAGGACACGAACCTGGTTCTTCCTTTCTCTACCTTTGGTTTTCAAGACAAAAGTTTCTTTGTGCAGCTCTGGTTGTCTGGGACCTCACTTTGTGGACCAGGCTGGCTATGACTTCAGAGATCTGCCTGCCTCTGCTTCCCATGCTGCCACGCCCACCCAGTGAGAAGCCTTGTGCCTATGAACAGAGAAGATGAGAAGGACAGGTCTCTGAGAAGCTCCTTTTAGTACTTAAGCCTATAATGTTAAGATGCTAAGAACCATTTGACTTAGATTGGGCCACAACACAGCTTAGGAAAAAAAATGAATAAAAATCTACACTCATCTCTTATTCTAGAGATGGAGGCCCGTGCTGCCTGGAGTCTGCACTCCACAACCTCAGAGGCCTGCTATATTCACCTAGCTTAAGGTGTAATATGAGCAGGACAATGTCCCTCTTAGGGCAACACTAATTCCCTGTGATGTTTTTTTTCTGCCAAATTTGAAAGTATCAGGTTTTTATTTGTGTGTGTGTGTGTATGCATGTATGTGTGCACATATGTATGTGGGCATGTGGAGGCCAGAGGACAACTTGGGGGAGTTGGTCCTGGGGACTGGACTCAACTCATCAAGCTTGGAGGTCGGTTCCCTTATCTGCTGAGCCACACTGCTGGCTATAATTGAGTATTTTAAATGAGTTCAGTGCCCACTGAGCTTGGGTGGAATATTATCGTGGTTGTAAAACATGTGGTGTGTTCCTTCAAGAATGGAGCTACTGCTCTCTTTGGTTAAGGTGGCCTGGCTTACAGCATTCCTTGTGACAAGGCTGGAGATGAGTTTCTGTTTAATATACACATCCGTAAAGCAGCCATGTTAGCAATTTAGCCCCTGCTGCTTGCAAGGCCTTTCAGACCTCAGGGAATAGTTAACTATGACCCTTAGAAGATCATCTTCGCCTGAAGGAAGCATGGAGAAGCAGTCCTTGTGGCAACAGAAAACTAAAAATCCTACATTAAAAACATAGTCTATGGGGTTGGGGATTTAGCTCAGTGGTAGAGCGCTTGCCTAGCAAGCGCAAGGCCCTGGGTTCGGTCCCCAGCTCCGAAAAAAAAAGAAAGAAAGAAAAAAAAAAAAACATAGTCTATAATAGGCTGGAACTTTTCTGCAGAATTGGGCAGGGAATGGATCTAGCTCTTTAGAGACCACAGAACGCTTTTTCTTTTTCAGAAAGCTCAAAAAGGCCTTACCTCTAGCATACCTACAGTGGGACACAAAGACTTCCTGAGCCACTCAAATAAGAGTTGGCAACTGTCCTTCACTATTAAGACTAGAAAAGCTAAGCCTTTTGAAAATCCTAGCATAGCAGCAAACTAGAACCCAGGAGACATGCTGCTAGCATATTCAGACATTTTTCTAAGTCACTCCATCTCAGCCCTAGTCCATGGCTTGGTTAAAATACAAAACAAAATTGGATTTTTTTTTAATATACATATACACATACATGCCTAAGAAGCCAAACCAAACCAACACCCCCAATAGCCAGCCACACCCCCAGTAGCCAGCCATCTTACTATAGAACACAGCAGTATGATCTAACATGTGGATACTTCATGTTTTCTCCCCACATTTGGAAACCCCGATTCCAAGGTTAACAGGACTACTACAAAAAAGAATGACCAGGTCTTTAGCATCAGAAAACTAAAAGCCAGAGTCACCTCAGAACAAGCCCAGCTGAACAGAAGGAGAGGCCGCATGTGCTTCTCAAAGGAATTCTTCTCTAGCAGTTATGGGAGAACTGGATACAGGGCAGACTCCAGGCAGCGCGGGCCTCCACCTGGAGCCTATGTTCCCATTCGTGAAGACCTCTGTCTGTCCAGTTCTAAGGAGACAGCGAAGGCAAGAACAATGGCCTTGTCCCCACAAGGCTGTCACAGTGTTCCACTTGGATTCCCTTTGCCTTTTGCTTTGTGTATACTTTCACAAAAGACCCTCAACAATGACCCTGCAGGACTTGGAGGACAGACATCTCCAGATAAAGATATAATAAACCTGGGAGTACATGTCTGCTCCAGGTTAAGAGTCGGGAACTTTATCACGAGCCCAGCCTTTCCATTTAGTGGCTAGTTAAGTTTCCAGGGTACTATTTCCTTAAGTTACAGACAAGAGAGGTCAGAGTGATGAGCACAGATGAACATAAGCAACTCTACCTATAACTGAAACATTTCAGAAGGTGAAGGCACAGGATTAAAAGTTCAAAGCCAACCTGTACTCTATAGGTTTGAGGCCAGTTAGGGTCACATATTGAGACCCTGTCTCAAACAATAAATAATCACATAAACAAAGCACCAGATAGAAAGAGCCTGTGTCCTGGCACTGCGAGGCCAGCACCCGGTCTCACCTCTGCTATCTACAGCCGCGGTCTGGGTTCCTCGCCTCCCCTGTAAGCTGGGAGTAGAGTTACAGTAATGAATAAGAGGATGGACATAAACCATTCGAGTTCTTTCATCAGCAAACACTGTGTCAAGCACAGTGTAAGTAAGAGTTACAGCAGCAATCAAGCTAGTTCTGGTCAAACGACAAGAAGAAAAATAAGTTAGTAGATAAATACTTAGAAAACATGCTTAAAAAATGTAAGATTACCATAAATGACTGAAAACAATCACAGGAAGGCCAGATGTGAAGAGTGCCCACTGAGGAGAAATCTCTGTTGAGCCCTAAGGGTGAAGGCCTATCTATGTGGAGAAAGGAGGAACAAGCATTTCTGTGGGAACTCACTACGTAAGGGTCACAGCATGAGGCAGGCACAGGAACACGGAAGACAAGTGCAATTGCAGAATATCCTCTCCTAGGGTTTGGAGAACAACCGTTACAAGCTGCCACCACAGAGGATTACCACATCTATTTTTAAAATAACAAAGATGAGCCTCGAGAAAAGTGCTGTGTCTTGTCCAAGGTCAAAGTTACTCAGCAGAGGACCTCAAATTGGAGCCCTCAGTATTCTCTTTCCTAACACAGCAAAGCCGACAGCTTTGACTTACTTCACTAATGACAGCTTTCAGGTTGTGAGGAGTCACCAAAGCACCTTGAGAACACCAGTAATAACACTGTATCAGTTTCCAGGCACCTGGTCCATCAAGCACTGAAAGCCCTATCTTTGGAATCTTAATACCAGAGCAAAAACTGCTCAGACCTAACTCCAAGGTTCCACAGTGGAAACAGCCTCTCTCCTTGCAGACATGAACAAGGGAAAAAATGCCCCAGAAAATTCCACGGCCTGCTCTAAGAGACGGAACACTGATGCACACGAATGATCACCTCAGGTGAACAGCACAGGCATCCCAGTCAGACTGGTACACCCACCCCAGCAAAAGCCATTTGGGAATTCAGAGAGGTAGTATGAGGTGAATTGCAAGATGCCAGAAGCATTCAATAGGCTCAAAGTCTTGCAAAAAGGACAGGATGGGCCTACATACTAAAAATAAGTAAATATATACAGGTATTGCCTATAGTGTTAACAAGAGCCTGCCACACACTTTAGAGATGCCAAAAGGATGACTATCTCTAACTTTTCTTGTATTCCCAATGCTCACTGGTGCTCTCTACCCCCATGACTGGATGAGAGTGTGTGTGTGTGGGGGGGGGGGGACGCTAAGGAACCTAACGATAGAACAAGGAAGAAGTTTCTATTAAGAGTCAGACTTAAGAAATCTTACCAGAGCGCAAGGCCCTGGGTTCGGTCCCCAGCTCCGAGAAAAAAAAAAAAAAAAAAAAAAGAAATCTTACCAGAAAGACAACTCTTTTTCTCCCTCCCCCATACAAGCCTTTATAAAGTTAGTTTGCTACACTCAAAATTGTTTTAAAAGCAGACCAATAATAGTCCACTTACGAATGCAATCACAAAAGTCTCACAAATACAGCTGAGCCTTCTGGACTCAACTATTTAGAGAAGATTAATCCCAACATGCCTAACGCATACCGAATGCCTAAAGGGTACCAAAGGCAGACATGCCTTGTATCTGACCTCCCACAGTTTAATTAACATCAGAGAGGCTCTAAACTAGCCAGTATAACCCACCAAAGTTACTTCAAAAATTTAAGATTATGGAATTCACCAAAAGAAAGAAGGAAAGATTAAAAAAAAAAACCCAAAAGACAAACAAAAAAAAAAAATCTACCTTGTTTTGAAATTAGCTACAACAACATTAGTCTCACAGGTAAACCTTCCATAATGTACCCTAAGGGCAGGAGAAAGCTTTCTCCTGCACAGTATCTAAAATGTCCCAACTCAGGCAAAGGAGTCTGAAAACTTAACTGTTTCACTTGAACTAGTAATTAATTAACAAAAAGCAAAAAGCAACCTCACACCCCTTTTGACCAATTTTTCAGTGCCTGCCCTGGCCTCTCAGGACAGCCAAGCAGACAGACCTGTTTTCCTCTAGAAGTCTCTGCCAGGCCTTTTTTTTTTTTTTTTTTTTTTTTTTTTTTGCCCTACCAGTCAGGGCCTGGGAAATCCCCCTCCAGCCTTTTCCTGGCCTGTCACCAGAAGTGCACAGAATGAGTTCATCTAGATCCTTTCAATCTTCCTCTTCCCCAGTCATGTGCCAACTGCTGGGCCATAACACCCCACCTTTCCTGTGCTCTATGGGGGAAAAAAAAAGATGCAGAATCACGGGAAGAGCAAGCACTTAGCAGGAGAAAAAAGATGGAGGGATGTGACAGTCCCTGAGCCAAATCTACTGCATGCAGCAAGAGAGACCAGAATCCTGGCCCTGCAAACCCAAAGAAGGAGGCTTTCCACATAGCAGACCACACCTGTCTAAGCCACCTCCTGTTCCATTTAAATCAATTGATACAGCAAACCAGTCGGGTGGAAAAACTAACCATCTCCCTTCCCTAGCAAGGCTAAGAACCCTAATCCAAGGATCGTTTGTCCCTAGTTTTATTTCTTTTCTCACTCTTTGTTTAGGAGACACTACCTCCCTAGCCAGAAAGGTAGGCATCATGCTGCAGTGGCAGAAATGAAGAGTGTCAGACAAGAAGACCTTTGAGGATCATGATGCTAATAAATGCGACCTCGATGGGCAGGTTTCACTCAGCCATCCACAAGTGAGCACACGCCTGCAGTCCTAAAACACCCGGCTCCACAAGCCTGGTAGGCAGCTTTTCCCCTAGGCAGTAGTTATCTTATTTGATCCTATTCATCCTCTGACATGGAGGGAACCAGGGGTAGGGCAGGAGTTAGCTTCATACCCATACCTTAGCATACTAAGAGGTTTCAGGCGGCCCGACGCGCCCTCCCTTGCACTCCACCCTTCAAGGCCTCCGTCAACCCGAGGACTCACCACTGTGCGAGCTGAACCACCTGGGTGCGATGTGCAGAGGTAGAGCATCCGCCAGCGAGGCTCGGGAGCCCAGGTACAGCATCCCGTCTCTATGGTGACCGCCGCCGGTCTCTTGGTAACCATTGCCGTGGGCATAGGTGGAGTCCGACGTGGACCCTCCGCCGCCCGGCGCCCTCTCTGAGTCGCCGGTCCCGCGGGAGGCGGGGGTGTAGAGGCTAAAGGGCACCCCTCCGGTCGTGCTGGGGTCCATGCCCATGCCTGCCACCGAGCTGACCGAGCGACTGCGCAGCCCCATCGCCCCGCCGCCCGTCCGGTAGTGCCCAAAGTGGGGCGCCCCTCCCGGCGGCGGCACGGCGCTGTCATCGGTAGAGACCCCCGGGAAGGGGCCCCGAGACCGGGCCGCCGTGCTCTGCTTGCCCCCCATGTTCGCCGGGGCCCGGTGGGGCGGGAACGTGGAGGCCGAGACCCTCCCCCACCACTCAGAAGCGGGTGGAGAGCCGGGCGAACATAAAGGCGGGGGGTTGGGGGAGTCACAAAAGAGCCCCGAGGAGAGAAAATGAAAAAAGGAGAAGGGAAAATCCTCAAAAAAAAAAAAAAATCCGCGGGGTGGAAAAGGCAAGCGTGCGGGGACCCCAAACTAAGAATTTCAAACTGTCCAAGCCGAATGCATGTTCTTCTTAAGGTCCGAAGACGCGCGGTCCAGAGCGGGCGCCTCGCGCCACAGGCCGCCCCCGGGCTCGGGAGCCTGAGGAGCCGCAGCGAAGATAGGGAGGCGCCGGAGGAGGCCGCTCGCCCGCCCGCAGCAGGAAGCGGCGAAGGCTCGGAACGACGCGCGCGTTCCCCGTCTCAGGACTCGACGACCGGCGCCGGCGGCCCGCACTCCTCCAGGCTTCGGGAGGGCTCGCGGCGGTGGGGCAGCCAGGCGGAGCTCTGGAAGCCGCGGTCGCGTGGTGTCGCGCTCCGGCTCCAGCCGCCGCCGGCCCCGCCAGCCAGCCGCGCCGCCCCGCTCGGTCCCGGGCTGCGCTCGCCGGCGCTCCTCGCCGCCGTGGAGACAATGGAGGGAGGCAGAGCGCACGCGCGGCCCGCGCCCCCTCCCCCCCCGCCGGGTTAACCCCTTCGCGGCCCCTGCGGCGCGGCGGCTGGCTGCGGCCCCGGAGGTCCCCACCCACCCACCGCCTGCGCTCCGGGCGGTCGGAGGACCGGCGGCCTCCAGCCGCGGGACGTCTGCGACAGAGGCCAGACTTCCTCTGGAACCAAGCACTGCTGGAGTCGCGGCGAAAGTCGAATCACTATATTCAAAACGAAACCCTTCGTGGGGGGAGGGGCATCGACGGTTTTAGCGGGTAGGGAGGAAACACCAAGAAAGAAAACCAACTAATAAGCCTACCTGGGTTTGAGGGTCATTGGGCGAGCTCCCCTCCAGCCACAGACCTGCCCTCACAGCACCCTCTGGTGGATGTGCGATCCATTCCTTTGAAGGATCTCCATCCAAGGACCCCAGCCAACACTAGAAAGTTTAGCATGAGGGGTAGGGGGTAGCTTGGATCCAAACATCAGGAGTCTTAACATTTGGGATTAGCGGGTCTAAATCGATTCCTTAGGCTAGAATATAATCCTCAAAATCAATAGATAAAAAAACAAAACAGTAGAATAGAATCATGCAGCTAAGAAGTGGGTGTAGAAACTCCTTGCCCAAGGCCGGTTGCTGTTTTGTTTACCATGTATTTTGAGGGAGAGCCACAAGGCAAGGACACAGTACGCAAATATTTGTTGACCAAATTGCGTTTTGCAACAGAGACTCACCTTTCCAGGTCAACCCCAGTCTTTCTCATATATTCATTTTGCTTATTTATTGAGCAAATAATTTTTCAAGTACTCAGCGCTGAGCACCGTGTCACTAGCCTAACTTCCTCTTGTCACTCTGTCAAGTATGCCAGGTACTTCCAAAAATGGAGTTGGAGAGACATAAAAAGGGCTACTAGACCAGTCTCTTCCAGCGTGACCTGCCTAGAAGGCCACAGGAAGATGTCCCGAACAAAGAAAATTAGTTTCATAAGAAAAACTAATGCAAAAAATATCATGGCTGTGGTGCACACTTTAATACCACCGTTTGAAAGGCAGAGGCAGGGAGATCTCTCAATTTCATGCCAGCCTGGTCTACAAAGCAAGTTCCAGCACACCTAGGGCCACAGAGAGAAATCCTGTTTTGAAAAACTGTGTGTGTGTGTGTGCGTGTGTCTGTATCTAGGGGCTGGAGAGTTGGCTTAGGGCTTAAGAGCACTTGTTCTTGCAGAGGCCCCATATTCATTCCTGTGATGATTCACAACCATCCATAATCCCAGATGCGTGATATACATACATGCATACAGTCAAGGCATCCATCTATAAAAACTTAGTAAATTTAAAATCTTGTAAATGTAAATATAAAACAAACACACAGATAATATCCGGAATATTATCTGTGTCTCAATCAGGAATTTGTGCACTTCTAAAACTGAACTGAGTGATCTGAAGAAACTAAAGAAACTTCCAGAGGCTGGAGGGATGGCTCAGCAGAAGGTCCACTGCTCTTGCAGAGGACCTGAGTCTGATTCATAGCTCCAATTCCAAGGAATCTGGTGACCTCACTTGGTTTCCACTGGCACCCACACATAGGTAGCACTCATTCATGTAGACACATAACACATACCAACAATAACAAATCTATAAAAAGGAAATATTTTTTTCTTAGAAGAAAGACTATGGTATCAGAAAAGAGGTGGTTCATTACAGAAAAAAAAAACCTAGATTCGGGCTGGAGAGATGGCTCAGAGGTTAAGAGCACTGACTGCTCTTCCAGAGGTCCTGAGTTCAATTCCCAGCAACCACATGGTGGCTCACAACCATCTGTAATGCCCTCATCTGATGTGTCTGAAGACAGTAGCTACAGTGTACTCCTATACATACAGTAAATAAATCTTAAAAAAAAAAAAAACCTAGATTCTTGACATGTCTATTTTTGAAGTCCAATACATTCTGTCTTAGCAAAGTAGTTTTGTCTAATTCGCTACACATATATGTATATGTGTGTGCATGCATGTGTGTATACATATATAGTTATCCCCAACTCAGGTGCTGGAGATTGAAGCTAGGACTTCATATATGCTGGGCATGTACATTACTAGTGAGTTATAACCCATTCCCTAATAAAATATTTACTATCTGAGAAGTTCCAGACACTCTCCTAGACTTTAGAATATAGTGAACAAGACAGACGGAGTTCCTTTTCTCATAAACTTCAGAACAACCATTTTGTACCCACTTGAATGCCTATAATCAGAGAAAGATGGTAACAGCTATGGAGAAGTGGAGAGACCAGACCCTCAGACCTTCCTACTGGCAATATTAAATGGTTGATTGCTTTGGAATGTAGCCTGGTAGATTCTCAAGAAGATTAAAGAAGCTGAGTGTGGTAGGCACATATCTTCTATCTCAGCACCAATGAGACGGAGGCAGGAGGCTGTCTCTGCTTAAGGCCAGCCTGGTCTACCTAGTTCCAGTCCACCCAGGGCTGCACAGTGAGATTATGCACCCCCCAAAAAATTAAACATACAATATGATCCAGTCAATTCATTCTTAGGGGTGTGTGTATATATGTAAATATATGATATATAAATATATATACTGTGTGTATATATAATGTGCATATATAGTATATAACACCTATACATACATATTTGGTTTTTCAAGACAAAGCTGATTCGTGTAGTCCTGGCTGTCCTGGAACTCACTCTGTAGACCAGGCTGGCCTCCTCAGAGACCCACCTTCCTCTGCTTCCTGAGTGCTAGCATTAAAGGTATTTGCGGCTACACCTAGTTTTTTGGTATATTTCTAAGGAAATGAAACATATGTTCACAAAAGAACTTATACAGGAATGTATACAACCTCATTTCTTGGTGTGTGTGTGTGTGTGTGTGTGTGTATCTGGTGTACCTGTTTGTGTGGGGAGGAATAGACAAACATGTGAAAACTATAAGAGATGGATAGGGTGTCTTCCACAATCACTTCTCTGCCTTGTTTTTTGAGATAGGCTCTTCACTGAGCCTGAACTCCATGACTCACTAGCCAGTAAGCCCAAGGAACCTGACTGTTCCCACCTCCCCAGCCCTGGATCCTACTATGTATGGCAAGTGCTTTACTGACGAAGCTGTCTCTCCAACTCTGTTTTTGTTTTGTTTTGTTTTGTTTTGTTGGAGACCAGATCTTACACAGCCCAGGTTAGCCCTTTATTCCCTGTGTAGACAAGGATACCCTTGAATTTCTGATCCTCACATGTCTTTCTCTCAGGGGCTAGGATTACAGGCCTGTGCCAACACAGCAGGCTGCAGCATTGTTTGGGATAACCAAAGATTTGAAACAATCCACATATTAACAGGTTAAAGCAATAATAGTGTCTATACAATGCGCTGGGCTGTGGTAGTGCACTCCTTTAATCCCAGCATTCAGGAGGCGGAGGCAGGCAGATCTCTACGAGCTCAAGGCTAACCTAGTCTACAGGAGTTTCAGGACAGCCAGGGGTACATAACAAAACCCTGTCCGAAAACCCATATATATATATATATATGTGTGTGTGTGTGTGTGTGTGTATGTAATCATATATATTCATATATGAACGATGAACTCACATTTAGCCATAAAAAGGAATAAAGTGCTGATAGATTATCATGAATAAGCCTCAAAAACACCATGGTAGATAGAAAAAGTCATTAATTTAATAACCGCATAATTGTATGGTTATTTACGTGAAATGTCCACTAATGTGGACTAATGCATTAAGATAGATTAGGGTCACTTGGGCCTGAAAGCAAGGATGGAGGGTTTCTTTCTGAAGTGGTGGAACTATTCTAACCTCAGAGTTGAGTATGCTTGTGAATATATTAAAAGCAACCATTGACTCACACATCTGCGGTCAGCTTTCCGTTACACAAAGTTTGCCCGTAATTCTCTATGTCAGGATTGGGGATCTAGATCAGTGGTAGAGTGCTTGCCTGGCTCGCATGCCTATGCTAGGCTTTGGGTCGATCCCAGGCACTCCAGAAGGGGATCCCAGCTTCCTGCCCCTGCTTCCCAAGTGCTGGGATGGCCGGTTATAGGTGATAATGCAACAGAGATAATCCAGGGCAGTACTTGCCATGCGCCGTCAGAGATATTTGCTATAAGAACGTTTGTGTCCTGAGAGAGAGAGCACCGGTGCCCAGGAGAAGCTCGAAGAGTAAGGAGGCTTGGGTGGAGCTCAGTGTGCTAGGAGCGGTCACCCAACATGCACAGAGTTCCCGGTTCAATCCCTAGTATTGCATAAATGGAACATGGTGGTGTATAACTACAGTCTTGGCACAGGAGAGGTAGAGGCAGGGGATCAGGAGTTCAAAGTCATCCTCAGTCTTAAAAATCCCCAGGTATTTTTCTCCACGCCTGGAGGGATGGGGTATCCAAAAGCTCAAAGAAACTGAGAGATTTAAACTTGCCCCCTTTTGAAATGAAGGCAACTTCCCTTTTCCTCAACTAAAGATCTGTTCTCAGCATAGACATGATATTTCTGTATGTCCACGTACACATATGTAAACTGGAGAGATACAGCATAGTAGTCCCCTTGGGAGAGAGAGAGTGGAGCTTGGGAGTTCTGGTGATAGATCAGAGGAGAAACATTTGCTGCTTTATATATCTTTTAGGATTTTTTTTGTCTCTGGCCACGTAAATTTTTTATTTAGACATTAAGTGTGTATGTTTTGCCTGTGTGTATGTAGACATGAGCACCATGTGCATGCAGTGCCCACAGAGGTCAGAAGAGGGAGTCAGATTTCCCGGAACTGATTAGGAACCACCATGTGGGTGCTGGGTACTGAACCCAGATCCTCTGAAGAGCAGTGAATGCTCTTAACCACTGAGCCATCTCTCCAGCTCCTTACTTTTACTTGTGAGACAGAAGCTCACTGTGTAGTCCCCAAGGCTTGATTTGAATTCTTGATCTTCCTACTGTTGCCTCCCGAGTGCCAAGGTTATAGGTGTTTGCTGCCATCCCCCTGTGCCATGCAAATTTGCATGGACAGATGAATACGTGTCGCATGCACGCTAGAAGGTCGCACAGCCGGTAGGAATGGAACTGAGCTTCTGTGCTTTTAAAGGGACGATGCTCATCGTGAGATCTCCAGATGACAGTTTTGTTTGCTCTGTATGCTTTTAAACAAAATGACAAAGACAAGGACAGCTTCTAGCTATATTTCTTTTTTGCAAATGAGCCATTTGGCCTGCAGTTTTATATCCTATCCCACCGTTTATTAAAAGGATGTTGCGCCTAGGCTGCCACTTAAACAGCTGAGCAAAGCCGACTCTTTCTGGAAAATGCTAACGTTGAGCTTTGGTGCCCATCTTAGAGACTGTCCTTGCCATCACCCTGTGCATGTACCCAAATTATAATTTTCTCTTGGAAGCGGCATTGCAGTATGGAACCGGGGTTCAGGAGCTGGGTCTACCCTTTACCTGGCTTTGGTTCATGATATTGCAACGGGCGGGCATAGGCCCGGTCCTGAAGTCTTAGAGGAGTTTCGTGTTGTCGTTTGTCCCATCTGGAGGCCACTGTGAGAGACTGCAGAGATGGCTTGGTGGGTAGAAGTATTGGCCATGCCAGCATGAGGAAAATGTGAAAGACAGAAGACTTTGGATCCTCAGTACCCTTGTAAATGCCAGATATACAGTCTTCCTGTGATCCAAGCACGTGGGAGCTGAAGACAGGGGATCCCCGGAGCAAGCTGGCTAGCTAGACCAGCCAAAATGACAAGCTCGGAGACTCCATTTCCCTCTTGTCTCCATGAGAATCCTTGTTCTATTCATAGCATCTGAACTCATAAAAAAGGATTTGCTGCCTTTCCCAGACAGACAGTCAGACAGACAGACAGACAGACAGACAGACACACACACACACACACACACACACACACACACACACACCCTCCTTGCTTCAGTACATAAGGTGAGAGTGGTGGGAAGAGACACCTGGTATCAGCCTCTCCTGACCTCCCTTTGCATACATACATACATGCATGTAACACATGCATGCACACCCCCATACATGTGTATCTCTGTGCACAGAGCATGTAGACACACATGTACACACCTACACCCACACAATTTGGTGTGAAGGCAGACTGGTGACACACAACTGTAATCCTAACCACTTGAGAGGCTGAGATAGAATTGGGAGCTCAAGACCTGCCTGGATTACAGAGTGAGTTCAAGGCTACCATGGGTAAATTAGCAAGAACCTGACCTCCCCACCAACAAAAAAAAAAAGTGGGGAAGGGAGTTTTGAGACTATAGCTTAGTGGACAAACACTTGTTTAACACTAGGGTCCTGGGCTAGATTCCTAGAGCTCTCTCTCTCTCTCTCTCTCTCTCTCTCTCTCTCTCTCTGTGTGTGTGTGTGTGTGTGTGTGTGTGTGTGTGTGTGTGTGTGTGTCTGGGAAAGGCAGCAAATTCTTTTTTATGTGTTCGGATGCTATGAGTATCTCATAGAGTGAGTGTCAGATCCTCTGTGGCTGGAGTTATAGGCAGTTGTGAGCTGCTCAACACGAATTGTGGGAACCAAACCTGGATCCTCCTGGCAGAGCAATAATCATTCATAACCACCAGGCACTGTTCTAGGATCTTGACCTCTCTGCTTTCCCCTTTTCTGGTTTTTTTTTTTTTTCTTTTTTTTCAGAGCTGGGGACCGAACCCAGGGCCTTGCGCTTGCTAGGCACTTGCTCTACCGCTGAGCTAAATCCCCAACCCCCCCTTTTCTGTTTTATCTTCATGTTCTTACTACTCTTGGGTTGGGTGAGCTGCTTTGTGCACACTCTCATGAGGCGGGGTTAGTGAATATTGATTGACCCACCTTCTATTATAAGAAAGAGCTGCTGAAAAAGATGTTGCAAAAACCCACCGCAAATGCGGAAATGCAGGTAACTATGCTCAAAGCCTGTTTTGTACATCTCATAGGTATGTGAGCAGTCTGGGGCTCCCTTAGTTCAAACAGCAAGGGAGATAAGGACGTCTCTTCTCTGTCGAAGATGGGAGGCCTTTCCACAGTTTTGAGGGAGACCCCAGGACTTCCGCTGGGAAAGATAACGTCTTCCACTGAAAGCTATCCTTCTGAGTCCTTTCAAAGCTCTTTTTGTTTTTACTGTTTTGCTCAAAAAGACAAAAAATTTGAGTAGAGAAAAAGTAACCAAGTGTGCAAAGCCACAAGGCTGAATGTGTGAGCACATCCGCAAATATTCGATGATTGACAGAGAGAGGAAGACTACTAGTGGGTCTCAGAGCAAGGGTTCAAGGTTTCTAGGTGTAAGAGGATTCAGCAGTGGTGATGGGGAGCAATGAGTCATTGGTGCATCCTGCAGAGAAGGAAACAGAAGAAGAAGATGGGGATTGTTTTATATCATGCTGATGGGAATGTAATAGTCCAGCCAGTCTGGAAATCAGTATCAAGGTTCCTCAATAAAACAAAACAAAAAAAACAAAAATAGATCTACTGTAGCTGTACCACTCCTGAATATTTACCAAAAGGATTCCATGTCAACCCCATCATTACATACTAACCAGCACATCAGTGTTTCCTGAGGCTCTATTTATAGTAGCTAAGTTATGGGACCAACCTATGTTTCTTTTTCTTTTTTTAAAGATTTTATGCATGTGAGTACACTGTTGCTGTTCTTCAGACACACCGGAAGAGGACATCAGATCACTCTATAGATGGTTGTGGGCCACCATGTGGTTGCTGGGAATTGAACTCAGGACCTCTGGAAGAGCAGTCAGTGCTCTTAACCACTGAGCCATCTCTCCAGCCCCCAACCTATGTTTCTTTTAAAAAAAATTACTTTTACATTTGTACCTTTTATTGTGTGTGTGTGTGTGTGTGTGTGTGTGTGTGTGTGTCTGTCTGTCTGTCTGTCTGTCTGTCTGTCTCTGGTTGTGTGTGCCTGTATGTGGTCTGTCTGTCTGTGGATTCAGGTGTCAAAAAAAGGTCAAAGGCACTGTTACCTCGCCTGGGTGTTAGGAACCAAATGTGGGTCTGGGTCCTGGACAAGAGTAATGTGTGCTCTTAACCACTGAGCCACCTCTCCAGGAGTGAAAAGGAAAAACACAACTGTGTTTAAATATGGCTAGCTGAGGCCCTAGGTTTCTAGGTTTGCCATGTATCTTCTCTTCAAGTGGCTTGGCTAATTAAATGACCTTCTAGAAAGACAGGAAAGCAAGAGCCCCATTTCATGTTCAGTTTATTGAGGTCTGTGTGACAAGGACCAAGGTTTCTCGGCCTCTGCCTCAGACAGGACACTCACTCATGACTCTCCGTTGTGCACAGGAATGAAGAAGCAGCCAGA
This sequence comes from Rattus norvegicus, assembly GCF_021556685.1. Lineage (NCBI taxonomy): Eukaryota > Metazoa > Chordata > Mammalia > Rodentia > Muridae > Rattus > Rattus norvegicus. The sequence goes on along the minus strand of NC_141552.1, from coordinate 54,588,060 downwards.
GCACTTTTGATTTTTACTTTAGAGTCTCCGCTCTTTGATGACAGAGTCATGACATGACTTTGTGGGTGGGACACAGCGTGGGTGGAAGATGTTAAAGAAGGGCCCGAGGAAGCAATTGGGAAGGCACGGATGCTTTGTCTCCTTACATTCTTTTTACATGAAAGGAAGAAAGTGCTGAGAGAACAGAGAGTGAGGACCCGAAACCCAAAGTACCTTCTGTGCTTGCGGCGCACGACAGGAAGATTTGGAGGCGTGGAAACCAGGTTTTCCTGTTGTTATCCTGACACTTGAGAGGTGGAGGCAGGAGGATCAGATCAAGATCATCTGAGCTACAGTGAGTGCCAGGCCAGTCTGGCCTACATGAGACCCCCCATCTTTTAAAAAGAAAAGCTTGGGAGAACTGGAGCAAGAGAGCTGAGAGTCAGGGAAGCATTGCCACAAAGCTCCGATAAGGGTGACCCAGCACATTACCAAGTTACCTAAGGACAGACAGAGCTTCTCTGGACAGACAGAGCTTTGAGATATCCTTCCCTCTAGCTATTGCCTAAACCAACCTAAATACACCAGCAGGACCTTCCTAACTAGCTCTTTTCTACCTTTTCCTGCTGTAATTTCCGGTCACGCTCTCAAGTACCAGCCAAACCTGACCTATGGAACCACTTGTTCAGCAGAGTTATACGGTGTTTACTGCTTCCAGTGAATAGGCCAGTAAGAATACAACAGGCTAGGAAAACTAACACATTCGTTGATTCTGATCTGATTTCCTGAACAGGCATAGAAGATTGTATTTTCCCTGGAGCGACGTGCCTGCAATCTCACTTCATAGGAGTGGATCCTCGTTTTTGTGGCTGGACTGGTCTTTATCTTCAGAGCAGTCTTGGTCCTTTGTGATAGAGAATTGGAGATCGGAGGGAACTGGGTGTTTAGGGAAAATAGTTTCCTGTTCGGGGGGAGGTCTCACTATGATACAGAGGTTGGTCTAACTCCTGATATCCAGTGATCTTAAAAATAATCATTTTATTTATTTGTTTGCTTTTGGGACAGGGTTTCACCATGTAGCTCTGGCTGGTGGGAAACTCGCAAGGTAGACCAAGCTGTCCTTGAATTCACACAGATCCAGCTGTCTGCCTCTCAAATGCTAGGATTTAAAGTCATAAGCCATAGGATTGAATTGTTTTTTCTTTTCTTTTCTTTTTTTTTTTAAGATTTAAACAATTTTTATGTGTATGTGTGTGTGTGCTGCAGGTCCTTACAAGGGCCAGAAGAGGGCATCAGATTCCCTTATAGCTGCTGCGAGAAGCCCCAAGCGGGGCTTCAGATCTCTGGAAGAGCAGCCAATGGTTTAATGGATGACCTATCTCTTCAGCCCCCTCAGGATCCTGTTGTGATAACGCACCCTGAGTTCTGGGATTGATTAGAACTTAACATTACAATTAGCTCTAGAAAGTTTTTCTTTAACATTTGTGTGGACTTGTATGAGTATCTGAGCATGTGTGTTTGTGTTCATTCATGTGCAATTGCTCCTGTGCACGGGGAGAGCAGAATAAGGCAGCAGGTTTCCTCATCCTGTTGTTTTGAGGCATGGCCTCTCTCTCCTCTTTTTTTATTTCCCTCTCCCTCTCCTTCTATTTCCTCTTCCCCTTCCCCTCCCTCTCCCTCTCCCCCTCCCTCTTCTGAACCTTGAGCTCATGTTTTCTCAGTTAAAATGAACACCAGCAAAACAGTGATCCTCTTGTCCCGTCTCCACCAAACTAGATCTGGAGTTACAGGTCCACACTGGAGCCTAGATTTATTACACAAGTCCTGAGATTCTGCTCTTTGTGATTTTTCTTTCTTTCTTTCTTTCTTTCTTTTTTTTTAAGATTTATTTATTCATTTATTATATATAAGTACACTGTCGCTGTCTTCAGATACACCAGAAGAGGGCATCAGATCTCATTACAGATGGTTGTGAGCCACCATGTGGTTGCTGGGAATTGAACTCAGGACCTCTGGAAGAGCAGTCGGGTGCTCTTAACTGCTGAGCCATCTCTCCAGCCCCCTCTTTGTGATTTCAAAGCAAATGTTCTTATTCAGTAAGCCATCTCCCTCTAGGACTGTAATAGTTTTGCTCGTTTGTTTTGTTTTTCAAGGCATGGCTTCTTGGTATAGCCCAGGCTGTCCTAGAACTTCACTTTGTAGCCCAGGCTGGCCTCAAACTCAGAGATCTGCCTACCTCTGTCTCCCTAGGATTAAAGGCTGCACTACTACTACTTGGCTGTTACTGTTCTTTTTAAAGAGTTTCAATTTGTGAGAAAAAACCGATAGGAGGATAGGAGAGAAAGCATTCAGGAAAATGACTGATGATTCTATGTTCCTAGATGTACAGGATTACCCAGGGATGGAGAGATGGCTCATCAAATACTGCTCTTGCAGAGGACCTGAGTTCAATTCCCAGCATTCATACCAAGCAGATCACCAGTACCTGTAACTCCAGTCCTTGGGTATCTGATGTCCTCTTTTGGCCTTCTTGGGTAACTGCACTCATTTGCACATCCTCATCCCCACCCCCACCCCCACCCATACCCTCCTTCCTACACACACGCGCGCGCGCACACACACACACACACACACTTAAAAATTAAATAGCTAAAACAAATCTTTTAAAACAGAGTCACATAAAAGTACTTGAATCGTCTGGAGGTTACTACTTTCGGTTGCACAGAGTACCCCTCTGACTTACAAAGGTCTGCGGGACCATCTGCTGCTCCCATTCACCCAGGGCAAACATGCATGGAGCAGCCTGTATATGCAGTAACAAGCAGATTTCAACAAAACAGTCCAGGGACCCGTCTGAAGCTTGGAAATAATAAATAATTATTGAATTAATGAATCCAGAAAGAATCCAACTGGGACACACTCACTCTTCACATTGAGAGTCTGCTCCCCGTGATTTCAAAGCAAATGTTCTTATCCAGTAAGCCATCTCCCTCTAAGCCTGCAATAGTTTTTGTTTGTTTTGTTTCATTTTTCAAGACATGGTTTCTCTGTGTAGCCCAGGCTGTCCTGTTCCATTTTTTGGTACCGAGGTGTTTTCTGGGATGCAAGATTTTTTTTTTTTTTTTTTTTTGCTGGTTATAGTGGTAAAACCTGGACTGTTCCAGGCAGGTGACAGTGAGATGACAGTCACCCTATCCTACAGACAAGTTTGTCTGACCTTTCTAACAAGCATCTCAGGGGCAAAGGAGCCAATACCTTCTCTCCGCTCATGCAACGATTTGCAGAGAGGAATACCAATAATAGTTTATACTTGAGCCTTTACAACGTGCCGGGCCTTACAACAGCTAAATAAGACAGTACATTTCTACTTCAGGAGAGAATGTGATGCTAAGCCAGGTAACCCGGGATTTCAAAAGATAGGATTGAAGCGAAGCCAACTGTTACCTACTATGCTGAACCTTCCTGATATTTTTTATTTCCTCCTCAAAAATTATCTAAGACTCCAAAAACTGTTTGTGTGGATAAAGGTATTGACAGTATTAGAAATTAAAGCCATGAATAAAAAAAAAATATGGTTAAATGGTAAGTATCATTAACATCTTCAGTGAAAAAAATAAGTTTCCAAAACCAAACGATGTTACCAAAAAGAGTGGCAAGTCGTTTAATATTCAGTCTAAACAACCTCTCTGAGTACATTCCCTATGTACCACACAGCCTCGGGAGAACTGTACAGCACACTGGTGAGAGAAAATGAAAGTAACGTGTTAATATGATTATGAAATTGTTTTACCTTTAGGGACTTGCCCCCCCCCCCCCCCCCCCGTCCCCTCTCCCCAAGTGTTGCGGAGAACCTCGGAGCTTCGATATGTAAGAGGCATGGCTGTACAACATGAAACAATGAATTGTGAACTCAAATTTTTCAAAGCCTTGATGAGAGGTATCAGAAGAAGTTATTTTACTTTGGTACGGATGTCGGTCCTGTTTATACGCTGTATGTAGTAGAATACGGGGGATACCATCCAACTACCAGCAAGACAGGACCGCCGGCGGCGTCTGCTCTCTAAACTCAGGCTCTTACTGGGTAACTGACGCTGACCTGACATTTGACTACAATTCCCGGCAGAGCTCACGGCAGGGGGCGTGTCAGCAGTGGGGTGCCCGGGTGACTCGTACTGATGACGAAATGAAGGGGCGTTCCTGTTTTTGGAGGCAGGTCTGGTCCCTGGTTGGGGGAGAAAACAGAAGAGGCGGGATCTATCATCGGAGTAGCCAATGCGTTGCGGTCAAGTGAAAGGCAGGGAACGAGGCGTGGCCGGATTTATTAGCTGGCTGTGTGGGGCTTACTAACCTAGGGAGTCTCGGGTCTTGGGGTCGGGGTGGAGGGTCGCCGACTGGCACCCCACGGTCGGGCTTGTGAGATGGCAGCGCGCTGGAGCAGCGAGAACGTGGTGGTGGAGTTTCGGGACTCTCAGGTGAGCTGTGCGTAAATGGAGCCGTCTGAGCATGCGCTTTCCGTGGTTTACACCCCCAAGACCCCCCACCCCGCCTTTTCATCCATCCCTTTGCTCAAGGTGGGGAGATGGACATGGTGCTCACCCGGAGCTGTCAGAGCCAGGATAGCCTAGGGAAGCTTTGATTACTAATCAGGACAGTTAGGGCAGGCATGTATGGCCTTTAGGGTTTCACAAGTGCTCATGGTCTTGGAACACCGAAATACCGATAGTAAATGCTGAAGGGATTCTTCCCTTGTACAAGGTAATGAGCTGGGGGAGGTGTCCACTCCCTGAGGTAGTCGACTGCTCTTGGTGACTTCAGGAAAGTTGCAGAACTTCTCTGAACCTCAGTTACTTGAACCAATCTCGCCTACCATTTGTGGGTTGAATTTGCGAAATACTGTTTTGCAGAGCATCTGTTCCAACCTACTAAGTGATTGCTAAAGGAGACAAAATACATGTATTGCTTGGATTGGACACCCCTGTGGCCCATCCCTGACGTCACGCTTTACACATCAGTTTTCTTACCTGTAGAAGGGAGATTATTATACTTACAGGTCTGGCGTGAGGTCACATGATTAAGACGTGTGTCGCACGGCAAGCTTCAAAAATTGTTAACATTGGGGGCCCACAAGGTGACTGGCAAGGTCACTGCTGCCTAGGCTGCCAACCTGAGTTCAATCTCCAGAACCCGCAAGCCAGGAAGAATAGCTCCCATACATCATCCTCTTTCCTCCGTCCACAGGCTGTGGCACATGTACGCACAGTAAATAAATGAACAATAAAAAAATGAAAATGATATCTTTTTTAAAATGTTAGCATTGAGCTCTTGAAGCGTTTCAGTTATTGGCCGATTGGCCTGTCAGCTTTAGTCCCACCCCAGGACCCATGTGGCAGAAGGACAGAGCCAGCTTCCACAAGTTGTTCTTTGACCTCCACACATACTGTATGGAGGTCACACACTCACACACACACACACACACACACACACACACACACACACTAAATAAAAAAACTAAAAATTAAAAGAAGTTTGTATTGACTGAATAGTTTAATTATTTTTTCCTTTCTTTAAGTTAAAATAAAACATTATAGTGAGTGATGTGTGTGGGTGCGTAGGGATCAGAGGACAACACTGGGGAGTCTATACTCTTCTACTGTGGGACCTAAGCTTAGGTCAACAGCCATTATCTTGCAACTTTACACTGTGGGTCGTCTTGAAGGTATCCATTTAAAATTTTAGGTGTATGGTTGTTTTGGCTGTTTATATGGAAATCATTTGCATGTCTAGTGACTGCTGAGGCCAGAATCTCCTGGATCTAGAGATACAAACAGTGGTTAGCCTCCATGTGGATGCTGGAAATCTAGCCTGTGTGCTCTGGAAGAGGGCCGTCTCTCCAGCCAGTAATCCCTTCGCACCCCACACTTTCTTTTTTGAGACAGGGTCTCATATGTAGCTCTGGCTCTCTTGGAAGTCATTATGCAGACCAGGCAGGCCTCAGACTCAGAGAGATCCTCCTGCCTCTGTCTTCCGAGACTAGGGGTTAGAGGCATGCACTAGGACTCTTTTTTTTTTTTTTCTTTTTTTCCGGAGCTGGGGACTGAACCCAGGGCCTTGTGCTTGCTAGGCAAGCGCTCTACCCCTTGGACTAAATCCCCAACCCCACTAGGACTCTTTTGAGACAGGATTCCATGTACCCAAGGTTAACTTTGAGCCTGGCGTGTAGCTAAGGAGACCTTGAACTTTTGGTCCTCTTGCCTGTTCCTCCTGAGCACTGAGGTCATAGGTGTGCACCACCACACACAGTTTTGAGCAGTGCCTTAGGCTCCATGCATGCTACACTGACTGAGCTGAGCTATATTTTTATCATTTTTCTGTATTGAGTCTTCCATGTGCCAGGCTTCATGCTAGGCAGTGTATCTGTGTTTTCTTTTTCTACTTGATGAAAGAGCCCTGCAGGCTAAGTAGCTATTATTCTTTTCTACCAAAAGAGGAGGCTGATCCCTCATTGGCTGATCTTGAGAGACTTGTCTAGGGCCTACTGTATGTGGCTGGTGGCCACGGGGATTTGTACAGTCTCTGGCCCCAGAGCCCATAATGCTACTTCATCTCTTAATAGCTTATAATGTGTCACACATAGGTTCATAATAAATATCATGTCTTCCTTTCCTGATACCTAGGACATTTCTTCTCAAGTTTTTTCATTTCCTCAACAAATATTTATTGAGTACTTTCTTATATGTTTGGTTGTAATCTAGCCTTTAATGGCTGCGCCATCCCTCCATCCTTAAATACTTTCTCTGGGTCAGACTTTTATTCACCTATTTATTTATTTATTCAATAAGGATTTATTTATTTCAGTTTTTGTGTTTTTATGTGTGTGGTGGCAAGTACATGTGTATGTATGTTTTGCATGTGTATACACATGTGTCTCAGGGTTTCTGTTGCCATGAAGAGACCATGACCATGACAACTCTTACAAAGAAAAATATTTAGTTGAGAAATTCTAATTGACTTGCTGTTCAGAGGTTTAGTCCATTACCATCATGGTGGGAAATGAAGGCAGACGTGGTGCTAGAGAAGGAATGAAGAGTTCTACATTCAGATCAGCTAGCAACAGGAAAAAAATGTGGACCACTAGGCAGGTGGTGAGCCTCTGAGACTTCAAAGCCTGTCCCCACATCTCCTAGTAGTGCCACTCCCTTTATGGGCCAAGCATTGAAACATGAGGGTCTATGGGACTATTCCTATTCAAACCACACAACGTGTGTGGGTGCATGTGCAGGTAGAGGCCCAAGGCTGATGTCAGGAATCGGCCCGGTTGCTTTTCCACCTTGTTCACCTCAGCGAAGCCCAGAGCTTGCCAGTGTGATTAGTCTTGGTGGCCAGCTTGCTCTGAGGGATCCAGTTTCTTAGCTTTTCAAGGCTAGATGTACAGGCAGGCTACTCTGCCCACCCCGTATTTATGTGGGTTTCTGAAGAGTTGAACTTTGGTTCTCATGATTACAAGGTCGTGTTTTAACTGTTGAGCCATTCCCCCAGCCCCAGCCCCTTTTAAAAATAAGGATTTGCTGTGGTCTGCTAGTGCACACTATACCAGGCACAGTGTCAATATCCAGTTAGTCTACACTTGGGGAAAGCTAGATTAGAGTAAGTGGGTAGCAGGCATCTTCTAAACCTCCATCATGTCTTCTGCCATGAGGGCCAGTCTGCTCTGTGGCACCCTCTGATAAGTAGTCCCCATGGAGGATTTGACCAGAACTCTTTGGATTAAGGGATCTTGAGACACTTGGTGCTGTCAGCACTGTCAGTGTGAGGTCTGCTTTCCCCAGACTCCTAGGGGAGAAGACAGATTGCGGTTGCCCTTCTTGTTAATTGCTTTCACTAGGGATCAGGACGTAGCAGAACCAGTATCACGTGTCCAAGCCTGCTAATTTGGAAGATGCTAATCTATAAATCTTTTAATTCTCACAGAAACCCAGGCTGCCTCACCCCTATTTCTTTATAGAGATGTAACTGAAGAGACCTGCAGAGAGGGCGCTCACACCTATATTGCAGTGCTATAAAGTAGGAGCAAATAATCAAGCCTAAACAGCAGTTGGCATAGCAGGAGAACAAAGTAAACTGGGTAATTTAACTGCCTTGTGGGAGTTTCTGTTTTTCCTTAAGATTTTTCTATTTAGTTGAAAGGGTATATCTATAGTGTGAATTTGCCTGTTTAGTCTGATGTTGATTGGCAAGAGGCAGAAACCTATTTTATTAGCTTTCTACTGCATGGAAAGAAAAAGAAAATACTTTATGTTGCCTCTCTGAAGAAGATGTCTAGAACAATAAACTTCTCGAAATGCTCCATATTCATTTCATAGTTTATATTCTAGAAAATAATCCCAGCAGTCTGGTGGTTTGAATGAGAATGGCTCTCATAGATTCATGTGTTTGAATGCTTAGTCCCGAGCTGGTGGAGCTGTTTGGGAAGGATTAGGAGGTGTGGCCTTGCTGGAGGAGGTGTGTCACTGGAGTCAGCCTTAAAGTTTCAAAGCCCAGGCCCTTTCCAGTTAACTTTCTCTGCCTCCTGCTTGTGGATTAAGATGTAAGCTCTCAACTACTGTTGCAGCACCATGCTTGCCTGCCTGCCTGCTGCCATGTGCCATGATGGTCATGAGCCCTCTGGAACTGTAAGCTCCAAATTAAATGCTTTTATAAGTTGTCTGGATCGTGGTGTTTGTCGCAGCTATCGAAAAGTAATTAAGACACAGGCCAAGGCACTTGCTGCCAAGCCGATGACCTGGGTTTGATCCTCAGGGCCCACAGGGTAGAAGTGGAGAACAGACTCCTGAAAGTTGTCCTCTGTTTTGTTGTTTTAGGGTTAGGGATGTAGCTTGCCTAGCGTGCTTGGGGCTTTTTGTTGGCTTGTTCGTATCTTACTAATTGTGTCTGTAATCCGCCTGTCTTCACCTTCTTAGCAGTGGGATTACAAGCATGTGCTACAGCAACCGGCTGGTAAGGAAAACAAAGGTCTAGAGGACCAAGGTTGGATTTCTAGCACCTGCCATAGCACGTGTGGTGTCAGATGACAACGTTTAGGGTCAGCTCTGTCCTTCCACGGTGAGATCTGGGAAGCTAACTCAGGTCTTTGAGTTTGCCTCATGAACATTGTCATTGCTTGGTTTTTCAGTTTAATGAAGTATTTTTGGGCTCTTGGTGGGCTTAGCTTGGGGGTGGTTAGTAGGATCTTGGAAATCCAGTGGCGTAAAGGACAGTGAATGAGGACACCAGAAGGACAAGCAAGCCAAGTTCCCTTGGCAGGCAGAGTGAGAGCTCTCCGCAGCAGGGAGGAATCTTAGAAATGATTGTCGTCTGTCTTTCTGCTCTTTTATGCACTGAGTCTCATTGGTTTACCTGTACATTGTATATAAATTAGCAATTGACTGATTTGGGATGAATCTGGGAACACACTCACACACACATGCATGTGCATGTGCACGAGAGATCTGTGTATGTATGTGTGCATATGCATGGGCTTTGGTCCTTAGGAACCACTCACCTGTCTTTACCTCCTTCGCTCTGGGATTACAAGCATGTGCTATGATAAAAAAACAAAAAAAAACAAAAAAAACAAAAAAACCAGAGGATTCAGGTTTGATTTCCAACATGTTATGTATGACAGCTCACAACTGTCTATACCTACACTTCCAGAGGCGCCATTAACTTCTGGCTTCCTTCAGTACCGGCACACACGTAGTTTACAGACATACATACAGGCAAAACACACATAAAATAAAAAAATAGGGCTGGAGAGATGGCTCAGTGGTTAAGAGCACCAACTGCTCTTCCAGAGGTCCTGAGTTCAAATCCCAGCAACCACATGGTGGCTCACAACCATCTGTAATGGGATCCGATGCCCTCTTCTGGTGTGTCTGAAGACAGCTACAGTGTACTCATAAACATAAAATAAACATTTAAAAAAAAATAAAATAAAAAATTGTGTGTGTGTGTGTGTGCAAGAGAGAGAGAGAGAGAGAGAGAGAGAGAGAGAGAGAGAGAGAGAGGGTGGGGGGAGGGGGAGAGAAGCCAGAAGAGGGTGTCAGATCCCCTGGATCTAGAGAGTTGTAGGTGGTTGTGAACGTCTGGGAACTGAACTCAGGTCCCCTGGAGACAGCAAACTCTCAAATACTGAGCTATGGCTCCAGTCCCCAAACACCTGGCTCTGTGTACATCTGAGAATCACACTCTGGTCCTGGCACCCTTGGCAAGTTGCTCACATCTGGCCTGTAACTCCAGCTCCAGGGAATGCACCGTCTTTGGTTTCTATCAGGGTCCAGCCTTGACACAGGATCGGAGTTCTCAACTGGAAGCAAGGTTTCCATGTACCTGTGCTCACATATACATACTCTCCACCAAGAGCCACATAATTAAAGGTAAAATACATCTTCAGGAAACAAGTTTGTTCGTTTTGAAGTGACTCGTTAAGATGCGAATACGAAGTTTATAATAGCAGATCCTGGGAGGTAGAGGCAGGAGAATCAGGTCATCTTCCCATACCGAGCAAGTTTGAGAGCAGCTTGGGTTCCAGGAGACCCTATCTCCAAAAGCAAAATAAAACAACCAAAACAGAAGCCGGAAGCCAGCACAACAACAGAACAGTGAGTTAGATCCCAGTAAAGCACACCACAGCAGACGTGAGTTACCTGCCTTGTTAAAAGGTGAAATAACAATGCAGTAACAGTAGCGAAAAACCTAATCTAGCACAGAGGTCAAGGGTTTGGAGGCAGTGATGGCCAGGAGCCAGGCGATGCCGTCTGCGGGCCAGGTGACCTTGGCTAACTTGCTACCTTTCTATGCTTCCACTCTTCATCCATAAGGCAAGGCAAACACTAGGTATCAAGGGCTCCCTAGAGCGCCCTCAGGATGATGAGTACTTCGAAGACTGCAAAGCAAAAATCAAAGAGCAAAGGGAGTAGAGACTGGACAAAAGGAGCCCAGACTCTCTAGTGACTTTGTGATGGAGGAGCACAGAACATCAATTCTCCCGGTGTCAGTACCGGAAGTGTTGTTTGGAGCCTGGTTGGCTAGGGACTACAGCACATACCAAGAGTGCAGACCCCTGTCAAGAGAAAAGCATGCTCAAGTGTAGCCGCAGGAGCCACTGTTAGCAGCTGGTGTGAACACTTCCAGAATCCGGGTTCTCAGACAGGAGCCCAGCTCTGTGATGGCAAGGAAGCCCTCAGCCGACTAGCCTCAGACCTTCCCCTGGCATGCTTCTTTGTAGAATAGCTGTGAGGGTTAAATGAGGTACCTGTGCAGAACTTAGCACAGTGGCCAACATACTTTAACTGCTTGATGCCTGTTATTGCATTGTTAGTCTGACCTAAGGACATCCGAATGGGCTTCACAGAATAGACTTTGAGAGCTGAGAAGATCTTTTGGTGATGTCTCACCTACCCTCGTATTTTATATACATGGGAACCTGAGTCCTACAAGGATGAGGCGATTTCCCCCAATGACACTCTCTGTGTGGCATTTGCAGGGAGAGGAGATGTCCCTGTATTGAAGAGGGAGATTTTGAAGCAACACCCCTATGGCTGTGTAAACAATTTGTCGTTCCTGTTAAACAATGACAGCTCTAAGGCAGCTTTGGCAGCAGTATCTGTCTCTATAATTTATATAGAGATAGGATCTTATGTGACATGGTCTGATTCTTGTTAATATCACTTGGTTTCAGCTTATGGCTTCAGGCTGTGAGGTCTGATTATGCATTCATTAGGGTCCAGGCCCAGGCTGGAGACAGACTGGTGTTAGGTAGGAAAAATGGTCCAGCTCTGATTTGCACTGATTGGAAGGATAAGCAGACAGCATACTTTTCCTTCCTGCCTTCCTTCTTCCTTCTGTCAGGTTTATGTGGCCTAGTCTGGCCTTGAACTCACTGTTCAGTTGAAGGTGACTTTGAACCCCTGATTTTCCTTGCCTCCACCTTCCAAGTGCTGAGCTGACAGGTATGTATTGTCATGCCCAGCCCAAGATCAGTTTTCTAACAGAACCATTTGATTTGTGCTAATATTTAACTGTAATATACTCTATGCATGGCATTCGGCTATTATTAAGTACATAATTAGCTGCAATCTCTTTAAAAATAATAATATTACAAAAACTTTAATGTTGTTCATTAATCCTTTAATGGCTGAACTTTTTTTTTTTTTTTTGGCACGTTCTCACTATTTAGTTAGCCTTGGCTTGTTTGTAATTTATTATGTATATCAAGCTGACCTGAACCCCCAGAGTTCCTCCTGCCTCTGCCTCCCAAGGCTGGGATTCTTTTTTTTTTTTTTTTTTTTGTTCTTTTTTTTTCAGAGCTGGGGACCGAACCCAGGGCCTTGCGCTTCCTAGGCAAGCGCTCTACCACTGAGCTAAATCCCTAACCCCAAGGCTGGGATTCTAAGTGTGCACCCATGCCTAGCTTCATGAGCTTTCCTTGTTAGATCTCTGGGCCATAGGTAATTAACTGTCAATTCACCCGTTTAAAGAAAGCAAACGTCTGAATGAGTTTTAAAATATACCCATCATCCCCATCATTTCGAGAACATACTCTCACCCCAACTTGAATCAGGTTTGTTTGTTTTTGAGACAGGGTTTCTCTGTGTAGCCCTGGCTGTCCTGGAACTCATTCTGTAGATCAGGCTGGCCGAAAACTCACAATGCTCCTCCTGTGTCTGCCTGCCTCCTGAGTGCTAGAATTAAAGGTGTGCAGCACCACTGCCCAGCTGGCTCATTCCGCTTTTAGTTGAGTAACAGTCACTAAAGGCTGTAGTGTCCACTGTAAGGCTGTAGAGCGTCTGCTCACTCTTTTTTATAGTCCATTGTTGCTCTATAGCATCTTACGTATCCATTCTTCAATTGTTGGATATTTGAGCTGTTTACACTTTGGGGTATTATGGGTCATGTTGCCATGAACACCGGTGTACAAGTTGTTGTGTAGCATAAACATTTAAGACAATTTCTAAATTGCCTTTAATACCAAATAGTCAGTAAAGTAATATGTAAATGATACCATGTACTAGGCATTGTGTTAGCAAATTGAATTTTACCCTCGAGAAAATTGCAATATAATGGAGGAAATGTACTAATAACTAAATATCATTATAATATCTCAAGTGCCGAGGAAACAGAGTCTTAGGTCCTGCGGAAACACAGATGTAGCCAGTTCATCCTAGGTGTGGGGATGGCCCAGCAAAACCTTAGCAGTGTCTGTGCTGGATCCCAAAGGGTGGGGAGTTGGAGATCTCTGCAGACTTCATGAAGAACTGATTTTGGGTCTTTGCTACCCACATAAAATGCTGGACATGGTGGTGCACCCCAGGGATCTGAGTACTGAGGAGATCTTTGGAGGATGCTGGCTAGCCAGCCTAGCTGAATTGGTGAGTTCCAGGGTTCAGTGGGAAGCTATGTAAATCAGTCAAGCAAGCAAGCAAGTAAGCAACGGAGGAAGACATTCCACGTTGTTCTCTATCCTTCACACTCAGGGGCATGTGTGTGCAGTGTACTTACCACACCACACCATACACATGCACACACACAAAAACAGGGACACACAAAAAGACAAAGAATTAGCCAGATAAAGGATAGGAGTGTCTTCCTGGCAGAACCAGCCATAGGTCTAAAGTAAAGGTCCTGAGGTGAGGGAGGGAAGTAAAGGGGGGAGGGAGGGAGAAAGAGACAAAGTTTGAAGGGCTGGAAGGAATTTGTGTTAAAGAATTGTTAATGGCTGGGATAGGAATGAGCAGGAAGCTCCGAGGTGGTCTCTAAGCCACAGCACACTGAGGATGTGCCCAGTCCTGCTGACTCTGCAGAACCACAGCCAGATTTAGCAGCAGCTGTGGGATGACTGGGAGCACAGCTGGTGGCAGGCTCCAGGCCTTCCCTGTAAGAAGTGGTAACCGGCAGAGGAGGGGAGGCTTGAGGGAGGCAGGGGGCTCTGCCCAGGCTCACTTGCAGTCTCAGTAAAGGCTGTATCCTGGAAGCAGGCGTTTTAGGTCAAGAACGATCATTGCTTCTGATCCTGTCTTGATTTCTTTGCCAGATCATTTTGGTTTCATTTGTTTGTTTTTTATGTTTTTGACTAAATACAGCCCATGGTGGCTTTGAATGTGTGATTCTCCTGTTGCAGCCAGCTAAGTGTTAGGATTACAGATACGCACCTCAGTGCCGTGTGTGTGCGTGCGTGTAGTGTGTGTGTATAGTGTGTGTGTAGTGTGTCTAGTGTGTGTGTGTAGTGTGTAGTGAGTGTGTGTGTGTAGTGTGTAGTGTGTAGTGTGTAGTGAGTGTGTGTGTAGTGTGTGTGTAGTGTGTGTGTGTGTTTGTGTGTAGTGTGTGTGTAGTGTGTGTGTTTGTGTGTAGTGTGTGTGTGTAGTGTGTAGTGAGTGTGTGTGTAGTGTGTGTGTTGTGTGTGTAGTGTGTGTGTAGTGTGTAGTGAGTGTGTGTGTAGTGTGTAGTGAGTGTGTGTGTGTAGTGTGTAGTGAGTGTGTGTGTAGTGTGTAGTGTGTGTGTTGTGTGTGTGTAGTGTGTGTGTAGTGTGTAGTGAGTGTGTGTGTAGTGTGTGTAGTGTGTGTGTGTTTGTGTGTAGTGTGTAGTGAGTGTGTGTGTAGTGTGTGTGTTGTGTGTGTGTAGTGTGTGTGTAGTGTGTGGTGAGTGTGTGTGTGTAGTGTGTGGTGAGTGTGTGTGTGTAGTGTGTAGTGAGTGTGTGTAGTGTGTGTGTTGTGTGTGTGTAGTGTGTGTGTAGTGTGTGGTGAGTGTGTGTGTGTAGTGTGTGGTGAGTGTGTGTGTGTAGTGTGTAGTGAGTGTGTGTAGTGTGTGTGTTGTGTGTGTGTAGTGTGTAGTGAGTGTGTGTGTGTAGTGTGTAGTGAGTGTGTGTGTGTGTAGTGTGTAGTGTGTGTGTGTAGTGTGTAGTGAGTGTGTGTGTAGTGTGTGTGTGTAGTGTGTAGTGAGTGTGTGTGTGTAGTGTGTAGTGAGTGTGTGTGTAGTGTGTAGTGAGTGTGTGTGTGTAGTGTGTAGTGAGTGTGTGTGTGTGTGTAGTGTGTAGTGAGTGTGTGTGTGTGTGTAGTGTGCCATAGCACAGTTGGAGGCCAGGAGAGCTTTGTGGATGGAGGTAGTTCTCTTTCCACTGTGGACTGGGTGGTCAGGCCGGCATGGCAAGCGCATCTATCTGCTAAGCTATCTCACTGGTCCTCAATATAAGTTTTAGTAGGGGGTATAAAATACCATTCTCAGACACATCGCTGGTCTATCCATAATCTACAAGCCCCTTCCTTCAGGCAGATAGGAAGTTCTATCTGAGTCACAAATGTTCCCTTCCTCCCTTTCCTTGGGTTCAGATAAAACCCCACACCCCATTCTTCATAATTGCTTAGCTAGCACCTCCCCTTCATTTACCACTTGACTCACCTAGCACATTTCATTCACTCATCTCATTGATGGCGCCTGTCAGCAGCAAGGCCTTGGACCATCGCCTCCTGCCCCTACACATCGTCCTTTTCTCTGGCAGATTGCTTCATGTTTTGTGAAGAGAACTTCCTTCTCTCAAGTTCTTCATGGGAGCAACCTAGCATAATCTTCCTATGTGTTCCTACAAACACAGTGGTAGTTTTTTGGGGTTTTTTTTGTCTTTTAAATTAGTGGTTCCTTTTAAAAAATAACTTTCTGGGCTCATCATATGGTTCGGTGGATAGAGGTACTTGTATCCTCCAACCCCAGTAAATAAATGTAAAAGAGATCCCTTGATAAGGCAGTTTATGATAATTTGCAGTTTTGATGCATTTTCATGGTTTTAAAAATGCTACTAGAACCATTCCATTGCCTAGATGTGCGTACTATAGTTGTAAGTAAACAGCTCTGTCCAGAAAACATTTTGGGGTAGGTAGTAGAGGTAGAGCTCCTGAGACAAAAGGCATGGTGAGTTTGACTGTGGCCAGGTAGTCTTTGGTTGGTGCTCTGTGGCTGTCCACTGCACACTACAGATTTAGCAACTTAGAACAATAACCATCTATTAACTCAGGGTTCGGTGGGTCAGAAGTCCAGGCACTGCATGGCTGCTTTCTTTGTTCAATGCCTCACTGCCAAAACCAAGGCATCTTTGAGCTGTTTCCACCTGGAGGCTTCACTTCAGAGGAATCCATTTCCAAGCTTGTTCAGGTGGTTTTCTTTCTTTCTTTAAAGATTTATTTATTTATTTTATGTACAGCATTCTGCCTGCATATGTGACTGCAGGCCAGAAGAGGGCACCAGATCTCATTACAGATGGTTGGGAGCCACCATGTGGTTGCTGGGAATTGAACTCATGACCTCTGGAAGAGTAGTGAGTGCTCTTTTTTTTTTTTTTTTAAGATTTATTTATTTGTTATATACATGTAGCTGTCTTCAGACACACCAGAAGAGGGCATTGGATCCCATTACAGATGGTTGTGAGCCACCATGTGGTTGCTGGGATTTGAACTCAGGACCTCTGGAAGAGCAGTCAGTGCTCTTAACCGCTGAGCTATCTCTCCAGCCCCCCCTTTTTTTTTTTTTTTTTTTTTTAACAGATCTTGTCTCAAGTTTATTTGTAAAAACAGCATAGGACACTGGTCATCTGCAGATAGTGTGTAGGTGGTTGTGTCCCAGCAGTCCATCTGTCTTCACACCGGCAGGAGCCTGTTCTATGGGGCCTTCACAGGGGCCTGGGCACCCTTGGGAGCCTGGGCTGGAGCTTTGGCCTGGGCCTTAGCTGGAGCTTTGGCCTCTGCCTTGGTTTGAACCTTGGGTTTTGGTTGGCAGAGCCTACGACCCTTGGCCATGTAGCTTCGAATCTTCTTCCCAAGCTTGGGGTGAGCGATGAAAGCCAGACGGCTGAGTTTCCGGCTGGAGCCCTTTGGCATCTTGGGCTTGACAGCCTGAGGCTTCACGAGGGCCTTGATGGCCTCTGCTCGTGCACTCA
This sequence comes from Rattus norvegicus, assembly GCF_021556685.1. Taxonomy (NCBI): domain Eukaryota; kingdom Metazoa; phylum Chordata; class Mammalia; order Rodentia; family Muridae; genus Rattus; species Rattus norvegicus. The sequence continues at coordinate 54,571,124 of NC_141552.1, read as the reverse complement.
CAGCCTTGGCATTGTTGGCCTGCATCTTCTTCAGGCCTTTCTTGTTGTGCTTCTTGGCAAAGCGCATGTTCCTCAGAAACTTGGCGTCGACCCCCTTAAGAGATTTGTATCTTTGTGACCGGGGTTTCTTGATGCCATTTCTGTGCCATTTGCGGGACTGGTTGTGTGTGGTGTGGTTCTTGGACTTGGCCATGTCTGCACGGTAAGCCGCAGCTCCTGCAGCGCCTGGGACCGGAGCAGTGAGTGCTCTTAATCACTGAGCCATCTCTCCAGCCCTTAGGTGGTTTTCAATATCCAGTCTTGAGGGTCTAAGACAGAAATTCCTGCATCCTTACTGACGTAATTGAAGGCTTGCTCTCAGCTCCCAGAAGTCACCATCAGGTCCTTTCCTGGGACCCCTTCCTCTTTCTTTTTCTTTCTAGCTTCTGGACCAGTTTAACTGGTCAGTGTGATTAGCTTTCTCAGTTGCTGCCTTCCAGATAGAAAGTCTATGCTCACTAAACAACACCCCTCCCCTAACCCTGTCAGCCTCTACTTTGTCTCTGTGAGCTTCCCTGATGTATTACTACTTTAGTGTTGCTGTGATAAAATACAGTAACTACAGAAAGTTTATTTGAGCTTACGGTTCTGGAGAGAGAGTTCATAATGGCAGGGGAGGCATGAGAACCTGAACAGGAAGCTGAGAGATCAAATCTCAAGTACACACAGGAAGCAAAGGGAGAGCTAGAAGTAGGGTAAGGCTGTAAGGCCTGCTTGTAAGGCCTGCTTCCAGTGACTTGCTTTGTCCAGCACCTCCTAAAGGTTCCATAACGTTCCCAGACAACCTCACGCACAGAGGACCAATATTTAAATACACGAGCCTATGGGGGCATTTTTCACTCAAACCTCCACATATGCCTTAAGTGGAGTCACCTTGTACCAGTGTCCCGTTAGGCGTGTTTCACTTGGTGCAATCTTTAAGAGGCGTTCCTGTCGTAGCATCTATCAGGATTTCTGTTTTAAAGGCTGAGCAATGATCTACTGTGATGTTGACTACTTTTCTTATCTTCCATTCATCCCTTGGGCACCTTAATCACATCAGTAAACCACTGGCAGCTCTAGCTGGAGAAGTATTTTATTAACTAGCCTTGTGTAGCAGGCCCAAGGGGTGTGCGTCAAGAGCCCAGAGTCTTGGGGCTTTGCTCAGATTCTCCATGAGATGCCCTCTAGAAAGATGATGCTCCCAGCTGCAGAAGCCATCTTGTCCTCTTCAGCATTAATCTGAACTTGCCCGTGTAGCCAGGCTTCTCTCTGCTCAGGACTCTAGGGCGATATGAAGGATGTTTTAATTGCTTTTTGGCCTCTGGGAGAACAGTCTGGCCTCGTGTCTCCGGTATTAGGGATGACATGGTTTTTGAGTGCTAGGTATGTGTGAGAAAACCTTTGGTGAAGCTAGTGAGGGGCGGGGCGTTGGTGTTGCCATTCATAGGTTCTGAATCCACAAAGTGAATTCTTCCAGCATGCTCTCTTGGAAAGAATTTAGAGCATTTAGTGACCAAAGAAGTGACACAGAAATGACAGTGTAAGGCTGTAACTGCCAGGATTCAGGCAGCCACGCACTTGCCTTACCTTTACTAGACTTGGTACGGACTTGGAGATGAGGCTCTGAGTCATGAGAATGATGCTCACTAGGACCTGGGAGACGGAATTTCAGACTGAATGTGGATGAGACACACTGGTAACAATGTGACCCTGGAAGATCGTGGGGTGCAGGGGTACATGTGAGAATATGCTCAAAGTACATTGTGAACTTGCATAAAAAATGTCCTCATGTAACCCTGTAAATAAGACATGGCTAAAATATTAAGAGTAAAACCTTGGATTCAGTAGGGATGGTTTTTGAGAAATATGCCATATGGCAAGAAATATGCCATGAGCAAGAAGGTCCCATGTGCTATGGGAAGAAATGGGTGTTCTTGGGTATACAGATAGCAATGTTCCAGGTTACCTTCTGCAGGAGAGGGTCTCGTCAGTAACTGTTTCTTGCTCTGTGCTAGTTAGATTCTCTGAGGGCTCTAGAATATCTGTCATCTCAACTTATAATTACTGTCTTGGTTGTGTATAGTCCTGGTGTGTGTGTGTGTGTGTGTGTGTGTGTGTGTGTGTGTGTGTGTGTGTGTGTTAAACAGAAGCTGTCAGTTGTCAAAGTGAATGTGAGATCTGGGTGGGAACTAAAAGGGCTTAAAACAATGGTTCTCTTTTTCTTTTTTCTTTTTTTTTTTTTCGGAGCTGGGGACTGAACCCAGGGCCTTGCGCTTGCTAGGCAAGCGCTCTACCACTGAGCTAAATCCCCAACCCCAAAACAATGGTTCTCAACCCATGGGTTGAGACCCCTTTGCCAAACCTCTGTCTGAAACAATTATATTACAATTCCTAACAGTAGAAAAATTACAGAGATGAAGTAGTAATACAGTAATTTCATGGTCGGGGGCGATCACCACAACGTGAGGAACTGTAATAAAGGGTCACAGCGTTAGGAAGGTTGGGAACCACTGGAGAGTATCCTCTGCAGAGTACTAATATCTGATAATGGATTGTTGTCAGCCGGGGACTTCCAAGAAACAGGAAGAAGAGCCAAGGGCAGGTCTGTCTTCTCCCTGGTTATTTTGCCTGCAGAAGAACTAAAACTGTGTTCTTTTTTTTTTTCTTTTTTTCGGAGCTGGGGACCGAACCCAGGGCCTTACGTTTGCTAGGCAAGCGCTCTACCACTGAGCTAAATCCCCAACCTAAAACTGTGTTCTTTTTCACAGGCGACTGCCATGTCTGTGGACTGCGTTGGGCAGCATGCAGTGCTTTCTGGGTAAGTGAGCTTTTGGAGTTTTTCTACCGCAAGTTCTGGGGAGCACAGTATGGTTTCCTGGGAAATGGGAAACTATCTTTATGTTTGAGGACAGTCTAGGGTTTAGTGCTCACACCCTAAGGACCACGGGGCACTTGCAGGGTTCTTTGCGTGTTAGTTCTTTGTTTTGTCTCTCAGGTAAGCAGTGAACTCACAGTTTTAGTGATCTGTAGTTTGGCCTTGAGATGGCAGTGCTCTTGTTACCACACAGCCTCATCAAGGAATGAGTTTAGCAGGTTAAAGAGGTGGTTAGGAGGGTTGGAGGGACCTGGGTTCTCTGGACAGTTATGCAGTTTACCTAACTGGACTTTGGTTTTCTCCTGAAAGAATTAAAAAAAAATGATTGTGTGTGTGTGTGTGTGTGTGTGTGTGTGTGTGTGTGTAACCTCAGGTATTATTCCTCTTTCTTGTTTGTTTAGTTTTGAGGTAGGTTTTCTTGCTGGGCTGGAACTCATAGAAACACAAGCCTGGCTGGACAGTCAGCTCCAGAGAGCCATCTGTCCCTCCTTCCCAGGAATGACATTACTGCAGGGAGTTAACTCACAGACCAAGTGTCTTTTCTTTCTTAAAAAATGTGTTGGGGCTGGGGATTTAGCTCAGTGGTAGAGCGCTTGCCTAGCAAGCGCAAGGCCCTGGGTTCAGTCCCCAGCTCCGAAAAAAAGAAAAAAAAAATGTGTAGCATTCTTCTTTTTCAAGTTCTTTTCGTTGATTGACACTTTAAACTTGCTCTTGGCCTATTTACTATGTTACTTTAATTGCTATGCTGTTTTCTTGGGTCATTAGTTCTCCTCCTGACAGATCTGGTGTCCTTTCCAAGCAGAGGAATTTGAGATTTTTTGCAGGATTTTGGGCCAGTAATAAGTATGTTTAACATATTTATTGAATGTAAAGCTCTGTGCCTGGTAATATTGGGCTTATAAAGATACACTCTCCTCCCTCCCTCTCTCTCTCTCTCTCTATATATATATATATATGTATGTATGTATGTATGTATGTATGTATGTATGTATGTCTCCAGATGCACAGGTGAATTGAGACAAGAGCATGTACATCCTGCCATGGGATTAATATGGAACTGGAAAGTGAGCCTAGCCAGGGCACTGAGACAGGCTGAGCACAGGGACAGACACATGTTGATGAGTGGATGTGGGTAGCGAAGGCCAACCATGGCAGTAGCTGTCACAGAGATACTGTCCACTTTGCAAACCATCAGCTTGGGTTGCCCTTGTCACTTGTGTGCCTTTCAGAGTAGCTGATGGTCGTGTGTACCTGAGTTTTTGGAGCTCCTCTTGCACGCTGCATGCTACTCCGAATGTGCTTTTCTAGCGTCCTGTGCATGCCCTTATGTGCAGCTATAACACTGATGTCGTTCTAGCCGGAGATTCCTGTACATCGTCAATCTAGACGCCCCTTTTGAAGGTCACCGGAAGATCTCCCGCCAGAGCAAGTGGGACATTGGAGCTGTGCAGTGGAATCCTCATGACAGCTTCGCACACTACTTCGCGGCCTCGGTGAGTTCATTAAGGAGTGTCGCTGAGGGCTGGCAAGTATCTGTTCTGTAGAAAGAAGAAAGTGGAGTCTTCATTGCTCAGTAAAAGGGGAAAAAAGAGGTTTATGGAGTTGGACAGATGGGTTAGTGGTTAAGATCACTGAATAGATGATCTTCCAGAGGACCTGGGCTCGATTCCCAGAACCTATATTGCAGCTCATAACCATAACTTGAGTTCTAGGAGATACGATGCCGTCATCTAGCCTCCATGGGCACCAAGCATGGGCATCCTGCACAGATATACACCCAGGCTAAACACCCACACACGTATAATACAAATAAAGGGAGCTTTGCCTCCTTCTGAGGGAAGAGGCAAGTTGCCTTGGAGGTTTGTATGTGTAAGTATTTGCTGACCCCTGGTCTGTGTCAGACATTGTGTTTTTAGGGACTGAATCCACATTTTTAATGAGAAGCAAGTGGATGCCTTCGTTTCTGTGTATAGTGAGTTGCCTTCTTTAGCGATAGTGAAACTAGCCAGGGGTTGAATGGCAGATGACATAAATATACTCCAAGGAGGAGGAATGGGAGCTAGTCTGAGCTGGCCTTTGCCTTCAGAGGGATCAAACACCTCACCCACCAGCAGCCAGAAGCGATGGTTTAGCAGTTAAGAGCAAGTGCTGCCCTTTCAGCAACTTGAGTTCAGTTCCTGGCACCCACCTTGGTGGCTCCCAGCTGCCTGTGACTAGCTCTGGGGACCTCTGGCCTCTTCTGATCTGAGTGGGCACCTCATTCATATGCAGATCTTTCTTTCCCCACAAACAGATAATTTAAAAGAAAATAAATTAAAACAAAAATGTCTCATCTGTTGCAAGGGTGGGACTCTGTCCTAACTGGCGCACATTAGCTTGGCTAACTTCTGTGGGTTTTGAGTGCCTCTTTGTAAGTTCCCCAGGCTTATACCGAGCCTCTTTTTGTTTTCTGAGAAATTATCACTCCAAAAAGATTTGGAACCATCTCTGGCACCTTTCTCCAGATACTTTGTGGCCATTCTTTTCTCCATAACAGTGGTTCTCAACCTTCCTGACACTGCGACCCTTTAACACTCACTGTTCCTCAGGTTGTGGTAACCCCAACCATAAAATTATTTTTGTTGTCATTTCATAGCTATAGTTTGCTACTCTTATGAATCATAGTGTAAATATCTAATATGCAGATAGTCTTAGGTGACCCCTGTGAAAGGGTCATTTGACCCCCCACAGGGGTCACAACCCATAGGTTAAGAACCACTGCTGGAGAGCAACAGTAGATTTCCATGCCTGACCATTTATGACCACTGCTGTTTGTGTATGTCCAGGTGGATGTTTGTTCCTGCTTGCAAGTGTGTGTGTGTGTGTGTGTGTGTGTGTGTGTGTGTACATGGGTGTAGAGGCCAGAAGTCATTGTGGGGTATCTTCTCCACCGTATTTTTTGGGGCAAGGTCTCTTACTGAACCGGAGCTCACTAATTTGGCTCAGTTGGGCAGCCAGTGTCCTCCAGAGACTCTGCTCTGCCCACTTCCCCAGCACAGAGATTCTGCACCCCTCTTTTTATATGGGTGCTGGGCATCAGACTCAGGTCCTCATGCTGCTGACTAGGACTTCTCTTTTAAAGCTTAATCCAGAGAATCTGCCATAAAGTTGGCTTCTGAATGACTTCATCTCCTTTACCTTAAGCAGTCAGTGAGAGCTGCGACCCCGGTGTGTGCGAGCCACTCACTGTCGTCTCATCCTTGCTTCCTTTCAGAGTAATCAACGGGTTGACCTTTATAAGTGGAAAGACGGCAGCGGGGAAGTTGGCACAACCTTACAAGGGCACACTCGAGTTATCAGGTAGGCATTGCCCCTGGGCAGCTCCTTGGCCTGCCTTACTTCATCACAGTCCTTTGATGAGTGGAAAGAAGACGCCATTCTCTTCACAGGCTTGACCTGCTGTATTGCATTTGCCCTGAGTAGCCAGCAGGGCTCAGACTTCCAGGCAAAGTTCCTACAGAAAATGGAGAGCACAGCCACTTAAAATTTAGGACATATAACTTGAATCCCAGGAGACCTGGCTACAGCCCAGACCATAGTACAGGGTCAGGGCTGATTTCTGCTGCAGGAAGAAGTTTTTATAAAACAGAATCTCCCCATTCAGTGTCCCTAGAGCCTGCGATGAAAGGCCACTCCAGACAGCAGCCACGGATTGCCTCATGGGGCCCCTGCTTCAGAGTTGCTCCCATGTGGGGCTTTCCAGAGCATTCCTTGATCCTCTTTCTTCTGGGTTACTATTCCTTTTCCTGGAGAGCACTAGCAGGGAGTGTGGGGCTGGGGAACATGACCTGGAAGTGATAGGAAAAGTTAGCTATTTGAGTGCACACAGAGTGTCTGATCTGGAAGCGATAGGAAAGGTTAGATACTTATGTGTACACAATGTCTGAGGATTATTGCATTTCCTAGGACTGAGGGTAACAGGCAGGAAGGAACAATTTTGTCACTGCTTAAGATGTTTACCCAGGCTCCTGTGGTTGATAATTCAGAGTTCACTCTATGCTTCCTCTTTGTTTTGTCAGTTTATTCAAAGAGAGCAGAGAAGGAGAGAGTGGGGAGAGGAAGAGTGGAGTGTGTTAGGGGAGGGTAGGAGCTTATGTTTTGTTTGTTGTTATTAAGGCTTAAGGATGGTTTTCTCTTCAACAATAGAGTTGAAGAGAAAAGCTCCAGAGTTAGGTAAGCTGAGATTGCACAGCTGCCTGGAGGAGGAAGAGGAGAAGGCTAGGCTTTGGGTTAAGCCTGCTTGGAGGGTCAGCCACGTGAGTTGGGAGGGGGACTTTAGAGAAAGCATGCTTAGGAAGAGATAGAAAGATAGGACTCAGAAAAAGGGCAGGCTGGACAGAACCTTGCTGTGGCTCTGTGGCATCTGTCTCTGCATGTTCTAAGTTGAAATGTCCCATCTCTTTTCAGCAGCAGACAGGAAAATGGCTGGCAATTCTAGGCAGAAGGACCTGAGTTTCCTTCGAGCTCAGTTAACTCTTGTTCACTTGCACAGAACTTTAGTGCCTTGCCCTGAGCTGTGTTAGAAGGTAAACTGAAGACATAAAGCCACTAGAAACTGAATTTGTTAGTGCTTTTGAACGTGACATTGAAGCTCTGTCTTTGTGTTGTTCTGTTTGTCTCTGCCAGCGACTTGGACTGGGCAGTGTTCGAACCAGATCTCCTGGTCACCAGCTCTGTGGACACCTATATCTACATCTGGGATATTAAGTAAGAACAATGAAAGGACGTGGCCCCTTGGTGGCCCGCTGAGAACTTTGTTAGCGCTTAAGTGACCTAACTTGATTCCCATGGATGCAGATCCCCAGACCAGGGTGTGAGAACGGTATAGTAAGAGGTAAGAGAAGGCTGACGGGGATGAGCAAGACAGACAGTTATAGACGGCCACGAGGAAACTTCTTCCTCAGCAGTGACCCAGGGAGGGCCTGGGAGGCAAGGGACTGCAGTCAGAGCTGATGGCTGTCCTCAGAAGTCTGAATGCCTTGGCTCTTCAGGCTTGTCAGGGTTCTGCAAAGCAGTCCTCAGAGGCCAGGCGAATCCCTTTGGCAAAGCAGCACAGCTGCTGGCATTTGCAAGTTGAGCTTGGTCTGCAGAGGTAGCAAGTGATGAGTTGCTAAGACATCTGCTTAGCTCCTACGGCTCTGTGCGGCTTCTGTTCCCCTGCTGTCGGGGGTGGGATGGAGTAGAGGAGCTAATGGTCTCCTCATATGGTTGCACCTCATAAAGTAAAGTTAAAGGAGCTCCCGGCCTGAGGCCTGCCTTGTCTAGGAACAGCTTTTTTGCTGATGGTTAGAGCTGGTCATTCTGCTTCCCTCATAGCAGTGACTTTGGCTGTTTTACCTTGTCAGCTAGGAGTGTAGACAGGTGACAAGCCAGAGATGAAGGGGGACAGACTATTCAAACCAGCAACGGTAGTGTGAGGCAGTAAGGTGTGTGTATCTGACCGGAACAAATATGGCCACCTTACTTTCAGTCCAACTCTTAAGCCTGTGGGTCTCAGGACAACACCTGAGGAGAAGCATGGAATTCTGAAGTGAAGAGGAAAGAGAGGCTTCACCAAATAAAGAGTCTTCAGGGAGCTAAGGGATAGGGTTAGGGAGTACCTCTCAGATACATAAAGTAAGTACTTTTTCCATTTAGACACTGAATTGGCCTAGCATGGTGGCACATGCCTTTAGTCCTAGCACTTGGGATGCAGAGGCAGGTGGATCTCTGATTTGTGGCCAACATGGTTTAAAGAGTGAATCCCAGGACACCCAGTGCCACACAGAGAACCCTGTCTTGAAAACAAAAACAAAATGACAACAACAACAAAAACAAAAAAGAAAAGGCAAGGACCCAAAGACCCTGTATTGGCATTATTTAAGTTACACCTGAATGTGTGAGGTTGTTAAAAAAAAAATGGCAACAAGAAAAGATTTCTGAACATTCAGTGACCTAAAAATTAATTCAAAATCGAATACAGAATGAATCTGAGGTGTTTTGATTTTACACCTGCTTTGTAAACCTGTGATCCCTAGGGTCACATAAAAATTTTTTAGTTGAAAATAGAATGTTAATTTGGGAAGTTTAAAAAACAATCCACAGTGAGCTTCCTTAATACCAGGGAGCTACCTGCTTCCCCCATGTCTCTGTGGGAAAGTCACCCCTCTGATTCCGTAGTCGACTGCTGTGCTTTTTTGTATCCACAGTAATTAATTATTCACTAAAATTGCAGCCACATATATCAGCATTTACGTTATCCTGAAACTTGTCTGCAAAGCTTTGTCTTACAGACCCTAATCCTTACACTCCGTTAAACCACACTCCGTTCCCCCAGCACTTGGAATTAAGCACTCAGCTCTTGCCCACTGCAGTTCCAGTTTCTGTTTAATGAGCCTGACCGCCCCAGCTGCCTCCTATAAGAAGGTAGTTCTTATAAGAGGGGATTCTGATCCTCTTTTTGAGACAGGGTCTCACTAACCGTTATGGCTGGTCTGGAACTTGCTACGTAGACCAGGGTAGTCTCAAAATGACAGAGATCCACCTGCCTCTGCCACTTGAGTATTGGGCTTAAAGCGTGTACCCAGGGCCAGCACAGGTTCTGATTCTTATGTTTTCTCTCCTGTCATACATGGGCTACCCTGGGCTGTGATGATTTTTTTAATCTGTTTCTGTGGATCCTCCTGAGTGATTTGAAACCCAGGCTCTTTCTTATTTGAAGTGTCTGACAAAAACAGATCTCTCTTCACACCTTTTAAGGTTCTTTAACACTGTTAGGTCCAAATGTCCCTAGAAGAGAGCACTGTCGTGTGAGCAGATTGTGGAGCGCACTGCCTGGCTCTTGGTACATCCCGGTGAGCATTTGACTTCTGTTTCTCTGTTTCAGAGACACAAGGAAACCTGCTGTTGCACTGTCGGCTGTAGGTGAGTGTGCGAGCCTGACTTGTCCGCCCCAGGTCCTCCCTGTTCATCCTTCTCACAACTCTGACTGCCCACAGCCCATGCGCCATGGTGGCTGAATGGAGTTCTAAGTCCCACAGTACCAGATGCTTGCTTCAGGCTGACCTGACCCTGACCCTGACACCCTGAGCCCAGTCTGAGGTCATCAGCTGTCCTGTTCTTACCATTCGGTTCAATAGTTGTCACCATATGTCCCATCTTGTTTCACCCTCATTCCCTTTGTGATTATTCTGAAGCAAAATGTGGTTATTATATTACTCATTCAATACTTTATTATTCATTACACACACACACACACACACACACACACACACACACACGCACGCACGCACGCACACACACACACACACACACACCCAATCTCTGAAGGCTGGAGAGATGGCTCAGTTGGCCAAGTGCTTGCCTTACACACATGAACACCCCAGGTTGATCCCCAGAACTCTGGTGAAATAAGAGTGTGATGGTGTGTGCTGCTTATCCCAGATCTAGGGAGGGAGACAAGGAGGACCCCTGGGGCTCACAGGCCAGCAAGCCCAGCCTAATGGGTGAGCTCCAGGCTAACTCATGTCATCCTGAGTCCATGGGCTCAGTGTCAGTGGCCAAAGCTAACTGTGCTGATGGGGAGATGACAGTTGAGAGGGATGTGTAGGGCGGGGTGTGGTGATGCACAGAAGCAGAGTAGCTCTGTGGGTTGAAGGACAGCCTTTGTGTACATGACAAGTTCCAGGCCAGCCAGGGCTACATAGTGAGATCTTGTCTCAAAAAAGGAAAATAAGGTGTGGAGTGGAGGGGGTTGTAGGGTGGTGTACAGAGCACGTGTGGTCAGAACGGCCCAACCTGGAGCTGATTCCAAAGCTTGAGTTAGTGTTTCCCCAAGACTGTGAGGTAAAAACGACAGTGGCACCCAGGAGTCGAATTCTTATGACAACTCGGTTCCAACCAAACTGTCCACTCCTGCTCTCATAAGAGGCTCCTTGTCCCCACGGATTGTGTGCTGTCCCCTGTGGATTTTCCCTTGGAGATCACTTCCCCTGGAGGGGACTGCGATCTTGCTCTTTTCTGTTAACTCACTTGTTGCAACTTCTTTTTATCTGTACCGGCAAAGCCTGTGCTGTCATAGAAACTGGACGGGCTTAACTGGACCAGGGCTTGTTATCCAGCATCCCAGGACTTGCCTCCCTCTGCCTTGGAGGCATTGAGGGCAGCCCCTCTCCACATGTTGTGTTTCTTTGCAGCTGGTGCCTCCCAGGTCAAGTGGAATAAAAAGAACGCTAACTACCTTGCCACCAGCCATGATGGTGATGTACGGATATGGGATAAGCGAGTGAGTGACCTGTCCCTTGTGTTCAGTAGTTTCCTGGTAGTTGGTGTTCAGTCCCCCCCAGAGGGTGTGGTGTGGACCTCCCTGTGGGGCATGGCAAGTTGTCACTGTAACCAGACGACATTTGCTTCTCATCCGAATGGCTGTTGAAGGAGGGTAGAAAGGAGGCCCTTGTGAGCAGTGGTCGGTAAGCGCGCCTTGACCTAGTGAGATGGAGCTTCACTTTGCTGCTCCCTGTTACGACTCAGGGAAGCCTGCAGCAGCCTTCCTGTCACTGGCCACTTTCCTGCTTAGTTTCTTTGAGTCAGGTTCTCATTGTGTATCCCTGCCGGGCTTGGACCTTACTTTGTAGACCAGGACTGTGTAGACCAGGCTAGCCTAGGACTCACAACCACCTGCCTCTGCCCGGAGAGTCCTGGGATTAAACATCTGTGTTGCCATGCCCAGCGCGACCCTCTCCTGTCCCCTCTCTCGAGATTCTTCTGCTGCAGAGATGCCTCAGGAGTTAAGAGCACTGTGTGCTCTGAATAGAGGCCCCAGGTTCATTCTCATTCCCAGGATCCACATGCCATCTCACAACCGTCTAGAACTCCAGTTCCAAGGGATCTGACACTCTCCTGTGGCTTTCCTGGGTACTAGGCTGTCACATAATGCACTCACATGCAGGCAAGACACCCTTACACAGAAAATAAAAATAAACTTTTCAGAAGAGAGGGGGAACCTTGAAATCACAGTCTTGCTTCTGCACCCCAAGTACTGGGATTGCAGGTGTGCTGCCCCCACACCTCCCCTCAGCATCCTTGTCTTCAAAATCAAGATAATAATAGTGAGTGTATCATCGAGGCCAAGCCTTTGGGACCTGATGCTTGTAGAGAATGACCAACCTGCCTCTTGTTCCTGCCCCTGTTTGCAAAGCTACTTGGTTTGGGGCCTCTGCCATTTTCAGTCCTTCCAGCGTAGATCTCTGAGGCAGGAGACTGATTATGCTCACCTCCTCCTTTGTGTATTTTGTCAGTTTCAAAATAGCCTCATGCACCAGTGAGCAGGCAGAGGTTGCCAAGTGCTGTGTATAATGGAAAGTCATTTGAGAGTCTGCTGTCTTGGCATGAGTAGAGTGTGGTGGGTGAGGTTTTCCCTGCACCTGACTGCCTGTTAGTTCATGGGATAATGACAGGTGGGAAAGTCAGCTCCGTACAATCCGGAGTGCAGTTACTGTTCAATGCTTTGTGAAATTTGGGGTTGCAGATCCTCAGCCTTTGCAGGGAGGGCACCTTCATGACTGTCCTGACCCAGGTGCTGACAGTAGAGTCCTGGCCGTACAGAGAACACCGAACACGTTTTCGAAAGACAAGAGGGGAGTGAAGCAGAGCTTGGGGCTTGGGTGGCTCATCCTGTCTGTTGGTGAAGGCTATGGGACCACTGAGGGTGCACATTGTGCAGTGTGCTGGCTGAAGTCGGGGCCTCCTGGGGCTCTCAGGGCAGAAGGATATTTCAAAACCTGGAATGGCCTACAATGTCTGGTTTTGTTTTCTCTATCTTTGATCCAGTCTGCCAATTGCCATCGTTCTGCCTGCCTGCCTGCCTGCCTTCCTTCTTCCCTCCCTCCCTCCCTCCCTCCCTCCCTTCCTTCCTTCCTTCCTTCCTTTCTTCCTTCCTTCTTCTCTGAATTTGTCATTGGTTTTATTCAGTTTATCACACACTTCAGTGTAATGTTCTTTTTTTTGGTTCTTTTTTTCGGAGCTGGGGACCGAACCCAGGGCCTTGCGCTTCCTAGGCAAGCGCACTACCACTAAGCTAAATCCCCAACCCCCAGTGTAATGTTCTTAATAAGGCGGGGTTGGCCACATGCCTGTAATCGAGTACTCACATGTTGGGGGAGGAGTATTGTGAGTTCACACAGTTAGAGAACAATTTATTCAATTTAGTTGCTCCCTACTATGGTTCTAGACGTTGCCTCTGGTGTTCTAGAGTTCCAAATAACACTGACATGAATGTCTGTTGTACCCGAAGCTTCTATCGAATTAGGATTACTGCTTTACAAAAGGAAAATTTTAATGTTTCTTTTTAAACATTTTAAATTATGTCATGGGTGGGAGGGAGGGAGGACGCAGAGAGAAAGAGGGAGAGAGAGAGGGAGGTGTGAGAGGGGACTCTGTGTGTGTGTGTGTGTGTGTGTGTGTGTGTGTGCGTGTGTGTACATATGTAGGGTGTTTTGGAGATCTTAGTACTCAGTCACTAGAACACATATGCTCTTATCCTCATGGTTGAGGTTTGATTTGTCACAGTCCTTCTTGTGTCAGAAGGGAAACAGAAATGTCCCCCTGAAAGGAAAAGAAACAGCCATTGCCTGAATCTTTTATTAAAATTGCACACCAGGCTGGAGCGGGCAGAAATGAGGCTGACAGGCTCACACACAGGACATGTGGAAGTCTGAGTAAATCCTCTGCTGTTGGCTTTGAAGAGACAGAGCTTACGAAGGGTAGAGGCTATAACTGTCCTGACAGTGTTAGTGTCCCCTTAGCACCCAGCACACCGTTCTGCGGTAGACACTCAATAGACTTCTTTCAAAATCAACCACAGTGTCGCTGTGTTGCAGAAACCCAGTACAGCGGTAGAGTATCTGGCAGCCCATCTCTCCAAGATCCACGGCCTGGACTGGCACCCAGACAGTGAGCACATTTTCGCCACCTCCAGTCAAGATAACTCTGTCAAGGTGAGTGTTCCCCACTGGGGCCATTGGAGAAGCTTTGTGTGACAGGAGTCAGGTAGCGCTTTGGAAGGAAGCATGCAGTTTGCTGGTTTGCTCCATGTAGTCCTGGGGGCCTGAGTCCGTCAGCCCGGCTCTGCTGACCAGCAGATGGGATGGTGCAGCAGCCTCTGAATTTGTTCTGTTCTTTCCCTCTCTGAATGGCCGAGGCAGAAAGCATTTAGAAAGGAACTTGTAAAGAAGCCAGATGTATACACAGAGATAAAGTCAAGAAGCCCACGCAGTTGTTAAAGCCACCAAGATTATAGTTTGTCTGTTCATGGTGGTAAGCCAGCAGTTCCTCATATAATTATCATATCTATAAAAGTTATGACCTCACACATCACCACTGACAGGACAGAGCTTTGCTAGTGTTCTCTAACTTAAGACCTGCTCAAGGTTTACGTTCAGGAGCCCTGCCATTTTTCACTTATCTTAGAGACAGTGTTTCTTCTTTGCTCATTTTCTGTAGCCGTGGCATCAGCTATGCCCCCTTGATCAAAGTGGTGATGGGGCCGGGTCATCTCTGCTCCACCGTCCTTCTGTGGTCAAGTCTCAATGCCTGCCAGTCAGCACTTGGCTACAGAAGTTGGTATAGCAGTTTTGTGACTTAATTATCCTCCTCCTCCTCCTCCTCCTCCTCCTCCTCTTCCTCCTCTTCCTCCTCCTCCTCCTCTTCCTCTTCTTCCTCCTCCTCCTTTTCTTCCTCCTCTTCCTCCTCCTCTTCTTCCTCCTCCCCCTCTTCTTCCTCCTCCTCCTCTTCTTCTTCTTCCTCCTCCTCCTCCTCTTCCTCCTCTTCCTCCTCCTCTTCCTCCTCCTCCTCATGTTTTATTGGATTTACACGGCTGTAATCTTTCTGGTATGTTTAGCTAAAGTTGAGTCCAAGCCTTTCTATGTAAAGGACTGAAGGCAATTCTCTCTGGAGGCTTGTAAATCCCCTGGCATTGTGCTGGGAAGTGACTTGTTTGTTTTTTTGTTTGTTTCATTTGGGTTTCTGTCTCTAATCTCCCAAACTCAGGAAACAGAAACACCCATTCTGCATTTGAAAAAGAGATTAGTAACGTCCTGCAAAGTTTGTTGTAAAGATTGGGTAGGATTATAAAGAAACGTTTTAAATGTCTGTCTGAGAGCAGTTGTCAGGGCATGTTACCTGTTGTTTAATTTCTTTTACATGCAAAAGTAATGCAGGATCAAAACCTGCTATTTTTACTTTTTAACTACAGCGGTTATTTGATAGGCAGTTGATCTGCCCTCTGTGGTTCTGTTGAAATCTAGAAATCCTTGTGCAATGTTGACTAATGTAAAAGGAAGGGTTCTTTGTGTGTCTGACGGTGGTTATGGGGGTAGAACTAAAAATATACTATTGAAATATTTCTTTGGAGGACAAAAGCAATGAGCTTGAGGGCCATGCTTACTTCAATTGTTGAGTTTTTTAAAATGACATTTATTTCACAAACTTTCTGTCTTGTAGTTCTGGGATTACCGCCAGCCTCGGAAATACCTCAATATTCTCCCTTGCCAGGTGCCTGTCTGGAAAGCCAGATACACAGTGAGTGAGCTCTGGCCCTCTTGTCTGGAGTGCGCATTTTTCTGTTTCTTTTGAAGCAGTTTCTCCCTCTGTCTGGGTGTGGAGCATGGCGAATACAGTAATGGCCTTGGGTACTCTAACTCTGGGGTGCTAGGCACGTGCTCCACAGGGAAGCAGGCTTGTGGAGGCTCTCATTCGTCAAAGTAACTCAACAGTGTAGGATGTAGAAGAGGGGCCAGGGTGGGAAACGGCTGAGCTAGAGTAGAAAGGACTCTGCTTTAGAGTCAGAGGACCTAGTTTGGGACCCAACTCCCTCATTTAATGCCTTTGTGGCCTTGGAAAAGATACTTCATTTTAAGTAGTATTTTCATTTGCAGAGTTGAAGGATACTTTTCACTCTGACCTTTAAATGTTTTAAAAGGATTTTGTGTTTGTTTGTTTGTTTGTATGGGTGCGTGTGTACCGTGCGTGTTGGTGCCCATGGGCTGGAAGAGAGTGTAGAGCTCCTGGAGTGGAAATGCATGTGGTTATGAACCTGCCAACATGGGTGCTGGGAATGGAACTTGGGTTGTCTGGAAGGACAGCAACCATTCTTTTTTTTTTTTTTTTTTTTTTTTTTGGTTCTTTTTTTCGGAGCTGGGGACCGAACCCAGGGCCTTGCGCTTCCTAGGTAAGCGCTCTACCACTGAGCTAAATCCCCAGCCCCAACAGCAACCATTCTTAACTGCTGAGCCATCATTCCAGCTCAAAGCTTTTACTGTTATTTCACTATGCATGCGCATGCCATGGGCGTGCAGGTACTCACAGAGGTTACAAGAGCGTGTCAGATCCGGCAGAGCTGGAGGAGGTTGTGGGCTGCCTGCCGTGGATGCCGGGAATGGAACTTGGGGTCTCTGGAAGAGCAGTATCTTGATCACTGCTGTCTGCTCCAGCCTCCTACGTGGCTTTTATTACTGTGCTAATATTAGCCATTCTGCATCGGACAGTGCCATGGCATTTTGGATATCAATCTGCTTTCCACTTGAAATAATGACTATCAATGTGCTTTGTAAATCACAGAATGATACAAATAGCCAGTTATCCACCTCCAGCCATTTTCCCATGGCCACGCCGATAGCTGTGAGTCAGAGATAAGTGTATCTCCTTTAATGTCACTTTTGAAAGCAAGCACCGGGATGAACAAAGCGACATTTATGCATTAGGCTGTCACCCTGGGACATTGTGGAGCACAGAAGATAATTGGACATTATGTTGTTTTGCGTCTGGGATCACTTGCCAAGAAACGAGACACTGTTCCTGGGAGCTGACACCTCTGCATTCATGTTCGCTTTAAAAAATAAACATGAAGGTTGGGGCGTGTGATGGGGAGGAGAGGGACAGATAAATAGATGTGTTCTTGTGTAACCATGTGTTTTTCCTTAAGTAACAGTCTAGTTATAAACCAAATGGGCCCTCAGTTCCCGGGCAGACGGGGTTTTACTAAGTCAAACAGCAGCCCTGGGGTAATTAAGGTTTTCTTTGACTCTGAGGCAGTGAGAAGGTGGTGGTGCTCTGCTGGCCTGACTGCGTGCAGGTTTTCCCAGGTAGCTTTGTGCATGGGTTCTGAGCAGAAACTCAGGGAGAGTAGATAGGACATGGACCAGAAAGAGCCATTTGCTTACGGTAGAATTTCCAGTTATCAAACATTTGTCTTAGCCTCATTTTTCATTGCTGTGTCCCATAGAAGCTTATGAGGTAGACATCACATGATCACATGATATTTGACAACATTTTCCTCAGATGAGTTTGAGCTTTCCATAATTTTTTTGAAGATAGGTTCTAAGCTGGGCAGTGGTAGCGCACATCTTTACTCCTGGCACTCAGGAGGCGGAGGCAGGTGGATCTCTGAGTTCTAGGTCAGCCTGGTCTACATTGCAAGTTCCAGGACAGCAAGGGTTACACAGAGAAACCCTGTCTCAAAAACTTAAAACAAAACAAAACAAAAAGATAGGTTCTTCCTGTGTAGCCATGGCTATCCTGGCCTGGAATTGATATGTAGACCAGGCTAGCCTTGAGGCAGTTCTCCTGCCTCTGCTTCCTCAGTGCTAGCATTAGAGGCCTGAGCCACCTGGTGTCTGCCATTGGCTTTCTTTAGTCAGGAACAGTTGTGGCTCTGGTTTGGTGCGGCTGATTGTACGTGGAGTAAGCAGCTTCCCTTTCTTGGCTGTAGCCTTTCAGCAACGGCCTAGTGACTGTGATGGTCCCTCAGCTGCGGAGGGAAAATAGCCTGCTCCTGTGGAATGTTTTCGACTTGAACACTCCAGTTCACACCTTTGTGGGGCATGATGATGTGGTGCTGGAGTTCCAGTGGAGGCGACAGAAGGAAGGTGAGTGAGGAAGGCTGCGGGCTGATTTTCTTCTGAGCTCTGGGGTCCAGAAGGCAGGGAGGCCTGTGTTTAATCATAGATGAATGAAGGGATGTGTAACATTTCTAGTTCTATTCTGCAGCTTCCATCGCTTCTCTTGCTTGGAAGGAGTCTGTTCCAGTAAGAGGTTGAGAAGGGTTTTGTTGAACCATTTCAAGGGCTAGAGAGTTTAGAACCTTCTAGAGCCAAGCCTAACAATAGCAATTTTTTTTTTTCTTTTTTTCGGAGCTGGGGACCAAACCCAGGGCCTTGCTCTTGCTAGGCAAGTGCTCTACCACTGAGCTAAATCCCCAACCCCCAATAGCAATTTTTTAAAATTACTTTTTAAAAAAGATTTTAGTTTGTATAAGTACACTGTAGCTGTCTTCAGACACACCAGAAGAGGACATCGGATCCCATTACAGATGGTTGTGAGCCACCATGTGGTTGCTGGGAATTGAACTTAGGACCTCTGGAAGAGCAGTCAGTGCTCTTAACTGCTGAACCATCTCTCCAGCCCACAATAGCAATTTTTACTGTGGGGGTTGGTGCATGTCTTTAATCTTAGCACTCAGGAGGCAGAGGCAGACCATCTCTGAGTTCAAGGCCAGCCTGGTCTACAGAGCCAGGTTCCAGAACAGCCAGGGTTACAGAGAGAAATCCTGTCTTGAAAACAAAGAACAACAGTAATTCTCCTCCCCCGGGAGGGAGGGAACAACTCAGAAAACCCCAGCAAACCAATAGTAGTTTTCCTCCCACCCTCTTGCTCTCCTTCCTGCTTTCTCTGTCTATCTCCTCTGTCTATCTCCTCTGTCTGTCTGTCTGTCTGTCTGTCTGTCTGTCTGTCTGTCTGTCTGTCTGTCGATCAAACCTAGGACTCGCTGCTAAGGTATACCCCTGGCTCCACTACCAGTCTGTGAGTCCCTGAAGCTGGTTTGGATGTGTCTGTTTTTTGAGCCTTTCACAAATTTAATTATTCCGAATGTATGTTTAAATATGAATTCTTCCCAACCTAATGTTGCTTTGGTATATTTTTACTACCGCGTCTCCTCAGCCCGCTTTTGTTGGAGCACCGTATGCCTTTGGCTTTGGTTGTCACTGTGGGAAAGAATCAGGATGTGGCAGCTAAGAAAAAGGGAAAGACCCAGCAGTCATAGGGTTGGGTGTTGCTGAAGGATCACAGTGCAGAGTGAGAGGAAAACATGTAAGTGAGCAAAAAGGAAGACATTTGATCTTTAACAGAGAAATTCCAAAGCAGGCTGAGGCTAGAAGCCAGCTACCTGGGTGGTGTAAGGGAGGCAGCAGGGACTTCTGGCTACTTCCAAGACAAGGGGTGGAATGGACAGTTGGTGAAAGCAGGAAGAAGATGTGTGAAGGGAGTCAGTGGGTGAGAAGGAGCCTTGGGAGTGTGTGGGATGGCATGGAAGGAGCTGAATTTATAGGACACTCAGGTGTACCTTTTCCTCGAAGCCAGGGCATGTGAGGATAGATGCAGGGTCAAGCATTGATGCCCATGAACAAGGGACTAGGTAGTCGGATTCAGCCGTGACCAGAGAGGTTGCTCCCTTGTTAAGAGTGCTTCAGGATGAGCAAAAACTGAAGAAAACCCAGAAGGGACTTAGGTGGAGGACTCACCCCTGGCCAAAGCCCAGTTATCCTGTTACTGTGTACAGATCATGTTGTCTGTTGCCTCAGTTTCCCCATCTATGAATTGAGGGAATCGAGTGAAATGTGTTCTAAATTCTTCATTGTGTGAAGTTGGCCGTTAGGAGAGCCCAGATGCTCTGTAGTTACCCCAGCCTCCTCAGGCTTTATAAGCTGTCCCATGAAGCACCCCAAACTTTCGAGTCATCCCTTTGACTAAATCCAATATCTAAAAAATATGATTCAGCTGACTAAGAGGACTGAAAGGCTGATTATTTACTTCATAAAGTAAATAATTATTTTTTGGTATCACTTACCAAAAAATTGTTTTGAACAATAAGATTCCATGATGCATAGAACACAGTTTATTTTTACAGAAAGTTGCATCCCTGCCAGCTCCTCGGGAGCACATTTTCAGAGGTGAAAGTTTAGGTGACATTGTCTTAGCGTCATTCTCGTCTGCTAATTTACTGGTTATTTTTTCACTTCATTATTTCTACTCTCTGGGACTTCCTCAGGGAGTCCTAGCTAAAGATGGCTCTCTCAGCGGTCTCCGCTCTTATCTCTCAGGGTTTTATTATATGTTTATCTGCTGGTCTCTTCCCACCATTGGACTGTGAGCTCTGTAAAGCTAGATAATCTTATTCATGCTACTGTTTGTGAGTTTCACATCATGAACCCCAGTCCTACTTTGCTCCCTGTCCCCTCAAATTTACCTTCTGCCCTTGCAACCTCCTGTCTAAAATAAAAACAACAAAAGCAGACAGACAAAAAAAACAAAAAACAAAATCAAACCAAACAAAGCATAGAAAACATCTCAGCATGGGAGCTGTAGTGTGTCCCACTATGTCCCACAGTATACACTCTGTCCACACATCGTTACTTACATGTCTACTGCAGTCAGTCATTGGTCTGGTTCAAGATCTTTGACTTCTGTGAAACCAACAATATTGGTTCAGATGATTTTTTTTTTTAATTTGGTGATTTCTAGGGTCCAAGGACTATCAACTGGTTACATGGTCCCGGGATCAGACCTTGAGAATGTGGCGAGTGGATTATCAAATGCAGAGGGTATGTAATTCAGTGATATTATAGAGAAATAGTAAGTGGATACACTGGAAATTTAACCAACTGATTGAAGAGATTAGAGAATATTTGCTGACATTTAACATGTGCTTGTGCTGGACTGATGGCCTGTGTATGCCACACTGGCTTGGTGGTCTTTCAGAACCAAAGAAGTCCTCACTTTAAGGCTAAAGGATCTATTTTTTTCCTCTTGTCCTAGCATTGGACAGGATGGATACCACAGTGAGCAAATGATTTAGCCTTTCATTTCTTTCTCTTCCCGATGGATTGAGAAGCATGCTCTGCAGATGGTCAGAGCATGTTCACTCGTCAGTACCGCCTTCTCTATGAAGCTCCTCCCAGCACTCTTATGTGTGAGCACTTGTTTCTTTCATAAATGGAGTGGCACTGGTGTGTCGCTGTGAACTGTCATGGGACAGTCTGTTCTCATCCAATGGCTGGATCACCGCACAACTCACTGGCGTTTCATATCCAACAGCATTGAGAGCATTTTCACACCAGCTCCCCCAGGACTGACGGGAAATGCTGGGCACAGTTTACAGCACTGCTTCGTTTAAACTCACCTGAGCATTTTGGTCAAGTCCCATTACCTTAGCACCTTTTAAATCTTTTTTTCCAGAACATACCATTTGGTCCAAATCCTTGGGGTTATGGTATTTGTGTGTGTGAGTTGAACAATTTCATTAAAACTTGGAATTTAAGTAGATTTTTTTTTCTCAGCATTTTCATGATGAAAAAAGATTAGAGTATGATAACAGAGTCTGTTATCCTTTTTATTCAACCAGGGAGTGTTGGCGATGGGTAAAACCTATTTGAGGGTACCATTTCTTGGCTACTCTCTGTCCTTTATGATGTCTGTTCTTAAGAAAGAACTCTAGCTAGACATAGTGACCATTTCCCTTACACGTCTAGCCCTACATCTTTATCCTTAGGTTTCGTTGTTTTGGTTTTTGGTGCTGCTGTCAATCAAACTCACACTGAGAAAACACTTTAACGTTGAAGCACACTCTCCTCCCATCCTTTGCCCTTGCTTTCAGCTCTGTGCCAATGACATACTGGACGGCGTAGATGAGTTCATTGAGAGCATCTCTCTCTTGCCGGAACCAGAGAAGACCCTACATCCTCAAGACACAGATCACCAGCCCAGCTTAAGCCACGGAGAGGAAGATGGTAATGTGACTGATGTCCTAGGTGAGGGACCCCACTATGTGTTCCAGGCCTACATAGCAGATCCCCCAGAACTGACTCTTTTCTAAAACCTTTCCAATACTGCCTGTCTCTCCTGGTAGCCATAAAGGAAGATCCTCCCAGCAGTTTGCTGGAAGAGAGGAGATCAGACCAACTAGGCCTGCCTCAGACTCTGCAGCAGGAGTTCTCCTTGATCAACGTGCAGATCCGGAATGTCAACGTGGAGGTAAGGCAGAGTAGTGCACAGGCCTCAGCTTGTGAAGGAGCGTGGGCAGTGGGTCTGCGGGAGCTGCCCAACACAGGTGCTGAGAATTTTGGCCCTGTGGAAGAACAGGAAGCACACTTACCTGCTGAACTGTCTCTAGCTCCGGGCTGCTTTTTTAATTCATAAGTTTTGGGATTTTTTTTATAGAAATAGAAGTTTTACAAACATAGACATTTTTTGAAGCCCATGTACCGTAGCACCTCTGTAGCACCTCTCTAGCCCCTTACTTTTGACGTTGGCTCTGGGAAGGCCTACTGACTGTCAGGAACATGGGGCCGGCTAACGGCCGAGCTGAATCTCCTCTCTCCATGCTGTTGTACTGTGCTCTTCCTTCTCCCCTTGGTAAGCTGGTTTCCTCTCACGTGAGTTCAGGGTAAGAAGATGACCAGAGCCTCTTGTTCACTTAATACTTGCAATAGACCGAGACCAGAAGGTTGTTCTTCAGTGTCAGGGTCCTAAGGAGACTGAGGTCAGGAGATGAGACAATAAAGAAGACATCAGTCTGGGATCGGGAGGTCTTTCCCAAGCTGTCTTATGCCAGGCAAACTTATTAAGATAGACAACATCTTATATACTGTTTCCAGGGGAGCCATGGTATGACGTCAGTAGAAGCTGTCTGTCACATAGTGGGATAAAGTCAGCAAGATGCTCATCATGTTCTGTTGCACAAAGGGAGCACAGGTCAGCAGTGTCCTTATGATACCCCATGCTTGGCACAGCGGCCTTAGGGCTGATAACTCCAATCTCTTCAAGGGGAAAGCCAAGTATCCTGGAACCAAAACCTTAACTTGTTTGATACTCAGAACGCAGCCCCAGACTAAACCTGGCCAAGTCTGCGCCTGGGCAAGGACATAAAACTAGGTTCCTTTTGTGTTTCAGCAGGGCCTCTGAAAGCCTTGGATTGGCCTGGCTCTCAGCATGTAACTCTGCGTGTGTGTGTGTGTGTATATGTGTGTGTGTGTGTGTGTGTGTGTGTGTGCGCGTGCATTTGCGTGTGTTTACACACGTGCATGTGTGCAGGTGCAGATTTCAAAATTCTTTGTTTGGAAGCCCAGTTATCTCAGTGTGGAGGAGATGTGTGCTGCAGTGCTGTGATTTGTTTGCTCTTTAAAGCTGTTTTGTAGTGCATAGTTACCGAGATTCACAGATGAGGAAATCCAGACCGTACAAAATGACTTCAAAGGCCAGAAGCTGTTTGGAAGGAAGAGATAGTATTTGAATATTTCAATTTAGATGCATAGTTGAGGTTTTTAGATTTCCCATAGGTTTGGCACTTTTCACTGAACTTCACTTCAGTTGCTTTTTCTAGTTGGCCACAATGGAAGACTACTTTAATGGCTTCTCTGTATCAGCTTAGCCTACACTGCTGTTGTCCCAGTTGAGTGCAGTGGTGGTCTGGTGAGAGCAGTGGTGGTCTGGTGAGAGCAGTGGTGGTCTGGTGAGAATAGTGGCAGTCTGGCTTCAGAAAGGTCTTGATTTGGGGAGTTGTGCGTCTTCCACCACTGCCTAATTCCAGAACAAAAGACAAAGCAGAAATCAACAAAAAACCTCTGTGTCTTAGTCAGGGTTTCCACTGCTGTGAAGAGATACCGTGACCACGGCAACTCTTATATAGGAAACTGTTTAATTGGGGCTGGTTTGCAGTTCAGAGGTTTAATCCATTATTGTCATGGTGGAAAATGTGGCAGCGTGCAGGCAGACGTGGTGCTGGAGAAGGAGCTGAGAGTTCTACATCCTGATCTGCAGGCAGCTGGGAGAGAACTTGAACTTCTGAGACCTCAAAGCCCGCCCCTACAGTGACACACTTCCTCCAACAAGGCCACACCTCCTAACAGTGCAACTCCCTATGGGCCAAGCATTCAAATACATGAATCTATGGAGGCCATACCTATTCAAACTACCACACTGTAACCTGCAAGCTTGGTATCACTTCAATAATCTCAATACTCAGGGAAGATCATGAGTTCAAGGTCAGCCTTAGCTGTATAACAAATTCCAGACTAGCCTGAAATACATAGTAAGACCTATCTCAAAAAAACAAAATAAAATAAAATAAAATAACTCCTTTATGTAGCTGTAGAGATAGATCAGAAATTAGGAGTACTGATCACTCTTTCAGAGGACCCAAGTTTGATTCCCAGCACTCACATGGCGGCTCATAATTGTAACTCTAGTTCAGGGGATCTGAGACCCTCCCCCAGCCTCTCTGGATACTGCATGCGTGAGGCATGCATTCATGCAGATCGAAAGAATTTAGAAAGAACATCTGTACCTGTTAGCAGTTACTCTCCATTACCCCAGCTCCCACCCCACCCTGCACCCCCACTGACCCTGGCCTTGAAGAGTCGCTATTTTATTTTCTGTCTATACATTCTCTCAGGAGTTCTATTTAAGGTAAGGTCCTTAAACTTCTTGCTTTATTTTTTTTTATCACAAAATAAGTATAAAAGTTTTAGTCAATATTGCAAATTTGAGATGCTTTTTTAAAGATAAAGTATTTTGATTTGGGGCCGGAGAGATAGCTCTCTGAATAAGAGCACCTTCTGTTCTTCTAGAGGTTCCAGGTTCTAGTCCAGCACCCACGTGATCGCTCACAACCTCCATAACTCCAGGGAATCCAATATCCAATGCCTTCTTCTGCCTTCCAAAGGCACCAGACACATAGGCGGTATACAGACATACCCATACATATAAAATTAAAAAATCATACATATATATCATATTTTAAACATACGTATATTAGATATATATTTAAATCAGTACTGAAACTTAAAAAAAATCTGTTCTGAAAATGAATTATCTTTCAAACTCATTTATCTTTCCAGGCGTTCCCCTTTCACTCAGTTACTAGAAACATGGGAATTTGTGTTGATTGCTAAAATCTATCTGTGTCTTGCTGAGGTGTGACCCACAGGGAGAGGACTTGTCTTGTCTATTCAAAGCCAGCTTTGAGGCTCAGCACTGCAAATAAAATGCAGCACAGTATGATAAGGTAGAAGCCCCCTTGCATCTGAAGACGTCCACTGTTCGTCTTGAAAGCGCCTTGTACTTGTCTTGCAGATGGATGCTGCCGACCGGAGCTGCACGGTGTCTGTGCATTGTAGTAACCACCGTGTGAAGATGCTGGTGACTTTCCCAGCACAGTACCCCAACAACGCTGCTCCTTCTTTCCAGTTCATTAACCCCACCACCATCACATCTGCCGTGAAGGCCAAGCTGCTGAAGGTAAGGCTGGGTTCTCAGCTTTAGTTTCTCCTCCTCGCGGCTGTAACGGGCCAGGGTGACATTGAGTACAAACCTGGCTCAGTAAGACATGGGCATTGCCCATTCCCGAATGCGGCAGTTTCTGCTGCGTAGCCACTGTCCTGGCTGTGCACTTGGTGCAGACAGCGGAAAGGCAGGGCTTCTTTTCCCTTTTTTTTTTCTTGTAATCTGAGACAGTTTCTCCATGTGACCCTGGAACATGCTCTGTAGACCAGGCTGTCCTCGAACTCAGAGATTTGACTATAGAGGGCTTCTTAACTTGCTCTTTTGAGGTGAGGGTATGAAAGTCCTTTGAAAATTTAATAAAACTTGGCGTTTTTTTCAAAAAGACTTCTATAAGTGTTAGATATGAAGGATTTCATAAATATTGCTCACAAAGATATGAACTATAATTCATAGCTTTAGAGTTTGTGAATTTAGAGTTTTGCATTAGTCTGAGATTAAGAACTCTGCAAAGCAGGGTTGGGGATTTAGCTCAGTGGTAGAGTGCTTGCCTAGCAAGCACAAGGCCCTGGGTTCGGTCCTCAGCTCCAGAAAAAAAAAAAAAAAAGAAGAAGACGAACTCTGCAAAAGCAATTTCACTCATCTAGAAAGAATGTCTCTTACTTCCAGGCAAGATATATGGCAAGATTTATTTTGAAGCAAGATATTTGATAGTTAGGAAAAAAATATATGTATACTCATTTAAATATGTCAGAAAATGAGCCCTACGGATTCAGAAATTGATGTGTGCATAAAATAATTTTAAGACAAATTAATTTTAATAGTACTTTTATTTAACCTGGCACATTTAAAAAATATTCTCATGTCAACATATAATTAGTAAAAATGAGCCAGACATAGTACAGTCCTATAATCCTAGCGCCTCGAATGGGAGGCAGGAGGATCAGGAGTTCAAGGTTATCTTTAGCTACATAGCAAGTTTGAGGCCAACCTGGGCTACATGAAATTTTACACTTTTTACTCCTGATACCAAGCCTTCTATACAGCTATGGGTTTTCTTTGTGCTGCAGCTGTGAGTTTGAAGGACGCACATCTCCTGGGCTCCATGCAGGCGGTGACAGTAGTGGTCCAGATCACGTGCCTCTCTCATAGCTCTAGCATGTACCCTAAAATATCACTGTTTTAGTGGATAAAAATACAGCAATATGTTTTAACTTTTGCTGAATAGAAATCTTTGCCCTGGCTTATATCACTCAAAGCAGTTTTCTCTGCAGCCCAGTGACGATGTTTTTAAAACAACGAGATTTTTCATGTGTGGAAGAAAACTGTAGAACTCACTAGAGAGAAAGAGTAGTCATTCTTTTCTGTCTAAGACTCGGGAAAGCTCTTCCCTTGAGCACCTGTGGGAACCTGCAGAAGCCTCAGGCCTGGCCATGTGCTGGCTCCCTGCCGTCACGCTTCCAGGCACTTTGCAGAATATAGCAGCGCAGGAAGCATATGGACATCTGATTCTCTCCCTGATGGGGTTTTGGGTCTTTTCCAGATCCTAAAGGACACGTCCCTGCAGAAAGTGAAGCGCAACCAGAGCTGTTTGGAGCCTTGCCTGCGCCAGCTTGTCTCGTGCCTTGAGTCTTTTGTGGTGGGAACATGGACTTGTTGGGCCAGCCTGTGCTTTAGTGTCTCGTTGCACCTCTTCTCCCCGAGACCCTGGCTCCCTTGTGGTACTGTAGCATTGTTTTGTAATCCAACTTAAAGATAGCCCGGGTTCTAGTGTGCTTATCTTTATTTCAGAACCAAGAGGACAGTGCTTCTAGCAACCCATTTGCACTCCCAAACTCTGTCACACCACCCTTACCGACATTTGCACGGGTGACCACTGCCTACGGCTCTTACCAGGATGCCAACATTCCCTTTCCTAGGACCTCTGGGGCCAGGTTCTGCGGGGCAGGTTGGTTTCTTTGTTGTTCTCTGACTCATAACTCTGAAGGAGTGTAGCTAAGGAAGGCTTATATTCTGCATTTATTACCAGAAAATGTTTGTTTTATACTTCCCAAGAACTCAGAACAACATATGATGTAATGCTAAATTGGTATCCATGAGTGTAGCCTAAGAGTATTTACTGGGGACCTGAGGAGATGGCTCAGCAGGGCAGAGCACTTGCTGCTTTTTCAGGGGACAGCAGCTCACAGCCACCTGAACCTCCAGCTCCTGGAGATCCAGCATCCTCCTTCACGTCAACAGGCACCTGGATACACACTAGCTTACACACAGAGATACCGCACACACACAGAAGTAAAATAATCTCTGTAAAACAGAATGCTTGCCATCATCCAGGGCTTAACTGGTTACTCTGAGGATCCGAATTTGTGTCTGCTTAGATCCTCAATTCTTTTACTTCTGCTGGATCTAGCAGACCCTCACCTTTGTCCCTTTAAGGGTCAGTATAGTCATAAGCTTTGGCAGTTTATGGAGATGTGCCTCAGGCATACTGAAATAGAGAAAAAACCTGCCAGCTGGTGGTAGAATGCTTATCATGTGAGCATGTCAATCCCTAGTACCACCAAATTTATATGTACATTTTAAGTACAGTTATCAATGCAGGCATGGAGGCTCATTCCTTAATCCCAGTACTTAGAATGATGAGGCTGGAGGCTTGCTATGAGTTCCATTCCAGCTTGCCCTCCCTAGTGAGGCTCTGTCTCAGAGAACAAAAGGATTACCCAGTCTCGCCTTAGGCGTTCCCATGTCCGGCTCACTGACAGCCCCGTGCTCACGTGTCTCCTTTGTCAGGTTACCTGGTGTACTTCACAAGGCCCATGACAATGCACCGAGCCGTGTCTCCCACAGAGCCTACTCCTAGGTGAGTCTGGGAGATGTGGCAGGAATCTGC
The DNA here is from genome assembly GCF_021556685.1 of Rattus norvegicus. Lineage (NCBI taxonomy): Eukaryota > Metazoa > Chordata > Mammalia > Rodentia > Muridae > Rattus > Rattus norvegicus. The sequence continues at coordinate 54,542,991 of NC_141552.1, read as the reverse complement.
ACCTCTGGGTCTCTCTTTGCAAAGTTCATTTTCGTTCTTCAGTTAAAATTTTCTTTTTCTTCAACTAAAGTAACTTATTTCTACTGTATGGTAGAAAAGTAACTTTTATTTACCTGATGTAATTGTCATCTCAAAGGCTTACTGCTGAATAAGTTCACCCTTTCTAGCTCTTTCTGATCTCTGGCTGGCTGGTTCAACTCAGCTGTTCTGGCTTAAACACCTCTGCAAGCTGACTGATTCAAACTGGCTTCTCACAGCTTCTGACTGAATTGCTCTTCTAGGCTTCAGACTAAGTCTGGCAATCTGTTCTAATTCCCTGGCTCATTCTGTCCTCACCTGTGTCTAGCTTGTTCTCTCTGCAACCTGTCTGTAAACATGTCCCTTGAAAACTGCATCCTCTCTCCTGTCCTTTCTCTCGAGAGTTGGGTGTATCCTTTCTCTCCAATCTTTCTCTGATTCATCACTTTGTCCCTCAGTTAGAGATCATTGTTTGGGATTAAAGGTGTGTACTAAGGGTCTGCCTATAGTCCACATGAGAGTAGATGGTACTGCTTGAGAGGGAAGTTGCCAGGTTCTGCATTAGTCCAAGCAAATGAAAACTTGACTCATGAGAACTGAGGATAAAGGCCCAGGGTCCCAATACTCACTCTCCAAGGGAAACCATGAGTAGCCCGTCTGGATTTGGGACCACATGTCTAGTAGGGACATTTTCCAGTGAACAGTCTTTCGTTGACATGTAATTGGCAGTATGAAAGTCTGGAGTTTACTGCTCAGTGACCAACACTCAGTTCAAGATACAGAACATTGTCCTGACCTCTAAAACTCCTGGTCCCTTTGCCAAGTCCCAGAAGAAACCGCTGTCCTGACGTCTGTCACCCTCTTTTAGTTTTGCCTATTTTTAAACCTCATTGAGTTAGAATCATGCAGCATGAACTGCTTTATATCTGGCTTACTCTGTTCAACTTAATGTTATTGAACTTGACTTGAGTGGCTGCGTGAATCAATAATTGTATTGTATGAACATAATGAACGGTGATTCATCCTTCCGTTGATAGATTCTTGGATCATTTCCTGTTTGGGGTTATTAAGAGTAAAATGAAATATGCGAGCCTCTCTCTCTCTCTCTCTCTCTCTCTCTCTCTCTCTCTCTCTCTCTCTCTCTCTCTCTGCATGGATATAGTAATTTCTTGACCCAAGGAGTAGGACTTCTGAGTCATAGGATGGGCATGTTTAACTTTGAGGGGTGTGTGCTGAGTGACGAGGGTGCTTTTTCCTCCTCTCAGCAGCAAAGTCTCAGGCTTGACCCTGCACAGCTCCTCTGTGTTGCCTCTGTGTTGTCTTCCGCTTCTTTCGCCGTGCTGTGTGGGAACTATTGCCTCGTTGCTTTGATTTGCATTCCCACAACCATGACTAACACTGCGAGCAGCTTCTGTGTGCTTCTGGACATTTGGGTGTCGTCTTCTGTGACGTGCCTGCCCAAGTGCCCTGCACTGTGCTCCTTATCTGTGGTCGCTCTCTATTTTGTTTGCACATCCTTTGCTGAATATATGCATTGCCTCTGTCCTAATGCATGGTTGGCTTTCCTCCCTCCTTAACAATGTCAGGGAACATGGCTTTCAATTTTGATGCTGCCTAATTCATCATTTTTTAATTTTATGGTTAGTGATTTTTGTATTGTATCAAAAGAAAAAAAAAGCCTCAACCTGCATCGAGGTCACAAAGATGCCGTGTGCATCTTCTTCCGAGAGTCTATAAACTCCTCGTTTAAGGTCCTTGGTCCATTTTGGTCTCTTTGCTGTTTATGGCATAGTGTAAGGACATTTGTTTTATTTAATAGAAATAAACAGTTGTTCTAGCACCATTTATGCAGCCTGCCATCCTTCTTGGATGAAAATTGGCCATCTGTTTCCATAGCCTAGTTATTCTTTTGATCTATACATCCCTCCCCATGTCTTGTCACTCAGAATACAGCCTTCTCTAGTAAGTCTTGATGCTTGGTGATACAGGGTCTCGAAGGCTATTCTAGACCTTTCCACCTCTGTAAAATTATGTCAGCTTGCTGGTGTCTGCATTGCCTACTTACGTTGTGATTGCAGTCACACTGGCTCTGTGCATCTGTTGAGAGAAATCTGATGTTTTTAACAGTGTAGAATCTTTTCATGCCCTTGTATAGTGTTTCTCCATTGTCTTGTATTTTTTTTCATTGTCTTGTATATTTGTTCCTAAATTATTCAATCTTTTTTTTTTTTTTTAAATTTTTGAGACAGGCCTTCCCTTAATTACTCAGACTGCCCTGGTCTTTCAGATGATTTTTACGTGTGTGTGTGTGTGTGTGTGTGTGTGTGTGTGTGTGTGTGTGTGTGTGTTGGGTTCCCCTTTTCTTTCCATGTCCATGTTCTCAGTTTCATTGAGTGCTAAGAAGATACTCGAGTATAGAGAGTACAATCAGTATGGATAATTCTCATTCCAACCACAGGTCTCTCTCAGCCCTGTCTGCTTATCACACTGGCTTGATTGCACCGATGAAGATCCGCACCGAGGCCCCTGGGAACCTGCGTTTGTACAGTGGGAGCCCAACTCGCAGTGAGAAAGAGCAGGTCTCCATCAGCTCCTTCTACTACAAGGAACGGGTGCGTGTCTGAGCCATTGCCCTTAATTCTTACCCCTTCTGCATTCTTGTGTCCTGAGCCACACACAGTGGTTAGGTTAGTAATCCTCTGTGGTCTCTCACGTTCATTCCTAGTTTATGCAGGAACGGTCATTGTTCTGATGCTCTCAGTTGGTTTGCACTACTGTAAACGATGGTGTAGAAGTGGTTAGTTCTTATACTGCTCTCCACTTAAAATCTGTCCTGGCAATCCCTCCCAGTAGTTGAATTGTTTGCATGTTTCAAGTAGAATACTTAACTTTGGGTCTCCTGTGATCTCCCAGTGCCTGTGAATGCACCGAGAGTCACTCTGAAGATGGGTCCCTGATGGAGAGGGGACTTTGTAGTTGTGGGTGAAGTTGATCTCTAGAAGGCTTCCCACTTGTTCTTAAGTCTACACTTGAAGGTCTCATTGAATAGATCACTTGGTACAAAAACAATCTGAACTTGCCCTTTTTTTTAAAACATGGGATCTCACTATGTAATCTTGGTTGGCTTGGAACTCATAGAGATCCACCTGCCCCTGCCTCCTAAACGCTGGGAGTAAAGGTGTGCACCACCCTGCCCAGCTTTTCTGGGGTTCTTAAGGGATGCAGTGACCCTACAGTACTTAGCATTGAGCTGGAAGGACCCTGCAGAACTGGGGAACACTAGAAGTCTGTTTGTTGTCAAGCCAACAGCCAGGCCTCCACACTGACAGTCCAAACAGTCAGTATTTCTGCTGACCTACTGTGTAAATTTGGTCCTAAGAATTCTTCACTGTTTCCCTGAAAACAGGAATAATGACTGTCAGTAATTAAAATTTGCTTTAAAATACAAAAAAATAGTTTTTCCATCAGGCATTGCAAGTGTCTTCACATGTGTTGCAGCCGAGTCTCCTTCAGCTCGCACTGATGGCTGGCCAGCTCTGACTAGTCTCAGGGCTTATGTGGCTGAAATCACAGGCAGCAGCTGGCATTTGGGATAGACCGATCTTGGGCAAAGCCATCTGGACAGAGATATGGAGCTAGCTGACTTCATGCGTGCCTTCAGCCCTCCACATTCCCTCTCCCCAGCTCCTGGATGGAGTCCTGTCCCTTTCTGTCACAGACCTCCCTCAAGCACCCAGCAGACTGTATCTCCCCGAAGTCATTTACATTAAAACATTAGTTTCTCCTTTTTTTTTGTGCAAGGCAGCTATTACGTGGGTAGAAGATTTGAGAGTTCGAGCAGTTAGTTGACATAAAGGTCGCGTAAACTTACGGTTAGGTAAATGAGGGTTTTATTTAGTATCAGGGCCAGTTTGAAGAGATCCGGGAGTCAGAGGCAGTTCTGGATGCCCCTTTGATTCATGGCATGCGCTGCCATCCATGCTTGCAATTTGATTGGCTAAAACAGACTATGTACGTATTTGACTTTGTGCTCATGTAAAGCCCATCCGTAGTCAGAGTGCCTGTGCTTCCGAGACAGGCACCAGTGATGCCTGCATTCATGGTTACAATGGTCTGGCCCCTTTCACCACCTGCTCCATGTTCATGAAGAAGCACCAAGAGAGCATGCGCTGACCATCCCAGCAGCTAGAAAGGACTGTGAGATTTCAGTGTGGGGCAGCTCGTAGAGTGTTGCCTCTCCACAGGAAATGGGCAGATCTAGTCGTCTGCTCTGACATAGAAAGTAGCCTTTAAGGTTTATTTTACATAGCAACCAAATAAAATGGGAAGCACTTTTTTAAAATCGTGGTGTAGCATGAAGCCTTTGCATTGATCTATACCATATGCAGTTTACCATATGCAGTGACATTAGCTGGTCGTAAATGAGTAGCTTAGAGAATGAACATGCACCCAAGTCAAGAAGCAGAACTAACTCTAAGACCTTCAGGAGCCCTGGGGAGGGAAGACACGTTTTAAAGAGTGCCATATAATAATTGTGGAGGTAAATTGTGGGCATTTACTTATATTTAACCACTTTTGATCTAAAAGTTTCATGTGGTTCAATGTATTTGAGATGTCTAAAACAAGTGACAGTTGTTTTGTGATTAATCTGAAATAACCTTCTCTCTCCCTGAGGCTTATTCATGCATTATTCTGTCTATATAGAGCAGGGCTACTGAGGCAGTGGAAACCCTCCCTCTCTTCCATTTGTGGCCTCATCCTCCTTATGGAGGTTGATGATCCTTGAGACTGTTTTCTCCTAAGGAGAAATGCTTGCATATTACCTCTTTTGCTCTGGAAATGTTTCTGGCTTACTGAAATTTTCTGTGTCCACGTTTTTCTCGTGTGCACTTGTATATCCTCTTAGACCTCTGCCCCTGAGAGTATTCCGTGCGGGAGGCAGAGGGACTGAGATGGGCCTGTGCTAAGGCCTAGCACGGAGCAAGTGCATTGGGGTTGCAGAGTCTCGTGCAGCCGCCTGCGCACTGTGGTCTATTTCTCTTGATTTTAATCTGCCCGCCTTAGGTAGAGTTTACATTCACCCAGTGTGCTCTGGATGAAATTACGTTTGCCACTTAAATCTTAAGTGTAAGTGACCTAAAGACCTGTCAAGTCCCACAGGTCAGAAAGTAGATACTCACAAGGACAGATTGGCCAAAGAAATACTGTTTATTCTGGATCTTCTAATAAATATTGAGCATTGACCTATAGGCCTATTTTTAAATTTTGCAGCCTCTCGTCTCTGCTTCAGTTGTGTTACTAACATAGATCCCATGTTAGTAACTGAAGAGGCCTTTAAATTAATGGATGGGTCCGATCTCCACGATCAGTGTGGCACACTGCCTACCCGACGCTGGAGTGCCCAGGGAGTGCCCTCCTCAGCCAAGCTCCTCATGTTCCCCGGCATTGTTCAGGAAATGGCTTTGCAGCCCTGGTGCTCAGACATTTAGTTGCCAAGCTGCCCCCCAGCCATTCTGGGAACAGAGCCTTGCAGGAACAAGAGTGCACTCTGCTGTGTTCTTCACACCTGCAAGGTGAAGGGGACACTCTTGGCTTGTTTCTCCACTTGCAGCAGGACCTTATCTCTGCCAGAGTCCCTCAGTCCTTCCTCTAGGTTTCTTTGTCAGAGTCATGTTGACATCAGCCTCCTTATATCCTGGACAGTGACTAAGGGGCAACAAAACTGAAGCTGGGCTTGAGGCAGGTGGGTTGGGGGAGGGGAGGGACAAAGACCCCTCCACGATTAGGCTCAGCCTCTTCAGTCACCCCAGTTCCCATTTTGCAGCGTATATACCTATAAATCCATCAGATGTGGGGGAACTTTCATTTTATTCTATATTTTCCCTTTTAATTTTCTTGGTGTTTTTCTTCCTCTTCCTGGGTGTAACGTTTTCACGCACAGATGTCTCCTCGCTCTGCCCGGCGACGTTGGTCCATACAAGCAATTAACGACTTCCCGGTACTGTGCGCTGTGCAAATGCTCTCCTTGACTAATCCTGTCTCTACCAGAGGCCCAAGAATAAAATGCCACCTGCCTGGCTTTGAGGAACCTGAATGACAGGCTGGCTGGTGTTCAGGACCAGCCGCAGTAAACTTTTCACCCTGGGGGGGCAGGCACCAAGGACTGCTTCCTTGCCAGTCATGGTATTTGAAATGGGTAACCGCTCAAGGATCACCAATGGGCTTCTTTGCAAATGAAACTCACTACTGGGTTCTTGGAAGGCACCTGATCGAATGGCTTTAGCTCACCTGATACCACTTGGGGCACTTCTGCAAATTGCATGGAGCTTTCCAAAGCCTGCCTTTGGCATGGGGGCGGGGAGCAGAGGAAGAGAGAAGAGACTTTGACTTTAGTCTCTGTTTTACAGTCTTGGGCTGATGCAGAGAGGGAAGACCTACTTGTTTCATTGGCTACATGAGCTGGTTTTATCCTTTGGGTATTTTTTGGAGCAAATTTTTCTTCTTACCCTAGTATTTTGCATTCATAATAAAATTTGCTATGGACATTCTGTTTCCTTCCTCCTTTTCCTACTCATTCCTATTGGCCATCTCCCCTCCTCTGTCTTCCTCTCCTGGCCCTTCATGTTTTCATAGTGCCAAGGTATCCTCAAAGCAGCCTCGATTTTATTTGCTATAAAGAATGTTTAGAACAACAGACCAACACCCATTCCCTATAAAAACCAGTTGAAACCAGGAGCCTAAGGGGCGAGAACCACTTATCAGCAGCTTGCAGGTCAAGCCACCAGCGTGGCCTCTTTTCCTCAAAAGGCTGCTTCCATCCGACTCACTTGCTGAGTTTCACTGGTTTCTAGAAGCCCATTTCCCACCGCTCTTCAAATAGGAGCTCATTTGGCTTCCTGCCCACTCTGCTGATTATGCATTGTCGATGGGGTTGCTGCGAAGCAAGCGGTCGGTGGCTTATTCTTGGGCTGATTTTACATTTAACCCATTTACTGGCATTGATGTTGCCTCCGATTGTAGCAGTAACAGTAGTGGGCAGGCACGAGCTGGCTAGTGTTTGTCACTTAGTGGCTCCCTCCACCCAGCCCCCTCTTCCCTGTCCTCTTTGCCATCCTCCATAACCACCTCCCCAGGATGTTCACAGGGCTCTCCCAGAGCTCATCATGCAATAACCTGTCTGCCTTGCTTTATTTCTCTCCCCTCAGTCTCTTCCCATGGCATCTGTGAGGAAGGGCATTCTCTGTTGATGGAGCACTGAAAGACCTTGCCTCCCAGAGGTACCCATTTATCAGTACAGAAAGGAATCCACCTTGGGACCTATCAGAATGGGACTGGAGCAGTGCAGGAGGGCAAGGGGCAAAGTTTTAGACCATAGTGCCCTTCCCTGACCTGGACAGAGTAGCCACCTCAGCCTTGTATCTCTGTGTTCTCCACAAGCAGAGAATCCTAAGAGAAACCTGGCAGTGTTACTTGACAGCTGTACAGACAGCAGAGACCCCTAAAGTATTTCAACATATTAAGGAGAAAGTTAGGTTTAGGGAAAACAGATGGGATAGGAATGTTTCTTATTACCCAAAGTTAAAGGAAACTCTTTGAAAAAAATTATTCATCTTCTCATCAGGGACATCTAGGAGCGAAGGCCCCAGCTCACATCTGTTTAAAAATTTATCATATCTTCTCCTCCACTGCAGGCTGAGGCAGCTGTGGGAAGTTCCACAGTTGTCTTGTAGACACCCAGTACATATCAGATGGAAATTCCTGGAAGTTTGTTGTCTCACACAATCCCAGGAAATACAGACCAATTTCCATAATTCAATGAGGGATAATTGCAGAAGGTTGCTGAATACCACTGCCTTTCTGTTTTCAAGGAATTGGCAGCTCAAATTTGTTTGTTTTACTGATCTCCGTAACCCTGCAATTGGGATTGTCTGCAAATGGGATGAGAGTCTTAAGACATCTCTTTGGACTCTGACTTTTTCTAGATGCCTAATCTTAATAAACTCACAAGAGGTCACATTCACAGACACATCCACACACACACACACACGCACGCAGCACACATTCTCAAGCCCAGCTGGAAACCCAATGTCCTTGTCTGAATCTGGCTCACTCCTGGGAAAACTGTGTCACTCTTCTCTTAAAACTAAAGACTCCCAATAGAAATCCTGGTAAGTACTTCTGTTAACAGCTGTACCAACAACAGGGACTCCTGGAGTGCCTGCAAAATATTAAGGACAATCAGGTCTGCAGCAAACTACCCTGGGTTAGCAGAATGTACTCACCATGCTTGAGAGAGAAGTAACAGGAAAAGTAATTACAGAAGGATGCGTTAGGGTCAGCATCACCAGAACCAAGTGTCGTTTCAGTAAGATACTGACTGACCTGCTTAGAGACAGATCACACTACTTACACGTGCGTTAGGGTCAGCATCACCAGAACTAAGTGTCGTTTCAGTAAGATACTGACTGATCTGCTTAGAGACAGGTCACACTACTTACACATTTACTGGAACATTAGTTAGGACTTAATTTCTTTCTTTATTGATTCTTAAAATTACATTCATTACTGAAAATGGGCTTAACTGGGGTAGGATATATGGCTTAGGTGGTAAAGTGCCTGCCACACAAGCATGACGACCTGTGTTAGATCCCTAGTGCCAATATAAAAGCCAGGCCTAGTGATCAGGCCAGTGTCTGTAGCCTTCGTACTGGAGTTGGGCAGAGACAGGCTAGCCCAATCTTGTGAGTTCCAGGTTCAGTGAGAGAGTCTGTGTCCAATCTCTCAATGGTATAATTGAGGAAGACACCAGAAGTTGACTTCTGCATGCATATGCATACAACACACACACACACACACACACACACACAAGCGTGATAGCTTGATAGACCTTTTAAAATTTCAGCTCCACAACCGTGACCTTGTATAGGGTTCACTTCTCCACTTACAAAATGGAGGTTATGCCCCTTTCCCATGGAGCTGCAGTGAGGCCCCTGCTGGCTCAGCATGGACAGTCCAGAACAAGTCCTAACACAGTAATGCCAGGGAAATCTTTCAATCTCAAATCAAATATCAGGACACTTGGACTCGTTCCAATGTCTGTTGCCGAGTGAGCTAGTCTCCTTGCAAATGAGCTACTCCTGGCACTCGAGCCTTCATATAATTAGGAAAATGCTTTTGTTAGGTTTGCTTTTGAAGTCAGGAAAGCATGGCTATTTTGAGTGTACTCTAAGAGCTAGCAGGTCCCATCCGCCCTTCCCAAGGTCTCCATTTCTTTCCACTGTATAATTAGATGAGCTTTTGTGAGTTGCTAAACTGTTCAGGTGCTTACCTTTTTTTCTTTTTGTGCTAAAGAGCCACAGTGACTTCATGTTCACAGTGGTTTAGAAGCCTTCTGTCCAACTCAGAAGATACACTAAATGATCTTATTCCCTTCCAGATGGGATCTTGTTGGCATAAAAATTAAAAGGGAAGCTTTTTACACTTAGGTGTATAAATACATCACTCTTGCAGGGTCAGAGGACAACCTGTGAGGGTCAGTTTTCTCTTTCCACTAAATAGGTTCTGGGGATCAAACCTAGGTTGTCAGGCTTGGCAGTAACTATCAGCCACCACTAAACTATCCCACATACTCAGAGATTTTTGTTTGTTTGTTTGTTTGTTTGTTTGTTTGTTTAAATCCAGCATTCTAAATCTCATTTAAAATGGTCAATTAGGAGGGAGCTGCGGGTGCAGCGTTTCCAGCTAATTAAGCATTTTGTGCTGCTCTGTAGGATAGCCATACACTTGTTACCCCCATCTCGCATGCTCCTGTGGCTACCTCTGTCTTGTCTCAGTTAACACTGCCTGGCTCCAGCCCACTCTGACATGTCCTTCCCTTACATGAGTGACCCCAACTGGATAAAAGGATAGTTCTGGAGTATGGACATAGTCGTTCTTCTTCAAGAAATCAGGGCCTGTAGGAGACTAGAGGCTTACCCTGTAATGGCAGGTCATGGCTCCCCCACCCCCTTGCTTTGAAGAATCAAAAGGTGTGGATAATTAACAAGTAGTGATAGAACCACTTCTAAAGAGCGTTTGGATCCTGCTCCAAACTGATAGTGATAGATTATGATGAGCAATCCATAGACACTTCAGCTGACCTGCTTCACTTCCCTGTCTGGAACCCAGCTGGTCCGCACTTAGTAGGCCCCAAGACATAGTGACTAATACGGGAAGTCGACACAGCGGACACTTGGAGCGTTGGGCTAAATGCCTGGATTTAGACATGGAATCTTTTTTTTCTTTTCCTTTTCTTTTTTTCGGAGCTGGGGACCGAACCCAGGGCTTTGCGCTTGCTAGGCAAGCGCTCTACCACTGAGCTAAATCCCCAACCCCTAGACATGGATTCTTGAAGGAGTAGTTATACCAAACCCAGGAGTGGAAAGGTAGATGCCGATGGCTCCCGACCACGCACTCACAGTGCCTGCAGTGTTTCAGGTTGCAGTGTTAGGCTGATGCAGTCTGCATCTCTTGTCTTCTCACTCTACCCTTACTGACCTCATGAGATTGGATAGCCACAGGTTACCAAGAAGCAAAAGGAAGGTTGCCGGGCATGAGACTAAATCCACAGCAAGTGATTAACTAGGGTTAAATTGCCTATGGCCATATTAAGCCAGAACGCTTGTACCTTAGTTTTCTGCTGTCAGATTGTAAGCCCCTTTTTAATTGGTCCTTATGCCTCTCCTGTTAATAAATGTGCTGCTCCCTTACTCAGTCAAGTGACTTTGGTGACCTCTTTCAACTTTTGGAAATAAAATAGGACATTGCTCCCATGACTGGTTGTCCTTTTGAAGATACCAGATAGGACGACACTGTTACTTTCCGTTTCCCAGGACATTTCTCATTCCTCACAGCCACTTCCCGGGACAGCTCTGGGAGCCGAAACGTGCCCATGGTCTCCCATGTCTTTTACTCAGTTTCCCCAACTAAGTGTCTTTGACCTTCAGAAATGACCGCTTGTAGAAATAATTCAGGCCTGCTCCAAAAACAAGGCAATTCTTATGCTGCCAAGTGTCTCTGTCTTCATACGTTAAAGTTTGCAGAGCCCACACTGTCGTGTCTGAATTAAAATACCAACAAACCCTCCTGAACTGTCTACGAAGAAAAAAAAAAAGTCTTTGAATCGTTTCAGGCAAGAACTTTAAACCTAGTACTGAACACCCTAAAGCCCCCCCATCCCATTTGTGGGGGGTCTTTACTAACTTCTTTACCTGCTGTTTTTAAGTTAATTAATTCTGGCTTCCTAGTACCTGCTTTGAATACCTGCCCAGCGTAATGGCCCTCCAGCAGGTGCTCCGTTCCCTGTGAGGGTCTGGGGTCAGGAGCTCTGGGCCTTTGGTTACCTTTTACTTCCTACAGATGCTGATTCATGTAATTGTGGGCATGATGTAATTTAGAGTCTCTGCAAATTACCAATGACCCAAATATGATGTACTCTGCAACTGTAGGTTTCCACTCTCCGGAGGCCCCATTAGTCACATCTTGTCATCTCCCCTAGAAATCAAGGCGGTGGAAAAGTAAGCGGGAGGGCTCCGACTCTGGCAACCGACCCATTAAGGCCGCTGGGAAGGTCATCATCCAGGATGTCTCGTGCCTCCTTCCTGTTCACAAGTCCCTGGGAGAGCTGTACATGTAAGTCCAAGGTCACAGATGACACCGAGCGTGTCCCTTAGGACCTGCGGGTCTTTTTAAAGCTTTGGATGATTTGGGGAAACACGGTGGGTGTGTTAGCTTTCTGTTGGTGACTCACAAATTACCAGACTGTGGCTTCATTTCCTACCTCACTGTCTCTGCAGGTCAGGCACAGGCTCTCACCTGACTGAAAGCATGACCTCGGCCCATAAATGGTCTCCTCCGATGCTCAGGGTCCAGCAAGCCTGGACTTAGACCCTTCTTGTATTGTTAAATCCTTCTCGTATTGAAAGACAGTAGGGAGTGGAGGCTGGCCTGTAGGTCCTCCAGGTCCTTGAACACATAACAGAATACTCCCAGCACAATACTTTTCTGATGGAAATCGCAGTTGGTTTGCACATATTTAAATCCCAGACCTTGTGAACTCAACAGAAAGGCTGGTAGCTAATTAGTATTTTTCTTATTGCCACCTCCTGAAAGTGGTGGGTGTTTCTGGTCCCCCAGGGGGGAACCCACAGCCCTATAGCACCAGATCTAATTAACCCTTCCCTCCCTGTCAGAGGAGGTGTCGTGAGTGACAACCAAAGAGGCACTTTCTAGGCTGTTAAATCAGGAGGAATTCTTGGGAAATTCGAGTAGAAACCTTCTTAGTCTTTTCTGTTTTAATTTCAGATTGAATGTGAACGATACTCAGGAGACGTGTCAGAAGAATGCTACTTCTGCCATGCTTGTTGGAAGGAAGGATCTCGTCCAGGTATTATCATTCCCTGTTGGCGAGGTTCTGGCCTTGACAGCTGTCAGTGATGCTCATAGCGTGTGCCCCCTATTTGAAGTTTCTTTTTTATTTTCTTTGACAGCCTGTAGGACTCAGCAGCCTCCCTCTCCTCCCTCGTCCCCTGTCCCCTGTCCCCTCTCCTCCTCTTCTTCCTCCTCCCCCTCTTCTTCCTCCTCCTCCTTCCCCTCTCTCTCTCTCTCTCTCTCTCTCTCTCTCTCTCTCTTCCTCTCTCTCTCTCTTTCTCTCTCTCCTGGAACTTCTTCTGTAGACCAGGCTGGCCTCTAGCTCAGATCTGCCTGCCTCTGCCTCTTGAGTACTGGGATTATAGGGAAGCCCCACCACTGCCACCTGTGGGTAATTTTTTAAAATTGTGGGAAGATCCTGAAGTGGCTTTTTTTTCTTAAACTTTCTATTTCAATGCCACAGTGATTATTGTCACCTAAATTTGAGGATCTGTACCTTTGTCATTTCACCTCAATTACTTTTTGAAACTTTTAAAAAAATATTTCATAAGGTTTACCAGAATGTATTTCAAGGTAGAGATGTTCAGTTCAGGGGGTTGGAGAGATGGAAAGGTGGCTGGAGCGTTGGCTGCTCTGATAGAAGGCCAATTCCCAGCACTCGTGTGGTGTCTCACATCTCTAACTCCAGTTCCAGGGGATCCAACCCCCTCTTCCGTCCTCCTCTGGCACCAGGCATGTGCATGATATTCATACCCGAAGGCAAAACATTCTTGCTTTTAACATAGTAGTAAATATTTAAATAATAATATATGACATTTATAAGATGTCAGTTTCCTTCATCTCTGTGGTTCTCATGGCTTGTTCTCTTTTATTGAGACTCAGTCTGCACATCACGAGTCTGCCCACTTAAAATGTGATACTTAGTGTATCTAGTGTTGTCAGAGCTCTCATTAGAAACTGCTCAAAGTGTTTTTTATCATCCATAGAAGAAACCATTGTCCTTCAGTCGGTTCTTCCCATCAGTCCTGGGCAACCGCCAACTGCTTCCTGTCTTTCTTTCTCTCTGTTCTCTAGTTGATTGCTAGACTGAGCTTTGGAAGTGACTAGCAGGTCTCCCAGCAGCTCACTGCTTTCCCTCATAACTAAATGAATCAACACTAAGGCCTTTTCTTGATTTTCATTTGATTAAAAACATCCCTAAGATTTCCATTCATCTAGTAATGAATATCACATCATCTCTCCCGGAAACCCTTTAAAGAAAAACTCCCTCATGGATTTAATCTATTTCTGTCAGCCCCACCCACCAGACTGAACACTAAGAAGGCAAAATGAGCTAATAGGAACAGCGTGGAATTTACAGTGGAGGCCAAGGCCAGCTCAGAGTCCTAGAAAACACCCCAGGCAAGTTATCTCAGGCCCTCAGCCTTTGAGGGAGTTTATAGTGTGAGAACCAGAAGAATTTCCTCCATGGGGTTGGTGAGATCAGTGAAGGCTGCTCCATAGCCCCAAAGAACAGAACATTCTCTCAGTAGGGAGTTCTCTCCCTCTTCCTTATTCTCTTCTGCACCTCTCTGCGCGCTCTCTCTCTCTCTCTCTCTCTCTCTCTCTCTCTCTCTCTCTCTCTCTCTCTCTCTCTTCTTCCTTCTCTCCACTCCCCTGCTTCCTTTTTCTTTTCCCTCTCCCTAGCTCCTCCCCCTCTCCCCCAGTGCTTTTCTGACAGAATTGGTATAGAAAGCTAGACCAGTCTCAGTGATGGGGAGACTCTTGTCTTCAGGCACCCCCTGCTTGACTTCTGGGCCCTAGCACTTTTTCTGTGTGTGATCCCCAGCAAGCTGCTCAGGCTTTCTGAGCCTCAGGGTCCCTGCTATAAAATAAACAGTGCAATACTTCTGACTTCATTAGATAATAAAAGAAGTAAACTTTGTGACTTCTAGCCGTCTGATCACTGGAAATGCCTGCTTTCTGTATTGTATATTTCCACAGCTGTTCAGCGATTGTTGTTCGTAACTTGATGTTTAAAGACAGAAATTACCCGAGCGACAATGAGTGCTCCAAGAATTTTATTGTTTTTCTTCCTGCCTTTGATAAAGATATGCTTCCTGTTTTGTGTCCCTCACATTTACCAGAGAAACAAATGCAAGGGCGCCCTTCTGTGGAAATCCTTTAGGAAATGTGCATTATGGAGGGAGACACTAACACAACTCAATCGTCAGCCACGGCAGAACATCTGTCCTGCTGTCTCTCCTTGGAGAGAGACTTGTACGTCGCTTTCAGCATGTTGCCGTCACGCTAGTATTTTACACATCTAATGTTTGCCTTCTGGCATTTGTATTTACTTGCTCATCTCAAATTATAGACTTGATTCAAAGTTCGTGTCTTCTTCCTTTTGGGTTTAGAGTGGTGTATTCCAATGACTGTATTGCTTTTCCTGAGCCAAACAAAACAGAAGAGATTTTCCAAAAGTAATATTCAATTTTCTGAAGGGTCTCAAGGGGTTGGGGCTCTTTCTGATGGGTAGTGAAGGCCTTGGGCTTAATAGACATTTAATGGACATTAGTGTGGTGATTCTAAGCCCCATAAGGTTTGAGGCCTGGGTGACTATCAGACTTCATGTCAACATAAACAAAGCCAAGGTTGTTTAGTTCTTGGCCTGTTCTTTAGCTTCAAGAGGGCCCTAAAACTTTCGTAATGGAGGTGACAGTGTTCTCTAGCCATTGCACAAAGACCAGGTCCTCAGTGGGTTGTGGACTGCTCTGCTCTCTGCCAATCCAGTTCACCAATGAAGCATCAGAAGAGGCCAAGAGTGCCGAAGAGCTGGCCCCTTGAGTTGTGATACTGTTTATCTCTGAAGCTTGCTTAATGGAAGGTTTTCCTTACTTATTTTAGTTTGAGGAGATGGGGTTTGCCGTGTAGTGCAGGCTAGGGTAAAACTCACTGTGTAGTCTCCCCTCCAAGTCTTGGCCATCTCAGCCTGCCAAGTGCTGGGGTTGCACCCTCCACATTTGGCTTTTAGTGAAAGTTTTAAGGTTAGTGTTCCTCAGTTTTACAGTATCCTCAGTCGCTGAGGGCCCTGTTAACACATCATCTGTGCTGCAGTAAATCTGAGTGGGGTCTAGAATTCTGCCAGCCCCAGCTTCCACCCTTGTGGTGAGGTTTCAGGCTGTAAGAAGAGGGTAGACAGATGGGCCCCCTTTGCAGTTTCTGTTCATTTCTTCAGTGGTTTGAATTTGAGCATCTTTTTTTTTTTTTTTTTTTTCTTTTTTTCGGAGCTGGGGACCGAACCCAGGGCCTTGCGCTTGCTAGGCAAGTGCTCTATCGCTGAGCTAAATCCCCAACCCCTGAGCATCTTTTTCTTTGGTCCTTCTAGGTTTGGTCACTGGCTACAGTAGCCACAGACCTTTGCCTTGGTCCGAAGTCTGACCCAGATTTGGAAACACCCTGGGCTCGACATCCATTTGGGCGACAGCTGCTGGAGTCCCTGTAGGTTCTGAGAGCTAAAAGTGAGGAAAACGAGTGGAGGGGGTTGTAAGTCTGTAAACACATGAAATGTTCCCATGACGGTGAGGGGAGCAGAAGCCAGAGGTGTGAAGGGAGGAAGGCCCTTTGCCTTTATCACAGAAATGGCCTTTGTGTAGAATGAACTTCTGGCAGCATGAGACATTAAGTAACATCTGTCACTCACAAGAGTTTGAAACCCTTACAGTCCAGTACTCATTAGAGTACTTTAGGCCTTCACTCACACCATGGGGTCCATGGACCTGTGGGCTCTGGATATGGTAAGTGTGTCTTCATGGTGCTGTGTGGTTTGGCCCATGGGGACAAGGGTAGAAGTGTGTGCTGGTATTCACATTCTACCAATACGAGGACCCTGTTTGACAGCTCATAAAAGCATCAGATTTATGTCCACTGTATTACTCCAAAGCACAGCAAGTCAGATCGTATAAAGTCATGTTTAAGGCAGTAAGTAAGCCACTCAAGTGTTATTCCTCACTGGGAGGCTCAGGGCCCGGGCAGAGAAACCCCCGCTGTTTCAGTTGAGGTTGGCTTCTCTGCTGGGGAGGCCAGACCTGGAGCAGCTGATCGTGCTCCCATTGCCTGGTCCTTAAGGCAGGGGCTGTAAAGCTTGCATACTTAGCTTACACAGGCCACAGGACAGAACGCTCTCAGTCCATAAGCTCACATTCTAGCCTGGTGCCCCTGAGAGACAGGGGAAGGAAACTGAAGGTAAATGTACTCCTCCTCATTCTTACTTAATCTAGGAACTAGACATGCCCTGCTGACCCAGTGTTCTCTGAGCGTCTCCGTGTAGTATAAAGTCAAAGAGAGGACCCATATAGAAACTTACCACAAAGATGGGGTTTTTCCCGGAGCTGGGGTGACAGAGAGCATGAGGGTGTGTGGACCGCCTCTCTCAGTTGCTTGGTCAGTCTGCTTGCTTCTGCAGAAGCTGTGCTGTATTAGAGCCCATGCCGGAAAGCCAAACAGGCTTTCAGATTCCTATCTAGGTTGTTACTAACAAAAATAAGTGGGGGCCACCTCACAGTTGGTGTGGATCTGTAGGAAGCCTGTTTCTGAGAAGGTCAAGGGGAGGGTGGAAAATCCTCTAGTTTTATGGCTGTAAGAGTCCTCCCTCCATTCCTCCCCTTGGCTTTTTTCCCCCTCCCATATTTTGCAGACTGGCTCACTATTGCCGACTCCGAGATGTTCAGACCTTGGCTATGCTCTGCAGCGTGTTTGAAGCCCAGTCCCGGCCTCAGGGGTTACCAAACCCTTTTGGCCCTTTCCCTAATCGGTCTTCTAATTTTGTGGTGTCCCACAGTCGATACGTGAGTTCATGGTCTTCTGCCTTCCCTTGAGGTCTGTTTTCCCCCCAAATGTAACTTTGACATGGCACAGTGTTCTGATGCCAGTGTGTGTTCCTCCTCCCTTCTAGCCCAGCTTTACCTCCTCGGGGTCCTGCTCCAGCATGTCGGATCCAGGGTTCAACACCGGTGGCTGGAGCATAGGTTGGTGAGGGAATCACACAGCCCACACTGGACTTTGGCTATTGAGGGCTGTTCACATAGAAGCTTAGTGCACCTTCTCCATCTTTCCTCTCTAAGTGTTGTATCAGGGACAAGCAGGGCATGGCCATGCATGCTGAATGCATTTGGTTTCTGGGAGGTCTTTGTGCTGCTTGGGTTTGCTTGAAAAGCTGCAGTGGGGCTTACGTCATAAACCACATTAACCTATCCTTTATCCTCCCACGTGCCTTATCCACGTGCCTCTTTCCCATGGTCATCTGCCACCTCCACCATCCGTTTCTCCCCTTGTGTCCTTTCAGTGGAGAGAGAGAAAGCTGGCCTGAAACCAGGTGGCCATAGGGTTTGTTGAATGAAGTTAATATCTTTGAATTGCCTGGATTTAAAAAAATTGAGACTGGGCATGGTAGTGCGTATCTTTAATCTCAGTACTCTGGAGGCAGAGGCAGGCAGATCTCTGTGAGTTCAAGGCCAGTCTGCTCTACAAAGCGAGTCTAGGACAGCCAAGGGTTGTGTTACACAGAGAGACAAAAAAAAAAGATTTTTTTGGAAATTATCTTAATTTTTGTGATTTTAAAAATAGTACCTTAGCCAGGTGTAGTAATATACAGCTGTAATCCCAGCTTCTTAGGAGGCCAAGATAAAAGTTTACCCTGCCCAGGAATCTGAGGCTAGTTTGGACAACATAGCAAGACCCTGCCTCTTAGAAAATAATCCCAGCACTCAGGAAGTAAAGGCAAGAGGATTGGGAGTTTAAGGCTAGCCTGGGCTACACAGAAGATTTGTATGCGCGCGCGCGCGCGCGCACACACACACACACACACACACACACACACACACACACACACCCCTATTCTAGAACATGCATGTCCAGTAAAGAACAAAAACTATCAGAGAAAAAAAAGGATTACTATCTCAGTGTCTCTCACTTAAAAACACTCGCGCGCGCGCGTGTGTGTTAGTCATTTGGGCTATGCTATTTTGTGTTCTTTGATTTCTTATCACGAGGGTTTTCTCATGACATTTAGCAGGCCTTTATTCATTGCATCAAATTCTACTATGTCCCTACGTCATAATTTGCTTGGCTATCATGTGTACTTAGTGGGCTCTCTTGGGGGTAAATGCACAGAGAGGTAGACTAGGGAAGAGCACCATAGCACTCTGTTCCTCAGTCTTCAGTTTAGTGTATTTGGCTTCCAGAGAATCCAGTGGACACGCAATGGGGCGTGGGAGCTGGGAAAGGCTTCCTTTTCTGTGCCTCCTGATGGCCATCTCTCTCCTCTTTCGAGTTTCCTTAGCAGGAAGAGAAACAGAACACATATCTTCACCTTGGGGGGAGTCTTCACCAGAGGAACTCCGCTTTGGGAGTCTGACCTACAGTGACCCCCGTGAGCGGGAACGAGACCAGCATGATAAAAACAAAAGGTAGCCACCTTCTCTGAGAAGGGTTGCTACCTTCTCCTATGGCAGCTACAGAATGCTCAGCTTCCAAATCAAACTCTGGCTTCAAGAAGGTGGGGTTTAAGATTAAACGCCATTAGGTGGTGAGCTCCCATTTCTCCTAAGGAACTGACAGGGGACTTTTGGGTTTATCCAGGCTCCTGGACCCTGCCAATACCCAGCAGTTTGATGACTTTAAGAAGTGCTACGGAGAGATCCTCTACCGCTGGGGTCTGCGAGAGAAGAGAGCAGAAGTGCTGAAGTTTGTGTCCTGCCCTCCTGACCCTCACAAAGGGATCGGTGAGTATGACTTTAACTCTTCCTGGTGCTGGTAGGAAGGCCCTGGGCTCTATTGCCACAACCTTAGGGTGGGAAGGTTGCGCTCGTTTGTAGACAGAAGACTCTAAAGTGTTTGAGTCTGTTCTGAGCTTCTGAAAAAGGCAGATATACATACAGTCACTACAGGACTCACTTTCTATCGTCACGGCATGTCTTGGACGCAGTGCTCAGTGTGGTCAGGGATAGCGATGATGAATCACCCAGTTACTGCTTGTCCAGCCGGGGTAAGCACAGTGGAGCCCATGGCAGAGTAGAGAGGAAATATAAGCAGTTAAACACTATGGTAACTGTACTTGGGCTCAGGGCTTAAGAGCACTGGTTGTTCTACTAGAGGAACTGGGTTCAGTTCCCATCACCCACGTGGTGGCTCACTGTGGTCCATAACTCGCCCAGGGGGTCTGAAGCCCTCGAAGTGCTCTGTGGGGACTGCGTACATCTGCTTAGCAAGCAAACGCACAGGCACCGCAACACCATAAACATAAGAAGAAAGTAGACTCAGCCGGGCACTCGGGAGACAAGCGGATCTTTGGGAGTTTTGAGGACAGCCTGGTCTACAGAGCGAGTTCCAGGACGCCAAAGCTATACAAAGAGACCCTGTTTTGAAAATAAACAAAAAGGAATAGATTCAGCCATGCAGTGGTGGCATATGCCAGCACTCAGGAGGCAGGTGGATGTCTGAGTTTGAGGCCAGCCTGGCCTACGTAGTGAGTTCCAGGATAGCCAGGGCTACATAATGGGACCCTGTCTTAAAAACAAACAAAAACAAGTAGACCTAGTGTCACTGCTGACAACTTAGACATGGATTGAGCAAGAGAAATGGAGCTTTAGTGATTCCCTGGGTTTCCAGTTAATGGGCTGAGCACATAACAGTGTCATAGCCACAAACAGAAACAAATGAAGGACGCTGGAGCTCAGGGTCTCCGGGGTGTCACAAGTGGGACTCTGAAGAGCCGCATGGTCGGTCAGATGTGATCTGGGTCTCGGGAGGTTGTATTGAGCTGGAGCCGGTGATGTGGGGACCGCCCCTCTACAGTTGGTAGGTCAGCCTGTTAGAGTGCATATATTATCTAGGCATAGTGAGATAGCCTTTATTTAGGCCCAGCACTCAGAAGGACGAGGCAGGAGGATCTTTGTGAGTTTGAGGCCAGCTAGGGGGTACATAGTGAGACCTTGTCTCAAAAAAGTAAAGAGTGTATTTATGTGGGAGCTGAGGGTGGGAAGGAAGAACCAAGGAGCACAGTTGAGGGCTCCCAGCCATGGCCCTTAGAGAAGTGAGCACTTGGCGTCCAAGAGGAAGGTGAGGACTCAGATGAGACTGCAGTGAGCTGGGAGAAGCCAGACTGCTGTGGAGAGATGAAGCAGAGGTTCCCTACAGAAGACAGTGGAGGACTCCAGGGGGAGTGACCTCACACTGTCCCCTCCTCCCTAGAGCTCGGCAAGCCTCTGCACAGGGAGAAGTAACATTGGCAATAAATTAGGAGCTGGGAAATGGACAAGTTATTGGCAGCTGACTTAGGGCCCGAGCAAACCCTGAGCTTTTAGTCAGAAAACAGGCCATTACAGAATCCTGCATGGCTTAGGAGTCAAGACTACCTGGGCCTCCAGGAGGGACTCAGATGAAATTTAAAAGCTGGTCTTGTTTGATGGAGGATGCTCAAGTGACCCCTCCCGGTTGCTGACCAGCAAACCATAAGCTTGTTCTGCAGAGAACAGAAGCACATTTGCAGATTGGATCGCTCCAGCCACCATTGTGAATGCAGAAAGATTGGGGACCTAGAGGCGACCTAGAAGCTTCCAGCAAGAGAAAGCAGTTCATGTGTGAAGGAAGAGAAAGTGTCTGACGACCGACCCTGGGAAACTCCATGACCAGGCAGCAGGCTCTCCAGAAGTCTCAGGAAAAGCATTTCTAACCTAGAATTCTGAGCCCTTTCTCAGCCATGAACAAAGTAAACTTCGAGTGTATCTAAGAAGCAGGGCTAGATTCAGTCCAGGAACTGAAGGGACCAGAAAACTGATGGAGGATGCTCACTATGACAGACAGAGATTGGAGCCCTGGCTCCAAGGAGAGAAGATGAAAAAATAATTCAGTGTATTTCACTGCTGAGTGTATTTATAGAAGACACAGACATCTGAGGGAGAGTTTAGCGATGAATTATTGATAAGTACATAGCAAACTAATCAAATGAAAGAATGAGGCAGTTACTAATTCTGGGGAAAACAAAATGTGCAAGAAAGGAAACGTGTCATAGACATGGCTTGGATAATGTTTGCTTAGGTAAATAATGTATGAGCCAAATGTGGTCTAGCCACAACAGAGCTAGGGAAGACAGAGCCAGGTGCTGCTGTCTGTGGTGGGGGAGACTGCATGGAGAAGGAGCCTCCACTCTGGGAAGCCAATAGGCAATGCTTGGATATGATACTTAAGCATTCACTTTGTGTTGGGCATGGTGGGACAAACCTTTAATCTAGCTCTTGGGATGCAGAGGCATGTAGGCCTCTGAGCTCTAGACCAGCCTGGACTACACAGTGAGTTTCCCAATAGCTAGGGGTACATAGAGAGATCCTGCCTCAGATGGATGGATGGATGGATGGATGGATGGATGGATGGATGGATGGATGGATGGATGGAGAGGGAGAGTTAGTTTGATTTTTGCCAACCTTGACAGCACATAACACATTAAAACTGGAAGACCTATACATAAGGTTAGCAAGGAAGATAAATTCATAAAGCATTTACTGTTTTGGTTTTTTGTGGGGTGCATTTGGGGAGCTTGGGGGGTTGAGACAGTGTCTCTCTACCTGGCTGTGACTGTCCTGGAATTCACTATGTAGACCAGACTGGCCTCAAACTCACAGAGTTCTGCTTCCCTCTGCTTCCTGGGTGCTGGGACTAAAGGCACAAGCCACCATATCTGGCTGCATTTCCTGTTTTCAGTCAGTATATCATGGGGATACTAGCATATCAATTCTTGGGGTTTAAATCTCGTCCCATGCCCAGACAGAACACACCAAGCCAACATGGTTCCAGGTGGAGAGGTTTAATGAGAGAAGAAGAGTAGAAGATGAGAGGAAAGGCCGGCCATGAGCATGTGGAGGGAAGAGGGCGGGGTAGGGAGAGAAGGGACAGAGGGGAAGAGCAGGGAAGAGAAGAGCAAAGAGCAAGAGAGGGATAAGAGAAAGAGGAGGGGGCAAGCTGCCCCTTTTATAGTCAGGCACACCTGGCTGTTGCCAGGCAACTGTGGGGCGGAGCATACCTGGCTGTTGCCAGGTAGCTGTGGGGTGGAGCTTAGAATACCAACATCAATGATTACTGCAGCATGACTTTCAATAGCTAAGTTATAGAACCAACCTAGGTGTCCATCAGAGGAGTGGGTAAAGGGTACGGGGCTGGAAAGACAGCTCAGTGGTTCAGAGGACTCAGGCTCCTGCAGAGGACCTGGTTCAGTTCCAAGCACCCACATGGCAGATTACAACTGTCTGTAACTCCGAGATTCTGACACACTTACACAGACATACAGGCAGGCAAGATAGCAATACAAATAAGATAAAAATAAATTCTTTTTTTTTGAGCTGGGGACCGAACCCAGGACCTTGCGCTTGCTAGGCAAGCGCTCTACCACTGAGCCAAATCCCCAACCCCAAAAATAAATTCTTAAAGGAAAAAGAAAATGTGGTGTATAACTCAATGGAATTGCATTCAGCCATAAAGAATGATTGGTGTCATTGCAGGGAAACTGATGCCCCTGGAGATTATCCTTTTAAGTGAACTAATTCCGTGTCTAAAAACGAGCATCCCATGCTGTCTCTGACTTGTGGATTCTAGATTTTAGTGTGCATAGAACATGTATGTCTGTGACGTGATAGTAGAAATGAACTCCTAAGGGACACAGGAGTGGGATGGAGAGGAGGGGGTGGGAGACACGGGGTGGAATAGGCCCCGAAGTGCATCCTGTGTTTGTGGGACCCACCCTTATGAAATACAGACTGGGTTCCAGAGAGTAGGGGAGCGGGCTTTGTACAGTGGCCTTTAGAAAGAGACCGTGAACAAAAACAGCAGAACAGCTAGGTAAGGTCTCCTCTAGTGCGTGGCAGGGAATGCTGGGCTTTGATAAGATTCATAAAATATTTGTATGTTGTATGTATCTCTAGTTTCCATTTGAAAAAATAAACCAGAGCAATATTTATAAGAGTTGACACTAAATAGCCAGGTTATTTTAGTAAGCCGTGCCTAGGTATGCATGCTTGAAGGAATACAGAGATACAAAATTCTATTTTGACAGTGTGGATTTTTTTTTCAAAGCTTCTAAATACAAGAGAATGTACCAGGAAGAGATTGATGATAGCCGGGAACAATTTGTCTTTTGAAATTAGTTTTTAGGAAAACATGAGTCACGTAGATACAGAGCTGATGTATGGGCTACCAGTCAGCCAAAGCCTTGTTGACATCTCCTGCTCTGGAGCACCATGCAAGGCTGCAGGAGACAGAAGGAAGTGTGTGTGTGTGTGTGTTATAGTGACACACACACACACACACACACACACACACACACACACACACGCGAGCGCGCACGTACCTGACAGAGCTTGAAATATGAGACAGATAAATGATATTAGAAACTATTGTTGCCAGGTGTGAGAATGCACAGGAACTGGGGGCTGGTCTCACCTACATATTGAGTTTGACAGCATAAGCCCCTGTGTCAAAAAACAACAACATTAAAAACCAAAACAGAAAGAGAATTAATATATATCCTAGGATCAATAAAAACAGTATCACAGGATTGTAGAAAGGAAGCAAGAGGGTTCTGAAAGAGACTAAAACATTAACATAAGTGGTGGCTGCAGACTGGACAGAGGAGTCAGTCCATGCGAATTTGGAGGAAGCCGCACACTGAGGAGTACGGGCTCAGCAAGTGCTGGAGGCTCCCAAGACCACAGTCATCTCCCTACACCGGGAAGCCTGGTCTGCTCTCTGTTCTGTGTGTAGTATCACCAGATCAGCAGACACAAACAGTCTACTGAGTCAGCCCAATGTGGTTGCACGTACCTGTAGTTCTAGCACTTGACGTCTGGAAAGGAAGAGGAGTCTGAGGCCAGCCTGCGTTCTGTAGCAAGAGCAGGGTTGATTCAAAACAGAAACAAACACAAGAAAGGAGGGAGGTATTCAGGACCTGAGAGGATGAGAGGAGTTTGTTCCCATAGGGAGAATTCCTTCGCTAAAGATTCAGATCTGCCCACGTAACGTTTCTTTAAATTAAAAAGATATTGATTTTTTAATTTAATTATATTTTAAAATTCTGGTTCTTTTTTTAAGATTAAAAAAGTTATGTGTATATGCCTAAATGGGTTTATACCAAGGAGCAGAAAGTGAAACACACTTTTGATGGGGATCCTCCAGCTGGCTTTGCTCCCCAGGGCAGATGTCCAGTGGGCAGGTGTTATGACTAATTCACAGTTTCAGCTTGTCCAGGTGTTACTAGGAGGGGAAAAGAGAAATGGAGCTGAGGATATTTGCAAAAAAACAGGGTCATGAACTTAGTCCAGGTGCTCCAGGTTGGCAAGAGAGGAAGTGCAGTCAAAAAGGGCAGATAGATTAAAGAAGCAGGTTGGCGGGTTGGGGATTTAGCTCAGTGGTAGAGGCCCTGGGTTCAGTCCCCAGCTCCGAAAAAAAGAAAAGGAAAAAAAAAAAGAAAAAAAAGAAGCAGGTGGACAACAGAGACAGGTGGAAAACAGAGGCAGGTGGACAACAGGTGAGTGGACAACAGGTGGGTGGACAACAGGCAGGTGGACAACAGAGGTGGGTGTGGACTAGAGTGGGCAAAAGGCCAGAGAGAGCTGTTGAGGTCTGATCTGTTGCTACATATTGTAATACTAAATTCTGTACCCAAGGTCTAAGCCTACAAGTGAATTCGCACATTTACCAGCTTCTGTTGTACACAACTTGTTCCTTAGTTTAAAGCTATTGGTTAAATAAAAATGGCTACAGCCAAATGGAGATTTTGTTTTTATTGTTTGTTTTTTTAAATATATATGAGTACACTATAGCTGTCCTCAGACACACCAGAAGAGGGTATCCGATCTCAATACAGATGGTTGTGAGCCACCATGTGGTTGCTGGGAATTGAACTCAGGACCTCTAGAAGGGCATTTGGTACTGAGCCATTTCTCCAACCCTAGTAAATGAGTTTTGGAGTTACCTGGTTGACCAGGTTGACCAGGAGAAAGAAAAAGTATGAGGATGAGAGAGAAAAGAGGAAAGACTGACAGGACCCTGAGAAGAGTAGATATCCTTACTAGCCAGACCCAGGCTGCCTTTATTAAAGCTGATATTGCCTGCCTCTTGTCCACCCGTTTCCAGAGTTTGGTGTGTATTGCAGTCACTGCCGGAGTGAGGTCCGTGGCACCCAGTGTGCCATCTGCAAAGGCTTCACGTTCCAGTGTGCCATCTGCCACGTGGCTGTGCGTGGTTCATCCAACTTCTGCCTGACCTGTGGACACGGCGGCCACACAAGCCACATGATGGAGTGGTTCCGGACCCAGGAGGTGTGTCCCACTGGGTGTGGCTGCCACTGCCTGCTGGAGAGCACCTTCTGAAGTTAAATGGACGATGACACTTCCAGAAATCCCAGAGGACTCCATAAATGCCGGAGAAGGCTCTCTGCTGCTGTGGTGGAAAGTTCTAGAACCAGGGTCATCCTCTGATCTAGGATGGACAATAGTCCGGTCACAGCTTCTGCTCCCGAGCCTTTGTGTTCCCTTCTCTGACTGTCCGGTCATGGATGGTGCCAGAAGGGAGGGAGGCACACACAGCTGACCCTCCTGCACTGTCTGTTGAGTTTACAGTGGAGGTTTTCATGAGGAAAAGTACCTGTTTCCAGAGCCACCAGAGCCAGCATCAGCCTTCAAGATGCTGTCCTTGAAGCAGGACTGGGCTCTCCAGATGCCAGTACGAAGACACACACCAGCTGCAACACGGTCTCCGGAGCTAAAAGACACTGGCTCTTAGTGTCACAGTAAGAGCTGTGGGGTCTGTGACTTTAGGAGATGACACCTTAATGATAGCCTTATAAAGTACAATACTAAAATGTAATATATGACGGACATACATACGTCCAGCATTCTTTTCCTTGGTACAGGGCTTGAACTCGGTGCCTTGCACATACTGGTTAGCAGCCATACCACTGAGTTACATTTCAGCCCCTAAGAATTCTCAAGATAGATATTTTCTGTTTCTCTCCATCTGCTTTACTTTGACCAATAAAAGTTTATACTTGTTTGAGAGAGAGAGGAGAGGAAAGGAGAGGAGAGGAGAGGAGAGGAGAGGGAGGGAGGGAGGGAGGGAGAGAGAGAGGGAGAGAGAGAGAGAGAGAGAGAGAGAGAGAGAGAGAGAGAGAACAGTGACTCTCATAGTGACTCACTTTGCATTGTACTGCTGATTGAAGGGAACTGTTTTGGACAGGACTAGAATTAGTCCCATGACTTCTAAAGGAAATGCCATTTGACTTTGATCATCTGACAGAGGAAACAGAATCTGACATTAAGGTTCTCTTTAACCACAAGAGTCTCATAATTATTTCTTCCAGCAAAAGGGAAATGAGATTGCATTTCAGCACTGATACCAAAGTCTCTCTCTGCCTCTGGGCAGGCTGGCCAGGTTCCAAGGGTGCTTTTTACTTGAACTCCCTTACAAACTCATCAAAATCACTCCTTCAGGATTTTCCGGGGTTTCATGTGTCTATACCAGGGAAGAGAATTTTAAAAACAAAACCAACCTATATACTGAAATTCCTATCTCTTAGAAATTTAAATTCCTTGGGCCTATGATGTGACTCAGTGGCAAAAGTGGCAAAAGGATTATGGGTCTCGAGTCTGTTCTGCCACAGGGCATGGCCAGGCAGGTGTTGGGCCGTAGGAAAGCCCTGGGACACTGCTCTGGGGGTGGGGAAACGAAATCTGAGGTGTAGGATAGCTGGAGCAGGTTCCAGGGTCCCCAGGCCTCCACAGATCTAAGAGCGCAATCTGGGCTCACGATCTGGCCTGGGGTTAGGGGAAGAAGGGGAGTTTCAGCTGGTCCCTCGGGGAGAGTCCTTGGCTTGACAGGCTTATGCTTGCTGGGAGCTGTGGCTGGGAGTGCAGAGAGGCCTTCTACAGGAGATTAGATAGTCTCTATAGGCAAAGACATTCCCTATGACTCCCCACAGCAGATCTCAATGAAAAGAGGCAGCCCATGGTTTTAAGGCATTTATTGTCATGGCAGAAAGTGGATGTGTAAAACCACTTCTCAGGGTGGGCCTGAGATTAAATTCCTTTTGCAGGGAGGAGTGTCTGGGAAGGAAAGCTTATTGGCTAAGCCTCCAGGCCTTTATGTATCTCATTAGTATGAAGCTCTGTCTGAGCCTATGTGATCTGTGATCATATCCTCCACATGTGGAGGGACTTGAGGTGTTGCCCTTCTGTGACTGATGGCCACCAATCTATGAGCAGGCTGTGGCTAGTGACAGGGGCCTGGTGCCTGGGATCAGGCAAAGCTCCTACTGTCCTTTCAGGGACTCCTGGGCCTCTAGCCTTAGTTCAGCCAGGGACCATGCTACCTTTCACGGTCCCACAGCCTGCCACTAAGCTTACTAACCTAAGTTTGAACCCCAGCATGACCCATGTGATAGAAGAACTAACTCCTGTCCCCTGACCTCCACCTGTATGCTGTGGTACATACACACACATACCAAAAAATGTAATTTAAAAGTTACATTTGCTGTGATTCCAAATTGATTAACCTGAGAGACATAAGTGTCATTGAAGTATGGTTGCACATGTCTAATTTCTTCAGTCATGAAGCTGAGGTAAGAGGGTTTCTAGTTTGAGGCCATCCTGGGCTACACAGTGATGGTCAACCTAACTTACATATGAAGACACTTACAAACAGACATAGAAAAGATCTGGAGATTTAGCTGAGTAAATTGAATGCTTGCCTAGCATACAGGAGGTCATGAGTTTGATCCTCAGACACACACACACACACACACACACACACACACACACACACACACTCTAACTCTAAAACAAAATACCTACATGTTTCATAATAGAAGTGTGGAATATCACTTTGTTTGAACTATGATTTAAGACTCATGAATAGATTAGGAAATCAACCTTGTAGATAAAAACCAACATTTTATACTTTTAAGGATTTATTTGTGTGTGAATCTCTGTGTGTCTTCGAGTGTATGTTGTGTGGGACAGAAGAGGGCATCTGGTTCTGTGGTACTAGAATTATAGGTATTTTCAGGACACTTTGATTGTTTCATGTGTGTTCAGGATCCCCCCCTCCCCCCCTCACCCCCACCCCCACCCACCCACCCCCTGGAGCTGAGGACTGAACCCAGGCCCTTGTGCTTGTTAGGCAAGCACTCTACCACTGAGCTAAATCCTCAACCCCAGGATTCCTAACTTGGATCATCATGACTGCAAAGCCAAAACTAACTGTTACACCATCTCTCCAGCCCCCATGCTGTCATTTAAGGACGGTAAAATAACATGGAGGAGAAACAGTCGTGCACTAACACACAGTTTTGTGTAATTTGTTTACCAGTGTACATACACACTTGCACTTATATCTTAGGATGACATCTGGGCCTCTCCCACCCCCTGTATTATTGATTGATCAAAAGACTCCATGACATAAGCTTGATCTTGAACTATGTGCCAGGTTTGGGTACCAGGATCTAAACAGCATGTGTAGCCTGGTGTGCTGGGATGGGGAGAAGGGCCCCAGACATCTGAGTTTATTATACTTCACTCCTCCAGCCTTGTTTGTGTTGATGCTGCCATAATGCTGGTCCCACAACAGGTGGACTGATGCACACAGATGCAGATCTGTTGGGTCCTCTGTGAGTTCACACCATTTATAGAGAACAGTCTCTTCCTCTATCCCACTGTGAAGCTAATGGAAACCCTGTCCCCACTGAGAATGAGATAGTTTTCTTGTGTGGATTACTTCTGTAAGAGCATTGTCTTCCAAAACAAAAAAACCTTCTTAGTGATTATGAAGTCATTTCAAGTTTAAAATGTTGCCTAGGGGGCTGGAGAGATGGCTCGATGACTGAGAGCACTGGCTGCTCTTCCAGATGCAATTCCCAGTTGCCATAAGCCAGGCCACAACCATTTATAACACTCATTCCAGGGATCAGATGCCTTTTTCTGGCCTCTGTCAGCACCAGGCATGCACACGGTATGTAGACACGCTGGCAAAACACTCAATATGCATAAAATGAAGACAAGACATTATATAATATCTCTCAACATGTCAGTTCTGTTCACATTTCCAAGTTACCAGAACAAAAACTTAGTATTTGTGAAAAGTATCCCTGTTTGGGGACATAGCAGT
This sequence comes from Rattus norvegicus, assembly GCF_021556685.1. NCBI lineage: Eukaryota > Metazoa > Chordata > Mammalia > Rodentia > Muridae > Rattus > Rattus norvegicus. The sequence goes on along the minus strand of NC_141552.1, from coordinate 54,513,381 downwards.
CTGGATGGCGGCTCCATTCAGCTGCCTCTCTACCTTAGCTAAGTCCTTTTTTGTTTTTGTTTATGTGTTTGTTTGTTTGTTTGTTTGTTTGAGGTAGGGCACCATTGTATTGCCCAACTGACCTTGAATTTGAGACCTCTTACCTCCAAAGTGTTGGGATTCCAGGTGAACATCACCCCGCCTGGGTTTTATTTGCTCTTTAAAATAGTATCACCTGTGTTCTAAACACCTTTGAATTTGCCAAGGAAAACTCTAGGCGGTTATGGTGGCAAAAGCATTTGGGAGGTAGAGGCATGAGAATCTCTGAGTTTGAGGTCAGCCTGCTTCTACAAAGCAAGTTCCAGGACAGCCAGGGCTTTTACACAGAGAAATCTTGTCTTGTAGGTTTGTTTGTTTGGGGGTTTAATGCAGCAGGAGCTAAGGAGACAGTGGTCTTTCATTCTGCCAGAAAAATGGATACGGTGTAGACACCCATGGGTGAGAGCTTAGGGAAATCATCTAGGCAACAGAATAACTCTCGAATTAGTTCTGTTGGCTATGGAGCAGTACTTTGGGAAGCAGGGTTGTAAATCACACACCCACTACTTGGTGCTCAATCTTTCCTTCCCATTTGAAGCCGGCAGCAGCAGATGTTAGACACACTCCAAGGATAGAGGGGATAAAACATAGGGTGCTCGCCTCATGCTTAGAATCCAGTGTTCTTGTAAGAATCAGAAGCAAACCCATCCTATTGGTATTCCGTGTATTGGCAAGTCTGTGTTGACACATCACTGAGTTGTTTCCGTCTTTAAATCTCAGAAGGCCTGGTTCCATTTATCATGTATTTCATGTGAGGGTGGCGATTGTGAAAGAGATGAGTCTAGAAGGAAATGTAGTTATGTCTCTGTCCCTTGTGCTCTGGCCTCCAGGGGAAAAAAAGGAACGACTGAGAGTTAAGGGCATGGTATATTTGATCACACTGTGTACCCCTGAGATTGTATTATTTACTGGAAAAACCCCGTTTCTAGTTGTGTGGCTCTTATAATCCCGGTGGCCGGAATTCAGACACACCCTTAATGCATACCTTTAATCCCAAACAATAAAGGTAAATTAGTTTGTAGAAGAAGCACCCATGTTTGAAAAGTCATGTCTAGCTGAGTGGCAGACAAAGTGACAAATCAGAGAAAGATGTGACAGAATAGGATCTGCCTGTCTCTCACGACGAGAGGGGAAAGGGAAGCTACTTGAGGGGCAGTGCAGAGAGAGAAGGCATTCTTCAGTGGGACAGTTGAACAGAGACAGGTTGTAGAGAGAGAACAAACTAAATGCAGGTGAAGACAGAACAAGCCAGAGAATGAGAAGGAACCAGAAGATTAGAGCACATTGCCAAAGTTAGTCTGAGGCCAAGCAGAGCAATTCAGGAGAGGCCAAGAGAAGCCAGAGTGAATCAGTCACCTTGGAGAGGAGTTGGAGCCAGAGCAGCTGAGTTGAACCAGCCAGAGATCAGAAAGAACGAGGAAGGGGTGAGCTTATTCAGCAGCAAGCCTCAGTGGCTGAAAACATTCTAGGCCTGCCTCGATTGGATTGCACAGAGACTAGAAGCTTCCCAGCCTAGGCGTAGCAGTAAGCCTCAGAAGTGGCAATTACCTCAAGAGAATAAAAAGTTACATTTACAAGGGACAGGGAGGGGACAGTGTCAGTATAGCTGAGCTGCTTCTTTGCAGGGTGTTTTCAGTCAGAAAGAGTAGAGAGCACACGAAAGGCTTAGCCAAGGACAGGGAGAAGGACATCATTGAAGGCACGTGCAGCCGCTTATCAGCGGAACACAGGCTAAAGCTGATAAACAGGGCTGGAGACAGGCAAGAGTCCGGACACTGGGCCAGGGAGTCTGGGCTTTATCTGTAGCCCGGAGTCTCTGGCTTTCTGCTGCTAGGCTTTTCCCTCCTCCCTACCCACTTGCCCTTCAGCCCCGGACGCTCCAGCCCACCTGCCTGTGGTAAATATCCAGTATCCCTTGCTTCATCCTTTCCTTGCCCAGGACGAGCAGCTGCCTGATGCCTGTTTGGACTCCTAACACAGTACACAGCGAGTCCAGTATGCAGGCTTTTTGCCCCACACAATAAGACATTGTCCAGCAAATGCCAGACAGACAGGTACCCTTCAGTTTTCTTTTAGAGTCTAAAGATCTAGGCCTTTGTTTCACAAGACCACTCCACTTCAGATGCCTATCTCAAGTCCTTTGTGTGATGCTCTTCTGGCCTGACTGTCTCCTTGGGTGCAATAAGGTACCCAAATAGAGCCCAGACAGGGACTGGGGATGTAGTTCTGTGGGTCGCATGTTTATCTCGAATGCATGAGGCCCTGGGTTTGATGCCCCAGCACCACTTAAAACAGGTAGCCATAGAAACCTATAATCCCAGCACTTAGAAAACACAGGCAAGAGGATCAGGATCTCAAGATCGTCCTTATCAACAGAGAATTTGAGGCCAGACTGGGCTTCCTGAGACCTTTTCTCTGGATGTGAGAGCCAGAGGCCTGGGGAAATAGTTTAGTTGGTAAAGAGCCTTCTTCACAAACATGAGAACCTGGGTTTGGATTCCCAGGACCCACACTAAAAGAATTAGAATGTGATGGGATATGTCTGTAACCCTAGCTGGGGGGTGGGTTTGGGTAGAACCTCTGTGGAGACAAGTGGGTCCCCAAGGCTTGTTGACCTGCCAGTGTAGCCAGCCAAGGAGAAACCCTGTCTCAAAAATATGAGGTTGGGGGGTTGGGGATTTAGCTCAGTGGTAGAGCACTTGCCTAGCAAGCGCAAGGCCCTGGGTTCAGTCCCCAGCTCCAAAAAAAAAAAAAAAAAAAAAAAAAAAAAAAAAAAAAAAAAAAAACAGAAAAAAAAAAAAGGAGGTTGGAGAGGGATAGAGCCTCCACATGCACATGTACACATAAGCACACACAGAGAACATGTATGTACACACATACATGTATGCATACACACAGGACTCAGGGAAGTGCTTTACTTACATGTGACATTTATTATAAGGTTAGTATAAAAGTTCCAACTATCTAGATGAAGAGGCACACAAGACATAGGACATGGGAAGGGACAAGGAGCTTCCTAGCCCTCACCTGAATATCAGCCTCCAGACACCTCCACATCTTCAGACACCTGGAAGTTCCCCACGCCTATTATGCAGGTATGATTAGTATGGTTGATGAAATTGTTAAGTCACGGGTTAAACATTCTACCACGAGCCCTTCTCCAAGGTCAAGGGTAGGGCCTCTCATGACACAGCTGGTTTTCCTGGCAGCCGGTCTGAATCCCGTGGCTACCCAGGTGTCTAAGAGTCATGAAAAGTCTTGGTATCATTTCCGAAATGACAGAGGTCATAGAATCTGTGTGTCACTCTAGCCAGGACCACACATTGAAAATATTCTCACAGTGGCCCTATTACTCAGACAGAGCTTCTGAGTCCTGTCAGGAACGAGAATAGAGATCAAATGTACACAGTTTGTTAAATGACTGGGGAAGGAAAACAGCATCTCATATTCAGGACTTTTTTGAGCCAAATGCTTAGTTTATTTTTATTTTTGTTGTCATGCATGTGTATTTCCAGGTGTGCTTGCCTCTGTCTCCGTGTGGAGAAACCAGAGGTCAACACTAAATGTCCTCCACATTTTTTCTTTTCTTTCTCTCTTTTTTCCTTTCCCCAGACCCCTGAGACAGGGTTTTTTACATAGCCCTGACTGACCCAGAACTCCCTAGGTAGACAGGATTTTGCTCTATATCTCAAGGTGGCTTTAAATTCACTCTGTGGCCCAGAAAGCCTTCAGTTTGCAGTAATCTTCCTGCTCCAGTCTCCTGGATGCTGGGATTACAGCCTGAACCACCATAACATGTTATGAAAACAGCATCGAGGAGCGGAAGACATGGCTCAGTGGGGAAGAGCATTTGTTGTTCTTCCAGAGGTCCCAGGTTGCTTATAACCATGCATAACTCTAGTTCCAAAGGATCTGACACTGTCTTCTGGCCTCTGCAGACACCTTCAAGTATGTGGCACTCGCGCGCGCGCGCACACACACACACACACACACACTTATAGAAATAAAAATATTAATTTTTTTCAGAGTTAAGTGCTAAAAACGGGAAACAACCCCAAAGCCTTCCAGTTGCTGAAAGGCCAAGTTCACTGTGCACTCACTGGTACAGTGGTGGCCACTCAGAGTTATAAAGGAATAAAACACTAATATAGATGACAACTTGCTGGATTTCAAGGGACTTACCTGTCAACGACGGGTGCTGAGTACCTGGAAGAGAGTGGGGGACAAGAGACGCGAAGAAGGACGCCAAGACAAGAGTCTGATCAATGTGACAATTTTATTTTTTCTCAAGGCTGAATTTATACCATAACATGGGTAACGGGGGGGGGGGGGGGGGAGTGTGAAACATTTGCACAGGCCAAGGACACAGTATTCGTGTGGTCAGTGAATCAGCTGACGTTGACAGGATGTTAGAAAGGTCAAAGGTTTGTCATATCTATTGGATGTTGGTTTTTCAGAAAGGTTACAGGTCATCACATTGGGCATCTTGACGTCAGATGTATTTCTCAGCAAGGTCAGAGCTTTATCATATTCATCCTGGCCACCAGATTTGTATTAGTCTTCTGCAGCTGGCTGGGGATTTTCCATGAACCCAGTCATACTTAATTCTAACCATAATAATAACATCAATAATGGAGGGCTTCAAGGGCATCGCTCCCAACACCCTGGATGAAAAAGTCAGTCTTAAAAAGTTACACTACTATTCAGTACGATGCCATTTGACCCTCCCCCAACTCCTGTCAAGCCTCCTATGACCAGACTGGCTTTAAATATACAGCCAAGGATGGATGACCTTGAGCTCCTGGCCCTCCTCTACCCCCCAACTCCCAGGTTTTAAAGTGTGCATTACTATTCTTGGGCCATCTTAGAACATTCCAGAATAACAATATCATTGCTCTACTAAATAAATTACTGTCTGGGCAATGGTGACACATGCCTTTAATCCCAGCACTCAGGAGGCAGAAGACAGGTGGATCTCTGAGTTCAAGGCCACCTAGAAGTCTTTGTATTGTTTCTTAAAGTTGTAGGAGAGCCCTAGGTCTGGCGAGGCACATTGGTACACCCAGCACTTGGGATGCTTAAGGAGAAGATCATGAGTTTGGAGTCAGCTTGGGGCTATATTATAAACATTACAGCTCTGAGGGTAAGGCTTCCCCCATTAAAGTGTTACAGCTCTGAAGTGCATATCCTTACGTGAGAGCTACCCTGGATGGGTATAGATAAGAACTGGAGGAGAAGAGAGCAAGTTTAAATAGAAAAGGTTTCTGAATCATTTTCAGATCATTTGTGCAGTGTCAGAAGTTGCCACCATTGAACTGCACTGAGGCCAAACCATTTGTAGTAACAGAACATGGCTTTAATAAAGTCTGAGTCCATGGAGGGGAGAGGAAAGAGTTGCAAAATGAATTCTGCTACAAGGAGTTTCTGTAAGCCCCAAATGGAAACTCAGAGGCAAAGAAGCCCAAGAGGGTATGGAGAAGCTGTGAGACTTCCTGAATGGAGCTAAGAGACAGGGCAGACAAGGTTACAGAGCCCACAGAGGCCCAGAAGGTCTTAAGGAAGACTTAGTAGGCAACTTCTGAGGGGAGGAGGCAAGGAAACTGGGAGGGTCCCAGTAGAGGGAAAGGAGCAAATGTCTTAAGAACTGGAGAGTTGCCCTCACGGTGGGGCCCCAAAAGATGCAGCAGGCTCCAAGAGGCAGAGAGAAGACACTTACCCAGTAGATGAGGGGAGACAAGTGGTTAGAACACATGCAGGGAAGAAGTGGCTGAAGAGGCAGCCTCTAGAATTCAGAATCAAATATGATGGGTGACAGAAGCCAGCAGAAACTAATGATCCGTACACACCTCAAGAGAGTCAAACTGGCAACTTGAGTCAGTTTGAAATGTGGAGACATGGGCATGGCAGAAAGGTAAGGTTGGCATGCTCTGCTGGAGCTACCTGAAGAGAAAGAACTTGGGAGGGAATAGCATTTGGAGGCCTTTGTATGTTAGAAACTGGGCAGGTGGTGGGGAAAGAAGACAGTAATAGGCCACCGGAAGGTTAACTTCTTTGATTCATATATAAGAAACTCAGCAGCCACCAGAGCATGCAGGCAAGGTGCCCATCCTTGGGTAGTATGGTCTAATTCTTTTAATAAGTATGCAACAGTTGTTAAGGAAGTTCCCATTTGGTGACCCAGGACCAAGAGGGCTTATCCCTCCTTTTTCTGTACCATGGAAAGAAAAGGGGAGAATTAAATCTAGAAGATGTAGGGTGGACACCTGGAGGAGGGCCTATTGAAGCTTAGAGAGGACTTGGCAATGGCACGAGGAGGGATTTGCATGAAGTGTCAAGAGCCGTCTCATGTAAAGGGCAGGCAAGAAGAGAGAGAGAGAATTCAAGGCTATAAGAAGCTAGGTTATCCTAGGAAGGATAGAATTTCGTCCTTGGTGGTGGGGTTCTGAATGACTGAGTCAAGTCTTCTCTATCTAGGGTAATGGCCTTGTGAGCTGGAGAAATAGCTAGTCCCAGATAAGTAACCTGAGGGAGGACAGCTGGACCATAGAGTGAGAGACCCTATGTTCTAGCCAGACAGAAAGTTGAAAAAGGTAGATGTGTTGGCTTGGCTAATTTGCAGGGAAGGGCTACAAAAGAGAAGATCGTCTACATATTGTATAAGCTTGGATTTAGGGAGAGGCAAAGAGAGTAAACAAGAGGCTAGAGGCTGGCCAAATAGCTATGGGCTGTCCTGGAACCCCTGGGGTGGGGTGGTAAGTGAATTGGGTAGAAATGTGAGTGTCTAGGTCAGTCCCAACTGGGAATCAAGAGGAACAGGAAAGAAGGCATCTTTGAGGTCAAATCAATGAGAGGTTGAGTACCACGGGGTGAAGAGGAACCACTGCCAAGTCGATCCGTTGAAGATCCTGAACTAAATGGTAGGCTCCATTGGGTTTTTAACTGTGATTATGAGAGTGTTAAAGGGGGAAGACATGGGTGTAGAAGAAATTTTTCTTAAATGGTCAAAGATGAGAGGCTTAAATCCCCCAAGGCTTTGGAGGAAGAGTAGGTATTGAGTCTGGGTGACATATTTGGTGGGGTTTTGCAATTGAGTAATGGGAGGGGTGATTGTGGTTATAGAGGGATTTTGGGTGTCCCCTTCCCGGAATCTACCTGTGTAGCTGGTATGGGAAGAGATGTGTCAGATTGTGTGGTTTGGAGGACAAGAAGATCAACTGGTGTGTCGCGCGCCCAATGTCCCGCCAGCAAGAACGACACGCGGCAACAGGATTCTTCTGCGAGCAAGCCTTTACTGTGTTACAGCTCTTCTTAGTGTTACAGCTCTTCTCAGTGTTACAGCTCTCTTGAACAGGGACTCCGAGCAGCAAAATCGCTCGGCTTATATAGACAACAGTATGCTAATTATCTCTCAGGGATTGGTGGGGCTTGGATCACCCCACTACTTGTCCTCCAGGGATTGGCGGAGAATGAATCACCTCATTAGCATATTAACGGTCAACTGACACCTGGTGCATAAACCGCACATGTGCAGTACCGCTGTTCAACCACTAGAGGGAGCCCTAGCAAGGGGACAAGCCTGCACATGCGCAGTAAGTCGTTTATATCCAGACAAGGCTGGATGTCGGCGCCATCTTTGTTTCGCCGCGCCGCGCTCTACACTGGTGGCTTTGGGGTTAAGTGGATGAGGAGAGCAAAGGGAATAGAAGCCTCACTTCAGATCTAGGAGCTCTCTTCCCAGCAAGGGGATGGGACAAGTTGGTACCTCTAGGAAGGAGAGGGTAAGAAGGAATACCGTTGTCTTTGTTAGGGTTTCTATTGTGCAGAGAGACTATGATCACAGCCTCACTTATAAGGGAAAATATTTAATTGGCTCTGGCTTAAAGTTTAGAGGTTTATAGTCCATTATCATCATGGAAGGAAGCATGGCAGTGTGCATGCAGACAGCACTGGAGAAGGAGCTGAGAGTTCTACATCTTGATCTGCGATGGCAGGAAGAGACAGTGAGCCACTATGTCTGGGCTCGAGCTTCTGAGACCTCAAAGCATGCCCCTTGATGGCACCCTTCCTCCAATAAAGCTGTACCTCCTAATAGCATCACTCCCTATGGGCCAAGCACTCACACACATGAGTCTATGGAGGCCATTCCTATTCACCCCCCCTAAAGATACAGCTAAGTGATGGGTTTTGAAGAGACTGGTAAGGCTGACCTCCAACTCCAGCAATAAAAGAACAAGGAGAGATGTGTCCTTAAAACACTCTTGGGGGGCTGGAGAGATGGCTCAGTGGTTAAGGGCACTGACTGCTCTTCCAAAGGTCCTGAGTTCAATTCCCAGCAACCACATGATGGCTCACAACATCTATAATGAGATTTGATGCCCTCTTCTGGTATGTCTGAACAGCTACAGTATACTTAAAAAAAAAAAAAAAACACTCTTGGGACCAGAGGAGCACAAGCTCGGCAACATGGCTCTGACAGGTCTTGCCCTCCCCCCATTCCCCCTTCCTTGCTAAAAAACCGTTAGGTTACATTCTTAAAGCTATCCACCAAGGTCCATTCCCTAATTTGGCCACTTCCTCCTCCTGAGGCTGACTACCAAGTTCCAGCTATCAAAACTTTAAAGTCCAACAATCAAAAGGAGCTTTTGACTAACCTAATTATCATCCCCAATTAGAATTAAATCCCTCATCCCCTCACAGGGTTTACCCATTTACCTTTATAAACTGCCATTTTCCAATGGGCCACTCTCTATCCAGAGGTAATCCTTTGTCCCTCTAGGGCAAATGCCCCTCCCCCCTGCCCCCTTTCTCATTCTTTGTTCTCTATCTCCTGTTTTGGACTCTTATTCTCTGCCCTTTATCCCTCTGGGACAAATACATCTCCACTGGGCTGAGAACTTGGTCTTGGAGTGTCTTGTGCCGATACTGGTCCTTTTAGTTTTCTCCTGTGGTTCATCTCCGAAAGGAAAGGCATCCCGGTTGTCAGGAGCCAAGGGATGCCACAAAGGCAGCCTGCATAACAAACCCCACACAAGAAATTTATTGGGAGAGACACAAGAGGGTGGCTGCCTCTGCTCAGATGAGAAGCTACCAAGAACTGAGTAGAAGGCAGGCTTCATTCAGAGATTTTTGAGAGGTTGGAACTTTCCAGGGTGGCATATCCCTGAGGCAAATTCAGTGATTGATGGGCTTGCTTTGGAGCTCAGGGGCAGGCAGGTTTTTGTGCTCAGGAATTGGTGGGTGTTTGTTTGCTTGTTTTTGTTTTGGCCCTGGTCTCTGGCTTAGGATCAAGTCAGAGTCAAGGTGTTCTTTTCCTTGGCCCTGGTCTCTGGGTCAAGGGAGGAGCAGAGTGTTGTTTCCTTGGCCCTACACATAGAAACAGCATCTTGTCTCAAAAGGAAACAAACGGTACCTAAACTGAGCAAACCAGGCACATTTATGATTCTTTCAATTAGTTTGATGATTGAAAAAAATGCACACTATGATTCGAAATGAGTTTGATAAACTTTGAACAACCCCGCCATGCTAGACCCTCACTGGGTAGGTCTCTGTCTTAGTCAGGGTTTCTATTCCTGCACAAACATCATGACCAAGAAGCAAGGTGGGGAGGAAAGGGTTTATTCAGCTTACACTTCCACATTGCTGTACATCACCCAAGGAAGTCAGGACAGGAACTCACACAGGGCAGGATCCTGGAGGCAGGAGCCTCCATGCCGAGGCCATGGAGGAGTGCCCCTTACTGGCTTGCTCTGCCTGCTTTCCTATTGAGCCTAGGAGCACAAGCCCAGAAATGGCACCACCACAATAAGCTGGCCCTCACCCACTGATTAGTAATTGAGAAAATGTCTTACAGCTGGTTCTCATGGAGGCATTTCCTCATCTGAGGCTTCCTCTTCATTGATGACTCTAGCTTGTGTCAAGTTGACACAAAAGCAGCCAGTACACTCTCTTATTATTTTTTAAAACATTTCCGTGTGTGTGTGTGTGTGTGTGTGTGTGTGTGTGTGTGTGTGTGTGTGTATGAGCGCTCAGAAGAAGGCATTGGATCCTTCAGAACTAAAGTTACAGGTGGTTATGAGCCACCTGAATTTGGGACCTCTGGAAGAGCAGCAAGTGCTCTTAACAGCTGAGCCATCTCTCCAGCCCCAAGACATTTTTGACCAATGTTCAGCAGGGCATTTGCCCAGGGGTCTGTGAACTCATCCCGTGTTGTCTGGGGAGCAAGATTTGGCCTCAGAGGCACCATCCATGAGTGCTTCTTGACTGGCAAGCGGGGTAGCTTAGTGCGTGAATTGCTATTAGGATATTTGTTCTCTCCTTGAACAACATCACCTACAGCATGTGAGTAGCTGATAGCGAGGTCTCCTCTGGTTAGAGTGGAGAGGAGACTAAGCAAGGTGCTAGTGGCAGGGTAAGAAACTGGCTGCCACTAGGGGGAGCGAGGACATTGGAAAAAGAAGCGCCTCTTGTCTTGCATTCTGGTTTACAGCTCCGAGTCTTCCTGGTGGTGATAATAACCTCTTTACAGCAGTTCTTTAGGCTGAGAAGAAGTAAACTTCCAGTAGGTTAGGTAAAGTGGTGGGAAACAGGGTTTTTTTTTTCTGTTTTCTTTTTTTGTTTTTGCTTTTTTGTTTTGTTTTGTTTTGTTTGTTTGTTTTTGAGGTAAGAGCTGGTCTGAGCTATGAGTACTCTTTGAACTCCCACTCGAATGAGCATCACTGGTTTAAAGGTCCCAAAGCCAGGCTTTCCTAATGTAGAGAGAACGGTTGATGGATAGAACCCAAGGCTATCTGTAAACCTCCTGTGCTTAACGAATGGAGATCAGAAACAGAAGAAAATGTAAGCAGATATGTAGGTGCCCAGAGTAATAAGTCAATTTCTTTCTTATCAGGAAAATATCTCAACAACTAAAGTTCTTTTGGCTTCTCTAAAGCTCAGCACAATCATTATGTTGAAGAAATTTGACCCCTCCTCCCCAACTCTCATACAGTTTCAGAACACCTAGGACAATGGTGTTGCATTGTGATCTGGGGTAACATTTGTATGATACTCAGCAGTTTCCTATTTTAAAGCTTTTAAAAAAAAAAAAGTTTTGGTATCTGGGTTCAGATTCCTACGTGGCTGCCCTCTGGGATTACATGCTGGGATTACAGGATAAGCTGCCATCCCTGGGTTAAAGGCTTGGTAGAGTTTGAGATCCTGGAAACAGATAGCAACATACGATTTTCAGTGTTTTGCCTACACGTATGTACCTGCACCACAGGCCTGGCACTTCTGGAGGACAGAGAGGGCGTTGGGTCTCTCGGAACTGGAGTTACAGGCAGTTGTGAGTCACCACGTGGGTGCTGGGAATGGAAGCCAGAAGCCAGGTAGGTGTCCACCCCCCCCCCCCCCCAAGAGTAACAGGGACTGGAAAGCCATGTCTCCTGGTCATGAACATCTTTCAAGCTGAAGTTTGACAGCAGGTGGCAGCAGGGCGCCAACAAATCGGAGCGCTTCCCTCTGAAGGGAAAAGGTCAAAGTTCTCCAAACCCGCCTATACTTGCTTCTCCGATTATAAAATGAGAGGTCTGTCTTCCACTCGCTTTCCTCTTTACAGGGGACAACATACTCAGAACAGAGAAGGGTTTGTTTTGTCTCACAGTCCCTCGTGGTGGGGAGTCATGGTTCTAGAAGATTTAGGCTGCTGGTCTCACTGCAGTCAGGAGGCCAAGAGAGGCAATGCTCAGCTAACCAGCTTCCTTTTTCTTTTTTTCCCCTCCAGACCACAGATCAGGGCTTTTTGATGGGTTTTCATCCTATCCGGTAAAGCAGAGTGAGATGTTCTCTATTTGTTCACTGACTGAACAAATATGGGCGCCATGCTTCTCTCATTATTGTTTAAATTAAACCACTTAACATCTTTAGCTGCATTTTACATTTTATAAAAACGTTGGTGGGGAGAGATGCTACCATGGCACTCGAGTTGGGAGACAACCTTCGGGAGTTGGTTCTTGCCTTCCTCTGTGAGGGTCCTGGGGATCGACCCCTGAAGACAGGGACACAGTTTAGTTAACCAAAAACCACAATTTACATGTGGTTGTTTAGTAAGAAAACTGAGGGTGGCCAAATTGTATCTCGAGCTTAGCCACAGAGTGACTGGTTCAGGGGCTCAGAGACCATGATGACAGGAAGCGTTGGGAGCATCCTGAGAGGACTGGAAGATGAAAATAAGGTTAATGGTTCTGACGCATGCTCATCCTCTTGGCACTTGGGAGGCAGAGGCATGGGAATCACTGCGAGTTCAGGGCTACGGTGGTAAAGCTGGTGTCAAAAATGTAAACAAATAAGGAAAGCAAAGGAGGGTAGAATGTGAGTTCTTTTCATGTAATTTCACTATTGACCCTCGCACTGCCCCTGTCAGGGGCACAGCTCATTTCACATTTGGTGACAATAAGGCTCAGAGAAATGGTACCTAGAGTCAGAGGACACCAAAGAAGAGAGCAGGGCCAGCAAGGTGTGTTAGCGGTTTCCCTGGATTCAATCTTCAGGACCCACACAGTGGAGAGAGAGAACCAACCCGTCCAAGTTACCCTCTGAGTGCCACACATGGTCCTCCTTCCCCATGCACAAAATAAACAAATGTAACAAAAATCTCTCAAAACTGAGATTGGAAAAGTTTTTGCTGTAGTTTGGACTGATGTCTCTCACTCTGTCCCATCATGTGGATTTAACATCGAGGCTGAGTGGCCATTTCTGCACAGACTCACCTGAAATCACTCTTGTAACAGTGGCTCAGGAAAGCCAGGTGCGGTGGCCCACTGTGCAGGCAGAACAGGCAGATCTCTGTGATCAGCCTGGTCTACAGAGAGAGTTCCAAGCCAGCTAGGGCCACACAGAGAAAACGTGTTTCATAACAACCAAAGCAATGGTAGCTGAGCCCAGATGTGTGCTCCACCCCTATAATCCCAGCACTTGGGAAGCAGAGGAGAGAAGAGCAGTTTAAGGTGATCTTAACCATATTTCCAGTTCAAAGCCTGGGCTGCATAAGAACCTGTTTCAGAGAAGGAAAGAAAGAAAGACAGAAAGACAGACAGATAGAAAGACAGAAAGACAGACAGATAGAAAGACAGAAAGACAGACAGATAGAAAGACAGAAAGACAGACAGAGAGAAAGAAAGAGGGGTTGGGGATTTGGCTCAGTGGTAGAGTGCTTGTCTAGCAAGCACAAGGCCCTGGGTTCAGTCCCCAGCTCCGAAAAAAAGAAAAGAAAAAAGAAAGAAAGAAAGAAAGAAAGGAAGGAAGGAAGGAAAGGAAGAAGGGAGGGAGGAAAGAAAGGAAGGAAGGAAGGAAAGGAAAGAAAAGAAAACAGAAAGAAGGAAGGAAAGGAAAGAAAGAAAGAAGGAAAGAAGGAAGAACTATAGCAAAAATTAGGATATCTTTTGAGTTGGTAAAGTGTAGATTTAGACACAGATGCAAAAACCCTAACTGAATGACTAACAATGACAGTTTATTCTCTGGTCCTACAATGAGAAACAGTAGTGATGGAGCCAAGTTATGAGGGAACTGATCTCTCAGTAGAGGGTAGCAGATGGCGGCAAGGAGGGTGACACACTATAGGAGCTGAGTTGCCTCCAAGTGTGTGTCTAGGGAAGGATTGGGCCAGCCTGTGTCAGGCATGGGAACTGCTGTAGTCAGAAGGCAGAAAACACAAAATGAAAGCTCCATTTCCCCAACTAATAAGACAAAAAGGATCTTCTTATTCCACGGTGATCTACAGAAAGAAGTGATAAAAAGAAGTGTAAGTGTTATATGGACGAAGCAGGCTATATTTAAGAATAAATATATTAAGAATACATATATATGCGTATCCATACATGCAAGCAGTAACAGTTAGTGTGGAAAAGGCCAGGAGTTTGAAGGAGAAGGGGAAAGAGAGTAATCTCTATTAAATGTGAAGTGTTCGCTGCCCCCTTCCCCTACTTTTACCCTTTATGGCCAACCCTTAAAAAGGTGTGCCTCCCACAGTGACCTTGTGTCTTTGTCGTTTTAGGGAAGCAGAGGGGACCAGAGGTCAGGACAGTATGAAGGAGTCACCAGGAGAAAAGAGCAAATGTAGGTGCTAATTCTGAACTGAGGCCAAGTGTGGTTGGCGTGGGCGTGGCACCGTGGACTAGCCGGGTAAATCCTGAGGCGCTGTAGAAAGCTGGCACAACGTCAAGTGCTATGCTGCTTGTTGGCGACGTTAGCACTTGGGAGGTGAGGCAAGAGGATCAACTGGAGTTCAAAGTCACCCAACGTTACACAGCAAGCCCTTGTTTCCGAAAGAATTAAAAAGACTGGCAGACTGGCATGCATTTCTGTACCTTCATGATTTCATAAAGGATTCATTTTCACATCGAATCTATCACCTTCCATATAGGTAAATGTCTGGGGTTTTTTTTTTCTTTCCATGTTGTCAAGAATGTATAGGGCTGGGCAGTTGGAACAGCTGCCTCACAGTTGTGTGGATTGGAGTTCCAACCCCACATAATGAATCAGGCGTCCCTGTAAATTCCTGTAATCCTAGTTCTGAGACAAGAGGATCACAGAGGGTTGCTGGTTTCTAGCTCAACTGAAAGGGCTCAAGCCTCACCTGAAAAGAATTGATGGAGAATGTCCAGGGAGGTAGACAGCATCCTCTTCTGGTCTCCACTCACTTGTATCCACCCGAGCACAAGTACACGTGTGTAAGTACACACATGTAAGTAAAGTACACACTTTAAGCATTTTAGTGTCTTCTCTTTAACACATTCAAATGATCAACACCATTGCTCTTGTGAGTGTTATACCTTGACAGACTCCTGATATCTGAGATGGTTCCTGAGTGAATAACAGATAGTAAGTATACACAAGTGGGCACACTGGACCAAGTGATGATTCATATTCCAAGCAAGGTGGAACCGGAAGGGCATGAGACCGGGGCTACTCAGAAGGGCACGTGGTTTAAAATTTGTGTTAGTTTTCTGTCTCTAGGACAAGTCACCTGGTATAAGACTTCAAGGAGGAATAATTTAGCTTGATTTATGTTTCCAGAGTGTCCCGTCCCATAGTGTCTACCATTTCCCAATGATGCCATTAAATTACGACCCCTTTGATTAGTTAATCCATTGATGTGTCCCCAGCCCCATGATTCGGATGACTCAATCATCCTACAAAAGCTTGGCTTCTGAACCCTGCTGCACTGGGGACCAAGCTTTCACCCCATGAGCCTTTAGGAGTTGTTCCAAATCCAAAGTCTAAGACTGATGACTCATTTCCAGATAAGTCTAACCAAGGTTGACTTTGGGTAACTGAATCTTAGAACAGCAAACCAGAGGCAACTCTGTTCCATAGCCCGGCTCGGGAGGTGCTGGCCCAGGTCCTCTGAGCATAGATACCGCCTGGCCAGGCCTGGGCCAACTCTGACTGTAAAAACCTAAAAGCGTTCTTTGTGGCTGCTTTGTGTCACCTGTCAAAATTGAGGTCTTGAAAAGAAGTCAAGCACTGGTGGGGTGGCTCAGTGAGTAAAGGCACTTTCCATGAAAACCTGACAACCTGAGTTGGATCTGCAGGGTCTCTGGTAGAATGAGAGAACCTCTTTGGACCTCTGCATGTTCCATATGGTCCATGTCCCTCCCCTAATATTAAATGTAAACTTTTTTTTTTGGAGGAAAATAAATCCAATAGCTGACTGGCTTTATGTCAACCTGGTACATGCTAGAGTCATCTGAAAGAAGGTGTGATAGTTTGTATATGCTTGGCCCAGGGAGTGGAACTATTAGAAGGTGTGGCCTTGTTGGAGGAAGTGTGTCACTGTGGGGTGGACTTGGAGACCCTCCTCCTAGCTGCCTGAGGATGCTCAGTCTGTTCCTGGCTTCCTTCCGGTAAAGATGTAGAACTCAGCTCCTCCTGCACCAGGCCTGCTCCTGCCTTGATGCTAATGGACTGAACCACTGAACCTGTAAGCCAGCCCCAATGAAATGTTGTCCTTTATAGAACTTGCACTGGCCATGGTGTCTGTTCACAGCAATAAAACCCTAAGACAGAAGGGGGAACCTCAGTGGAGAAAATGCCTCTATAAGATTCAGCTCTGAGCCATTGTATTAATTTAGTGATTGATAGGGGAGGGCCCAGCCCACTGTGGGTGGTGCCATCCCTGGGCTGGTGGTCCTGGATTCTATAAGAGAGCAGGCTGAGCAAGCCACGAGGAGCAAGCCAGTAAGCAGCACCCCTTCATGGTCTCTGCATTAACTCCTGCCTCCAGGTTCCTGTCCTGTTTGAGTTTCTGTCCTGGCTTCCTTTGGTGGTGGACTATGCTATGGAAGTGTGAGCTAAATAAACCCTTTCCTCCCCGACTTGCTTCATCTCGGTGTTAAATCACAGCAGCAGTTACCCAACAAAGACATCGAGGGAAATGAGGTGAGAGAGCACTGAGGAGACACTGCAGAGTCATTAGCATTTTGACACAGCATCTTTTTGCTGGTTCCTTTCTAGAAACAGGGTGCTGGGGCTGGGGCCTTGTGTCACCATGCCCAGCTTGGAAAATCGATGCACATGATTAATAAGGGCCTGAGTTATGGGGCTCTTCCCACACTTACATCTCTGTCTTCCCGTCTGTGCCTTTGGTTCTGTGCCTGGGTTTCTTCCTCTGGGAAGTGTGGGCACTTATCTCAGAGGAGACCCAATAATGTTCTAAATTCCCAATATGTTTCCAAGTTCTTTACGCTCTCATAGCAGGGTCTCCCTGAGCTCCCAGCGTTAAGTCTTATTACCTCAATTTGAGGTCACAGGTCCTTGGGAGATCACTGAGACACTACTCATTTATGTCAAGAATTTTGTAACTGTAATTCGCTTAGAAAGGTCATCAGGTTAACATCGGCAGTAACTCTTGTCAAGCATGAGATAGGACAGTTGATAAAAAGATTAACGGTAAGTCATATCAGCTATGAGACAGGACCACTGTTATAAAGGTTAACTTCAACAGTAAGTCGTGTCAACCATGAGACAGGATGATTGTTATAAAGGTTAACTTCAACAGCAGGTCATGTTAACTGTGAGATAGGAGCATTGGTGTGATGTGAAGGGAGCTTCTGGCCTCCTAGCACATTCTCCCCTAAACACAGAACCCCAGATAGTCACTAGGTAAATAATCAGAGCAATCTCAAGTAAGAGACATTCTGTAAAATCCTTCAGTAAAACTGTCAGGTCTACAAAACCATGGACTCTAGTTTTGCTATCTGGGAGATGAGGCAGAGGGATTGTGGCTTTGAGGGCAGCCTGAGATACACAGCAAGGCCATGTCCCAAGAAACCAGAGCAAAACAAACGCAAAACCGAGAGGAAAGCCGCAAAGTTGCTACATCAAGAAATCTGAAGAGGGGTTGGGGATTTAGCTCAGTGGTAGAGCGCTTGCCTAGCAAGCGCAAGGCCCTGGGTTCAGTCCCCAGCTCTGAAAAAAAGAAAAGGAAAAAAAAAAAAAAAGAAATCTGAAGAGGCGTGACAATCAAATGTTGTCTGAATTAAAAAAAAATGGCCTTAGGTATGAATGGTGAGCTTCCAACACATTTATTTATATATGAGATTAAGGGATTGATTAGGGCTAGCATTCATCCCAGTGGTAATACATATCTGACTGGTATGAGGCTCTGAGTCCAAAGCCAACCTAGGCTACATAGTGAATTTGAAGCTAGCCTAGGCTACATCATGAGAGCCTAACTCAGAAAAAGTTAAGGGTGTAGTTTATAAGTTTATACATTCATACAACAGTAAACAGCCAAGGGAAGCCATGAACGCCTACTGGGTGCGCTGGCATGTACAATGGACTGGGGGACCGTGAACCCATCAGAAAATAACACTTGTCCATGCCCATCGTTGTGGTCTGCGATTAGATATCCAGAGACTTGGTTGTGGGTTGATGAGGTTGGTATTGTGCTTGGTGAAGAAGCGGCTGCCATCCATATTGGCTTGAAGAAGAGTCTGTGGTGTCCTGTGGCTTGCATGGTGTTCAGGTTTTGTCTGAGTTGCCCAGGTGATCTTAAACGTTTAAGTTTTAAGCTACTAAGTCTGCACTGCCTGGTGATAGAAAGTGAATGTCATTGTCTAAGAACAAGACACCTTGAATAACGTCTGTCCGTGGACAGCTAGCGAGTCAGAAAGGTAGGTAAAGGTAATCCTGGGTGTAAACCTTTACACCTGCAAGTGAACATACAGTTTCTGCGATGTATCTGTTAACAGTTGCCATTTCCAGCCGGGCATGGTGGCACGCTGTTGTAATCCCAGTACTTGGGAGTGGACGCAAGAGGATCAGGGGTTCAAAGTCATCCTCAGCTACATAGGGAGTACGGGTTCAGACAGAGAGAGATACATGGAGCCCTGTCTCCGAGACAATGATGATGACGACAATAACAACAACAACAACAATAATAAATCTATTTTATAATATTACACATCTGGGGTTAGAAAGATGCTTCAGCAGTGGAGAGCAAGTATTGCTCGTACAAAGGTCAGAGGTCAATCCCCACTGCCCACATCTGGCAGCTCCCAACAGCCCGTAATGCCAGCTCCAGATGACCCGTCTCTGGCCTCTGAGAGCAGCAGCACTCATGTGTACAAAGCCACACACCAGTACACGTAATAATGTAAATGAAGTTGGGCAAGTTAGCATATGCCTTTGCGGGCAGATCTCTGTGAGTTCCAGGACAGCCAGGGCCAGAGAGGTCCTGTCTCAAAAACAAGCAAGCAAGCCAACAGACAAAACGAAAGTCCACCAATAAACATTAAATGTTTGCAAGGCAAGTGCTTTGGCCCATTGGATGTGGAAAAGGAAGAGATGAGAAAGATTTGGGGCTGGAGAGGTGGTTTCCTAGCTAAGAGCCATTCCTTGCAAGAAGACCAGAGTTCAATTCCCAGCACCTGCAAAACAGCTCAGAACTGTCTGCAACCCCAGCTCAGGGGTTTTTTAAAAATTATAGGCCCATATATAGTACTTAGCATGGGTAGAACTTGAATTTGTTTTTTATGACAAATCAACTGTAACTTACTTACTTTATACACCTTAAAAACAAACAAAAAAACTTTGACTCTTTGTAATAACAATTTGCCTAAAATACAAAAACACACCACACAGCTATACAAAATGGTTTTTTTCCTTTCTGTATATCTTTGTTCTGTAAGCTTTTTAAAGATTATTCCTTTAGAGCTTAATTTTTACTTTTCAAAATCTGTTTTTGTTTCGCCCGTATATCTGAGTACTCATGTGCATGGTATATTTGCACATGTGTGTACAGGTACATGTGCTTGAGTGTGTATGGGAAGGCCAGAGGAATGCATCAGGTATCCTACTCTATCGCTCTCTCAGTCTCTTTCACTGAACCTGTAGCTATGTTGGCAGCCAGCAAACAGGGCTGGTCCTCCTGTCTCTGTCCAGCACGGCACTGGGTTTATTAGGTTTCTGTAAGATGAGACTTGGTTTTTTATATGGTTTCTGGGGATTTGAATTTAGCTCCTCCTGCTTTCCTGGCAAGTGTTTTCACCCACCGAGCCACCTCCCCAGTCTTTTTAAACTTTTTTGTTAAAAACCAAGGTTCAAGCACACACAGTAGCCAGGGTTTGTTTACCCCAGTATCATTGCAAACCTGTGACTACAGTGTTGCACTGTGATGTTCTTCAAAACTGGCTAGGGTTACTTATCTACTTCATTGTCTTTGTTCATCTGTCTATGTGTGTGCTACAGTGAACCTTTGGAGGCCAGAGGACAGTTTTAGGGAGTCCTTTCTCTCCTTTCACCATGAGGGTTCCAGGGACCGAATTCAGGTTGTCAGATTGAGTGGCTATACGCACCATAAGCACAGAGCCATTTCATCGACCCTGTGATGTTCAGATGACCATGATGTCACCAGCATTTGGAATTCTTTGGCTTTATCACAACCTTACAGGACTGGGGTCAAATGTCTTGTTCACTGTCCATCAGAAGTACCATTGCATAACTCATGACTGTGTGGGATTAGAGTCAAAGCATTCCTGGGTGTTAAAAACAAGACTTAGACATTTAGAAAGTCAGAACTTTCAGTGTCTGAGTATTGGTTACATCATTCATCATCACCACCACCACCACCACCACCACTACCACCACCACCACCATCATCACCATCATTGGTTCAGTAGCATATGTTATTAGACCCACTATGTGCTAGGATGAGACTCTAGCAGCAGCCTCTGAAGCTCATCACTAGGTTTAGCCTGATCTTTCCCATCATGCTTCTGAGTTCCTCCGAAGGGCCCTCTCTACTCATCTTTCCCCTTAGTTCTAATGTGGGATCTTTCTTCTTTCCAGGGAAACTGAGTCTTAAAAGGGGGTGTGCCCAGGACAGTCATTGATGGCGCATTCGAATAAATCTTCCTGGGAAATCCTGGGGTGGTTAGATGTCCTGGAATGCAGCAAAGAACAGAAACAGCCAACCAAACAGGAAGAAATGATTCTACAGCGTACACTCTTTCAAAACGCTTTTTCTTCACATCACCTGCTCTCTCTGCCCTTTTAAACTGGATGAATGTCTCAAACTTGCTACTGTGTGTGTAATCCAGACAGCTGGCCAAAGGCAGCCAGCCCATGGGAACTTGAGTCTGTCTAGCTGCAGGTAAGCCAATAGAAGCCACACTCTGTGTCTGACTCTCTCTCTTTTTTTTTTTTTTTCTTTTTTTCCGGAGCTGGGGATCGAACCCAGGGCCTTGTGCTTGCTAGGCAAGCGCTCTACCACTGAGCCAAATCCCCAACCCCCTGTGTCTGACTCTCAAAGCCACAGCTTCATAATCAAATTAACTTCTTGTTCCCGGGATTAACATATTCCCATCCCCATTCACATGTTATCGGTACGAATATCTACATTCTGATTTCCATATATAGAATTCAGCGACTCTCCCTGTGCCTGCCTACATTAATTTCTACCAGCCTCCCTGATCCCTACAAATGACTCATTTCGTATTTTTATTTCAGTCAAGTCATCGCTAAGTAGTCCAGGCTAGCCGTGAACTCACTATCCTCCTGCTTAACCTCCCAAATGCTAGGATTAGAGACATGAGCCAACACCACCTGACTGAATTCTGGACTCTTGTGGAAGGGATCACGTTTAATTTTTCTTTTCTTTCCAAGGTGCTACATAGACAGAATTGGATTAGGCTTTTACAGAATAAAGTTAATTCACGGTCAGACCCTCCAGTGTCACTGAGTGGATTTGCTGACGAGCCCTTCTGTCACATACCACCCTGCCAGGAACCCTGTAGACTCTACCCTGCCCTATCTTTCACCTTCTGAAACCTGACTCATCCATCCTCACGGCTGGGACCTATGTATCTGAAGAGACATGGAACTGTGTGGTGGAGCTATGAGGGTGGGGAGGAACAATCTAGAAGGCTGGCTACTCCATTAAAACAAGCAACCCACAGTTGCCTGTTCCTCTAAGAATTTCCTCCCTAGCCTTCTGCGCGCTCTTTATGTTTAGGCTAGCCATGGATCCCCATTCTACAGTTGATTATTGTGACCATTCTAACTCGAAATCCAAAGTCAAAAATAAAAATAAAGGGCCAGGCTTGGGATACAGTTCAGTTGTTAGAACGTTTTAAATACGTACATATTTTATTTTATTACGGAGGGAAGGGCATGCATGTGGATGCCGTAGGAAAACCCGTGGGGGTTGGTTCTGTTCTACCACATAGGTTCTATGGACCAGACATAGGACACAGGTCACCAGGCCTAACTGTGTCTCATCTTTAGGATATTTTTAAGGTAAAGAAATAGCCACCCACACCAAAAAAAAAAAAAAAAAAAAAAAAAAAAAAAAATCAAAGCAATGCTTTGAAATACATTTTCAGCCAAAAGAGCAGGTTTTTTTTTTTTGTTTGTTTGTTTTTTCCTTTTTCTTCCTGTTACCATCATCATAGTAGCATAGTAGGTCAACAGTGGGCTGCTTGTGACTTGGCCTTTTGGTTGAGGACGTGCTTTTAGTTGTGGCAGCCTCAGGGGCTCCTTATCTGTCTTCTCTATTTCTTCATTTGTATAGGTGAAAGACCACTGGGACAACAGTGAGCTTATTTACAAAGATGCCGTGAGGTAACAGATTCATCATCAGGCCCTTCACACACCAGGCACATCGCTAAAACGCTGCTGGCCACTGACGTGTTCTAGGGAGTCTTGGGCTTTCAAGCAGGAGATGGTTTAAGAAAACCTGAGCTGTTCACTTTGTTCCTAAGCAACTCAGTACCATTACTCATGGCTCTTGGCCGATCTGCCCTATTTCTAGTGTTAGTTCAGCCTTGGGGATTTTCTACTACATCCGAGATAAAAATACGGCGGGCCCCATAGAATTGTCTATATACAACTTCTCTACAGCAGCTTAAGGGTTTTAAGAAAATATGGTTTGAAAGCAACATGCATGGTTATTTATTTCTACACAGTGATATTCCAGCTTAGGGCGTTAGTTAATATTTTCAGATGGGCATTTATTAAAAACGGCTTTTGTTTATTGCTTAACCGCTTCCTTTTCTCACGCAGACCATATTTGTTTTCATTATTTAACATATATACTGTTGGGGCTGTAAAGTTCTTTGCAATAAAAAAATGTCCTTACTAAGTCGAACCTGTCACCCGTGAGCTGGCAGCGAGACAGGAACACCTCTAGCTGTTTTGGATGGTGTTTGTGCAACTCAGTTCTTCGATAATTTCATATGATGTGCTTTGGTCACAATCACCCTTCCCCCAATTCCTCCCAGGTCCACCACCCCTCATCCCAATTTTGTGACCTTTTTTTTTTTTTTAAACCCATAGAGTTCAATTTCTGTTGCCCAGATACTTTTGGATGTGTGGCTTTCCAATGGAGTATGATGGTCTTCCAAGGGGCTACACGGTCAGAGAAAACTGCCTCTCTCTTCCAGTCATGACTGATTGCTAATCAGTCCTTGGCTAGAGGTGAGACTTCATACCCACCTCTTTCCGTGACAGGATTGGGTCCGGCGTGAGCCTGCACAGATTCAGTGTATGCTGTCGTAACTGCCATTCATTCATTCTGTGAAGTTACCTCCCTGGACCTGGAAGATGGCTATTCTCTTGTAGCCGTCCTCCCACTCAGGCTCTTACACCCTCTCTGCCCTCTCCTCAGCAATGATCCCTGGGTGTTGGGAAGAACAGGTGGCCTTAGTGTTCTTTGTTTTTTGAAGCAGGATCTCTGTGAGAGAGGCTGGCCCCAAACTCCTGATTTTCCCGGCCCCTGGGATCACGCACACGCACCACCACATCCAGTTTTGCATCCTGTTTCCTACTCATCCATACAAGTGGCTTAGGGTATAAAATCTTGCTGTCATAATCATCGTAATACCCCTCGTGAAGCAAACTCAGTAGGCTCCGGTTGCCACTTCATCCCATTGCACCCCACATTGCAATAACTTCTTGCTCAAGCCACCTGAAGCAAGACATGCTTTAAGTTAAGTGAAGCAATCTCGTTGCTTACAGATCAGCGGAAAGTGGGAGCAGGATCCTAAGACTCAAGGCCAGCCAAATCCCCAGTGCTCAGGCAAGCTGCTCAGGGCAGGTAGAATCTTGCCCCTCCGTTTGCCGTGCAGCTGAGGCCTTGGAAAGCAGCCCACCCTTGGTTTTATGCCCTGTCTGTCCAAGCACCTACAGAATGGTCACATATTTTCCTCATCCTAGGTCTGTAAACCAGTGGCTGTGTTGCCTTATCTGCAAAAATAGATGTTACAGATGCGATTGTGTTAAGAAGGTATCTAAAGGGCTGGAGAGATATCTGGCTGCTCTTCCAGAGGTCCTGGGTTCAATTCCCAGCAACCACATGGTTGCTCATAACCATCTGTAATGGGACCTGATGCCCTCTTCTGGTGTGTCTGAAGAGAGAGAGTGTACTCACATAAAATGAATAAATAAATCTATTAAAACAAAAGAAGGCTCAAGAAGGATGACCAAAATGTGAATGCTTCACTCCTTCTTTAAAAGGGGAACAAGAATACCTTTGGGAGGGAATAGGGAGGCAAAGTTTAGAACAGAGGCAGAAGGAACACCCATTCAGAGCCTGCCCCACATGTGGCCCATATTTATACAGCCACCAAACTAGATAAGATGGATGAAGCAAAGAGGTGCAGGCTGACAGGAACCGGATGTAGATCTCTCCTGAGAGACACAGCCAGAATATGGCAAATACATAGGCGAATGCCATCATTAAACCACTGAACTGAGAACAGGATCCCCATTGAAGGAATCTTAGAAAGGACTGGAAGAGCTTGAAGGGGCTTGAGACCCCATATGAACAACAATGCCAACAACCAGAGCTTCCAGGGACTAAGCCACTACCTAAAGACTATACATGGACTGACCCTGGGTTCCAACTGCATAGGTAGCAATAAATAGCCTAGTAAGAGCACCAGTGGAAGGGGAAGCCCTTGGTCCTGCCAAGACTGAAACCCCAGTGAACGTGATTGTTAGGGGGAGGGCGATAATGTGGGGAAGATGGGGAGGGGAACATCAATAGGGAAGGGGAGGGATTAGGGGGATGTTGGCCCGGAAACCGGGAAAGGGATTAACAATCGAAATGTAAATAAGAAATCCTCAAGTTAATAAAGATGAGGGGAAAAAAAAAAACAAAAGAAGGTATCTAAGCTGAGCACAGTGGCAGATTCTTGGTATTGTGAAGGTGGGTGTCACTATTGTGGTTGCCCAAGGTAAACAGTGTTCTTTCTTGTGGGTCAAATAATGCCTTGGTCTAACCTCATGGGCTCAGGCTTGTCCAAAAACCCCTTTCCCCACTGAGCCATCTTTTTCAGCCCTCTCTGATTCTCTGTATGGTACACTCAAGTGCTTTTGGAAGCCAACAAGTTAATCTAAGTAAAAAAAAATTTAAGTCAGTCTACTGTATAAAACCATACATGTATGTATATGCAATCCTGTGTGATTAAGGACAAACCCTAACACTATTCTCAGTGTGGAAGCAAACGGCTTCCATAGGGATAATTCAAAGTAGCCACTTTGTTAGGCTGTACTTTCTAGTGTGTGTGTGTGTGTGTGTGTGTGTGTGTGTGTGTGTGTGTGTGTGCTGGAGCACATGAATGGTGGCCAGAGGACAACGTACAGGAATCAGTTCCTGTCCAACCTTGTCTCAAGGAAGAAAAAAAAAAAATCAGGAGAGGAAGGCAGGGAAAAGCTAGGGAAGAGTGGGGAGTGTGGTTAAGGCTTATCCTACTACAGGTACATGAAAACACTTTTGGGGAACTATGCACAAGTGTACACTAAGAAGCTCACTTTATAAAAGAAGGTTTTGGCCGGTGAGATGGCTCAGAGGCAAAAGTGCTGGCTACCAAGCCTGACAACTGAGTGGGAGGAGGAAGATCCTATGGGGTGGTGGTGCTCCTCCATAATCTCAGTACTTGGGAACTGAAGGCAGCTTAAGCCGGAGACATCATCTGTCTTTTGGAGCTTCTTTCCAACTCCTCGAGGGGGTTTCTTTTCACAACCACTTCAAGCATGGTGACCATGTTGCCTCGTGGATTCCACTTATCCAGCTTGCAGGGCAATAGACTGGTAGGAACTTGCCCCCTGCAGTGGGAGCTTTGATGGAAGCCAAGGACTTAAGGAGCTTTGGCGTTTATGAAATCAGAAGAGGATCCAAGTTGGTCCATGTTGTCAGCAAGAAGCACTTTATAAACTTAAGCCTTGTAGACTCAGCTCTGTCACATGCAGCTATAGCAGCCTTCCCAGTGGAGAGCCCCTGCAAATACATAGGAAAAGCCCTTTACAACCGGATGCCTTGTGCGCGGTTCAGGAGCCTCAGGTGATCTCCAGTCAGTTTTTGACCAGGAGTAGTGGCACCTGATTTTAATTCCAGTACCTGCGAGACAGAGGCAAATGGATCTCTGTGAGTTCCAGGACAGAGATATTTAGTGAAATTCTGCCTCAGAGAGAGAGAGAGAGAGAGAGAGAGAGAGAGAGAGAGAGAGAGAGAGAGAGAGAGAGAGAGAGAGAGAGAGAGAGAGAAAGAGAGAGAGAGAGATAGATGTCAGACAGACATCCATGAGAGAAGACACACACGAGAGAGAGAGAGAGAGAGAGAGAGAGAGAGAGGGAAGGAGAGGGAAAGACACAGAGACACAGAGACAGAGACACAGAGACAGAAACAGGGAGAGCGCAGAACACCCCTTGTGCCCTTGGACTAGATTCTGAACTTTCTACAACAGCTTACATGACTTTGTGTAAGCGCATTAGCTCCATGCCTATCAGCTCCCGTTTCATCCTCTCTGGTTGCACCATCACCTGCCTCAAGGGTCCCCACAGTTTACCTCTTTTCAAACATGCCCCCCCCATTGATGGCTTCATCTCTGTTAGGTAAATATTTTTTTTAAGGTGTCCTTTTAATCCTTCTGTCACTTCGAATGTACATTTTAGTTGTTTTAGAGATTGTCCGGAGAATTACAAACAACGTCTTAGGAGACTGAGATCTGATTAGCGCAGCCCAGTCTCAGGTTTGTGGAGGAACTTCCTTCTACATAATCTTCCCACCTTCCTCTCTGCTCTTATTCATAGATTGTATCTGCATGCGTCCCTGGCACATTCAGGTTGATTTTTTTCTTATTGTGCATCTGTCTTTTAAATCATATGAGACATAAAAGAGAGTTACAAAATAACCCTCACACCCATCTTGTATG
Source organism: Rattus norvegicus (assembly GCF_021556685.1). NCBI lineage: Eukaryota > Metazoa > Chordata > Mammalia > Rodentia > Muridae > Rattus > Rattus norvegicus. Next base: position 54,486,610 of record NC_141552.1, on the reverse strand, counting down.
CTAACCAGGATGCTTGTCCTTTGAAAATGTTCTCCGTCTCTTTATGAAGACTTAAGCTACAAGCTAGCACATTTTCATCCCGGGTCAAAGTGCTGTCTGTGGTTTGCATTGCTGTCAGTTTGCTGCCTATAGTGCTCGGGTTTTGTCTTCTCTAAGAACATCACATTTCTGTTTCTTCATCTTCTTTTTGAATGAAGGAGTGAAGCTAGGGCGTCACCCATGCTAAGCAAACACTCCACCTCTCACCTGTGTTCTTGGTACTCTTTCCCTCCCTGCCTTCCTTTCTCTCCTTCCCCTCCCCCCTTCCCCTCCCTCCCCTCTCCTCTCTTATGCCCTTCCTGCCCTTCCCCCTTTCCTTTCCTTTCCTTTCCTTTCCTTTCCTTTCCTTTCCTTTCCTTTCCTTCCCTTCCCTTCCCTTCCCTTCCTTTCCCTTCCCTTCCCTTCCCTTCCCTTCCCTTCCTTTCCTTTCCTTTCCCTTCCTTTCCCTTCCCTTTCCCCTTCTCTCTTTTTTTCTTTATTTGGAAACAGTGACTTGCTATGCATCCCAGGCTGAAATGGTACTTGCCACATAACCTAGGCTGGTCTTGAACTTAAGATCTTTCTTCCTCAGCCCCCTGCCTAGCCTAATTTCTTTTTCCACTGTTTATTATTAGTATATAGTAACTATACTGAATAATGAATTTGATCACAACATTTTCCTAAAAGTATATTAATGCGTGCTTATGGCTGCTCATGTGTGTGTGTGTGTGTGTGTGTGTGTGTGTGTGTGTGTGTGTGCTCATAAACACACAGGAACACATGCAAGATCACACACACATATGTGCATATGTGTGCGTGTGCTTACAATCACTCAAGGAACCCCCACCCCCACACACACACATAGAAACATAACAAAATTAAAAATCAAAAAACATATTTAAAAAAAGAACGATTTATTTATTATATATGAGTACACAGTTGCTGTCCTCAGACTCACTAGAAAAGGACATCGGATCCCATTACAGATGGTTGTGAGCCACTATGGGGTTGCTGGGAATTGAACTCAGGATCTCTCTCCAGCTCCCCAAAGCATACTTTAATCCTCACTACTATTATCTTCCTCTCCTCTAAGCCCCCCTCTCTACCTTTGTGGTCTCTGACACCACCACCAACCCCTTCCCTCCATATTTTCACATATGAGAGAAAGCACTAGACATTTTCCTTTTTAACACTGGCTCCTTTTATTAGTGTATATTTAGCTTCATCCATTTTCCTACAATGGCTTGATTTTGTTCCTCTTTATGACTGAGTAATACTTCTTTGTGTCTTTCTTTCTTTCTTTCTTTCTTTCTTTCTTTCTTTCTTTCTTTCTTTCTTTCTTTTTTCATTGACCAGTCTCTGTGCTGGTTTCCTAATTTAGCTACTTGGAGAGTGGAAAGTTTTGACAGATTTGGAATTCTTGGTTGACCATATTTTTCATTCCACTCCTTGAATTTACTATTACACTGTCTTTCTGGCCCCATGGCTTCTGGTGGGAAATCAGCTGTTTGTCTTACCGAGATGTCTTTGAAAGTGGCTATTCTTTATTTTTGAGATCACCACTGTTATTCAACAGCTTGATTATCTGTCTTGCTATGGGTTACCTTCTGTTTATTCCACTTGTAATTTGTTGGGTTCTCTCTCTCTCTCTCTCTCTCTCTCTCTCTCTCTTTCTTTTCTTTTAAAGCAGAGTAAGAGAGAGTGTGTGTGCACACATGTATATGTGTGTATATATGTGTGTACATGCATGGATGTGTGTGCATGTGCATGTGTGTGTGCATGTACACATGTGTGTATGTATCTCTAGGTATCTGTGTGCATGACCCCACACACATTACACATCACACATAGGGGTGTGACTGATAGCCAGAGGATAACCTTCAGAAGTTAATTCTCTCCTCATCTGTGTCACCTCAGGGGAGACAAGTGTCTGGGCCAGTTCTCCCACATTCTACCCTAGAGGCTGGCTTGCCCTCTCCTCTGCTTCCAGAGTCACCTCTACTGTATTGCCCAGGCAAGGTGCAGGGCCTGCTCTCCCGAGTGCTGCAGCTGGCTAGGGGTGAGGTCAGCTCTCCTGTTCTCATGTCCCTGTGGCCAAATCTCTCATGATGCCCAGGCAAGGGGTGAGGCAAGTTCTGCACATTACTCAGACATCAACATATCCAAGATCAGAAACCCAGGCCAAGGATGTCCCCCTGGCCTTTGGTAGTAACAGACCCCTGTTGCTGCAGGGCCATGGACCCAGATGCGACACTCCCCCCACCCCAGTGGCAGCACAGGCCAGGACCCCGCCATTTCCAGGTGGCATCCCCTGCTACTCAGACTGTTCCTCACTACCCTGAGTCTCCTGCTCTGTGCCTCTTCGTGGTGCCCACATCCTTCTGTTTCTCTTTCTCTTCCATTTCTCCACCACTTACTTGCTCCTCTTAGCAGTGCCCGGGGCTCTGAGCATCTAGGTCTTCTCAGAAGTGGTCTCAGCAGTGTAATGACTCATCCATGCATTATAGACTGGGCAGGGGTCACCTCAAGCATGGAGTGCACCCTCCAGCCCGCACAGCACTGGACTGGAGGTCACCTCAGGCTCACGTTTTTCAGGGAATGTCATTCAGATGTTCACAGGTCAGAACACTGAGCAGAGACCTAGCCTTTCTCCTCTCTGCCACCTACTGACGGAAATACGATACAGAAGCCACACCTGCGATGCCTTTAGGAGCAGACCTAGCTCATAATTTTTAATCAAAAGTTTGATGGTGTGTCTCATGAATATTAGGTAATATTTGGCCATTGTGGGTGGACGTTTTAAGAAACATGGCACTTAGAAGATCCTTATCCATCTTCCTCCGCCCCCAGATTTTGTTGCTGCTGTTTGTGGTAACTTGGCTTAGTGACACTTATGGGCTAATTCTATTAACGTCTGCATTCCCTGGCTGCATTGGTCTGGTTTGTGGAGTAGCCAACTCGCGATTAAATGGCTACAAGGAATATCTCTTTGTCAGAGGGCCCGTGCACATAGTACGGCAACCAGCATGGTAGTTGAGAATTTGGCCTTACCCTCATTTTTCCCTTGTTTGGAGCCTTGAGGTGTGAACCCACACTCATGCATACACATAAAAATAAAAATTAGGGGGAGATCATGATGGCAGTTTTTGTTACCAAGATTTGGTGACTTTTCTTGAATAAGTGTTTCCTGGATCACGTCAACTGGTTAACTTCTAGAATTCTAAAAAAAAAAAAAAAAAACGTTGATTCTAATGATTTTTGGTTTTTTGTTTGTTTTGTTTTGTTGAAACAGAGACTCACCATATAGTTCTGGCTGTCCTGAAACTCACTTTGGAGACCAGGCTGGCCTCAAACCTGCCTCTGCCTCTGAAGTGCTGGGCTTAAAGGCTATGCCACTAGACCTAGCTTATTTTTTTTTTCTTTTTTTTCGGAGCTGGGGACTAGCTTATTTTTTTAAATAGTTTTTTCATTGAATAATAAAGGGGAAAATATTTCCGGAATACCTGTAGTTTTCCAGGGCACACCCCAGTAGTTTTAAGGTTGCATCTTAAAGAACTAGACTAAGAGTCTGCATTTGTATGTGTCATAGGTAATTTTTGCTCAGCTCTGAAGAACCGTAAAATGGTTATTTCCCCATCCCGTTCTAAAGTCAGCCTTACTGGGCGGTCAAACCAGTGGGGTGTCTATGAAACCTCAGTGTTTATGGATGTGTAGCAAGCACTACAGCAATCTCTCTTGCTTCCACCACCCCTCTCCTGAAGCAAATAAGAAGCAACCTCGGTCTTAAAAATGCCACCGCCAGATAGTGTAGAAATTGAGATGCTTAATTCCTAACTACAGTTCTGAATGGCAGTCAGTCCCACAAGCTACTGGAGATTTAAAGGCAAGGGTAATGCAGAGTCTAGCCTTTGGGAGAACTACTTAAATCACACTGCAAAAACGTGCATAGAAGTCCCAACAGCCATTTCTTGTTCTGCTTGATCTCTGCCTGACAATTAGCAACCTGTATAGCCGGAAACCACAAGCAGCATAAGTGATGACGTAAATGGTGGCCTTTGACTTCTGAGGAGAGCTGGATGGATGGAGGGTCGCTCACACCCATTGTTTAATATTCGAAGCAGCTCTTCCTAGGTGGCACCTTGTAGATGGTTGGTTGAGCCAAGGTGAAGCTGAATTTCTCCTTCCCAGCCACTGCTGTCAGAAACTCATTGATGTGGACAGTGAAGGCGGGCCTTGTACTTTCTGTGAGAAGCTTGTGGCAAGGTGCAACTGACGTTGAGTGAGGGGCGTTCTTGTTACAGACCAAGGAGAACTGGAAAAAGAGAGAAAGCAGTATACTCAATGATGCATTGTGGATGTCAACTTGAGTGTTCTCAACTTGGTTCTTGTTTTTTCCTTTTTTGTTTTTGCTTTTTAGATTTGTTTATTTATTTTATGTATGCGAGTACATTGTAACTGTCTTCAGACACACCGAAAGATCACATGAGCCACCATGACCGTGAGCCACCATGTGGTTGCTGGGAATTGAACTCAGGACCTCTGAGTCAGTGCTCTTAACTGCTGAGCCATCTCTCCAGGCCTCTTTCTTGCTTTTTAAAGTGCTACAGAAGGATATTCCTGGACAGACAAATACTACGGCGTCTTGGCAGCTGATGCTCAAAAGAGCTAGCAGAATCTATGAGCTTTTTAATTACCCTAAAGATGCTCTCCACCCAGAGATCCTTGTGGGCAGGAAGAATGGAGCACATCCAGAAGGCTGGCGAGTACCACTACAAGGAGTAAGTATGTTGTGGAGAGATGGGAGAGAAAAACAAGCGGAAAGGTTTTTTTTTTTTTTTTTTTTTTTTTGGTTCTTTTTTTCGGAGCTGGGGACCGAACCCAGGGCCTTGTGCTTCCTAGGTAAGTGCTCTACCACTGAGCTAAATCCCCAGCCCCGCGGAAAGGTTTTTGTACTATGAAGAGAGGCAGAACTAGAAAGTCGAAGGTTGTTAAGGACCAGCCTGGTGTGAGTAGCCTGTTCTGCCACCCAAGGCCACCGTGATATCCAGCTCATGCTACCACCAAGGGCCATGTCTAGGTTTAGGCCCTGCAGCAGTGGGTGTGTGTGCCATGTCCATGGGCCGTGTTACCACCAATAGCCACGTGGATGTCCCTGGCTGAGGCTGTTGCCTAGGGCCATGTTGATGTCTAAGGGTTGCCCAGAACTGGCCCCACCCCTTGCCCGGGGAACATATTAGAGTTGGTCCTGGTCACATAGGTGGGGGAGTCCTGGCCCCAACCCCTTGCTGGGGTGGTGTGGGAGAGATGGCCCTGAGGGCTTGAGATGGGAGCATTGGCCCTACTCCTGGCTGGCTGAAACACTGGGGAGAGTGGATCACACCTTGCCTGGATGCATGGGCACAGGTGAGCTGGCCCTGAGGGTGCGAGGGAGAGCTGGGCCTGCTCCTCAGCCAGGCAGCATGGGAGAGTTGACCCTCGTGGCATGGGTGCAGGAGAGCTGGTCTCACCCACGCCACTAGGGTTGTCAGGTCTGGGTGCCATGCACTTTTACCCACTGACTGAACCATCTTACTGTATTTGCAGTAGCTACCTCTCTATTGCTGCGATAAAACGCCATGACCAACAGCAAGTTGTGGAAGAGTTTTTTAGGGCTTACCGTTTCAGAGGGGGAGAGTCTCTCTTTTTTTTTTTTTTCCGGAGCTGGGGACCGAACCCAGGGCCTTGCTAGGCAAGTGCTCTACCAGGGGGAGAGTCTCTTAAGGCAGGTGAGGTGTGGCAGTGGGTGCAGGAAGTTGAGAGATCACATCTTCAACCACAAACAGGAACCAGAAAAGGGAACTGTAAGTAGAGCAAGGCAATAAACTCTCAAGGACCGCCCACAGTGACATACTTCCAGTAAGCAGCCTACCAACCGAGGACCAACTGTTAGCATGCCCAAGCCTGTCAGGGACATTCTCATCCAAGCCATCACAGTTCCCCGTGGTTACTGCAGCTCTCAGACCTCACCAGAGGAGCGTCCCTGTGTAGTGGACAGCAGTTAGCACAGAAACTTACAAATGGTCATAGTCTAGGGATTAAGCGTTTGTGAAATGTTTGACCGTAAGTGGGACGTCTATATCATACCTCTTCCCTTCAAGATGCATAGAGCATTGTAGAAGAGGGACCATACACATTATTAAGACCATGAGGCTGGGGAGGTTTCTGGATATATTAGGATGGATGATCTCAGAGCGGCTGGAGTTGTCTGCACAGGATCAAGTTAGTCAACAACATTCTAGCATAGCCTAGGACTAGGGTGATGAACCCCACCCTACCTGAGGAGCCATTGACAGTTGATGGTGACTGTTAGGGAGAGAAGAGTCCGTTTTCTGTAGGTGTGTGGTTGCTGGTAGGTAAACCAGTGGCTGCCCCCCACCACCCATGCATATTTGAGCAGCACAGATCGACTTCAGCGACTTAACAATCTTTCTTTTATATGCCAAAGCTGTAAAGCTGTTAGGGTGGGTATGGGAGACATTAGGGGGCAAATATGACCAAAAGGCATTGTATGTGTATGTCTGAAGTTCTCCAATTGTGAATGATAAAAATGTTTTTAACTTTTAAAAAAAAACCTGCTTTGCAACGGGTTCAGCGGGAGGTAGACTGTGCTGTGGAAGGCTGTTTCTAGGATCAGTTTCCATCCAAGGATCCCTGGATTGGCCCATTTGCTTAGTAGTTGTGTGACTGTTGGCTGGTTTCCTAAGATTTCTAATACTCTGTTGCCTCATGGGGACAGTAAGCATAATAATAGCGCCACATCCACGGGGCTGTTGGAGTAGTAAACGCGGCAATCACATAAAGCCCCAGCATGTCACCCGATGTGACGTAAGCAGGAAACATCCAATGCAGGCTGACAATTATGTACAGCAGGGTGGGGGGAAAGTGTTGAGTCTAGAGGCTGCTTATTGTACAGGACTGTCCTCTGGGCCAAACAACCCCCAAGCTTCCAGAGTTCAGCTGTATCCCCTGCAAATCTCATCCCAGCTAGGATTGTTGACAGTTGACATCCCCTCATAGAAAGAAGATGGGAAAGGATCCTAGGACCCTGGGTGAGCCTGGGGACATACCTCCCATACCTTCTGTTGTATCCAGTTCTGCCTTAATTGCATGTGGTGCTTCTCAAACTGGGTTTCCACCTTTGCCTAAGACCATCTGAGTGTCAGATATATACATCATGATGTGTAACGGTAGCAAAATCACAGTTATAAGTAGCAACAAAAATAATTTTATGGTTGGGGGACACTACAACATGAAGAACTATATTAAAGGGTTGCAGCATTGGGAAGGTTGAGAGCCACTGGGGTAGCATACATAGGCAGAAAATAGTGGAGTAGGCGCCTGTCTGTGCATCTATGGGAAAGTCTGTGTTGGCTCAAGACTTTCTAGCATATTCTGTTCTGGGCACAGCACCCACACTCTTTCTTGTATGTCACCCCTCACCTCTTCTCTGTAAGCGAACCCAGTAAAGTCACTGGTGCTCCAGGGTGAGCTCTGGTGGCAATGTACCTTGTTTTCCTATTGGAAGAGACTTTAGCAACACTTGGCATACCGGAAGAATTCAACCAAAATGTTGATGAGTTTGGGGAATTGACTCCAAGTTGTGTGGGGTTGCAGGGGAAATCTTTTTTTTTTTTTGGTTCTTTTTTTCGGAGCTGGGGACCGAACCCAGGGCTTTGCGCTTCCTAGGTAAGCGCTCTACCACTGAGCTAAATCCCCAGCCCCTGCAGGGGAAATCTTGACACAGTGGTTTGTCCCTATAGATCTTATGCGGATAATGGCAAGACCTTTGCAGAGAGTAGTGGGACATGCGGCTAAGGTGAGGTCACTTGGGGGTGTCTGTGGGTAAATTCCAGCCTTCTGGGTGGAAGGAGTGGCACACCTGTTTGATGGGTGGGGTCTGCTCTGGAAGTGTGGGGGTGCGTTGTTGAGAATGGCTGACATCAGGACTATCAAGCAGGTCACTGATGGGAGGGGTTATCAGTGGGCAGCTGCAGAGGCAGCCTGGCCACTGCTGTGGGTAAGAAAGGATCTATTTGAAGCTGAAAGGGGCAGCTGGGAGAGAGGTTGTGGTATAAGAAAGGAATTTTAGATAGATAGATAGATAGATAGATAGATAGATAGATAGATAGATAGATAGCTTTGCTATTGGTCTCTGACTTAGTAAATTCTATAAAAGAAAAAGAGATATGGAGATATTGGCAAGCCAGTTTTTATGGTTAGGAGCCAAAAGAAGAGAGTCTAAAAGAAGATTGCTAACATAGAGAGAGTACCTCTTGGGACCCCAAAACCTGGATCCCATGGAAGGAGTCAAATAGCAATTCAGGGCTGACCTAGATGTTACAGAAGATTCTTAGGTTCGATCTTTAATATAAAGAAAGGGGAGATCTGTGGTCCAGATTGTTGCTGGGGAGGTCTTAACAAGGCCCATACCAGAGACTGTTATCCTCCAATTACCATGTGTTTAACACCAGAGAAGACTTTCAAACAAGCGATGCAGGAGTCCTTCAACTCCGGACTGGTGGTGCTGGGGGACACTGAGGCAGATGGGTCAGCCTGACCACTGTCAAAGTAGAGAAACTGAGCAAGATGGCCAGGCACCAATCCTTGAGACCAAGGCTTCACCATCTAAGACAATCTCCACTGAGCTTAAGAATCTGTCCTTGATGGATTGTCTCATAGGAGCCACTAGGGAAATGTGGTTAACTCCAGCCGATGTCCCCATGAATATCAGGGACTGGAAAACAATAGAAGAGCAGGCCCTATTAAGGGGATTTGGGGTGCAGGAAGTGGCATTGGACGCCCAGCTCACAGGCCCAGACAGGCTTGTGTTTTAGGAGACCTAAGAAAGAAACTGACTCAGCATGGACAAGACTGGTATGGGGCATTGACAGCAGTGCTGAGCTCCAGGGTAGGGAGGGAATCTGTATCAACCAGGAGAGGCTTTGGCTGCCCTAAATGATTTGGGTCCCTAAACCAGGAAAGATGCTAAAGTCAGTAGGAGCAAATGAGCGGTATGAGTCAGGCAAGAACACACATGTGGTGGGACCTGCGCCTACCTGGAGTCCCTAGGGACAAAATGAAAGAGTAAACAAGCACCGTTTTACTGAGCAAGCCTATGGAGGACTCTTAGGTCACAGCAGGACTAAGCACATCTCTTCCACTGAAGCCAGATAAGGTAGCCCAGCTAGGGAAAAGGGATCCAAAGGCAGACAACAGAGTCAGAGACAGCTTCTGCTCCAACTTTTAGGGGATCCACATGAAGACCAAGCTGTACGTCTGCTACATATGTGTAAGGGGGCTAGGTCCATGCCATGTGTGCTCTTTGGTTGGTTGGCCAGTCTGTGAGCTCCCATGGGCCCAGGTTAGTTGACTCTGTAGGTCTTCTTGTGTTGTCCTTGACTCCTCCCTCAATCCTTCCCCCCACTCTTGCACAAGACTCTCCAAGCTCTCAGTCTAATGTTTAGCTGAAGGTCTCTGCATCTGTTTCCATCAACTGCTGATGACTCCTCTCAGAAGACAGTTGTGCTAGGCTCCTGTCTGTAATCATAGCAGCGTATCATTATTAGTGTCAGGGGTTGGCTCTCTCCTATGGGATGGGTCTTAAGTTGGGCCAGTCATTGGTTGGCCATTCCCTCAATCTCTGATCCACCTTTATCCTTGCCCATCTTGTAGACAGAGCAAATTTGGGGTCAAAGGTTTTGTGGGTGGGTTGGTGTCGCTCTCTCGCCATCAGAAGCTGTAACTCACTTTTTAAAGACCAAGTAAATACATGAAAAGAAAACCAAACCTGATGTCATCGTGGCTCAGACCTCTAATCCTAGTTATTATTCCAGAGGCTGAGGTTGGAGGGCCTCAAATTCAAGGCCAGCCTGGACAATCTCATGAGACCTGTATCAAAACACATGGGGAAGAGGAAGAAGAGGAGAGAAAGAAAAGAATTTTACATCACTATTAGAAATGGAAAACCCAGTTGTCCTTGCCATGTGTCTAAGGCAGCTATAACAATAAATGTAACGAAGAAGATAAGATTGTATGATTGCTAAGGAAATCTCACTAGGAATTGCCCAAGTAGCAAAAGCTCACGTCTTTGGCAAAGAGTGAAAGACCAGCGTCAAACAACGGCTTTCTCGTCCGTATAATCAATAAGACCAGGGGTGAGGATGCCATACAAAGTAAATGGCTTTCTTGCTGCATGCTGTGGGGTACCATTACCCTCAGAGCTTTCCCACTCTTGGAAAACACTGAGGGAGGAAAGGCTCTGGGCACCTCAGCACTAAACACCCTGAGAGGTGAGGGATGCACCAGTCTTGAATTAGGGATTCTGAGTCATTCTAGAATTTTGTGTTCCTTTCGATTTTTATTTTTGTCTTTTTAAAGACAGAGTGGCTCTGTGGCTCTGGCTGGTCTGGAACTCATTTTGTAGACCAGGCTGGTCTTGTACTTACAATAATCCTCCGTTCTCTCCCTCCTGAGTACAAGGATTACAGGCACGTGTAATTGTAGATTAAAGGCTCTACCGTTGATGGGCATTTTGGAAGACTTGCTTTCCTCCTGGTAGATCTGCAGAGATCCATTTTGGGGCTCTGTCTGAGAAGCCAAAGATACATTACTTGCACATGGGGTGATTTTTTTCTGGGTAGTAAGGCATGAGTGTGCAAACAGGTAGGAGAAGCTAGACTGTGGGTAGATGGCTCACGACTTCACTCGCAGCCAATATACTCCCTCAGCAAGTTCATGGCCTCGGGTTTGTGCTAGGACCCATTGCTTCATGGAGTACTTACCCAGAGTGTTTCCAAAGAAGAAGAAGAGAGAGAAAGAACTGAGTAAGTATCCAAAGGAGCTGAAAGTGAACTGATTGGTGTGTGCATGTGTGCATGTGTGTATGCATACATATGTGTGTGTGCATGTGTGCATGTGTGTATGTGTGTATGTGTGCATATGTGCATGTGTGTATGTGTGCATGTGTGCATGTGTGTATGTGTGTGATGAGAGCTATGGACCCCTCAGAACAGAATTGTATTAAATCTGAGAATCAAATATGGAAGAACTGATGTCTTAGAACACTACTAAGTATTCTAGTTTATTATTACTTAAGCAGAGTCTTATGTAGCCCAGGCTAGCCTCAAACTCATTGCATAGTCAAGGATGACCTTAAAAAAAAAAAAAGGACGTGTCAATCTTTAGAATTCTTTCTAAATTTCTTACCAATGTTTTCTTATTATTTATATCATCACTGACTGACTTTGATCAGACATATTTTTTGTAAACACTCTTTTTTTAAAGATTTATTCATTTTATTATATATATAAGTACACTGTAGCTGTCTTCAGATACACCAGAAGAGGGCATTGGATCTCTTTATAGATGGTTGTGAGCCACCATGTGGTTGCTGGGAATTGAACTCAGGACCTCTGGAAGAGCAGTCGGATGCTCTTAACCGCTGAGCCATCTCTCTCCAGCCCCCTGATCAGACATATTTTTTAACATTTAGTTATTTATTTTACTTATATGAGTACACTATTGCTTTCTTCAGACACACCAGAAGAGGGCATCAGATCCCATTACAGATGGTTGTGAGCCACCATGTGGTTGCAGGGAATTGAACTCAGGACCTCTGGAAGAGCAGTCAGTGTTCTTATCCACTGAGCCATCTCTCCAGTCTGTCAGACATATTCTTATTTCATACTTATATTTTATTTTTGCATGGTGGGTGTGCGTGTGCATGGGGATATTCTAATGGGTGGCTGCATGTGGATGCTCACACTATGGAGGCCAGAGGTTGCTATCTGACATCATCCTTCATCAGTCTCCAGCTTGTACATTGAGGCAGGGTCTCTCATCACCAACTAAGTTAGGTGTGTACTGGGGAATCTTCCAGTGCTCAGGTTTGTACGCCCAGGATTTTATCCGCCACCCAGCTCCTCTAGTTCACATTTTTTAAATTTTTTTTATTTTTTTAAAAAAGATTTATTCATTTATTAAATATAAGTACACTGTAGTGTCTTCAGACACACCAGAAGAGGGCATCAGATCTCTTTACAGATGGTTGTGAGCCACCATGTGGTTGCTGGGAATTGAACTCAGGACCTCTGGAAGAGTAGTCGGGTGCTCTTAGCCACTGAACCATCTCTCCAGCCCTCTAGTTCACATTTTTAATGCTCTATTAAATAGGTGTTTAAAAGAAATTTTCGGGGCTGGGGATTTAGCTCAGTGGTAGAGCGCTTACCTAGGAAGCGCAAGGCCCTGGGTTCGGTCCCCAGCTCCGAAAAAAAAAGAACCAAAAAAAAATTTTTTTTTTCAACTTCTGACCATTTGTTTCTAGTATATGGAGCTATAATTGATTTCTGTAAATTGACCTTGAAGCCATATCCTTGCTAACCTCATTTACCCTATCTCCAATGTCTGTGTGCATGTGTGTGTGTGTGGTGTGTGTGTCAATTTTTATTGGATTTTCTACATAGATGGTTGTGTCACCTCCCAATAAGGAGGATTGAGCTCCTTTCCTCTGAGCCTGAGGAGATGCCTTTTCTTTTTGTTGACCTTTACACCGGCCAGATCTTTACTATAACACCTTACATTTGTAATCCTGGTCTGTGGGAGTGGAAGCAGAAAGATCAGGAGTTTGAGATCACCCTCGGGCACATAGAGAACCAGAGGCCAGCCTGAGGACACTTGAGATCCAGGCCCCCCAAAATAAAACAAAAGCCAGGTGTGCCTTTAATTCCAGCACTCTGGAGGCAAAGGCAGGTGGATCTTTGTGAGTTCAAGGCCATCCTGGTCTAGTGGGTTCTAGGACAACCCAGGGCTATACACAGAGAGAGACCTTGATGTCATCAGAGATCTTGGGAGGGCATCAGATCTCCTGGCACTGTAGTCACAGACGGTCGTGAGCGTCCATGCTTGTGCTGGGAATGGAAGCTAGGTCTTTTGCAAGAGCAGCTGGTGCGCTTAACTGCTTAACCATCTCTGCAGCCAAACTTGTCATTTTTTTTAAGTATTTGCTAGTATTACCAGTAGAGCCAATGCTTCACAGAATTAACCCCTGAAGCCCTGTGAGTCTATAATTTCCTTTGAAAGTTTAAAAGTATGTGTGGAGTTTTATTAACAAACATGGGGCTATTCTGTGCACCTATTTCTTCTTGAATGGGTTTTTAACAACTTGTATATGTGAAAGTTATTAGCTCACTTAATCTAATTAGCAAATTTGTTGGCCAAAATTAGTCAACATTGACATGGATTAATTTTTTGAGGGGGGAGGGTAAAATGGGCTGGTCTTAAACTTGGGTTCCTCCTGCCTCTGTCGTCTGAGTGCCATCTTCATGTGGATTTGCCACCATTCCTGGCCCACGCCTGATTTTCTAAGACCATTCATTATCCAGTAAAAGGAACAAGAGAGCTACAGAAGAACGGTTGATTCTATACCTGAAGGAGAATATCAAAGACACACAACAGCTCCCAGTGGTCAGAAGTTTGAGCAGCAAAATAAAGTGGCACTGTATTATAACCTGAAGTATAAAATGAATGTTGACTGCATAAGTATATGAAGGAGAATATGTAAATCTCAAATATGAAAAAGTATCACGTGGTTTATGTGGATATTACGTTATCGAGGAGACAGGGAGTTTTGTACAGTACTCATAGGAATGTAGACCAGCATAGTTACTTAGAAGCTAATTTACCTTATCTTGTAAGTGTAACACTTGTATATCCCAGGACACAGTAATTTGCATCTCTGGATATATAAGCTATAGAAATTCTTACCCATGTATACAGGAATGCTTATGCTAGAAGAACAAGACAGAGCTAAGTATGGTGGCACACTCCTTTAATCTCAGCACTCGGGAGGCGGAGGCTACCAGCTGTCTGTGAGTTCCGGGATAGCCTGGTCTTCAAAGCAAGTTGCAGATCATCCAGGGCTACTCCGTGAGACTCTGTAATAAGAGAGATGTTGGGGGGAGAGAATGTGCTTCCTGTGCAAAGGACAGAGAAAATAGATAAATTCATACAGCGATGATTAGGATGATTAGCAGACTGCAGTGATGCTCCGCCCCACGGATGATCCTTAGACACTACCAACTGAAATGCACAAGGCTACACAATGACAAGTGAATATCAGGTGCTTGGCACAGGACCAACTTAATTCAAACTATACTTCTTGTGGACACACACAGATTGTTAAATAAAAGATAAAGAGGCTGGGGAGACAGCACAGAATGTAGCATGCTTGTCTGTCAAGCATGGGAACGTGAGTTTGACTCTCTAGAACATGCACGAAGCTGGCCAAAGGAAGCAACAAAGCTGGTTCTGTAACCCCAGCTATGACAAGATGAGAGGGCCCTGGGTTCGGTCCCCAGCTCCAGAAAAAAAAAGATGAGAGGCAGAAATTATTTTAATTTCTTAAAAATGAGACTAGAGAGATAGCTCAGCAGTTAAGAGTACTTGCTGCTCTTCTAGGAGACCTGAATTTGAGTCCTAGCACCCCACTAGGTGGCCAGAGATCCAATGCCCTTTTCTGGCCTTTGTGAGCACCCTCATACACATACTTACATGAATGCCTACACACACAAAAATAAAATAAATCTGAAAAGTAAAAAAATAAATAAATAAATAAGAGGTGAAGATCAGCTGAGAATGTAGCTTATTGGTAGAATGTTTGCTTAGCATGTATCCGAGTTCAACCCCTAGCACAGGAAAAAACCAGAGTCAGGGTCAGGGGCTGTTTATTGATTGATAACCAGGAGGCAGAATGTCCACAGTTTGGAGTACGAAAATAGGCTCAAGTTCAAGTGTCTGTCTTACCTAATTATACCGTTCGTTTTAAAATTTGCATATGCCCCTTCATTTGCATAAGATATTTTAAAATACCAAATAATTAAAAGCAACAAGGCCAGGCATGGTGGTGCATGCCTTTGATCCCAGCACCCGAGTGGAGGCAGGTTGATCTCTTTGAGTTCGAGGCCAGCCTGGTCTACATAGTGAGTCCAGGCCAGCCAGGGCTAAATGAGGAGACTGCATCTCGAGACAAACAAGCAAACAAACAAACAAGCTGTTGGCACACTGTGCACACTGTTCTTGTTTCCCACTACAGTGTCCTGGGGCTTGTTCCATCTGTTCCCAGTGCATCTACCTGATTCTGTGTAATGGCTACATGGTATTTGCTCTCATTCCTCCCTCATGATGGCTGCATCAGCTCTGTGAACCGCATTGTAACTATTGCTATTAATCATACACCTTGAAATAACTCGTCTGCGCGATCACATTTCTAGACATGGAATTACTAGGGCAAAAATGTGCAGGTCACAATTCTGAAAGGAGGGTTCAGCTTCTTACAAGGCAGTGGTAAGCAGCAGTAACAGTAAGGGAGGGTCCCCCACATGGTATCTTCTAATGCACTTAGGAGCCTGGGCCTACCATGCCACGTATTTGGAACAGAGGAGATGTGAAATGGGGTGAGGACTTGTTGCCCAGGCCTGATGGCTACCTGTTCCTTAGCGGACCTAAATCCACAGTAGAACTTTTACCTATCCCTGCAGGGTGAGACCAGCTAGCCAGACTGTAAATCCTTCTATTGTTGTAGTGGCCCTGAGGCTTCTGAGACAGGCTTACCACACAGAGCTAGCTAGCCCTGTCTGGGTACAAGCACATGCAACCTGGAGAAACTTTTCAGGGGGTGGGGGCTGGGGGCAAGACAAAGTCAGCTGGATGGGGCAGCCTTGGAACTGGGAGTTTGGTTACAAATCAGGATCCATAGCTGGGCAATTAAAGCCGAGCATGGCTTTCCTTGTTAGTAACAAGGTTCTGATGATACACCCAATCCACAGGCTTGCTTCCCCTGTTTTTCCTTGTAGAAAGGAGGCATGATTCCCTGGTCTCCCTCCAGGATTCTCTCCCAGGAGGCGTGATGTAAGACAGAGTGAGGGGCCAAAATCTAAGAGCCTATGAAAAAATTCAAGATAACTTCAAATCTCAAGATAAATGTTTTAAAGGTTTTTTTAAAAATTACATTATGTTCCTAGATGTGGTAGTGCACACCTTTGATCCTAGTACACAGGAGGAAGAGGCAGGCAAATCTATATGAATATAAGTCTAGCCTGGTCTATAAAGTGAGCTCTATATGTACAGTGAGACTCTGTCTCCAAAGAAAGAAAGAAAGAAAGAAAGAAAGAAAGAAAGAAAGAGAGAAAGAAGGAAAGAAAGAAAGAAAGAAAGAAAGAGAGAAAGAAGGAAAGAAGGAAAGAAAGAAAGAAAGAAAGAAAGAAAGAAAGAAAGAAAGGAAGGAAGGAAGGAAGGAAGGAAGAGAGAAAAACTGTTCCCAGGGAGGTCAGAGTGGGTACGGGATTCTTTGGAGTCAGTTATAGGTGGCTGTGAGCTGCCTGCTGGAAACTGAACTCTGGTGATCTGGGAGAACAGTGAAGGGTCTTAGCAGTTATCTCTCTAGACCCAGCAAAAATATGTTTTTCCTCCTTGAAAATATTACAAGTTTTGTCCTCCATTCACCGGATGGTGGCTTTATTCAGCAATCAATAATCCAATTATCAGTCAGAATAACAGGTCTCACAAAGGAGAAGATGTGTGCACACACCCATCAATTGCCAGGCAGGCTAGCAGTTCACCTCTACCTCAGAAGGGTTCCAAAGCCACTGCCCTTCCCAAACAAGAGGAAAAGAGGAGGAGGCTGGGGGGAGGGGGCACTGGATGAGCCATGTCTTTATTACAAGGTTGTGAGGTGACAGATTTGCTGATAGGTGGATAGATACATAATGAATTCATAAGTCAATAAAGTAAATAGTAATTCCCAAGATAAATACTTTAAGTCTCCCACAACTCCGAACGAATGCAAAAGGTCCATAGTGAACAAAATAGAAAACACAGTCTAGCTGTGCGGCTTCCCAATGCTGTCTTACTAATAATGACTTTTGTTTCAATAAAATATGATTTATAAAAACCGCTAGAGAGTTGGCTCCGTGGTTAAGAGCATTGGCTGCTCTTGCAGAGGACCAGGATTGGGCTGTCAGCATACACATGACTCCTCAAAAACTTCCGAATCTCCAGTTCCAGAGAATTGACACTCTCTTCTGTCCTCCACAGGCATTGCATACCGTATACATATACACACTCGCGCATAAAGTAAAATAAATCTTTTTTAAAGTCGTCTGTCCACTCACCCAACCCACCCAGTAAAAATCGTTTATTTTTTCATTTTTATTTAAAATTGTAATAAAATGTGTATAATATAAATTTACAGCACTTCGAGAATAAATATTCAGCATTTAGACGCGCATTCGCATGGTGCGACGATATAAGTTTTAAATATTACATCATTATATATTGTAGCTGAGTTTCTGGTGAGTTTTACATACCCCCCTCTCCAACCCCCGGGATTAGATTAGACTTCTGCCCTGGTGCCACTTGTCCTCGGCGCCTCTTGAAACTGCCGAATTGAATACAGTTAAGTTTCCCCTTTGAAGATGTGGTCCCTTGACGATGTTAGTGCCCGCCCGCCGAGGAGGTGGTCCCTTCGGTCCCTTCAGTCGGCTCGCAGCCACCCGCATCGCGGCACACCTGGTGGGCACGCCCTCTACCTGCCCAGGGCCACCTGGCGGGCCACGCTCCGCGCCTTGCGCTCGGGGCTCGGGTCCCTGCGGGCCAATGGGGAGGCGGCTCCGGCACCAGCCGCGTCCCCCCGAGTGGCCAATGAGAGCACGGCATGCAAATGAGCAGGTGCGGTGGCGGCCGGCCCGTTGCGGCTGCCCCGGCTCCCGAGATGTTAGAGGCGCGCTGGGCGGCCGCGGAGCAGACTGCCGGGCTCCGAGATCCGAGCTCCGCTCTCCCGCCATGGCCCCCGCTCCGCCCCCCGCCGCCTCCTTCACGTCCGCCGAGGTCCAGCGGCGCCTGGCGGCCGGTGCCTGCTGGGTCCGTCGCGGGGCCAGTCTCTACGACCTCACCGGCTTCGTGCGGCATCATCCGGGGGGCGAGCAGCTGCTGCTGGCGCGGGCTGGCCAGGACATCAGTGCCGACCTGGATGGGCCACCTCATAAACACTCGGACAACGCTCGCCGCTGGCTGGAGCAGTACTATGTGGGCGAACTGCGAGCGGACCCGCAGGTACCAGGCGGCCCCCAGGCACACCCCGCTCCTTGCCTTCTACCCCTCCCCCAGTCCGCCACTTCAGAGAGCCTAGATCACCTGCCCTCTAGGAGAACGCAAGGTGACAGCCGCCGCCCTCACTTCCCTCCGTTTTCCCAGTTTCTCTCCAGGTAACAGGTCACTGCCCTCCCCAGGACCCCCATTCCCCGTTCCTATCCCCAAGAGCTTGATCTTCCTCTTTCCAGCACTACCCTCTGACCCGGCTGCACCCTCCCTCCAACATGTCCCTTCTATGGCCCCCTGCCTCCTGACAACTTCAATTCCTGTTTCTGGCTCCAACCACTACCACCCTCCTTTTCTCTCTTCTCTTTCTTTCTCCGTATCAACCCTTCTGGTTTCCTTTCTTGTTTCAATAATAGGTCCCTAGGCTCACCTGGCCTCAGTTCCCCATCCCCACCGCTCTCTTGGTTCAAAGAGGCACAAATCCAAAACTCTGCTCCGCTAACTCCAGGGGCTCCTGTGGGTGGGTGGGGGACTAGACCTAGTTTTATTTCCGTCCTAAACAGTGTTGTGGGTATGAAAGAGTGAAATAAAATACATGAGCCAGCTTGCTAAGGTGAAGTCGATACTTCTAACCCAGACTATAAGCCCGGTACTGCCGTGTGGTACAGACTCATCTCGGATTTTGCCTTCAACCCACCGTGGGTGTCATTCTCCTTTCAGGATGTGAAAACAAAGGTTCAGTGAAGTTCTATAAACATTTGAGGTCAAACAACTAGGTAGTACAAAAATCAAGTGTTTCTTCCTCCAGAATCAAAGCCGTCTCCATCCTAAGCTTCAAGGGCTGGGGATCCAGTCCTTCTCCACAGAGCTCTTCTTGGTAGACTCAGGTTGGAGCCAAGCTAATTCCTTGTTCCCAAACCGGACAGTAGGACTGGTAACAGTAAGGCCATCGTGATGAGGTGTGAAGCAACGGTTGTTCCTTGTTGCTCCCTTTCTTTCGAGTGCTTTTAGATCTTTAGATGAAAGGACGTGCCATTCACTGTTCCAGGAGAACCTCTTACCCACCTTGCCTCATCTTTATCTCTTACTCAGTTACTTACTTGGTTCTTAAACTGGTTGACAAGACCGTGCTAGACACCAACAGACATTGAACAGAACAAACACGGTTACCATTTTCACGGAGTGAACACGTTAATGGGGAGGGAAGGGACCATGCTACTGACATGATAATCGTTTAATGACATTCATTAATATTTATAATACTTGCCTACTGAGTCCAGGTGAGGGTTTCAGGAGAGCAGGTTCAGTAAGGGCTACCTCGAAGAAAGTGACATTTTCACCAAGAGCTAATTGAAGACAGAGCTTAGCCAGACAAAGTGGTAAGAAGAACATTCCAGACAGAGGAATAGCATGTATTTTAAAAAAAAAAAAAAAAGCATGACACAGTCAAGAGACAGAAATAAAGTATGGTGACCAACAGGCTGGCAGGTGAAGGGAAGAGGTGGGAGCTAGAAGTCACCAGGGCTTGATCTCGTGAGCCTCAAAGGCTGTGGTTGGGGGTTTGACTTGTGAGGCTAAGGACGTAAGCTGGAGAGTGGCGCAGAAAGATTTGCATCTTTGAAAGAGTATCCTTGCTCCAGTGACAAGAAGGAGTGGAGGGAACTCCAGTGGATGTAAGGAGACCAGAGAAAAGGCGGCCGTATAGCTCAACTGCCAATGTCCAGAAGGGAAAGGAGATTTCATAATAAGTGTCCAGACTTTGCATAATAAGTGTCCACAGTGGGAGTCCAGAACAGTAGAGGAAGCTGGAGTTTAGTGTCAGGTCTTGCTGAAGGAACTGTGAGAAAAATCCTACAGAAATCAGCAAGCAGTTAGGATCAGAACACTGGAGACGGCCAGGCCTGTGAGGGTGCATGGGCCTGCTCTGTATAGTAACTATTTTCAACAGAAGGGAGCCTGAGGGTGTGGCCTCTCTACTCAGTATCATTCTGAATGTCACTCCCTCCTGTGCGCTGGATGGCCCCACCTTCCTGCTTTGCCAACCAGCCTGCGTTAGGATTTGGTTTTGTTTCACCTTGCTCTGCCCGACCTCTAGGGTCAGAGAGGACTCAGAGGCAAAGCTAGTTCACCTTTGTTTTCTATGTCTGCTCTTAACCTGTCCCATCCACCAGTACCAGTGTGGTCACGTTGCAAACATCCAGATTTCTGGGCCCCAACTGGAGGGGATAGAGGAAATTAAAAATCTAAGAGTACACCTCCAATCCCACAGACCAGATCTCGCCAGCAGCCAGGCCAGTCACCCTACGTTACAGTTTCCTGTCACTCTGTTGGCAGAGTTCAAATGTAGATAGTACAAGAGTCTCCTTAATTTAGCTTATGGTTTTGTTTTGTTTTGTTTTGTTTTGTTTTGTTTTGTTTTGTTTTGTTTTGTGTGGTACCTCACTATATAGGTCAGGCAGTCAGGCTGGTCTCAAACTTGAGATCCCTCTGCCTGGGCCTCACAAGTGATGGGATTAGAGGCATGCACTACGATACCAGGCAAGGGTCTCTTTTAAATTGAAGGAGACAGGTAGTCAAAGGAGAAATTGGGGCTGGGGATTTAGCTCAGTGGTAGAGCGCTTACCTAGGAAGCGCAAGGCCCTGGGTTCGGTCCCCAGCTCCGGAAAAAAAAAGAACCAAAAAAAAAAAAAAAAAAACAAAGGAGAAATTGGGGGGCGGAGTGTCCATTCGAAGAAGTGACTAGGTAAGTCCTTTAACAACCTCCATGTTCCCTTCTCTACCTCCCTCCTCTCCTGCTGAGCCAGGGGTGCTGATACCCCCAAAGGTTGAGAGCCTTCTCCTGATGCGTGAGGAGCAGAAAGAAAATGCTAAGAAGTAGCCCCCCAGGGACCCTTCTCCAGCCTAATCATTAAGTGGGGGACACTCTCTATCTTCTTCCATAAAGAAGGCCCACCCCACTTTTTCCCCAGTTCCCTACTTTGCCACACCCCTATGTACACGCTTACACACACATTCACACTCACACAAAGGCACACACAGAGAACAAGTCAGACTTGTTTGAGCTAACATACTGTGGGGTAGGGGAGATAAAAGATCCGTGGCTGATCGGGGAGGTTATCTCACTATGCCTGTCTGCCAACGGTCAGTTGGGTCAAGCTTCTTAGCCTAGGCACGGACAGATGTGTTCTCCCGCCTGCGGACATGACGCCCTGTTGTGAACACCACTTCAAAAAAAAAAAAGTAGGGCCGGCGAACGGCTCGGTGGGTAAGGACACTTGCCACCAAACATAATGACCTATCCCGAGGTGGATCCCTGGAATCCATAGAGGAAGGAGAGAACTGACCCCTGCCTCTGACCTACCCCTGTGGACTCTGCACAATAAAGAAAATAAGGTATAGAGAGAAACAGGCAAGGAAGGGATTTTGTGTCTAAACCTCCTTCCAAGACCACAGATGTTATGTTCCCTAGACTTTGGACACCCATGAGTCACTGACACCACTTAAGTTGGATAAACCTCTCTAGATGGACTCACCTTTTATTTTAGCATTTACTGACTCTAGGTGACAATACCAATGGAATCACGGTCTTTTTGTTTAGTGTTTGTGGGTTGCTTTTGTTGGTTTTGTTTTGTTTTGTTTGACACCAGGTCATCCTGGCTGTCCTGGAACTCAATGGGCAAAACAGGTTGGCCTCAAGTTCACAGAGATCCACCTGCCTTTGCCTTCAGGGTTCTGGTATTAAAGACAAGCTCCGTCACACCCAGCCTTAAATATATTTTAAAATAAATATAAATTTGGGGTGGGGGTGGAGACAGGTATCCTGTGGCCCGGCCTGGCCTCAGATTCACTACGTATCAGAAGGTGACCGTGACCTTCTGTTCTTCCACCACCCAGGTGCTGAAATTACAGACATGTGCCACCATGCTCAGTTTATGTGGGCCTGGGGACCAGCCCTGTGCATGCAGTGCACCAACTGACCCAGATTCGCCGCCCCAAACTTAAAATGAGAAAAAGTGTCTCTTGTATCTCCCAAAACCATCATGGGTACTACTTGGATCACGCTATAGGAAGCGCTGAAACAAAACTTTTTGAACATAGTATTCTGTGGGACGTCGGCTGAGACTAGTGAAAGAGATAAAATTATGTATAGAAAAAAAAATGTTTTTCTGGTGCCAGTTAGGGCTTATATCACAGCCCAAATGGGGTCCTTTGCAAACCACAAATCTAACACCAAGGGGGATCCTAGCTGTCAGAAAGAGACCTGTGTTTCGCCTACGTTGTATCACAGACCTGAAGAGTTCTTGGTCAGGAACTGGTGAGATCTGGGCCATCTGCCTGGGAATACTCCAGGCAGGATAAACCTGGACTGTAGCATTGAGGTAAGCAAATGTCTGAAGGACTGGGGGCCATATCCCAGTCACATGGGACTGTGGGGTTGGGGATTTAGCTCAGTGGTAGAGCGCTTGCCTAGCGCAAGGCCCTGAGTTCAAACTCCACAGTCCCTGCCACCTGTGGTGCTGCTAGGTTTTGTAATACAGGCTCAGAGTCTTAGGGTCTGAGTGATTAAATGGAAAGAGAATCTAAGATGCAGGAAGCCTTGGGGTCCCCTTCCTTCTGTAACGCCTTGGAACACCTCCAGTGCAGTCCTACTTGGAGATCTGAACTGAAACCTTGGAGAGCTGGTAATCTATCTCCACTTGCATCCCGGAGTAGAGATGAGAGTCGGTTTGTTGAAATCTACTGTCAAGAGCTTCCCAGGAGGGCCTGCCCGGCCCAGTAAAGGTCACCACCCTTTCCTAACTACTCTGGCCTGCTGACACACCAGCAAATCTTACCTGGAGGATGAAACCAGGGCCAGCTAGTAGCACATCTGTAGACCCAGCCGCCACAAGACCCAGATCCCAAGAGTGCTTGCTGCTGCTGTCACTTCAGATTGGATTTGAGAGCAAGAATGGAGGAATCTCAGAAATGGGCCTGTTGGGCACAATTATTTCCTTTGAAAACATGGTCAGGTAATAGCCCCAAAGCAATGCCTGAGTAACACCTGTCTTCCTTGCTAGTTTTGCTGTTTGGAGCCTCGCCTCCCTAGTATGACACATAGTGTTAACCCACATGTTTTTATTTAGACAATTAACGTGTTCCCCCATTGTCTGGACAACCTACCTTGCTGTCGAAGCAGCCTTTGCCAGGGTCTTCTGACCTTAGCTTCCCTACCTCTGACAGTTGGTTCTCACCCTCTCTTTGCTGGCCTGGCTGCATTCTTGAGGCTCACCCCTGCTGGGGCCTCTCTACTACTCTTCCTCCCTCTGATACCTGATCCTTTTGGTTTTCTGCCTGAATTCATTTTCTTTTGCAACTGTAACAAAATGCCACAGGCAGAGATTTAAAGCAACACCGGTATCCTCTTACGTTTCTGGAGGTCAGAGGTGGGGCATGAGTAGACAGGGAAGCATTCTTTCTAGAGTTTCTAGACGTCTTGCCTTTTCAGCCTTCCAGGGACAACCTGTGTTCCCCGAGTGACCACCAGCCAGTGTCTGACTACTGTAGCTTCAGTTCCATCATCACGTCTCCAACTCTGGCTTATCTGTCTCACTCTACCACTTCGAAATGCTTTTAGGGTTATAGTGGACACACCCAGATAATCCCAGATCCTTAACTGACATCTGCAAAGTCCTTTTGACAAGTAAAATAACATAATCACAGGCTTCAGGTCCTGGGACATGGACCCTGGGAGGAGAAGGCATCATTCTGCCTACCGTGCCCTGTGTCACCACCTCTGAGTCTCCATTGCTGTGTTCTCTTGTTTTACCTTTACCAGCAAAGTGGAAAAGGCTGAAGACCCCCACCCAGGTCTTCAACCCACTGGGTTTCAGCAAACCAGCTTCTTATCCCCACTCCACAGTGGAAGTGGAGTTACCAGCTATCCAAGGTTTCCATTCAGACCTCCACGTTCTGTTGTGCTGGAGATGTTCCAGACTTTACAGTACAGAGGGGACCCCAAAACTTTCTGCAAGCACCTCCTAACCCAGGCAAACCCTTCTGTAGCTATGGCCCAGAGGAAGATGTAGGACTCTTCCAAAGCCTGCAATGAGCTCTTGCCTCCTCCCAGCCGACAGCACCTTTCAGAGGTGTCTCTGTCCTAACCTCTGTCACTACCAGATGCTTTTTTTCCCCTGCCTCTGAGTTTCCCCTGGAAGGCACCATGCTCTCTGCAGGGTGGCTTCCTTCACTAAGTGTCCCCCCTGGGGTTACTCAGTGTTCCCATCTCTACCCACAGCTAATCTCTGGTGCTTGCTCTGACCTAGAGGATCCAAGTTGAAGGGGAAATGGTGAGCGATTGGAAACAGAAGAGTAGGAGATGTGACGGATGACATGCTGGTCCTCAGTGTTCTTTCTAGACAATCTCTCCTACTAATACCCTACTTTAGCTGGTTCCCACCATGCTCAGTACTGCCTCGGGCTCCTGGGCAGGTCCCTTCAGTGACCCCCATTGCCTGTAACACTTTCAAATGAGAGTTTATGCTGAGGCAGCCTTCACTGGCTTCCCGTGGATAACTCAAAAGTTTCGTCTTGCATAGATTCTCTTATCTCTTTCTCTACAACATTCCTTTTCCATTCTGTCAAATGCTCACAGTGTTTTACCTAGACTAGACTACTTCACAGCATTCTTCTCTCAAGGTTTCTTCACTACCCACCTGTCTCTTGTCTGTGAGACTGTGAGCTCTCTGAGGTTGGCATTTGTCTAACTCACCTGGGTTTCATTAGGACGAACCGGTTCTTGCCAACAGGGACTAAGAGAGAATTTGAGGGTTGGGGATTTAGCTCAGCAGTAGAGCACTTGCCTAGCAAGCGCAAGGCCCTGGGTTCGGTCCCCAGCTCTGAAAAAAAGAAAAAAAAAAAAGAGAGAATTTGAACAAGCCTCTGAATGGGCTGCTTGGGAAACGGGCTGTGCACACCGTTGAAAAGATAATAATTCAAAATTTAAGGGGCTGGGGATTTAGCTCAGTGGTAGAGCGCTTACCTAGGAAGCGCAAGGCCCTGGGTTCGGTTCCCAGCTCCGAAAAAAAGAACCAAAAAAAAAAATTTTAAAATGTCTGAAAAATATCTCCTGTTTATTAGCTAATCTGGTTGGAGATAGGAGGTGGGGTTAGTATGTTCTTTGTTTCTGCCTTTGCCCTCCATTAGTTTCAGCCATAACTACTGGAACATATTCCTCTCCCAGACACTGCTGTGCACCTCTCCACGGTCTCGAAAGGGATAAAAGTGAAGTTGACCATAGGAAATAGTAAAGTCAATGTGATGCACACCAGCCTGGTGCTTGGGAAACTAACCAGGAAGACAGAGTTCAAGGCCAGCATTGGTTATGTAGATTGACCGTATTTCAATGAGAAGAAAAAAAAAAGCTTCCAACAACAATCAGTTGATTCTGGATGTAGTGTTATGTCCCATAATCCCAGCACTTTGGAAGCAGAAGCAGAAAGTCTGCCACAAGTTCAAGGCCAGGGAAAGCAACTGGGATACCACTTTGCTCATGGGGTGTGACTGGTCCCCCAGTGGCTCTTAATGCTATCCTCCAGCCACCAGGTAGTGTCGCTCAATCTTCTCTGACTGGTACCCATCTAAGGTGGGCAGACAACTTTATCACTCTCCCTACCTGTTCTTCTCTGCAAAAGAGAAAGTACTCTGTCAATAATAGAAAGGGGTGTAGACAACAGGCCCCCAATACTCAATGCACTTGAAAAGCTTATGACTGGAAACTATGAAGCCCAGACTTGGTTATGTAGACGGAGCCAATCGACAACATATCTGGTTGAAAATTACCTATGTGAATTAGTTGTAATTTCTTCTTGCACAGGAAAAAGAGATAGGATTCTGTTTTCTGTATCCTTCTCTGTCTGGTAGGCCTCCTCAGTATTGCTCAACATTGCATGATATGGAGATTTCCTAATGGAAAATGAGTCAGAGTTTGGGGGGTGTATTTCTCTAAATGTCTGGCTTTAGTTTATGAATTCAAATACTACAGCCCCCTTACTTGTTCTCTGGTGGTCCCTGTGCATATGTAATTGTGAGAATATAGGACTGGGATGTGTCTCAGTTTGTAGAGTACTTTGCCTAGCATGCAGGAGGGACTAGGTTTGATTATTGGCACCCATAAGCCCAGCATGGTGGTGCATACCTAGAATTCTAGCACTGCAACACTGGGGAGGTAGAGGCAGGAATACCTCTCTCTCTCTCTCTCTCTCTCTCTCTCTCTCTCTCTCTCACACACACACACACACACACACACACACACACACACACATGAATCTGAAGTTAGCCTCAAACATGATCTACATAAGATTCTGCCCAAATAGGAAGAAAGAACAAAAAGAAAAGAAAAGAAAAGAAAAGAAAAGAAAAGAAAAGAAAAGAAAAGAAGAAAAGGAGGAAAGGGTCTATGATCTAGGCCATTCTTATGAATGTCAAAGAAAAGACTTGAGGATTTTGGTCATTGTAGTTGGTATTTTTTTCTGTCTTAGGGTTTTACTGCTGTGAACAGACACCATGACCAAGGCAACTCTTATAAGGAGAACGTTTAACTGGGGCTGGCTGACAGGTACAGAGGTTCAGTCCATTATCATCAAGGCGGGAACATGGCAGCATCCAGGCAGGCTTGGTGCAGGGAAAGCTGAGAGCTCTACATCTTCATCTGAAAGCTGCTAGCAGAAGACTGACTTCCAGGCAGCTAGGATGAGGGTCTTAAACCCTACAACCACAGTGACACACCTACTCTTAACGAGGTCACGCGTACTCCAACAGGACCACACCTTCTAATGATGACACTCCCTGGGCCAAGCATATACAAGCCATCACAGGTTTTAATTATTTTTTCTGAGGCAGGGTTCATGTTGCTAAGTATCACTTTGAACTTCTGACCCTCTGGCTTTCACCTGCCAAGCGCTGGCACTGCAGTTGTGCTAAGTTTCCTGTACATGGGTCCACTGTTGCTGTGTTTTGGACAGAGCCTTGCCATATGGCTCAAAGTAAGCTCAAACTCCAAATCCTCCTGCCTCAGCCTCTCATGGGTTGGGTTTACAAAGGCACATGATGCCACCTTCTGATTATTAAATTACAAGGCCTGCACTCTGAAACTCCCTACATTGGAATAATTGTGGCTTCTATGACCCCATTATTGCCGCAGGTCAGGGTGAAAACCAGATCACTCTGGCTTCTTGAATGCTCTCTTTGACCCTGGCAAGTCCTTGGCAGTGCCAAGTTTAACTGTGATATGATACAAGGTGCCATTACAAAACAAACAAAACCTCAGCTGGTGTTTGGCTCTAACTAGAAGAGACTTTGAGTTCAAGGATAAAAAGGTCAAAGTGGGTGTTCTTTAAATGAAAACCAGTATTTTACAGACAGTAGAGTGAGGGATCCGAACCAGCTTTCCTTTAAAACAGGGAAATGACACCAGAATCAACATAGGTAATTTCTCAGGAACGCAGTAGCAAGCAATGGGTCATAGTCCGTCTCGAACTCTGTTCTGAGCACTTCCCAGCAGGGCTAGCTCTCAAGTACGTCTGAGCACCAAGGGCCTCTCCTGGTCTTCTGATGAACAGGTTAGGGTGTTTCAGAGGTCTCAGCTTCCAATTAGCTCTCACTATTAATAAGGCTGGGTATGGACTTGGGAGTTCTCTTACCCTCACAGACATAGTGAAGCGTTCTCTATTTTGACACTGATTTTTTTTTCAACCTCACTTTGCATTGTCTTACATCACCTATAGTCAGATAATAGCAATCTCCAACCTTTAGAGATGGGACACTTTGCCCAGGGCCTGGGAAAAGCTAGAGAAGGAAATTGGTCAGTGATCGAGCAGAACCTGAGTTAGTGTTGATCACAGCTTGATGAGATCTGAACTGAGCGAGGAGATAAGCCTCCAAGAACGCATGTGCGGGATTGTTTAGATTAGGTTAGCTTCTGGACATAACTGAAATGGATTATCTTGATTAGACTGACAGAGACACTCCACCCTGAAAGGGAGACGTGCTGTTCTCTGGGCTTGGATCCAAGGCTGCACAGAAAGAGGAAGCTGGCTGACAGTGGGATCTGATCAGTCTCTAATCCTGCCCGTGGAGGCAGTTTCACCGGTTATTTCAACTCCTTGATTTCCCGGCCATGATGGACTGTACCCTCAAACCAAGCCAGAATAAAGCCTCCTCCATCCCCTGTGTTCATCTGAGTATTTTACCACAGCGACAGAGCAGTAAGTAGCACAGAGGCTAAATCTCTGTCCTCAGCTAGCGGGTGTTTGCATCCTGAGATGGTTTTGCTTCACTTTGTGACTGGAGTCTGTCGGACTTAGAATACCTGGATGTCGCTAAACCTTATAGAACTAACAGTAAGGTGGCTTAAATTTGTTTGGCAATATGCACCTTAAAAATATTTATCGTAGATTTTCATTTTAATTTTTTTTGGAGGGAGAGAGGAGAGAGGAGAGAGGAGAGAGGGGGGGAGAGGGGAGAGAGGAGAGAGAGAGAGAGAGAGAGAGAAAGAGAGAGAGGGGAGAGGGGAGAGAGGAGAGAGAGAGGAGAGAGAGAGAGAGAGAAGAGAGAGAGAGAGAGGGAGAGAGGAGAGAGGAGAGAGAGGAGAGAGAGGAGAGAGAGGAGAGAGGAGAGAGAGGAGAGAGAGGAGAGAGAGAGAGAATGAGAATGAGGTAATATGTACCACATGCATGCAGGAGCCCTCAGAGGCCAGAGGAGGGCATCAGATGGCCTGGAACTGGACTTACTGATGATTGCCACACTGTGGGTTCTGGGAACTGAATCCTGGTCATCTGCAAGAGCAGCCAGTACTCTTCCCACTGGATCATCTCCCCAGTCTAATCAGTCTCTTCCTTCCCTCCCTCCTTCCTTCCTTCCTTCCTTCCTTTCTTCCTTCCTTCTTTCCTTCCTTCCTTTTTTCCTTTTTTCCTTTTCTTTGAGACAGGGTTTCTCTGTGTATCCCTGGCTGTCCTGGAACTCATTCTTTCGAGAAGGCTGACAGAGGTCCACCTACCTGTCTCCTGAGTGTTGGGATTAAGGAGGTGTGACACCACACCTGGCTCTAATTTCTATTTGAACCCTTAAAGTAGATAGATAGACTCAGAGAGATCCAAAGTCGAAGGTCCGTGCAATGGGGAGCCAATGGGTAACACTCCATTTCTTTTGGAGTAAAATGGGATGGTTTAGGGTCACTCTTGTCCTTCTGCCTGGGCTTCTCAGTCTTCTGGAGACAGGAAGAGGGCTCTTAGATTGATTCTGTTTACTTTCTGGACCTCATAAACAGCCTCTGCCTCTGGGACGTGCCCTGTGTGAGGGAGATCTCTAGTCCAGAGCAGGTACTCCTTCCCCTGACATATGCCCTACTCTCTGTATGTTCGGTTACTGATTAATCAGCAGGTTGGACACTCCAGTCCCCTGACAGCTGTGCCTCTATAGAATGGGGGCTTGGAGGTCAAATGCAGTGTGGGGAGATGTGTTGGATCAAAAGGTGCATCTGGAGTCACAGGGACTGGAGGACCCTCTTTTGTTTCAGTCGTAGCCTGAATTCTGTGATTTAGATCACTAGGCTGGCAAGGTTCCTTTATTCTCTTCTTTCTGAGGAATTACATGTAGCCCAGGATACCCTCAAATTCTCTTACATAGCCAAGGCTCTAGTCCTGATCCCCCAGCCTCCATCTACCAGGTGCTAGGACTGTAGGCACCTATGACCAACTCCTGATGGTAGAACTCGCTTTGTGGACATAATAGGCTGTGAAACATCCCCAGACTGTGGGGGGCATGAAATAGTGGTGATTTATGGCCCCCCAGAATGCTGTCTAAGGCAGCATGCTCAACCTGTGGACGGTAACCCCTTTGGGAGGCGCATATCAGATATCCTGCATATGATTCATGAGTCATGACAGTGGCAAAATTACAGCTATAAAGTAGCAATGAGAACAGTTTTATGGCTGGGGGTCACTGGAACATGAGGAACTGTACTAAAGGGTTTCAACATTAGGAAGGTTGAGAACCGCTGGTCTAGGGGCCTGATGTCTGACAGCCCATTCAATGCTCTTGAAGGTCCCTAGGGTGTGGCCTAAGCTGCGAAAGAGGAGAGGCACCCAGAGGATTGGACAGTTCTCACCTCTGTTGAGTGTGGAAAGGAGGCTGCTAGGCTGCGGAGGTAGCTGATAAGTTACAGCTGCTTTGTCACGTACGTCTCCGGAGGACCATACAGGGTCAGATGACTTTCCAGGGCCTTGTCTCCTTCCCAGAGGTTTACCACAAGGTCCAAACACATTGTGTTCTCACCTGCCCTGGGGAGAGTGCTACTTAGACCTGAGAACCATGGGGTAAACCTTGGCTTTGGGCTGTGCCCTTTGATCATGTAAGGTCAGTGTGGAGTGTCTCAGCGAGTGCTAGCCTACCCTGGGGTTATCTCTGGAATGCCAAGGTGTCACAAGGAATCCTATGAGTCTCTTCAGAGTTTTCCTTGTCTGCCGTATGCTCTAGGAACATTGCCGAAGTCTCTATTGATGAGACACTGGAGTTCAAGCAGGCTTAAGAGCAAAGCCATTAGCAGGAAGGGCCTTCTTCCACCATGCCTGAACTCAGCCTCGTGAGAAGTTCAGTAACATGGATTGGAGCTGATCCCAGTTAGCCGACCTGGAAGTACATCTCAGCAGTCAGACTCAATCTGTCAGGATTTGACCTGGGGAGAGGGCAAGAGACATGTGTCATGCATGTAGCACATGGAGTAGATGTGTGTGCCCTTAGAGAGAAAAGACTGGTGGAAACTAATGAGGTCTGGGGATATGGCTCAGCTGTTACAGTGCTTGCCGAGCACGCACAAGGCGCTGGATTTTATCCCCAGTACTGAATGAATTAGGAGGCTCCTCAAAGTATAGAAGCAGGAGAGTTGGAAGAAGTTCAAGGTTATCCTCAGCTCAAAGCAAAAGGAAGAGGGAGAAAGAGGGGGAAGAAAGAAGGAAGTGAGGAGGGAGAGAGGGAGGGAGGGGAACAGAAAGAGGGAGACAGAGGGGAAGGAGGAGGGGGAGGGGGAGAGGGAGAAGAAAGTTCTGATCCCACTTTTTCTGAGTGACTTTTTATGCCAAAATATGGGTATAGTAGATGCCTAGGGCCTGGAGATGGATCAAGAGAGAACCTTCCAGGTGCAGGGTGCAGGGTGCAGGGTGCAGGGAAGAGGAACATAGTTTGATGGGTTAAAAAAAAAAAAACAGAGACAGACATGAACAGAGGCAGGCAGCCTTAGTAACTGCAGCATTTGCCACCTCACTTTGAGCCTTACATGTAGCCAACATTTGTGGACTTCAAGAAGGCTCCCATGGAATGTTCTAGGTGCAGGACATTGGACCTGTTAAAATGACAGTGAAGGACCTTGGTCCCTGGATGCACCAAGTCCACCATATTCCAGACACTCTGATTTCACGTTTCAACAGATAGTAATCAAAGCTCACTAAATGCATTTTATTAGAGAAACAGTTCTCGAAGGTTTATCATGTTTGGAAACGTTCGGTTTGCTCAAAGGTGACATAGTACCTTTTAAAAATTAAAATTATACTTTATTTTTAATCTCTTAATTCATTTTCTATTTTATGTGTATGAGTGTTTTGTTTATGTGTGTTTGGGCACCATGTGTGTGCCTGAAACCAATGAAGACCAGAAGAGGGCATCAGTTCCCCTGAGACTGGAGTTTCAGACAGCTATGAGCCTCCGTGTGGTTGCTGGGAATCGAACCTGAGTCCTCTGGAAGAGCAACCAGTGTTCTCAACTACTGAACAATCCCTACAGCTCCTACATTTATGTGAGTGTGTGTGTGTGTGTGTGTGTGTGTGTGTGTGTGTGTGTGTGTGTGTGTGTATACCATCATACTTATGATGAGTAACTTGTGAGAGTCAGTTCCCTCCTTCCACTGTGAGGATCCTGAGAATTAAACTCAAGTTTTCAGACTTGATGGCAAGTATGGCTGCCCGCCATGTCATCTCACCAACCCCCACACTATTGTTGCTGTTACATTTATTATTATTATTATTATTATTATCATTATTATTATTATTATTTCATGTGGTTTTCCTTTTGACACAATCTCTCTACATCATCTCCTCAAACCTACTTTTTATGTCACCATAATTACATATTAATATACTTTCAACCCTTAAATAATTGAAAGGAATATTCAGAAAGATGAATGTCCCTTTTACCCTCAGGCCTCTTATGTGGCCCTACGGAAACCCTTTACACATGAACCCCTGTGTGATCTTCTCTGTTTCCCACAGGGAGAATTCATGCAGGGCACATTGCCAAGATGCCTGCTGCGTTCTTTACCTCGGATACATTTTGTACCTCTTCCCACATAGTAGCATAGGAACATTTATCTTTCTTCATCTCCCATAGCTGTTCCTCTTAACATTCCACTCTAAAACATGCATGCCTGCACGGTAGTTCTCAAACACATGTAAGTAAGTTTGTAACATCAATGCAATAATGTGCATTCTGTATTTGAATAGATATTGCCAAATTCCCATCTAAAATGATTATATCATTTTTTTCTTTTCTTTAAAAATTTTTCTGGAACTAGCTTATTGTTTCCTTTTTGAGACAGTTTCTTACTGTGTAGCCCAGGCTGGCATCAAAACCGTGGTGATTTCTGCCTCAGTGCTGGAATTGCAGACCCAGGCCACCAGTTACAAAAGTGTGTGTGTGTGTGTGTGTGTGTGTGTGTGTGTGTATACATACATGCATGGGTATGTGTGTGTTCAAATAAATGGCCTTGTGTGCACACTAAACAGACATTCTATCTCTGTGCTGCATCCCCAAACTTTACGTCAATGAAACTGCTGTCCAAAAATCTGCAGGAATGCCAGTTTCCTCATGTTCCTGCCAATTTTTTTTTTAATTCTGAACTAATAGCTAAAGAAAAGCATTGCTTATTTTTTGGATTATAGAAAATATGAGGAGTTCAAAATATTTTCATGTTATGCACCTGTTTATAATACTCAGGAAAAAATGCCTTTTATAACCTTTCCCTATCTTTTATTAAATAGTTGCTCTTTTTCTTTTAAAAATCCCACTCGTTTCTTCAGTGTGTGAGTGTGTGTCGGTCAGAGAACAACTCCTGGGACTTAGTTCTCTCCTTCCATGTGAGCCCCAGGAATCAAACTCAGATGGTCAGGTTTGGTAGCAAGTGCTTCGCTCACTGACACATCTCCCTGTTGATCTGTTCTTCTTAGATCGATTAGCACTCCTTAGAAACAAAAGATGTCAGTGCAGTTCCAGCCATCTCTGCTACAGTTCACATTCTGCTTTTCATTTGTGTTCTGTTAATTTAGTGGGTCTCCTTTTCTATAAGAAGTTTTGAAATGTTCTTGAATGAATGAAAGTTATCAGGGGCTAGAGAGATGGCTCAGCCCAAAAAAGGCTAGGCTCATACCAAAAAGTTATCAATTTGGTCGAACTTAGAAAGGATTCTTCCTTTAAGATTTTATTCAATTGTTTAAGAGCAGCATCCTATGAATAAGCTATGCTCAGTGGTTTTTTATTTCTTAGGTATTTTACTGCCCTACATGTAATTTGCTGGTATAAAAATTATGCTTTTTAATTGATCATTGCAATACACTTATGTTTTAATGTTTTTTAATTGATCTTTTAAAACTCACATTTATCACATGTATGTGTGATAAACATAAATATATTACATGTATATTTATATATTAACATATATTTAGATAAAATATATAAATATGTTACATATACATTTAATACTACTTGGGAGCTCAATTTTGTACTAAGGAAATGAAAGGGCTGGAAGTATACGGCAATGGTAGACTACTTGCCAAGCACGTGCATTGCCTTGGGTTCAATCCTCCTCACTCCAAAGAAAAACCACCACCAACAAAACACATTAATATCAGTGTATGCTCACATATGCCCATAATCCTAGTGTTGGGAAGGCTAAGGCAGGAGATCTGCTCTCAGTACTAGCCTAGGCTAAATAGTAAGACCACATCTTTAAAAAAAAAAAAACAAAAATGTATCTTTCTTTCCATTCCAAACAAGAGGCTGCTCCACTCTACAGAGCCAAGGGCAGGGCAGGAGCTGAGGGTCCTGCTAGCCTGGAGGACATAACAGTTGAATCTAACTTTCAGAGATGGGGCAACTCAGCCCTGTGGTCAGAACCGAGGCGGAAGTCAGCTCATATGAACCTATGCAGGTTGCAGACCCTACCTAGTCTTCAAGTTCATGCTGCGGGTTGGAGGGTCCAGGGTGGAGGTTGGAGAGGTCAAAAGTGAGGGCTGGCTAAGTCTTTGTGGGATGAATGGCTGTGAAATTCTGGAGAATGCAGGAAAGGGGAGAGTTAGAGAGGGAAAATGCAAAGCAACTTTGCCCTTGAATTCAGCCCCGGAGCAGGTCCCACACACTGCTTGGCTCTGTGCTGGCAGCCTGGGGCTGGAGGCACTGCCTACAGGTCAGGGGGTACATGTGGGTGCCCAGGAGCGGAGAGAGCCAAGAGGCTGTCGTATTTACTAGTAGTATGCCTTGTGTCTTTCCTGCAAAGCACTGTGTAACTCAGACTTCTTATCCCTCTGGTCAAGGGACACTCATTCTCTCTCCTTGACCTGTTGTTTTTGTCCCATGAGGAGCTTACTTATGCTCTCTGAGGGGCAGGAGAGGCAGCTCGGTGTTAAGAGTTGAGTCCCATATACACACACACACACACACCTGCTTATCTCACAATTGCCTGTAACTCTAGCTATTGGGGGATCTGACATCTCTGGCCTCTATGAGCACCTGTACTCATGTACACACACACACACACACACACACACACACACACACACACACACACACACGATAAAAATAAATCTTAAAAAGAATGGCCTCCTGGTGTAAAGGAAACAGTCTATATCTTGATTACAGCATTGCTTACACCCTTAAGATGTGTGCTCCAGGGACGAAGAGCCAGGGCAAAGGTCCTGGGGTATGAAGGGAAGGAAGGAATTTTATGAATGAGGACAAGGAGGGAGAGGAAGTGAGAAGTGATCACGGAAACTTTTCAAACAGTAATTGCACACATGAGACTCAGCTTGCTGTCAGCATGGTAGCCAGTAATCTTACACAGCTATTAGGTCTGGCTAGTTTATGTCAGCTTGACACAAGTGTGACTCATTTGGGCCAAGGGTATGCCAACTGAGAAAATGCCTCCATACAATTTACCTGCAGTGCATTTTCTTAACGTGTGGTTGATGTGAGAGGGCCCGACTCACTGTGGGAAGTGCTACCCCTGGACAGATGGGCCGGGGGCGTATAGGAAAGCAGGCTGAGCAAGCCATGAGGAGCAAGCCAGTGAACAGCACCCCTCCATGGCCTCTCATTCAGACCCTGCCCTGACTTCCCCAGTGGAGGACTGTGATGTGGAACTGTAGGCTCAGATAAACCCTTTTCTCCTCAAGTTGTTTCTGGCCATGGTGTTTTGTCACAGCAATAAAAGTCTTAAGACTCTGTTTAAAATAAAATGTAAGACGGTAATTCCTCTCAGTATCTGTTTTGACAGATGTCTGGTTTCGTTTGTTTTTTTTAAGTCTTCAGACAGGGAGGGTCTCATTACGTAGACCAGGCTGACCTCTTACTCACAGAGGTCCACTAGCCTCTGCCTCCCAAGTGCTGGGATTACCAGCCTGCACCAGCACACATGGCTTACTATAATACATAAGATAGCTCAGACGCATTTTCACCAGTACAGACGGTTCTGTTGGACAGTACTGGTCTAGAGCTGTAGCCTCTCTGGGATGACAGTTCCCAAATCAGGGGAGATTGTGTCCTTGGGTGCCCTGTGAACACAAATAGCTGCTCCTCGTCCCTTCTGCCTGACATGCTGCAGCATGTGCTCACCCTGGCCCTGTCAGACAGACTATCCAGCAGGACAGCCTTCTCCCAGGGTTGTTCAAGGAATCCATCCCCTCGGGTTAAAACACTGGGTGGCGGGGCTGGGGATTTAGCTCAGTGGTAGAGCGCTTACCTAGGAAGCGCAAGGCCCTGGGTTCGGTCCCCAGCTCCGAAAAAAAAGAACAAAAAAAAAAAAAAAAAAAAAAAAAAAACCACTGGGTGGCCACCAAGTATAAAATGGGGCATGTAGCCATATAAAGTTCTGAGTACAAGCTCCCCAGGAACCACCTCCCATCGCCAGTTAGAGGGTCCCCTCCCTATGCAGCCAAACTTCAGCAGTGTAGAGGATAGCAGTCCAGAAGCTATCGGGTTAAATGTGAGGGAAAGAGACACAGGCTTATAGGAGGACACAGGACAGTCTGTGTTTCAGAACCAACCATGGCACCAAAGGCAGGGACGCCAAACTCTGTAAGCAAAATCATCCTCCACCATAATAAAATAAAAAAAAAATAATTTAAAAAAAGGCTACAGAGTCAAGATCAGGGAGTTGTCTGAATCATTCAGGCAAAGTGTTTAGGTTTAAGGCAAGCCATTGTTGTTGGCTGTGGTTTTTTTTTTTTTATTGTTGTTGTTTTAAAAAAAAACAGTTCAGAGACTATTTTTTGTTCTTACAATGTGGTTTTGCATAGGCGTAAATAATGACAGGACAAATATTTTCTTAAATAGACTGAAAGAGAAATGAAGGGATATTGCTTCTGGGGTGATCATAAATGAGGTTATTTATAAATCTCTTTTATAAATTAGCCAAGATCTCCCTATGTAGCCCAGTTGCTGGAGGACTTGCTTACCACACACCCTGGGTTTGATCCCTCGAATTGCATAGATGCACAAACTGGTCATGGTGGTGTATTTCTATATTCCAGTACCAGGGAGGTAGAGGCAAGACAATCAGGAGTTCAAGACCATCCTGTGCTATGGACCAAGTTCCTGGCTAGGTTATGCTACATGAGCCCTTCTCTGTCTCAAAAATGAAATAAAATTAACTAAATAAAATAAAATGGCTGGTGAGGTGGCTCAACAGGCAAAGGCAGTCACCACCAAGCCTAACACCTGAGTTTAATCCCTGGGACCCAGATTGGGGAAGGAGAGAACCAACTCTGAGGAGTTTTCCTCTGTCCTCCACACATGTGCCACAGCGTGCATACCTGCACATGTGTGTGTGGGCACCCACAGTAATTAAAAGGTATCAATAAGTTAAAAATAATCAGATGCAGTATCCAGTTCGGAGAGGACAATCCCTGCGGCTCAGGGCATCACATAAGGAATCCGAAGTTTGTTTTGTATGTGTGTTGGGTCAATGAGGGAGGCGACATAGATTTTAGATGGCTTCCTGGTGTTTTCCTTGTGGTAACACATCCTACAGAGATGCCTGAGAAGCCAGGAGAGAAAGGCTGAGAGGCTGTACTTTGCGACACTGTATCTGTTTTGTGAAGGAATGTTTCAAAGCATTGATACCCCCGAAGCTGCCGATGCTCTCGTGTGAACCCAAGCTCTGTTCCTTTGTACCCCACTCCTGCAACAGAGGATGGATCTTGTTCAGAAAGATCCAGAAGCCTCAGAGAGTGCCACTTGTTCACTCTCCCTAAGCCCAGGCCATACCTCCAGGAGGAGAATCACATGCACAGATCCCTCTGAGTCCCTAAATAAGACATCCCTTGGGCAAATGCAGCTGTCTGCTTGACTACTTCGTTGGAAGTGATTCCCTAATGGAAGTCAGAGGTCAGAGAGGACCCGTGCAGGTTCGAACAGTCCATGGCCAGACTTGGTAGAGAATCAAATGAATAACATGATTCAGCATAGTGGTACATCCTGTAACCTGAGCACTTAGGCTGAAGGAGGGTGATGGCTATGAGTTCAAGGCTAGCCCAAGCTACAAAGTTAGCCCTAAATCAGAACCCCTGTCCCCAAAACAGGAGCTGACAAGGTCTAATAGGGGTGTTCTGGCAATGCTTTTCATACATAATGTTTTTTATTTATCTTTTGAGAATTTCATACATGTATATAGTGTGTTTTTATCATATCTACCTCCAACGTCTTGCTCCAACACCCCTCCAGACTTCCCCTAACACATCCCCCTCCCAATCCATAAAGTCCTATTGTCCTTTGTCTTCCCCAATAAGGCGTTGAGTCCAACCTGTGTTGTCTATGTGCACATGTGGGGGTGGGGAGACATCCACTGGCAACCTATCAGTGGCCACACTCACTTGGCGAGTTTTAAATGGTGATTTAATATTATCAAGCCACCGGTCCCCTTTCTGATGTCCTGGAAGCGTCTGCTTCCAGGAATAAGGTTGCAGGTACTGGCATCAAAAGGACCCCATTTTGTGGCCAGAAGAAATGCCACACTCATGGTAAACTGACATCAAGAGCCTAGGTGCCCAGCCATCACTCTGTCCTTTCCACGAGTCTTGAGCAGTAGCTGGTGGTCAGACCACGACACAAGCTTCCTGTCAATTTCTTCCTGCTTTCCTTCTTTTCTAAATAATTTATTTGTTTTCAGAGCACCGATTGGTGTTTTGTCTACACCTATGTCAGTGTGAGAGTGTCAGATCCTCTGGAATTGGGGTTACAGACAGTTGTGAGTTGCCATGTATTTGCTGGGAATTGAACTCAGGACCTCTGGAGAGCAGCCAGTGCCCTTAACTGCTGAGCCATCTCTCCAGCCTACTCTGTTTTTCTTCTTTACATGGACACTGGGGTAGTGTCCTGGAACTTACACTGCCATGACTATACAGATGGTCATTATGGCCCCACTTTGGGGATTCGTGGCTTGTTGGTAGTCAGATGTAGCCCTTAAGGTCCACACAACATGAGCCAGAGCTGAGCCCAGCAAGCCCTGGCTTCTGATTTAGACCTAGGGAGACAGAAGCAGATTTTTAGAAGTGGAAACTACCAGGCTTTGCTGCCTTCTTTGCAGCTAAAGTTCCCAGCCCTCTAAACAGCCAACTCCCAGGAGGCTGCTCCTGGGGGCCCCTGAGGGTGCACTTGTCAACCCACAGAGCCCTCCTAGCAAAGAATGCTTTTTCTATCGCTCCAGATGGACCTGTCACCATCATCTTCCTCTTGAGGCCCTGCCTCTTGCACCTCTCCCTGGAGAGTGCGCTACCAGGTGTGTGGAACCACCACCTCCTCAGTGCCTCCAGCGGGTGGGGGCAGCTGGACACAGGGCCAGGGGCACCAGTTTCATTTCACAGAAAGGGTTTTCAAGCAGAACCCAGGCCGAGGGATAAAAGGACATCTGTCCATCCCTTGGTGCCCAGCCCCGGCTTTCTCGAACAACATTCCTTTATGCGGTTCCCCCTCCCTCTGCAGCCCCCGCCCGCCATACACTGCCTCCTTTCAGATGGCCTGTATGCTGGACTTGTTTGTTTGTGCTGCACCACGCAGGCTTTCTGTTGTTCTTCGCTGTTCTCTCCCCATGAACCCTCCGAGTACACCCTCTCTGGGGAAGACAGGGCCCGGGGACTGAAAGAGTGCTTGGGGGAGGAGACAGGGACCCTGGCTGGGGGTTTGGAGATATCCCAGTGAGCCCCTCCCAGAGCAGAATCTTGTCCGAGAAGCTCTGGAAGAGGGCATCTCTCTAGCCTTCCCAGAGACTACTCATCTGAGAGGTCTCATGGTTGTATGGGTTACCTGGTCCTCCTGGTCCTCAGCTTCCTCCGACTATCCTGCCAGTACCTCAGGGAGACATATGTTGATACTACTGATATGCTAGCTCTCCATGAAGATGTCATTGCTGTCCCTGGAGCTATGCATTAGGGGAGGAAATGGGAGGTACAAAGGACAAGGTTCAGGTTAAAGAAACCACCAGCTAATTATCACCCCCCCCACACACACACCCAAGCATAGCCTGCCTCTGATGCACAATCCTTCTAAGTGGAGAAAACTGGGGAGTGACCTCTTGTGCCTTAAAGAAGGGGGTCAGGCCTCTTCTGAGCCAGAAAGGGAAACAATTGAACATCCCTTCTAAGAGGTATACATGGGTTACCACCGAGGGCCAGGAAGGAGGGCTGTGTTGACCAGGACACTCAGCTTTCTGACATCTTGGCATAGGTTGAGATGAAGACCCTGGCTCCATATCAACATTGTATGTTTCTATCTCCATTGAGTCCCTCTTCCCCCAAGGCCTGGTGTGGATCCCAGGAGACACCGATTAAGACTTTAATGACGTCCCACTAGCTTCCATGACAAATTATTATAGACTAGGTGTATTAGACAACAGGAACATATAACCTCAGAGTTCTGGAGGCCAGAAGACGGAGGCCAAGGTGGCATAAGGTTCTAGTTTCATCCCTGCTGCTGTGATAAAACACTCTGGCCAAAAGCAACTTAGGGGAGGAAAGGGTTAATTTCATCTTACAGATTACAGTCTGCTATCGAGGGAAATCAGAGTGAGAACTCAAATAGGACCATGAAGCAGAATCCATGAAAAAATGCTGCTTGCTGGTTTGCTTGCCTATGTTTAGTTAGCTTTTTTAAAAATACGGGCCTATTACTTACCTAGGGAATGATACCGCCCACTGTGGCTGGGTCCTCCTATACTAATTAACAATTAAGACAGTCCCACATAGACATGCTCACAGGCCATTGTGATTTAGGCAATTCCTCAATCCAGGCTTTCCTCTCAGATGACTGTAGACTATAGTGAGTTAACAATTAAAGGTATCCACAACTCCTTCTGAGGTTCCTTCTGAGGGCTGTAAGAAGCCCTCAGGCAGCACCCCAGCTTCTGGTAGATCTCTATCAGAATGATTTCCCCTGGCTTCTTGATGCATCTTCCTTGTCTGTTCCTTCATCTTCACAGTACCCAACCTACACTGATGTTTCCCTGTTATATAAGAACACGTTACGTCAGAACATATACTAATCCCCTCTTCTATATTTCCAAATAAGGTCCGATTCTGAAGTGCTGGGGGGTTAGAAGGATCATGAGTGTGGAAGGGTGTGCTCTCCTGTGAAGTGACACTCTGAAGGTGACATTCTTGGTGTGTGGCCTGTGGCTCCTTGCCAGAGACAAGGGAAGGAAGGAGCACAAGTATAAATGAACACCTACCAACATGCCAAGCCCCTACCTTCCGCTTACTTTTGAAGCTGACCCTCATTATCTTGTATTGGAGGGAGGAGGAGGCTGGGGGTCTCCCTTCATGTATCTTAAAACCCTGGTTCCTCAGATGCCAGTGTATTACCCAACTCACTCAGGGCCTTGCTTGGT
The DNA here is from genome assembly GCF_021556685.1 of Rattus norvegicus. Classification (NCBI taxonomy): domain Eukaryota; kingdom Metazoa; phylum Chordata; class Mammalia; order Rodentia; family Muridae; genus Rattus; species Rattus norvegicus. Next base: position 54,445,287 of record NC_141552.1, on the reverse strand, counting down.
ACAGGGTTCCCTGAATACCTATTCCCTGTAGGTGCCACCCAGCCTCCCCATCTAGATTCCTTGTTCTGGGAATCCGGGGAAGAACAAAATCCCCGTTCATGGCTATTCCTGCCCCTCCTTCTCAGCGAGTGGGGCACCCACACTTAGCAGCTCACCAGGAGTTTTCTAACAGTCACACTGAAGACTATTTATATTCATGTGTGTCAGTTTGGACTGCAGAACTTGTTTAAAATTCAAGTCCCTGGGCTGGGGCTGGAATTCAGTAGAGCATTTTCTAAGCATCTACAAGAAGTGGGGGGAAAGAGAGAAAAAATTCTAGAAATTTCATATAAAAATTTAGTTTTCTGGATTTTTTTTTTTTTTTGGTTCTTTTTTTCAGAGCTGGGGACCGAACCCAGGGCCTTGCGCTTCCTAGGTAAGCGCTCTACCACTGAGCTAAATCCCCAGCCCCTAGTTTTCTGGATCTTTTTAGAAAGCATTAAGTTTGATGAAATAGGCCCCCATCTCCCATGGTCTGAACCTATGTCAGAGCTGCCCCTTCATCACAGGACATTCTCTAGAGTCTACCCATTCCTGTCATTCTCCCAGAGCCCAAGATCATGTGACATCGAGCATCGACTAGTATCTCCTTACTGCCTCACATGGGGTGTTGATTAGTATCTCCTTATTGCTTTGCATCGAGCCTTGATTAGTATTCCCTTACTGCCTGCCCGCCCTCCTTCTGTGCCAATGCTTGTAGCAAAAGGTTTCTCATGCTTTTATCTGAAAGTGATGCTTAATCTTCTTTATCAACTTGATGGGATTTCAAGTCACCATGGAAACACACCTCTGGGGGAGATATCCCCAGAAAGGTTTAACTAATCAGAGAAGACCTACCCTGAATGTTGGTGTCACTGAATACAAAGGAGAAGGCTGAAGAGTAGCATCCATCTCTTTCTGCTCCCTGACTATGTATCCTGGGTAACCAGCTACCTCACACCTCTGCCATCATGGCCTCCTTACCATGAAATACTGTATCCTCAAGCCAAGGGTCAAAGTAAACCTGGATTTGTGTCTGGTATCTTGGAAAGCAATGAGAAAAGTAACTTGTGCACTGAGTCGTTCTTGGTGGCTCTAGTTTGAGGGAAAATCCATGCAAGCATTTCTCAGTTTATTGAAGCAAAGACTCCTCCTGCTTGGACATTGTCTATGACCAAAAGGAGTGTGAGCCATGAGCCACACTGTGGCTACTCTACTTGACACTGTCACCTGTTCAGCTTCTGAAGATAGAAGCAAGGAGTTGGGGTGTCCTTACCAGAGAGAACTGACATCCTGCTCCACGAGGAAGATGAGCAGGGTGGTGGTACTTAAACTAAACTAGACCCCTCCTTCTAGAACTGACTGGGTAGAGCGAAGTAAAGGCTGCCTTGAATTCTTCTCCTGCCATGGGCGGTCCCCAGAAATAAATGTATTGATGGAGCTATTGGAAACCCCAGGGGCTGCCAGTGAAGGCCCGGCAAGTACTCTGTGTATTTGGGGCTAATGGGGGTGAGCTTGATGTGGGAGAGCTGGCTGAGAAGGAAGGCCAAGAGATGTAAGCAGGACTGTTGCCGCAAGACAAGAGAACGTGACACCTTGTGACCAGCCAGTGACTGGCATTGAGTCTGGAGAAGCTGGGGCAGGTGCTGCTGTCTGTATGCTTCTCTCCAACATGGCCGCAGACTGTGGCTGGAAGGATTTAAGGAGGTCAGAATGCCCACCTCACTCTCCACAGGGTACTGCCCAGCAGGTCCTCTTAGCTGGGAAAGTACAGTGCCAGCCTATGTCACCTCCTTGGTAAATTGCATTGATGATTCCTTGTATTGATTCTCTTTCTGAAGAAAAGCAGCCCATGGAAGGCACTGGAGCAGTCTTCTCCTGCCACCCTGCCCACATATAAACCCTCCTCGTATCTTTAAACCTAAACTGGCCATTCATCTGCTGATACATGACTGAACCCTCTCATTCAATAAGTATCTGAGTGCCATCCAAGGGCCCATGCCTCAGAATAGGCAAGGCCAGCAGGACTCTACCTCAAGGAGTTCATGATCTTGCTGGAGAGGCAATTGACAGGCAAAGAAAGGAAAAGAAAAGAAAAGGAAGAGAAGAAAAAGAATGGAGGAAGGGAGAAAAAGAAAGAAGGAATGAAGAAAAAGAAAGGAGGAAGAAAGAAAAAGAAGGAAGGAAGGAAGGAAGGAGAGAGAGAGAAAGAGAGAGAGAGAGAGAGAGAGAGAGAGAGAGAGAGAGAGAGAGAGAGCGCCAGCCAGCTTGCCCTGAGCAAGACCTGTGTGTCTTCCCACAGTAAAGAATCTGGAAGGAACCCAGACACACAGGACTGTCTGGTCTCCCTCAGGTGGATCCTATGAGAACATGGTTGCTTGTCAGGAGGCATTGTAGTAAAGTTTGCGATTTCAGCAACCAGTAGGCCAAGGCAGAAAGATGGTGAATTCAAGTCCACCTGGACTTCATAGCAAGACCCTGTCTCAGTCACCTTTCCCCTAAAGAACAAAGCTGTCACTAGGCATAGGTAGAAAGGGTGCCTACAGTCCAGTCACACTGGTTAGCTCTTGTGGTAATCAGTCTTGTGAAAGCCAATACAAGTGTGATTACAGACTTACTCATCTTCCTCCCCAATACTGAAGCTGGCCGCTCTAAAGGCAGCAACCACAGCAGTTTTCTTAGCTTTGGGATTCTTTGTTGGTTTATAAAGCTCCCTTTGGCTTCCTTCCAGGATCAAGACAGTCTTTTAAATGCCTTGTGGAAGTTTCCAAAAAAAAAAAAATTTTTTTAAAGTTAGGGCTGTACCCTATTTCCCTAGGGTGACCTTTGCACACTTCTGATTCATGGATGGTGTTTGCCTGTGGAATGCAGAGCTGAGCCCAACCTGAATACAAAATAAACACCAGCCTGGAAAACAATGTCCAGACCTATGTGTGTGGTGTGTGTGACAGCCGCTGCTGGCAGGTCTCAGTCCCCAGAACCCCTCAGGAATGGGACCAGGACACCCTCACTCAGAGGGTCTTCTATCCCCCTGCAGAGAAGGCTTTCTAGACCCTCTGGGATCTCACAGAAGAATCTTGAGGAAATTAGTGATAAAATACATGTGGGGTGAACATGCCCAATCCAGAATATTCCTGCTAGAGGTGATGTGAGTGTGGGGCTGGCTCTAGCTCTCCTTGGAGTCTCTTCCCATGTCGGATGCCTATTAAGTCTTGTGACACTACCTCAGGCCTCTGAAAGAAGGGTGCTGTCCCACACAGCCACCCAGGGAGTACTTTGTTCATGTGGTCACTCCAGAAATTATTGAAAGCATACCACTCATGACACTTTCTGCCTGATAGCGTTCAGGCCTCGAGGTCTGATTAGGCTGGGGCAGCAGAAGAGAAAAAAAAAAAAGACAGGAAGAGATTGGGCCTACACCTTCCCTGCATCCCTCTTCTCCTCATCCTTCATGGATGTCAGCTCTCACTCTGGGTTGGTCCATGACTCAAAAGAACTCTCTGGAAAGAACCACTGGCCACTCCATACTTGCCTGTGAGGGGCTGAGTCACACTTGCCTCCTGGTTCTTAGGAGTTGTCCCTCAACTTCTCTCAATTAAAAGAGAGTACTTTCTGGACTGAATGGAAAGTTTTGTTCCCATTTGTAGCCGTCACCTCTGTAAAACTGAACTTTCAATAACTTCTCAAGTAGAGAATTGGTCAGAAGTGAATAATTGGTCTATTTCCTCTTGTAGCTTCTATCTAGAGTCCCACATCAATAACTTTGTAATCTTCCTTCATTGATAAATATTTTAAAAATATTTTGTTTCCACTGTAAATATAAAGTGGCCAACTGCCCTTCTCTAGAGGAGGCCTTTTGTGCTGTAAACCTGTATTTCCTAAATAGTTGGTATACTTTTATGTGTGTGGGGAAAAAAATGCTGGTCTTCAATACATGTGAGAATCCCAAAGAAGTAGGCTCTAATGTCAGTGAAGACTTGCTAGCAAGAGAGAGAGCAAAAAGGCAGAGAGAGAGAGAGAGAGACAGAGACAGAGACAGAGATACAGACAGAGAGACAGAGAGACACAGACAGACAGACAGACAGACGGAGAGCTTCCTACTCCCATGACCTTAATATAGGCGTCCATCAGAAGCTGTGGCCCAGATTATAAAGGTATATCTTCCCGCATCAAAAGATCTGGATCATGGGGTATCCCTACAGAGTTCTGACTAGAAGTGGGGTTTCCTCTTTGAGATGAGTTTTCCGCTCTCCCCTCTTCCCTTGTGTTTACACTTTTTGTCTGGTGATTTATTGTTTCCTGCCATCACCAGCAGCATCGGGGAGTGGCGCTTGGGCTCCACCTTCGCCGCTCCATCCCTGCTAACTTTCCTCTTGGGCACCAAGGCGGTGCCAAGTGCCATCACAAACCTGTCACACAGCTGCCACCACCGCACAAACTGCTGTGACCTGCCAAGGGAGCGGTGGGAGAACTGGATCTCAAATGATTTACTTAAGAAAAAAAAAAAATCCCTCACAGTCGTGCCTGTTCATTTGGGTTAATTCTAGATGTAGTCTAGTTGACAACCGAGAACAGCCATCACAGGAGAAGGCAGAAGAAAATAGCCATCTAGGAAAGAGGGGGCTGATAGTACAGTGGCTAAAGCCCTCAGGAATATGTAGGAGACTAAAACAGAACTGTAAGGCCATGTGCAGGGGCTCACACCTGCAATCCCAGTGGTAATATAGGAGGAGCACCAATAGTTTTAGGATAGCCTGGGCTACCAAGTAAGTTCCAGGCAAGCCTGGGCTACAATGAGACCCCGAAGGGAAAGAAACAGCAAACCAACCAACCAACCTGAAAGGAACAAGAAAGATCCATGAATTGCTGACACAGCAGAAGAAAGAAGCTTACCAGGAATCCTTAGGGAGTGTCCATGTATAGTGTGCTGTAAAATCTCCCTTCCTGGTCCTCAAGAGAGTGTAAGATGCTTTGTTTAAAAAAACAAACAAACAAACAAACACAAAGGACTGGAGAGGTGGCTCAATGGTTAAGAGTGTAAACAACTCTCGAAGAGGCCAGGGGTTTGGTTCCCAGAACTGACATCTGACAGCTCACAACTGCCTGTGACTCCAGCTCCAGAGAATCTGAGGCCCTCTTCCGGCCCTGGGCACACGCACGCACACGCACGCACACACACACACACACACACACACACACACACACACACACACACATAGTTAAAAATAAGACAGCCTTACTGAGGTGGTGGTGGAGCATGCCTTTAATCCTAGCACTTGGGAGGCAGTGACAGGTAGATCTGGGAGTTCCGGGCCTACCTACCTAGTCTACATAGTGAGTTCCAGAACAGCCAGGGCTACATAGAGAAACCTTATCTCAAAAAAGAAAACACTCCCCAAATAATGATGATGATAATGGTGATGGTGGTGGTGGTGGTGATGATGATGACGATGACAATGACAATGATGATGACCATACCTTTTAAATGCAGGACTGGAGGCTGTGTGTAGTGGTACATATCTATAATCCCAGCACAGGTGAGGCTGAGATAGGAAGATGGTAGTTTTGAGACCAGCCTGGCTGAGAACCCAAAGATGTGAAACTGCAGAAACGTCGTGTTGTATCTGGGTTTTCCCCTAGAAAATGCTAACACGATCATCATCATCACCATCAAGCTCCCTTAGGCTTGATGAAAATTGTAAGGGTAGTAGCAAGTCCCAATGCTACTGGGCCTGGTTGGTGCACAACCGTGACCCCAGTTCTGGGGAGGCTGACACAGAGGATGAGTCTGAGGTCAGTCTGGGCCGCATAGAGAGTTTAAGGGCCATCTGGGCTACATACTCTGCCTCAGGGACAGTAAAGAGACACCCCTGCTGCCTGCTTGGAGCTCCTATGCCTCTTGCTAATATCTGGCTTCCCAGGGCCGCTAGGCTTGTGGTTGTTTGGGGGCACAGGGGCTCATGGAAGTCCTCCTGGCAAGGTCCGTCCCTGCCCTTCCTACAGGGATGCCTGAGTTTTACTTCTGGTACAAGTCTGCTTTCCCCGGCTCCACCCCACGTGATGTCGAAGCTAGCTGAAGCCGTGCGATTTTCCCAGCACATTCCATTTCGTTCTGGCTTTACCACTTTGCTAGTTTAACTTAACCTTGAGCCCAGTTGGGCACACCTCAGCTAGTTCTGTCCCACATGTGACCCCTGACTAACTGGGATTGCTGGAGGACCTGGCTCCCAGCTGCCTTACTTTCCTGAGCTCACAGGGACCAGCCCGTGACCCACACGATCTACTGAGTAACCAAGCAGGAAGGAAGGGAAGGAGGGTGCCCTCGGAGCCTCTCTGCAGCTTGGTTTGCCTAACACCTGCCAGGCCTGCCAGCGACCCCTCGCCTCCCTCACGTCCTTGTAGCTTGCTGGCTCTCCCGGATCTTTCTGCATCTTTCATTTTTGTTTTGTAAGGGAGAAACACAAAGAATAATGACACCCACACCAGTGTCTCTGATTGCAAAAGCACTTGATGTCCTTGATTTCCACCCACCCCAGTCCCACCCGTGGGGTTTTTTTTTCCCGTTCCCTGCTCCTTCGCCTGAGGCACCTGGGGACTCCATTCTCTCCCTTCATCCTGTGAGTGATTCTGTGTCTTCTCTTTCCAGGATCCCACAGAGAACGGTGCTGGAGCCCCTGCAGAGACTCAGAAGACAGATGCTGCTATTGAGCCACAGTTCAAAGTGGTAGACTGGGACAAGGTAGCTGGCACAGGGCATTGGGGATGACTGGGGTTACAGGGGATGGGGATGGAAGCCACGATGTGTGCCCAGGGAAGATGGAGAAGAGACGCTGGTGCTCACAATGCCCAGGTGTGACCTGGGGTGACAAACCTAGCTGCCTCTGTTGGGGCTGGGGCCGGGGAGAGGGGTTGCTGGTGGGAAGCTGGGGGAAACACTATGAGATGGCAAGAAACTCCCCCTAAGTAACCTGGACTAAGACAGGTCTCCTGACAGGAGGCCTGAAGCTAGAAAGGGGGCAATAACAGGGTTGATATGCCCACCCTGGCCAGTGTACATGGCAAATCTGCTCCTGGCACCTATGCTCACTCAGGAGAGTCCCTTGTGGGTAAAAAGTCCCGGTATCTGCAAATATTATGTGGCAGAAAGGGCCAAGGAAAGCTGAAGGCATATACAGAGTCTTACACTTCGTTTAGAGTAGAGACCACACGGATGCTAGCTGCTGTGAGGCGAGCTCTGGAAGCATGAGCAGAGGCTCCCTATAGAGAAAAGCAGCATCGCCCAGAGGGTCTTGGATGAGGATCAAGCTGGGATGTTAGAAATAACGTCCCTCCATCTGGGATCACGGCACTGCCCCCAGTTGTTATCTCTTGGAATAGACATGAGTGTGCCTGTCTCCAAGGGCCTGGCCTGTGTGCTCTCTGCCTGCAGTGGGCATCAAGGCACAGAAGCACACGGAACAGCCACCCCTCTCTCCTCAACCCAGTCATGACAGCATGAGGAGGTGCCGGAAGCATTCCAGGTTACACAGGCGATCAGAGAAGGGATGTGGATCTCAAAGGAGCTTCTGACAGCCGGGCCCCTTTGACTAGAAGTCTCCAGTCTGTGGCTCCAGGACTTAGAGATCCCCTGTCTGTAAGGACCACCCCTGGAGAGCTCCCATGATAAAAAGATGGCGATTCCAGCTTGAGACGCTGGGAGATTATTCCATGCCTCTATCGCCTCCAGAGAACCATGGAACCAAGAAGAGAATGGGCCACCAAGAGGAAGGAAAGGCTTGCTCACATCACATGGAGAGCCTTTTGTGTTTCCAAAAAGAACCCACTTCTGCTCCCATTCCTGGAGGGGCTGTAATTACTCTCCTCACTGGAGACTAGAGGAGATGGGTGCTTAGTACACGGGGGCTTCTCTAGTAATGTGGGGGCTTTAGGATTGCTCTGCATATGGCTGGAACATATGAGGAGCCAAGGACACCGGCAACTAGAAATGGGACTTTGCCCTGGAACAGAAGGGGCTTTAATGTGGACAAGGGTTTGGGACAAGCCAGTGTGTCCTCATTCAGGGCTGTGACTAGCCAGTGGAAGGTACTATAGGCACAAATCCTCTTAGCCAGCACCAGTGAGATTAACTAAGGGCTTGACTCTTGGGAAGAACAAACTGTAAGAGAGCTCACTGGGACAGTGTGGCAGCCTATGCAATATTTCACTAACAAGTTGCTGTGGTTTACAAGTTGGGGACAGGACACACACACACACACACACACACACACACACACACACACTCTTCACCCCCTGCTCTGGAGAGGTCCCTCTGCCTACCATGGTTTTTCTGAACTCTGGTTCAAGGCTGACCTTCAGTCAACATTATGTGAGGCAAGAAGAAGATCTAGTTCACCAGGGCTTTATTCCACCATTACTAGCAAAATGAGGGAGAAGGAGAACTCTACAAAGGGGAAACAGGAACACTATACAGAGCAGAAGAGGGTGCCATCCCTTAGCTCACTCCCAGCCTAGCTCCTGGCAAATTGGAAATCAATTTCCCCACCTCTTTCACATTGTGTGTTCTCTCTCTCTCTCTCCCTCCCTCTCTCCCTCCCTCTCCCTCTCTCTCTCTCTCTCTCTCTCTCTCTCTCTCTCTCTCTCTCTCTCTCTCTCCCTCTCTCTCTCTCTCTCTCCTCCTTCCTGTGATCCTGGACTGAGAGAAAGGAATAAGAAGGGGTCCATACTACTCTGGAAGGAACACCTTCCACCTGAGTCCCCTAGTGCTGTCCCCACCCCAGCCCATGCACCTGAGCAAAGCCATCAGAGTGCCAGCTTCCTAGTGGAGTAAAGAGTGTTCTCTCCTCCCCTCTCCTCCTTTTCTGCCCTCCCTCTCCATTTTTTTTTTGTTTTTGTTTATTTTTTCCCCTCTCAAAAGAGTCCCCCTGCTGTCCCACCACTGAGTCCCCACCCCCCTGCTGTCTCACCACCCCAGCCCTCCCCAGCTCTTTGGGAAGAAAGAGACTACGAGCTATCAGCTCGTTTGTTTCTGACCTGGTCAGGGTGGGTCAGAGTTAAGCAGCTGTGGAAAGACACCAACAAGGCAGTGGCTTTGTCTCCCCCACAGAGGGTCTGCAGGCTAGGGGTGAGTCTGCTGCATATTCAAGGGGAACCCTCTGCATGCTGCCTAGGAAGAGAGCCATGAGCTGCTAGGGTCTAGCTTCTCTGGCCCTAAAAGTGGGGGAGCCAAGTGGGTCAGGCTGGAAGGAGTGAAGAGAAGCTGGACTGACTGCTGGGTTAGGGGTGGAAGAATCTGAAAAGGCTGCAGAGAGGAGCAAGAGACGCTGGTGCCACACTGTAGGAGGCAAGGTCCACCAGACGTTCAGGCTCCGTGTGGAATTTTACCAGAATGATCTAGATTACCTCTTAAATCTCTCAGTTGAGTAGGACACAGGCTTCCTTAGGAGGCGGAAAAACAAGGCTGCAACTTCTTCCCACACCCAGATCTTCCCACGCCCAAATGTCTTCAAGACCCCAGCTGACCTGGTACCATAGTCCCCTTCACTCTTGACTCCTGGACACACCTCCCTTCAGCCTGCCTCGATTTAGACTCCCTACTGTGTTCTTTTCAGAGACCTCCCTGGTTGGCCTTCTGTACCCATTGCATTTTGGAAGGCAGGAGAGTGCCAGCCTCCCTCCCAGGAAGCAGGTAGAACAGATGGGATTTAAAGGGTCTGCTGAAGCATCTGCCCTGGGAACCTCTAGACAACAGATGAGCATCCAACTAGCATAGCTTCAGGTGGTTTTTCTTTTTGAGACATACTCTCTCTATGTAGCCTTAGCTGGCCCAGAGCTAAGTAGCCCAGGCTAACCTTGAACTCATATAGATCCACCTGCTGCTGCTTCCACCTCCCTGAGTGCTTGGATTAAAGGTGTACACCATTGTGCCTGACTGAATAACAATTTTGCTGTTGAGTTTGTACTTGAGCCAAGCATTTTTCATGAATCATTTGTAATTTAACTTGCTCCTGTTAACAATGTCAGGGGCTAGCCAGGAGTGGTGGCATGTGTGTCTTGGGAGGCAGAAGGAGTTAGATCTCTGAGTTCAAGACCAGCCTAGCCTAACAATTGAATTCCAAAAGAGCCAAGATTACACAGAGATACCCTGCCACAAAGGAAACCAGCTAACCAAATAACAAACAAACAAATAAAATGCCAGGAGCCAAAGCATGTAATTTATGAAGTGGAGCCAAAGTCTCCTGCCAGTGTTACTTGGCCAGCAGCTAAGCACACTTACTGACATGTTAACCGCAGATGAGCCACAGATAAGCAACCCAGACAGCAGGCTAGCCACAGGTGAGCCCCTTTCTCTGTACGGCCTTGCGTATATCTTGAAATCCTTTCACCTCTACTCTGGCCCACAGTGAGTCTCCCTGAGCCCTATAACTGGGAGAGGGGAATTACAGAAAGGAAGGACAAAAGCAAACAGCATTTGGAGGCATCTACAAAGTGGCTACCTATTCTTCCTTATCCTGCCTCAAGTTAAGCCAAATTCCAGCATCATCAGCTTCCTCACTGTGGCAAGACTCTCAGTAGACATAGGCTACCCTCCCCCCTCAAGAGACAGGTAGAAAAGCATCCAGCCAGACGTATCGCCAATCAAAATGCATCCAGGCAGCTGGGGAGCTAGCTCGTCCAAAGCATGAAGAACTGAGTTCAAGTGCCAGCATCTACATATATGCATCTGTAATCTCAGTGCTTGAGAGAGGTAGACAGCCAATCCTTGTGAGCCAGCCAGTCTAGCCAATCAGTAGACTCCAAGTTCAGTGAGAGACTGTCTCAAAACAGACAAGTAAATAAATGAATGAATTAATAACATGAAGATGCCTAAGGTCTACCTCTGGCTTCCACACATGCATGCACATAGGCGCATTGGTACTCATACACATGTTCACGCACAGACACATACAAGCACACATGAACATCTATCTTCACACTACCTAGACAGTGTAGTGGTCAGTGCCTCCAAGTCCCTCCCCTGACCCCGATACCATATGCATGACCTTTAACATCAGGAGTTCCTAGGGCCTACAGAGCTGCCAATGTGCTGATGTTGTCCAGATGGGCTCTATTCTTTGCAGGTTCTAACGTAAGTCAACAAGAACTTGGGTCAGAACAAGGGTACCATGTCAAACCCACACCCATGAAACGATACAACTCCGGACTGTGAGCTCTAGCTTGGCTCACATCTGGTTATTCCACCAACTCCCCAGACTCCATATATCCTGAGTAGAGAGACACTGAGTACCAGAGGAGAAGTCAGGTGATCCAGAGCTACCCCAGGGGTCTTGAGTTTGTCCCTCCTCTTCTGCTCTGGAGAGGTCTGCACCAATCCTGACAGGACCACAGCCAACCAGCCTTATGCTCCAGCTAACAGGAGGCACTGCTCCAGAATCCTCACAGCTCTGCGCTGGGGGACTCACAGCTGAGAGCCCCTGACTTCACTGATTGGCGGTCTGGGTCTCCAGGTGCTAAGAACTCAGGCTCTGAGCTCCGTGCTCAGAGTCGGGTCCAATGGTAGCATCAGCGCTGAGCAGTCACCCTTCACTGTTATCACCTGTAATGGGAGGTTATCACAGTCCCCAACCATCTGTAGATTAAGGCTTAGGGCAGATAATGAATATGCAGGGAGGCCCCAGGGTTGCTCATCACTGGGATGTAGAAAAGGCAGCCAGGAACTCCTAGGGAGCTTTCTGTCCCTTCAGGTCTCTCCCCACTGGCCCATGGCTTCCTCTGCCTCCTTGGCTCAGAATGCTGCCCTAGAGTGGATGCTCTGGGCTTCACTTGACTTCCCCTTAAACAATTGCTTGAGCTCATGGCAGTGGGAGGATCTACTGGCACCAGGCAGCTGGCACCTCTTGCTCTTGCTCCCCTGGGGAGAAGCAGCCCCTAAGCACTTGCTGGTAGATTGAGGCAGCCCCACAGGAGTGTCCTTTGCTGCCCAGGAGAAAGGGAATCTAGGGAATGAGAAGGAAAGCAGGGGCAGCCCCTCCTCACCCTGGCAGCAGGCCCTCTGCCCACTCTCTGGGTAGCAGGCTGCCCTTTCTTTCCGCTGCACGCTGCTGCCAGCTGCATTCCTGGCATAGCCAGGAGCAACCTCCCCCTTTCTGGCGGGGCAGGGGCAGAGCTGTGTTGGGGGAAGGGCACGGGTACACAAGATGCTGGGCCTAAACACTCACAGACTTGCATCTGCATCCCAGGCCCAGATCTGTGGGCCACTGAGGAAGACCCCCAAGCCCGGCAAGCAGAGTCTCTGAGCTTACCCTCATTTCCATCCACACAGCCCTGCACTGAGCACTAGACTCGCCTGTTATGCATATCAGGTCCCACGGGCTCAAAGTGAGGGGAGCCATGGAAGTCTCCAGATGCCTGGGAGCCGGAGGCATGACCTGTGTCCTATTTTTCTCTCCTTTCCCCCACCAACCTCCTACTGTGGCCCTAGACCTCTACAGTGTCTTCCGTCTGTGCCCCAAGCCTTAGACAACATGGAGTTGGAGAACTAGCCCAAGGGGCCAGCTCCGTGGAGAAAGCCACTTGCATGGGAGGGCAGAGGGCCAAGGAAGTGTGCACCTGGTAAAGAAGGAATTAGCTCCTTTCTCCCTCATTAGATTCTACCTAGGCAGTCGGCCAGCATTACCCAAAATCAGCTTTCTGCCAGCAAGTGAGAACCTGTCCTTCAGTAACAAGGACTGGAAGAAAGGTGGGGGGAAAAAGACAGAATGCATGTAGCAGCTAAACCAGGGCCTAGCACTGGGTGAAGGGAGGGGCTAGCACCAGGCGAAGGGCTTGGCTCTTGGGAAACTGTTTTGAGGCTACTACAAACACATATGGTAGCACATGCCTGTAATTCATCACTTGAGAGGCAGAGGCAGGAAAAAAATGTCTCAAGTTCGAGGACAGCATTGTCCACATAGTGAGATCCAGGACATCCAGGGCTATATAACATAACAACACAACATACTGAATACGCCACTCAAGCTGTGAGTCAGCTCAGCCAGTGAGGCATTTGGTGCCAAACCTGGCAACCTGAGCTCGATCTCCAGGACCAATGTGGTATAGGGACAAAACCAACTCCTGGAGACTGTCTTTGACCTGCTAGCACCCTGTGACACACTCTCACAAGAGCTTGTACACATGCATATGCACACACACAAATAAAGGAAATATAATTAAAAAAAAATCAAACAAGCTAAGGGGAGAGATAAGGAGGTTTCCACCCTAGAATCAACCAACCAGGCTCTTCAAGTGCTAGCCTTCTGGGCCTCCATATAGTTACTCCAAGCATAGGAGAAAGTCAGTGGGCTTGCACTTCTGCGCCTGTATGGACATGTCACCTTATACCCCTGTAATAACAGGACAAAGACCCTATTGTAGAATTATTTGCTCTTGGTCCTTAATGATGAGAGGGATGTTTATGGGGGTGCAAGCAAGGCCTTCAGGCTCCAGAGTCAAGTGACCCTTTCTGGGTACCAAGGACGACTATATCAGCAGTGAGGGGCAAAAAGACTACCTCAGCATTGAGGGGTTAAAAAATGGGCAGATCACAGGCAGCCTTGGCACTAACTGTAGGAAGCAACCTGCCATGTGTAGAAGATGTCAGGGCCTTCTGGTCTACCTAGACAGGTCAAATGGGCAACAGGACATCAAAGGGCAGACCACCACACAGAGAAACCCTGTTTAAAAACAAAACAAAGCAAAACAAAAAATTGCTCAAACCTTTGCTGGGTAGAGAGGAGACCCACCTGGCCACACCTCTGAGTAATAATTATAATGTTTTTAAGATTTATTTATCATGTATACAGCGTTCTGCCTGCGTGTGCACTTGTATGTCAGAAGATGGCCTCAGATCTCATTACAGATAGTTGTGAGCCACCATGTGGTTACTGGGAATTGAACTCAGGATCTCTGGAAGAGCAGTCAGTGCTCTTAACCACTGAGCCATCTCTCCAGCCCAGTGTTTTGGTTTTCTTAATTGCATGCATTTATTGGGGTGCATATGTGCGCCACAGCACTTGTGTGAAGGTCAAAAGACAACTTGGGGGAGTCAGTTCTCTCCTTCTACCATGTTGATCCCAGGGACTGAGCTCAGGTCATCAGTGCCTGAACCCACCGAGCCATCTCACTGACCCTAAAGAGTTGTTCTCGCAAATACCTAAGGCCAAATTGAATGCACAAATGAAACTTAGGCATATGGGTGTCATGTGGATCATAGAAGATCCAGGGCTCCGGTCCAAGACAGGTAGTTATAAAATAAAAGATGGAGGGATCGGGACCCCCGTTGAAGGAATCGGAGAAAGGACTGGAAGAGCTAGAAGGGGCTCGAGACCCCATATGAACAACAATGCCAAGCAACCAGAGCTTCCAGGGACTAAGCCACTACCCAAAGACTATACATGGACTGACCCTGGGCTCCAACCGCATAGGTAGCAATGAATAGCCTAGTAAGAGCACCAGTGGAAGGGGAAGCCCTTGGTCCTGCCAAGACTGAACCCCCAGTGAACGTGATTGTTGGGGGGAGGGCGGCAATGGGGGGGAGGGTGGGGAGGGGAACAGCCATATAGAAGGGGAGGGAGAGGGGTTAGGGGGATGTTGGCCCGGAAACCGGGAAAGGGAATAACATTCGAAATGTAAATAAGAAATACTCAAGTTAATAAAGAAAAAAGAAAAAAAAAAGATGGAGGGATCACCCAGAGGCAACAGCTAGGAGGGAAATCCAAAGACATCACTAAAAATCAGTGATGATGTTGATATAAAGTGTTTTGAAGTAGTAATTGGGCTACCAGCCTTACATAAGAAACTGAGCGGCTCTGAGAGGTACAGACAGATACTTGCTCAGAGTCTCACAGCAGATGAGCAACAAGGCCACAATTTTAATATGGGCCCCTGACGTTAACGTCATTGCTGTCTACTGTCTGGACTCCAGAAGAATCTTACTCAGTACACTAAGTCATCAGAAATATCCAAGTACTTCTCCTTTCCCACAAGTAAGGCCTCTGATGGACTCTGGCTCTGTGATCCTATGGGTAAAACTTTGGACACATTTCTTCACTATATGTCCATGTTAACCTATATATAATTCTCATATCGTACTCTGTGAATCAGAACACAGATAAAGCTGTGTGTGAGAGGTGAGAGAGAGAGAGAGAGAGAGAGAGAGAGAGAGAGAGAGAAATACAAATAGGATTTCTGGGGACTGGAGAGATGGCTCAGGACACAGATTTAGTCCCCTGCACTCACAGCAGGCAGTTCATAGCTACTTGTAACTCCAGTTTTGGGAGTCTGGTGCCTTTTTCTGACCTCCGTGTTCTCTCTCTCTCTCTCTCTCTCTCTCTCTCTCTCTCTCTCTCTCTCACGCACACACGCACACACGCACACACGCACACGCACACACACACACACACACACACACTGAAACACTAACATGCATAAAATAAATCTTTAAATTTAAAAAATAAATAGTGTCTCTGATCTTTTAGGTTTGTATCATGCGTGTCTGAGGAACAGCTGGTCGGCAGACGACCAAGTCCTAGCTCTGAATGGAGTGTCCTGTTAAGTCCTCAGCAGGTTCCTTTCTGCAGTCACAGAGCAATGTCAAGGAACTTGTCTGTCATGTGGACCACAGTTGTTCTCAACTCCAGACCTGTACCTGTTCTCTCTGCCGTTACCCTCCCCGCCTAGCCAAATCTTCATGTCACAAACAAATCCCAGACCACGCTCCAAGTCTCCCTTGCTTACCGCTTACCCTAAATATGGGCATTTGTGCCAGTCCTCTGGCCTCTGAATCGTGGCCTCTTTGAATCAGCACTAAACTGTCTGGCTTCATCCTGTTGAATGCACTCTTAACATTCTGTTTTGTAGCTGAAGGAACTGGGTTCCAGAAAGCTCATATAATTTTCTCAGAGTCACACACTGAGGGGTAGAGCCAGGATTTGAACCCAGGATTGACTCCAGAGTCTTCATGCTAAGCACCAAGCTGTGTGAAACAAAGGTGGTTTCTTACATGCATGTTGACTCTTCCCAGCACATGCCACACCCATGTGTACACTCACAAAAACCAAGTGCTAAACAACTGATTGAGTGAGTGATTACTTCAATGAATGGGTGAGTGAATTATTCAGGGCAACGTCAAGAAGAAAGTCTGCACTGGAGGGAAAAGGGTCCTGTTCGTTTATGATACAGGCAAGGGCCTCTTTCGTTTATGGTGTAGGCCCTAGCAATGCAGAATATACTGGGTTCTGTATGTATGGAGTCCAGCATGAGCTCTTAGACATCAGCACCAGGTTTCAACCTGTCTAACTCTTGACACTGTCTGAGTCATTAGGTGAGCTCTGATGGCAACTCCAGACTCACCATACCAACTTAGCAACTCCAGTGGGAGGAGCCAGCATTAATGGTTCTTGGCCTAAGCTTGCTTGGTCTGATCTGGATGCCACATCCTGGGGCTGGAAGGGGCAGTATGGTTAGGTATGGATTTCCCTCTCCCAAAGCCACTGTGTGGGTGGTGCTAAGGAACAGGATGCTGTAACCCAGATGCAGAAATGGATATCAGAATCCCAAGGTTTCCTTTGTCTCTCGCAGGACCTGGTGGACTGGCAGAAACCTCTCCTGTGGCAGGTGGGCCACTTGGGGGAAAAGTATGATGAGTGGGTTCACCAACCTGTGGCCAGGCCCATTCGCCTCTTCCACTCAGACCTCATCGAGGCCTTCTCCAAGACTGTCTGGTGAGCACCATGCAGGGTGTGAAACGGGCTACCCCCTCCTCTGATAATACCGGCAGTTAGGTCCCTCCTTATAATACAGAATATCTGTAAATTCCTGTGGATGGTGGGGCAGGCTATATCCATAATTAATTCCTGCACATGCTTTTATCTCCTAGTGAGTAGCATCCTTCCAATGTGCCTGCACCCGCTCATTTCCAAACTCCTTAAAGGGTTAGAATTAGAAGCCTTTAATGCCCATGGAAACAATTTTCCCTGCAATTAGTCCCTCCTGCCACAAGAGGTCAGTGTCTATATAACTGCCCAGAGCCAGTAGCCATAGCAGCCCATAATTCTTTTCTGCTCAAGATTCATCTCAAGAGACAGGGGCAGACGGACTCACAGCTTCCCTTCTCTTTTCCTCTGCTCTTCACACCATTGTCCCTTTTGGCCACAGCTCTTCACAGTACCTTCCTCCCTCCATAGTTAAAATGTATGCTTCAGGAAGCTGTTTTGTGTTGTCTCCCCCTCCCTCCCTGTATATCTCTCTCACCCTGATGACCCTCCTGCAGGTATAGTGTCCCCATCATCTGGGTGCCCCTGGTGCTGTACCTCAGCTGGTCCTACTACCGAACCCTCACCCAGGACAACATCCGGCTTTTTGCATCATTCACAAGAGGTAACCCTACAACTGGCTTCCCCCTGACTTGTTCCCATGGGTCCTGGAGGCATGAAACCATGTTCTCCATGATCTTGAGTTTCTATGGGCATAGAAAGCCACGTCACAACACTTCAAAGCGGGGCCTACCATGGAAACGAGTCGTCCTCCCCAACCCATAGATACAAAACCGAGCATCACGTTAGCAGAACCTAAACAAAATGGCACCATCAAATGTCACAACAATAAAGAGACACAGGAAGGGAACTTCTCACTGAGATTAAGAACAGAGACTATGCTAGGTGTGGTGGGGACACCCCCGCTCAATCATCGCAGCCCCAGGAGGTGGAGGCAGGAGTACCATTACACAGGGAGGCTATTCTTGTTCTTTTTTTTTTTTTTTTTTTTTTTTTTTTTCGGAGCTGGGGACCGAACCCAGGGCCTTGCGCTTCCTAGGCAAGCGCTCTACCACTGAGCTAAATCCCCAACCCCGAGGCTATTCTTATATACAGTAGCAGACCAGGGCAGCCAGAGCTGCAGTGAGATTCTGTCTCAACTCAGATAACAGAGAATGTACAGCCTAGAATTCCTCATTGAGAGGCTAAGTGAGGACCAGGCATGGTGATGCACTCCTGTAACCCTAACGCTTCAAGAACAAACACAAAAGAATTACTTACTGTAAGCTGAAGGCCAGCCTCATCTACCATAGCATATCCAAGGCTAGCCAGGATTATATAACAAGTCTCTGTCTCAAAAGGCAATAGATGGCAGGCAGACAGACAGGCATGAAAGCAGTATATGAGGTGGCACAGCTGAAGTCAGACGAGTCCATGCTCATATCAGATTGGAGGAGAATGTGGGAGAAGGATATGCAAGCACCACAGACTGTCCTCAGAGCTAAGGGCCTCACAGCAGAAGCTGAGCCCGTGGAGACACCCAGTCCCTTCTACTTACTGTGGAGCCTGTGCCGGACCACGTACTTCCTGGGGCTCCACTATTGTTTTGTCCTCTCAAAGCAGAGGGAACATAGTTATTCCGGAATGTATACATGTGTCAAAACATCACATAGTACATGGTTATGTGCATGGAATATTATCTCCCGGGCTTCTCTAAAATTAATTAAAAGTACAGTTGAGGAAGGGACCGTGGAGATAACACAGTTGGTAAAGTGTTAGTCGCACAAACACAGGTACCTGAGTTTGATCGCAGACTCCATATAAACAGCCAGGCTTGGCGGTGAGCACGTGTGATCCCAGAGCTCAGGAGACAGAGACACATGGAATCCTGGGGTTCACTGACCAGCCAGTCTAGCCTAATTATTCACCTTCAAGTTCTAGTGAGAAAAAAAGTGGATGGCTCTTTTTTTTTTCTTTTCTTTCTTTTTTTCAGAGCTGGGGACCAAACCCAGGGCCTTGCGCTTGCTAGGCAACTGCTCTACCACTGAGCTAAATCCCCAACCCCAAGTGGATGGCTCTTAAGGAGGAGAAACACCCATGGTTGTCCGTCTCTGGCCACATACCTGTAGACACATGTGTGTTCTCACACACAAATGAGCACACAGACACAAAATATGACCTGAAAAAGTTAAATGAGTGACTGGGGTCGCTGTGACCTAGGATGTGGAGACCAGCTATCCCCCAGCCTCTGGTTAGGGGGTAGAGGACAGAGAGAGTTTGACATAGGCTATTATCCAAAGAGCACATAGAACCGAGTTTCTCAGAGCGGCTATTCTGCCACCTTGGTTTACCTCAGCCTCCAGTCACAGTGCATGCCTCCTGGCCAGCTAATCTGCCTGGCACCTCAGGGGCATTACTTTCCCTTGCCTGATCACAGTTTTGTCCCTGACACACACCAGACAGTTTCCTTCCTCCACACACAGAGGCTTCTCTTCATCCCACATCCCCTGAGGGCAGCAAGTCAAGGGCCTCTCACAGCCTTGAGACCCTCAGTTTATCTGCCTCACCCAAGACAGGGTGGGGGATGAGCAAGCTGTGGAAAGTGGCCCCACAACCCAGCCCAGAGCCCAGAGGGTTACGGTGCACATCCCACTAACCACCGTTACCCTTTCGGCCCACGCTGAATAGCTCAGGCACAGCACAGGGCTTGTTACTCAGAGGCCTGCTCGCTGAATCGCCCACTGTCTGCCCAGCACTCCCCTAACAATCACCAACAGTGGCAGAGCAGTCAGGGCTGGTGGCCAGAGGGGGAAGGGGACCCTAAAGCTTTGGCCCAGGTCCCTCTGCTGGATTTCTCCAGAGATGCCACTCAGTACCAGCTCCATCCGGATGGGCAGACTGGGTGATGCTGGGGTGAGGAGGCGGGTGGAGGCTTGACCTATGGGAAAGGGCAGTTCTGCACAGCCGGGACAGTGATTTGAGGGCTCTGCGGCACCACAGGCCTCTGCAGACAGCTAAAATGTGCCTGTGTAATAAAGGTCCAGTGTGGCAGGCTAGTAAGCCTGGGGCCACCGTGCCAGCAGCAGTGGTGTGAGAGACGCACGGCCACGTGCATTCCTCAGCCTTGCAAGGCACAAGTCACAGGCAGGGCAAATAAGAACTCTCAAAGCAAGGTAAAGGAACACTCAGTGGGGTCCCATTGCAGCTGCTGGACAAATGACATCTTCAAAGAAATAAAGAGAGGCTAGAGTATCAGGAAATACTACAAGCTCAAGGGAGACACAAGCTTCAGAGAGGAGGGGACCTAGGGGACCTAGGGGAGCCACATCTCGTGTCCATTCCCAGGAGAAGGGTAATTCCCGAGCACCCGGGGATTCACTTGGAGCCATTTGGGGCCACTAAAGTAACTAAGAACAGCCGGACCCTAGGAAAAGGCTGGTGGTCAGTCCTGCTTCCCATCTACCCAGGCGTTCTTCCCCCCTCAACCACCCTCTGGCCGCTGGGTCTGGGCATGCCTACAGTGTACAGACAACTGGGTCCTTCAGAGGGACCTCTCAATGCTGTCTCCCTCTGAGCCCGGTCTGCTCATAGTGTGGCCCAGATCAAAGTTCATCCAGACACAAACCTACCGTGATCTTTCTCTACCCCCTTTCTCTCCTGACAAGTCTCTGTGAAGCTGCTGTGTTAAGCACTGGACACATAGAGAAAAACTCACTCATAAAAAAAAAACAAAACAAAACTTATCACCACTTTGGGGGCAAAGTTCCAAATGGCATTACAATACCTAGTGCTTGAGAGTGGTACCCAAGGGCAGAGCAGGATGCACAAGCCAGCCGGAAGTGGGTGAAGACATCTGCATGGGCCATGTGGGCTGATCCCCAGGGAATAAAACAGGCAAGGGCACACCAGGGAAGAGAGCATCAGCAAAATCGGGTGTGCGGGAGAAAATGATATGGCACATCTAAGGGATCACTAGTGCTTTGATTTGGTCTCCATACGGGTGGCACGACAGGACTTGAGGGACATGGAATGTTGTGTTTGGGGGACTAGACTTTGGTTAAAGGCTATGAGGTATCACAGAATGACTTACCAAGGTATAGACGCAGGAGTGGAGGTCTGACTCTGCCCTGAGAGCCAATAGGTGGTAAGGTAGTGGGATTCAGAACTGTCGGGGTTGGGGATTTGGCTCAGTGGTAGAGCGCTTGCCTAGCAACCGCAAGGCCCTGGGTTCGGTCCCCAGCTCTGAAAAAAAAAAAAAAAACACAAAAAAACAGAACTGTGACGTAGGGTTGAAGAGATGGCACAGTGGACCAAGAGTGTATCTTGCTCTAGCAGGGGACTTGAGGTCGGTCCCAGCACCCATGTCAGGCAGCTGATGACTCTTCTGTAATTCTAGCTCCAAGAGATCAGACACACACACACACACACACACACACACACACACACACACACACACACACACAAAATAAATATCTAGCTTCAAGAGATCAGACACCTCTGGTTTTCTTGTATGCACACACACACACACACACACACACACACAATAAATATCTAGAAAGAAAATTAGTGAACTAAGCTGGATGAGTGGGTAGACAGATAGATTTAAATTACAGATTGGGCATGGTGGTGCATGACTGTAATTTTAGCACTGAAGAGGCTGTCAGGAAAAACAATGATATACTCTTCCCCCACAAGCCATATGTTTATACGGAGACTATCTCGATAATAAATAAGGAAACAGACAAATGCCAATGGAGTTGAGATTCACATATCGTGAGACTGCTTTAATTTGAACAGCTCAGTAGCCTTCAGTTCAGGCACTACCTCTATCTAGTTCCAACTATCCTAACGCCTCAGAAGGAAACTCAGTTGCTCCCTATTCTCCACCCTCCTCCCCATAGTAGCCATCACTCTTTCTGTGTCCACGAATGTACTTGGTCTGGACTTCCACATAAATGGAAGCAGGCACTCTGTGGCCCCTGCCTGTGGCTTCTTTCACTCTGCCAAGAAGATCCAAAGTGGGTGGGGTGGCAGGTCCTGATCACTGCTGGAAGTAGGGAGGACGATAACTTAAGGCTTTGGTAACGTGTGGGTATCCCCAGAGGAGGACACCCCAGTGACTAGCCTGGAGGGGTGAGGGCCAAAGAAAGAGGAAGATAGTCAGCTTCATTTGGGAAGGGTTAGTTCTGGGGTCCTGTGTACAACATGTGGAGATACACAGTGACAAGCGTCCGACCAGAGGTGGGGTGGAAGCGCAGATCTGGGGGTTACCAGTCTGTGAGAGTTTGGAGGGTGAAGGCTTCAATCCAAGGTTCAGTAGTTTCCACAGTAGAAGCCTGAGAGGAGACATCATCCCATCACTTGACTGATGGTGGCACACAACTCAAAATCTGCTTAAAAACAAACAAACAAACAAACAACGGAAAACCCGCTGAACTATCTCTTTATGGGTGAGATGTGTGCTACGAGGATATTTTTTGAGACAGGCTCTTGTTGTGAAGCCCAAATTGGTTTTAAACTAATGATCCTTCTGCCTCGGCGCCCCAGTTATTGGAATTACAGGTGTGCACCACTATGTTTGCTTAAGATTATATATAATGATTTATTTATTTAATGTATGCGAGTACACTGTTGTTATCCTCAGACGCACCAGAAGAGGGCATCAGATCCCATTATACATGGTTCTGAGCCACCATGTGTGTACTGGGAATTGAACTCAGGACCTCTGGAAGAGCAGAGTCCCTTAAGATTATATCTTATGGGGTTGGGGATTTAGCTCAGTGGTAGAGCGCTTGCCTAGAAAGCGCAAGGCCCTGGGTTCGGTCCCCAGCTCCGAAAAAAAGAAAAAAGAAAAAAAAAAGATTATATCTTATTATATCTATAAGAAGGGTATTTTAAGAGAGAGACAGACAGAGACAGAGACAGAAAGAAGAGAGAGAGAAAGAGAGAGAGAGAGAATATGTAGCTAAATCAGTAGTGAGGAAGAGGGATGTATAATTAATTTCCTAATTGCTCTGACACAACGCCTGACAAGAGCTATTTAAAGGGAAGGATTGGGTTGGCTCCAAGTTTGAGGCTAGCACATCAAGGCTGGGAGGTCTTGGAGCAGGGGCGTGGATCCTCTGGTCATTCATTCCCACAGTCAGGGAGCGGAGAGATGAGAGCTGCTCACCTCACTTCTCTTCACTCCCGTCCAGGAGACTGCATGGCCCACACTCAGGATAGCTCTTCCCCGCGCAGTATAAATGTTTCTGGAAACACCCTCACAGAAGCACACAGAGGTGTGTTTCCATGGAGATGTTTAATCCAGTCAGTGGACAGTGAAAACTAACCGTCACAAAGGGTAAGCCAAGAAGGTGAGGCAGACGTGAGGGAGCCTTAGACAAGAGCAGAAAGGGCTAGAGTTGAAGTCTCCTAGAGATCAAGGACCAGAGCCAGAAGAGCTGCAGGATGTCATCAGAGGGCTGGATCTTGAGGACTTCAGCCCTGAAGACACTTGTATATCCTCTCCACATCCATTCAAGCTCATCTTTCCCCTCAGACACTGTGGTATCAAGTCTATTGACATGTCTGCATTTAGGTTTTCCTGTCCTTCCTGCCCATGTGACCCTACATCCGTCAGCGACTGCTGCCTGTGGCGACTCTTTCAAGATGGTCTCCTTTCCTTCCCCTGTGCCACTGAGTCACCCTTGTAGGTAGAGATCTGGCATTCAGCCAGAGCTGTGCCTCCTGCAGTCCCCACTGGAAAACGTTGGCTCTCTGACCAATAACTATCTCTCTAGTAAAGAACCCTTCCCAAGCCCTCTACAGATCCTCACGGCCTTCTTCCCACCTTACCACAGGGCTTTTTTGGTGGGGCCTGCCACAGCTACTAGGCACCAAAGGTAGCCTTGGACTCTGGAGCCACCAGGCACAGGTGTGCATGCACCCATTCATCGACCCTGACCACCTCTCTCCCCTGCAGATTATTCACTTGTGGTGCCAGAGTCGGTGTTCATAGGCCTCTTCGTGTTGGGCATGCTTATCTGGACTCTTGTGGAGTACCTCATCCACCGCTTCCTGTTCCACATGAAGCCCCCCAGCAACAGCCATTACCTCATCATGCTGCATTTTGTCATGCACGGACAGCACCACAAGGTGAGCCACACGGGTCCCACCCCAGGCCCCAACAAGTGCAGCCGGATAGCCTCAAAGCCCCGAGGCTATCACCAGTTCCCAGGAGCCTTCCCGAGAGTCCAGCTTTGGGCTGGAAGTGATGGAAACCAAGAATGTTTGAGATTTATCAGAGGAGTGTCTGGGTTGGACACTCTGATCCAGGTAGGGACGAAGTGTGTCAGGGGTGCACATGCTCTAGTGTTGTGCACACCTGCATCACCCAGATCCGTCATCATCTTTAAAGTTCACAACTCGTTCACTCACTCACCCGGCAACGTTCTTGGAACACTCAGGGTATTGAACCAGACTTCAGTGAACAAAACAGACAAAATCCCTCATGCTGGTAAAGCTATCTTCTGAAGATGGCATTCCTGTGTGCCCATTTCACAGGGGAAACTGAAGTTTGGGGACCTTGAGTAACCGAGTAGCCGGCCCTCTGGCTCCCTGTAAACCCTCTTCGACAAAGAAGCCTCCGGTTGAGGAATGGGATGGGGGAAGCATCATGTTCAACTGCTAGGAACCTCTCACCACAATCTGTGCTAACCGCAGGCTGCTGATGTACGCCTCTCCCACACAGCATCAGGCCTCAGTCTCCCAAAAGCCCCTGTAGCAAAGGGCTTGGTATTTGGGCGTTTGGGCTCCTTTAGTAGCTAACGAGTCCCAGAACCCCAGTGATCTTAGGAGATGGCATGCTCTTGGGAAGCTTGCCAGGTCCCATCACGGCTATGACATAAGAAATGGTACACTTTATCTGGGTCTTTCAGGTGTGTTGACCTACGTGTCTCAAAGGAAGCAAATTTGCCAAGCCTTGGCAGGACGGGTCACTCCCTGTTCTTTATAAGAAGTATCACCACTTTGACACGTCATTGCCACAATAGGCCACCAGCCTTGGGCTGCCTCTGACACCCACACCTCTCTGCCAACAGGCACCCTTTGATGGCTCCCGTCTGGTCTTCCCCCCAGTGCCAGCCTCTGTAGTGGTGGCCTTCTTCTATGTGTTCCTGCGGCTCATTCTGCCTGAGGCCGTGGCAGGCATCCTCTTTGCTGGGGGTCTTCTGGGCTATGTCCTCTATGACATGACCCATTACTACCTGCACTTTGGCTCACCTCACAAGGGCTCCTATCTGTACAACATGAAGGCCCACCATGTCAAGCATCACTTCGAATACCAGAAATCAGGTAAGGCTGGGCCTCCCGGCCTTGATTTTTGTTTATTGACATATTTGGCAGATTCAGCCTCAACTAAGAGCCAGGCTCCGTTCAGGGAATGGCATGTACAGAAGGGCTCATTTGTGTAGTCAGCTATACAGAGAGGGGCAAGCAAGGAACCAATACATGACAGATTATCTCAGACAGTGGTGAGTGTCATAAGGAAAAGAAAGCAAGAAAGCATTGGGCTGGGTGGTGGCGGTGGTGCGACTTTAAACCCAGCACTCTGGAAGCTAATGCAGGAAGATCTCTGTGAGTTCCAGGCCAGCCTGGTTTACATAGAGAGTTCTAGGCTAACCAGATCTATATAGTGAGACTCTGTCTCAAACCAAACAGAAAAAAGAAAAAGGAGAAAATTTACCATATATTTAACTAGCATAACCCAAGTATCACGATCTTGTAATTAACATAAAGACATAAGTTAGCATACATTCTTGTATACTGTCTATTTTGTACTGAGAACACATCTCAATTCATATGCTAAATTTTCATCAGAAATACTTGATCTATAAAAATCTGTAATTAAAAAGACAGATTCATGGGGGCTGGAGAGATGGTCCAGTGGTTAAAAGCACTGCTCCTCTTCCAGAGGACCCAAGTTCAATTCCCAACACCAACCTGGCAATTCACAATTGTCTGTGATTCCAGTTCCAGGGGATCTGATGCCCCCACACAGACATATATGGAGGAAAACCACCAATACAACAACAACAACAATAATAATAATAATAACAATAATAATACAGACTTCACCAATATAAGTTGCTTCAAACATACTTCTGAGTTATCCAGTAACTGAGTCAAATATTTGAGTTCACATTGAAACTTAAAATAATTTGAATTGAATGAATGAGTTCTTCCGAGGATCCTAGCCCCACTCCCAGGATTCATTAGCCAAGTGATTCCTGTAGCTACCATACTGGCATGTAAAACCCAAAGAATAAAATTCAAGACACAGGTCTCTGCAGGTGTCACTGGAGTTGAGACCAGATGAAAAGAAGGCAGTGTCTGATGCCTGGGAAGCCGGCTTTCCAGGAACAGCTCCTTGAGGAAGGGAGGGACTTGTCCCAGCAGGGGACAGAGGGAAGCTGGAGGGGGGGGGGTAACCTGGGAACACGGGTAGGGCCAGGCAACCCAGAAACAGGACAAACGGAGAGAGGTGTTTGGTCCTTGGTCCCTGGTGTTAAGTCTTAAGTAAATTTCTTTCTTCTCCTCTGCCAGCAGCTCATCTTCTGCCCTATTTGTCTCCCTCTGCAGGGTTCGGCATCAGCACTAAACTGTGGGATTACTTTTTCCACACCCTCATTCCAGAGGAAGCCGACCCGAAGATGCAGTGACAACCCCTAGACCCTCTGTTCTGCCCTCGGTCCATCCCCAGCCCCTACCCCTGTCCTACCCCCACCTCCACCCGGACCTGCTGAAGTCAGGTTGGCCAGGCAGGATGGGCTCTGTCTAGCCCTGGGGCTTGGTGGAGACCTGAAAGCAGGACCTCCCTTCTGGCTTACTGTGTGAGGATAGCATCCTCTGGATAGCCAAGTGGCCCTTGAGGACTGGCTCATTCCCAAAGAATGATGACCTCCCCATTGGCGTTCCTGCCTACACTTCAGCCCTCAGTGCTATTTTAGGGTCCAGATAATGGTCCCAAGGGGCATGAAGGAAACTGACCCCACCTGTGCCTTAGAACCCTGGGCTCCCGGGGAGCTTCTCCGATGCAGCAGAGGGACCAGTGTCACAGCAGAAGCATGGCGTGCAGGCCTGTGGCCACGTCGTACTCTCCTGCCCTTTCTTGAAAGAGTTTGATGGTTCAGAAGTAAATGAAGGGCTTTTCCAAGAAGAGGCAGAATGATGCCTCCCACAGGCCATTCCCAGACCCCAGGACAGCCATTCTGGGCCTTGCCAACCCCAGATACCAGCTATACTGTCAGCTGCCTCAGCGGAAGTAATCCAGCATTCATCTACCTGGGCAGAGCATGGCGGTGGGTGGCATCCTCTACAAGGCTGACAGGAGCCCTGGCCCTTGTCTTTGGGAATCAACAGAGGCTTTCTCTGTCTCCCCTCTCCCCCAAACCACAAAACTGCTCCCCAACAGAGGCTGGAGAAGTCTGTGTTGGTAAGGGCCCCACCCTAGCCCCGGCCATATTGACCTCCACCTGCACAGGTAGAAATCTGCCCCACTCAGGACCCTCCCAGCAGTGCCTCCTGAAGCCAAGAAGGGGCTTTTATGTGGTGCCTTATTACCCTCCCCTCCTCCTAGACCGTTCTTCCTCATAACCACAGCCCTCACTGCTCCCGAGTCTTATTTATAAACTACATAAATATTCTTAATCTGGCCCCAAATGAAGTAGCTGGTCAGATGGTCCTTTCTAATCCTATGTATTGAGCTTATGTAAAAAAAAAGAAAAATCATCTTGCCTTCCTTTTTGTTCCTTTCTTACCCACAAGCGATTACTACTTGAAACTTGTCAAAAACCCAATGGGTGCAAAGACTAAAGAGAGGCAGTGTGACCAGTCTATGATTTGTACTGTTTACGGTGAAGCTATCTAGAGATTTTGGGATAAATATACAAAACTGCAGTTGTGAAATAAAGATGTAAATAAATTGTATATTTTGAAAAATAAAACATTGAGAAGAAACCAACAAAGACTCATTGGTGTTTGTTGATGGTGACTGGACTCCGTTATGATTGGGAAGGAGGGTCTAGAAGGAGGAAGATGTTATCACACCAAGCAAGTTGTACCCGGTTGCTGGGGAACGGATAATAAAAAGCTGACAGGCTGGGTGTCATGGTGCACGCCTTTAACCCAGCAGAGGCAGAAGCAGGTGGATGTTTGAGTTTAATGCCTTCCTAGTCTACAAAGTAAGTCCCAGGACAGCAAGAGCTACACAGAGAAACCCCATCTCAGACAACAATCAAAAATGAAAGACCAGGGCTGGAGAGATGGCTCAGTGGTTAAGAGCACTGTCTGCTCTTCCAGAGGTCCTGAGTTCAATTCCCAGCAACCACATGGTGGCTCACAACCATCTATAATCAGGTCTGGTGCCCTCTTCTGGCCTGCAGGTACATACATGCAGGCAGAAAGCTGTATGATGTATACATAATAAATAAATAAATGTTAAAAATTTTAAAAAAATGAAAGACCAAAAAATTCCCCGTCCCTCAACAACTATCCACTGCCCACAGTTCCTCAGTATAAACTTTACCTTGGCAGTCATCTCCCTCATCTATGCTGGAATTTTGGCTAACTTGATCTTGTGTAGTCCTATACAGGTGGCCACAGCTGCTGTGAGGTCGTGATTGCAAAGAACATATGCCCCAAAGACAACATCTTACAGCATTCCCCATTCTTTATGCCTCCTCTTCTGGGATGTTCCCTGAGCACGATGATGGGAGGTTAAAACAGATATAAACATGCACTGTAACCAGTCAAAAATGTTTCCGGGCTGGAGAGATGGCTCAGCGGTTAAGAGCACCCGACTACTCTTCCAGAGGTCCTGAGTTCAATTCCCAGCAACCACATGGTGGCTCACAACCATCTGTAAAGAGATCCGGTGCCCTCTTCTGGTGTATCTGAAGACAGCTACAGTGTACTTATATATAATAAATGAATAAATCTTTTTTTAAAAAAAGAAAAAAATATGTTTCCATTGTAATTCCAGATGTGGGGTATGGGACTGCTTCGGCTCATCCACAGCAGCTGACATGATTTGCCTCTCGCTCTAGCAGGGGCTCCATTTTGATAGTAGCAGATAGTTTCGGTGACTGTGTGACTCTGGGAATTCTGGGGACTCTTCAGAGAGTATATAAATGCTAGGGCCCCAAAAGTGTGCTGTTGGTTATTTTGGGGGGAGGGTAGTCCTGTGCAAAGAAGAAACAAGAACAAGAAGAAATACCCTGAAGACCAAACTTGCTCCCCAGGACCGTGATATCCCCCCCCCCCCAAGCAGCAGGAAGTAGTCTAACAATAACGTTGCTCCCTTTCCCTCCTCTATCCTTTTTTTTTCTGTCCTATCTAGTGTTAGGGGGTTGAAACTGGACTAAATGGGGTGGGGAAGGGTGGAAGGAAAAAGAACCCACCAAGTAGCAAATCCCAGCTACAGGGGGTAGCCAAGGACAAAAGCATCTATCCAACCTCAGCAGAAATTCAAGAAAGCGTGCTCAAAAGAACTTTAAATTCTGATCAGAGCAAAGCAAATACACAAGTTGTCTCTTATTGATCTAGCAATTGTCCTTGCCTGATTCGCTGTGAACACCTAGCCCCAGCCAGGTGTTAGCACTCCCCAGACTTTTGGTTCTTTGGGTGTTTTCTGGACGGCAGGTAGACCTATCCCCATTTATTCTGCCCTAATTTTAGCTCTGGACTCTGATCTATGCTTTGAACTTTGTATCCTTTCGTCTCCTTTCTTCTTGTACCCAGAACAATAAGCAACTTGTAGCAAAACCCTCAGCCTGCCTAGAGTCCCTGTACTCTGCTGCCCTCTGGTGACAGCATGCAGCCCTGCCTTGTTAGGAGAGTCCTAGGAGTTCCTGTTTAGAAACCACACTTGTGTGATTCGTTTTAAAACTTCCCGTCTTGTTCTCTTGACTGACTTTCTTGTCTCATCTACTGAGGAGGAAATGGTCACTACCAAATGGATTTCCAAACAGCCTCAGAGACTGGAGTTTCCTTCACAGGTATTCTGCCCAATGAATGAGTTCTATCTATCTATAAGGTATATTACAGAATTAAGTGTAAAGCTTGGAAAAAGCTGGAACTCCTATCTTCGACACACACACACACACACACACACACACACACACACACACACACACGAGCTTGAAGAAGGAAATCGCTTGTTCTGGCTAACACATAAAGGAGGGGATCCTGGTTTCTTTTAGGCTCCCTGGAATGCAAAACCTCCAACGTGGACAACAGTGAAGATGACACAGGAAGTGATTGAGAGGTGAGGCACAGTGGGTGGGAGAGGGTTCACTTTGAGAAGCATTAGATAAACATGCCAGGTTCATCTACTTGAAGATAAAAGACACCAGAGCCTTTATGCATTTGTCACTCCCTTCCCCAGTTGGCTTAAGATTGTCTTCAGGGGCATCACCTGACTTTATTTATAGCCACTCCCATCATCCAACTGTCTTAGTCCATTCTGTGTAGCTAGATCAAAATGCCTGAGACTAGAAGAAAAGATGTTTGGTTTCACCGACTGTTTTGGAGGCTGAAAGTCCAACGTTGAGTAGCCCCACCTTTTGGTTTCTGGCTATGTCACACACAAATTCAAAATGAAATCTTTAAAATTAAAAGACAGTAAATGAGGGGCTGGGGATTTAGCTCAGTGGTAGAGCGCTTACCTAGGAAGCGCAAGGCCCTGGGTTCGGTCCCCAGCTCCGGAAAAAAAAAAAAAAAAAAAAGACAGTAAATGAGATTAAAATTGTGTGCAATACACCAAGAAGAACTACCATAAGGAAGGTGTTTTCATTAAGAGTTTCTATTGCTCTTATGAACACCATGGCCAAAGAAACTTGGGGAGGGTACTGGTCGGTTTTGTGTGTCAACTTGACACAAGCTGGAGTTATCACAGAGAAAGGAGCCTCCATGAGGAAAGCCTTCATGAGACCCAGCCGTAAGGCATTTTCTCAATTAGTGATCAAGGGTGGGAGGACACATTGTGGGTGGTGCCATCCCTGGGCTAGTAGTCCTGGGTTCTGTAAGAAAGCAAGTTGAGCAAGCCAGGGGAAGCAATCCAGTAAGTAACATCCCTCCATGGCCTCTGCATCAGCTCCTGCTTCCTGACCTGCTTGAGTTCCAGTCCTGACTTCCTTTGGTGATGAACAGCAATGTGGAAGTGGAATGGTCGTGATGTTTGTACAGGAATAGAAACCCTGACTAAGACAGGGAGGAAAGGGTTTATTTAAATTCCACATTGCTCTCCATCTTCAAAGGAAGTCAGGGCAGGATCTCAAACAGGGCAGGGACCTGGAGGTAGGAGCTGATGCAGACACCATGGAGGGATGCTACTTACTGGCTTGCTTTCATGGCTTGCGCAGCCTGCTTTCTTACAGAACCCTCCAGGACCACCAGCCCATGGATGGCCCCACCCACAATGGGCTGGGCCCTCTCCCACTGATCACTAATTAAGACAATGGCTTACAGCCGGATCTAATGGAGGCATTTCCTCAATTGAGGTTCCCTCCTTTCAGATAACTCTAGCTTGTGTCAAATTAACACAAAAGTAGCCAGCAGAGAAGGTTTGAAAGAAACACTATGCAGAAGAAATACACAGAGAGAGACATCAGACACTGGGCTTTGAGATTTGCAGAGTCCTGCTTGCTCTTCAATCTGTGTTCCATCCCACACCAGCCCCGGTGGAGGTGGATCAGTGTGCATTCCTGTGTTTATTTTGCCCTGTTCTCCAAACACAAGACAAGGGATGAGTCAACAGATGGGGGAGGAAAGCCAGCTGTTTGCTTCCTAAGCTTTGCAGGTCTTTCAATGATAATTTGTAGTTTCTAGTATCCTCACTGCAAACACAGTATCACTAAGGCCAGAAGTTTGAGCCCACCACCTGCAGAAAGAGCACATGTCCATAACTCCAGCTCCGGGGGCGGGAGTAGCAGATTCTAAGGGCTCACTAGCCAGCCAGTCTAGTTGAAATGGTGAACTCCAGGTTCACTGAGAAGCCCTGTATCAAACAACAAGCTGGAGGGATTGAGGAGTTGATAGCTCAGCAATTAAGAGCACTTGTTGCACAGAGAGAGAGAGAGAGAGAGAGAGAGAGAGAGAGAGAACACTTGTTGCTCTTCAGATGACCCAGGTTTCCACATAGTGGCTCACAACTCCAGGTTAAGGGATCTGACACCCTGCCCTACTTTTGCTAGCTCTCATGTGGTACACGTACATACATACATGCAGGGAAAACATTTGTGTGTGTGTGTGTGTGTGTGTGTGTGTCTGTGTGTCTGTGTGTGTGTGTAAAAACAACTTTAATAAGATAGTGGGAGGCTATGGTGAAGGTTGCTGTGCTGGCTAGTTTTGTGTGTCAATTTGACACAAGCTAGAATCATCAAAGAGGAAGGAGCCTTGGCTGAGGAAATGCCTCCATGAGATCCAGCCATAAGGCATTGTCTTAATTAGTGATCAGTGGGGAGGGCCCAGTCCATGGTGGTGCTGCTATCCCTAGGCTGGTAGTCCTGACTTCTATAAGAGAGCAGGCTGAGCAAGCCATAGGAAGCAACCCAGTAAGCAGCACCCCTCCATGGCCTCGGCATCAGCTCCTGCTTCCAGAGTTCCTGCTCTGACTTCCTTTGGTGATGAACAGCAAAGTGGAAGTGTGAGCTGAACAAACCCTTTCCTCCCAACTTGTTCTTTGGTCATGGTGCTTTGTCGCGGCAATAAACACCCTACTTAGAACACTTGCTCCTCTAGGGGAGCCAGGTTCAATCCTAGCACCCAAATCGTCTTCACAACCATCTGTAAACACCAGTCCCAAGGGATCTGACACCCCCTTCTGGCTTCAGGGGTCCTGCATATACATGGTATACACACACATATGCAAGCAAAACACCCACAAAATAATTTAACATTTAGAATAAATAAGAAGTTAGTGCAATTGAAGAAGACACCTGATGCCTCCCTCTGGCTACCTATACCTGCCTAGGTTAATGTACACACACACACATGAACATACATACACACGAACACACACATACATACAAATGAAGGCACACACACATGAACACACACATACACATGAACACACACATACACATGAACACACACTCGAACACATACATACATATGAAGACATACACATGAACACACACATGAACACACACATACACATGAACACACATATGAACACACACACATGAACACACACACATACACCTGAACACATACACATGAACACACACACACACACACACACACACACACACACCCGATCTCATTCGACTCACTTAAAATGTTTCCAGAATTTTCTCAGTAGGAAAAGATTTCTAGATTTAATTCTGCTCACTTTGCACCATTTTCTAAGTCTTATTAGTTCTGCTTTACAGTTAAATCTACAGGGGCTGGGGATTTAGCTCAGTGGTAGAGCGCTTGCCTAGGAAGCGCAAGGCCCTGGGTTCGGTCCCCAGCTCCGAAAAAAAAGAACCAAAAAAAAAAATCTACAATCCTTTGGGGTTAATTTTTATATAAGGTTTGCGGTTTACAGCAAGTTTGTCCTTAGTTGTTATTCCACTGCCATTTGGATACCAAATATTGCACAAAGAATTTGTAATACATAAACTCTCAAGATTCGCATAACAAACGAAAATAGAGAAGATACAGAGATTCACCAAAGAAGCAATTAGGTGTGGCAAAGAAATCATGAAAGATATTTAGCATCATTGGGCACCAAGAAAATGCCAATTAAAATCACTTTGAGAAGGGGCTGGGGATTTAGCTCAGTGGTAGAGCGCTTACCTAGGAAGCGCAAGGCCCTGGGTTCGGTCCCCAGCTCCGAAAAAAAAGAACCAAAAAAAAAAAAAATCACTTTGAGACATCCACATGCCTATTAAAATAGCTTTCTTAAAAAACAGCAAGATAACAAGACTCTGGTGAGGACGCAGAGAAAAGGGGTTATCTTGCACATTGATGGTGGGATGCTAGTAAATCTGCTTCAAAAGCTTTCATACCGGATGCTTCCAGTTCTAGCAGGTCAGTGCACCCAGTTCAGCTACTGTTATGGTTGACACGACTACCCACTTCTTTCAACAATGGCCTTGGGCAGAGTGGAGGCTGCCTTTTGCCCTAGAACTTCCAAGTGCTGACCTCTCCCCATGGAATCTGGCTGACTACCCCATGAATCCAGTAAGTTTCCACGGAGATCACATCTTTCTTTGTTGTTAATTTGTGTGTGCAAATGGCAAGAGTGTGGTCAGAGAGCACTTTGTAGGACTTTTTTTTCTTTTTCTTTTTCTTTTTTTTTTTTTTTTTGGAGCTGGGGACCGAACCCAGGGCCTTGTGCTTCCTAGGCAAGTACTCTACCACTGAGCTAAATCCCCAACCCCGATTTGTAGGACTTTTGTCACCCCTTCTACTTTGTGAGTCCCAGGTGAACTCGGGTCCTCCCGCTTAGAGGCATGCACCTTTGCCTTCTGAGCCATCTCGCTGGGCCTGGGGTCACATCTTTATCAGCTTCCCCCTGCCCTCACCCCCTGCCTTTGCTACTCTTCACAATATATCATCACTGTGATGGTTTGTATATGCTTGGGCCAGGGAGTAGCACCATTAGGAGGTGTGGCCTTGTTGGAGTAGGTGTGTCACAGTGGGCGTGGGCTATAACACCCTAGACCTAGCTGCCTAGAAGTCACTATCTGCCTTCAGATGAAAACGTAGAACTCTCAGCTCCTCCTGCACCATGCCCGCCTGGATGTGCCCATGTTCCTGCCTTGAACCTCTGAGCCTGTAAGCCAACCCCAATTAAATGTCATCCATATAAGAGTTGTCTTGGTCATGGTGTCTGTTCACAGCGGTGAAACCCCAACTAAGACAACCATGTACATAAATCTCTAGACCTAAGACGACCGATGATGGCAAACAGTTACAAAGTGGGCCTAGAGGCCTGAATCTATTATCCCAGCCATGTGGGAGGCTAAGAAAGTGGGGGGGGGTCACAAAAGTTCAAGACCTGCTCGGGTAACTTACAGAGACCTTGTCACAAAACCAAGAGGGGGCTGGTATACAGCCTAGTGATAGGGAGCGTGCCTAACAAACACAGAACCCTGGGTTCAATCCACAGCACCACAGGAAAGGAGTGTAGTGGTGCACTTCTGTTATCCCGGGATCCAGGAGGGGAGGCTGGAGGGCTGATGGTTCAAGAACATCCTTGGCTACACAGTGAGTGAATGTCTGTGGGGAGACAACAAATGAGAAAGGGCAAGGAAATGAGAAAACAGGTAAACTAAACCCCCAGGCAGCCCCCAACTGTGTCGCCCCAAAGTAAAATGTCTCCCCATCCTTTCCAGCTATATAGCTCAAGAAAATCAACAGCATTTCTTTCCTTCTTTTTCTTATTTTATTTTATTTTTTATTTTTGAGATAGAGTTTCTCTGTGTAGCCCTGACTGTCCTGGCTTTGTAGACCAGGCTGAGACTTTGTAGACTCACAGAGATCCCGAGTGCTGGGATTGTGCACCACCTCCTGGCTCGTGAACGGTATTTTTTTATACTGGCAAACTGGGCATATAACGGACTTTAATAATAAACTCACCTTGAAAAATAACAAAGTTTGGAGATGACTTAGAGGAAAAAAAAAGGAATTGAGCCCTACTTGGGTAACCTCACATTCCCTTGAACTTCCTCCACTAGGTTCTATCTCCTGCCCCAGGATTTTTCGACACAAAGAGGCCAAAGGAAGTGCCTTGGCACTTCTAGGAGTCACCCCCATTTTAATGCATTTACCGGTGTGGTGTGTGCGTGCGTTTGCATGCCAGGGCCTGTGCACATGTCGAGGTCAGAAGACAACTTGGAGAACTCAGTTCTCTACTTCCACCTCAGGAGAAGAAGGTGACTCAAGTCGGCAGGCTCACTGAGCTGTCTCAGCCTCGCTTTTTTATTTTTTTTATTTTGCTGAACTTCCAGGTTATCCCATACAGTGGTTATCAGGGCTTCCTGTAACCTTATTTGCTCAATCCCCAAATCCAAGACCCCAAGCAGAGGACCTGGGAGGACTCAGAGTAGCTATTTAATGGATTTGGAGAAGGACCAGAGACAACTGGAGACTTCAACTGGGAGCTGTCCAGAAAGCGGGTGTGAGAAGCTGGCACTCCTCCAGCAGGAGTAGAAACCCCCCCCCCCCGAGGGGGGGGAGGCGTGTCAAACTGGCAGCCACTTCCGGAAGAAGAAACAGCTGTTGGTTTTGAGGGCTCGGCTGGGGCATTGCTGTGTTAACCCAAATTTGACTTTACACGAGAACTGTGGCCGGTGTAGAATTCCTCCGGGATGCGGGAGCATTAAGGCTGCACCAAGGGAAGGGGCTCAGGAGACCGGGGACCTGTCCTGGTCTGGGGTGCATTGTCAGCGAGGAAGAAGATCACAGTGGCCAGTGGGAGACTGATCCTACTGGAACACTGGAACGGAGCGCAGGATAGACCAAGACCAGCGCCCCTCGGAAAAACCGGGCTGAGTCCTCAGACTCCAGGGAGCCATAGCGCAGCAGGAGGAAGCAGGAGAATCACGGAATCACAGATAGGACTTCCTGGAACTCGGGGTGAGTTGGTTTCGATTCCCTAACTCTATTGGGCTGTGCGGCTGCTGAGATCCCTGCTGACCTTTTGCCCAAGTAAGATGGTGATCGAGGACTGGGATTCGAGGAGAGGCAAAGAGTGGGACCCGTCCAGAGGTGCCCAAGTCTTAGAGTAGATGGGAAGTCAGTAAGACAATCAGTTTCCAGCACAGATGATTATGGGGATGGGAGGTGGGAGAGGGTGTGTTCGGGTAGGGGGGGGCAGGGATTCAGGACAGGGTTTCTCTGTGTGGCTCTGTCTACACTGGAATTTGGATCTTGTTCCGTAGACAAGACCCAACGTGAACTCAGAGATCCGCCTGCCTCTTGACTGCCAAGTGCTGGGACTAACACTAAGGGTGTGCCCCACCATCATCCAGCATGATTCCAGTTCTTAATATGAATTCCCTTTTCCTTTTCTAGGGCCCATTTCATGAGTAGTCTAATGTAATTTTTTTAAAGGGCCTCTGACTTTTTTTTTAGACTATTCATTTGTTTATGGAAATAGGCTCTCACTGTGTAGCTCTGACTGGCCTGGAACTCACTGTATGGTCCAAGCTGGACTTGAATTCGCAGAGATGCTTGTCTCTGCTTTCCAAGTGCTGGGTTTAAAGTTGTGCCACTACGCCCAGATATTTCTGACATTTTTTTATAATTGGAGGGGAACGGGGCAAGAGTAAATTAATATATTTAGTACTACTTCCAGATTTTTCTCCTTTGCTCTCAGACATCCAAGCCTTGACGGCTTGGGCTCAACATCTGGGAATCGCTGGGGCCCGAGATCCATTGATTTTGTTTAAGAGCACCATGACAGGCTAGAAAGACGGCTCAGCCTTTAAAGAGTATCCTGATACTAATGCCTTGCCTGGGAATCCCATGGACAAAGAAAACTAATCACTCACATGCTTGGTTTCACTTTTTTTTTTTTTTTTAAGATTTGTTTAATTTGTTTTATGTATATGAGTACACTGTTGCTATCCTCGGACTCACCAGAAGAGGACATCAAATCCCATTACAGATGGTTGCGAGCCACCATGTGGTTGCTGGAGATTGAACTCAAGACTTCTTTTTAGAACAGTCAGTGCTCTTAAACGCTGAGCCATCTCTCCAGCCCTTGGTTTCACTTTTTGACTCATGTTTTAAAGGCAGACTGGGATTCCAAGGAGTTGTTTTCTCTATGTTGTAATCTGATCTGTAAATGGATTTATTCCTTTCTTTGGGGCGCGTGTGCATGTGTGTGTGTGTGTGTGTGTGTGTGTGTGTGTGCGCGCGCGCGCACGCGCACGCGTCCTTATGGAGAGCAGAATAAGGCTCAGAGCCCCTGGAGTCTTACGTTACAGGCAGTTGTGAGCTGACCAGCATAGGTCCTGTCTATGACAGAGCAGTCAGTGCTCTTAATTACTGAGATAGCTCATCTACTGAGGGAGCTCTTTCTCTGTTGTTTTAATTTTTTCCAAGATAATTCTTACCCTATCTTTCACTGGGCCATTGAGAAGCTTGTTAAGGCTTTGAGCATTCTGAGGGTTGGGGATATGGCTCAACAGTTAAGAAAACTGGTTACTCTCCCAGAGGACACAGCTTTGATTCCCAGCATGTACATGGCCATTGTATTCCCAGAAGATCTGACCTCCTGTCTCTATGTGCATGTGGTACAGAGATATACATGTAGGCAAAACACTTGTACACATAAAATAAAAATAAGCAAATCTAGCCAGGCAGTGGTGATGTGTAGCAGGGAATTAGTTAAACTGCTTTGACTCTTGGTGGGACGCACACACGCCCCATCTGAGAGCTCTCTGGATTAGAGAATGAAACATGCATGAATGCACGTGCACGAGTGTGCACACACACACACACACACACACACACACGCACGCACGCACACACACACATGCACATATGCACACCAGCTAATTTCAATATGCCTTGACTAACTCAATGGCTAGGCATTTCTTTTTTTTTTTTTTTTTGGTTCTTTTTTTCGGAGCTGGGAACTGAACCCAGGGCCTTGCGCTTCCTAGGTAAGCGCTCTACCATTGAGCTAAATCCCCAGCCCCATGGCTAGGCATTTCTAAACCTCCCCGAGGCTAGCACACACTTCCCTCTGGTATTCCTGGCTTAACACCTTCTAAATCTATAATTTATCTTTGCTGCCCTGTAACCTTCTGGTCAGTGCCTCCCTCCACCCCTCTCAGTAGGGCTGCATATCCTTTACACCCACATTGTGGGATGCTTTCTCTCCTGCAGCTCTTAAACCGGATCCTTCTCCCTCCTCCGAGTCATGGCAAGTCTCTTCTTCCCCTCAGTCGCTTGCCCGCACAATCTAAAAGTTCCGCCCTGTCTCCTTGCCCAGCCATTGGCCGTATGTCAATTCTTTATTATTAGTCGAAGCCAGCTGGGGCAGGGCTCTTATGTCTGGAATCTTGGCTTTTGGGAGCCGAAATAAGACAAAGCTTTAGAACCAATTCCCAACAGTGGTGCATACCTTTAATCCCAGCACTCAGGAGGCAGAGGCAGGCAGATCTCTTGAGTTTTAGGTCAGCATGGTCTACAGAGTGAGTTCCAGGATGTTCAAGACTACACAGAGAACCCTGTCTCAAAAATAGATAGATAGATAGATAGATAGATAGATAGATAGATAGATCTTTAAAACAACGATTAGGGGCTGGGGATTTAGCTCAGTGGTAGAGCGCTTACCTAGGAAGCGCAAGGCCCTGGGTTCGGTCCCCAGCTCTGAAAAAAAAAAAAAAAAAGAACCTAAAACAACGATTAAAGTGCCTTTGAAGCCAGGATTGTGGTATGTGGCTTTAATTACAGCATTTTTTGAGGCAAAGTTGTGAGGCTCTCTGCAAGTTGGGGGCCACCCTGAGCTACCTATTGAGCTCCAGGACAGCCAAGGATACAATAAGGAGACCCTATCCCCAAAAAAACAAAAGAGTGCTTCCGGGTCTGTTTCTACGGCTTTGAACTCGTTCGGACAACACCTTCATCTATCATGTGAAGAGGAGGAACTGTGATCCTACAGCACTCAATGTGTTGCAAGTGACGAGTTGCTATGGCCAGAGCGTCCAGGGACTAAGCCACTCCCTAAAGGCTATCCATGGACTGACCCTGGACTCTGACCCCATAGGTAGCAATGAATATCCTAGTAAGAGCACCAGTGGAAGGGGAAGCCCTGGGTCCTGCTAAAACTGAACCCCCAGTGAACGTGATTGTTGGGGGGAGGGCAGCAATGGGGGGAGGGTGGGGAGGAGAACACCCATAAGGAAGGGGAGGGGGAGGGATTAGGGGGATGTTTGCCTGGAAACCGGGAAAGGGAATAACACTCGAAATGTAAATAAGAAACACTCAAGTTAATAAAAAAAAAAAAGAAAGAAAAAAAAAAAGAAAGGAATGGTAATGTGCATTGAACCCAGGGCTTTGTACCTGTCAGACAAGGGACATACTACTCAGCTGTATCTTACTCCCAGAGTAGAATTTCTGTGTAGAGTCTTATAGCATTGCCTCCAGATGCATTTGGCTTACCATTAATGATCAAAGTAATTTTCATTCTTGCTTATACTCTTAATTGTACTTTACATATACATATTCATATTTGAAAGGTTGAAAACATAAAGAAGAATTAAAGGAAAAGGAATACCATGAAAAAAAAAAAGAGTTGCTATGGCAACTGTCATTCATTATGGACTCTAGTTGCTTTTGGTGCTGAGGGGGGCCTGAGAGATGGCTCAGGAGCTAAGAGCACCACCTGCTCTTTCGGAGGACCTGGGATTCAATTAATTCCCAGCACCTGTATGGCAGCTCGCAACCATCCCGTGCTAAAGATCCAAGGGTGCCTTCTTCAGGTCACCAGAGGTACTTCATGCACATGGTACACATTCGTACAGGCAAAATACTCTAAGGAATAAAGATTAGAAAAAGTAGACGAGGGAAGGTTGCAACCTATGGGTAGGGGTGACATAGATTTCAGGATCAGTTGTCATCAACTTAGAATCTTTTTTTTTCTGTCATCCTTATGTAAGCTTTGCACGCTGTAGGATGAGGGCTCTGTGGTATCTCTGTGGTAGGAGGAGAGAGGGAGATAGATGGAAAGGAAGCAGTGGCTTCCTGAGCTCTCTCAGAGGAGCCAGGCACTTACTCAGCAGACATTCTTGCCAATTGTTTGCTGTTCTTCTTAACATTTACTAATTTTATTTTCAATGTATGAATTTTTGCATGTATATGCACCATAGGAAAAGAGACTGAAAACTGAGACTGACCAAAGCGCTCTCTCTCTCTCTCTCTCTCTCTCTCTCTCTCTCTCTCTCTCTTTCAAAGACAAGATCCCATACTATAGCCCAGGCTGGCCTCAAACTCACAGGAATCCTCCTGCCTCAGTCTCTCAGAGTTGATTTTCATTGCAATCCTGAATGTTCTAGGCTGGCTGTGACTAAGGTGGCCAATCAGGGCTGGCAGTGTCCTTTAGCAGACATGTTTTATTTGATCTGTGGTGTTTGACTGCAAAGTTTTTGTTGTTGTTACTTTTTTTTTTAAAAAAAATTGTGGGGCTGGAGAGATGGCTTAGTGGTTTAAAGCCTTGACTGCTCTTCCAGAGGTCCTGAGTTCAATTCCCAGCAACCACATGGTGACTCATAACCATCTGTAATGAGGTCTGATGCCCTCTTCTGGTGTGTCTGAAGACAGTTTCAATGTACTCATATACATAAAGATAAATCTTTAAAGTCACAGAAATTGAAAGGATGCTTTTCAGGTTTAGATCTTATGATCTTCTTTCTTGTGTGTGAATGTTTTGCCATGTATGTGACTGGGGCCTGCAGAGGTCAGAAGAGCACAGTGGGTCTGTCTCCTCTGCAGGAACAGTGCATGCCTTTAACCACTAAGCCATCTCTTTGGCTCCAGGAGCTTCTCTCTAAGCTGTGCGGAGGATCACTCACTCAGAGACTTAGCCAACGCTGGGCAAACACTCCACACTGAGCTACAACACCAGGTTTGGGATTTTTTTGTTGTTGTTTTTGAGACAGGCTCTCATTAGTAGCTGGGACTGGCCTTGAACTTGTGACCCTTCTGCCCCAGCCTCCTAAATGCTAAGATTTCAGCACCACTATACTATATTTCTTTACAACAATTGAGGCTAATGCTAAATCAGCTTGGTCTACTGGTTTCAGTTGCCTCTTTGGCCCGTGTAGGTATTTCTAATATCTCAACAGGTCATCTGTGTTAAGACAGGCTAAACATTATGACCAAGATGGCCCCAAAATATAATGACTTCCATACAACTGAAACTGCATCTTCTATCACAGTTTGTAACAGAAATCCTAGCAAAATGGCTACTTTCCTTCAAGCAATTATCCAGGAACCTAGGATCCATTCTTCTGGATACCAGTATCCCAGAGATCCTCTCCTTACAAACCTGTCTCAGCCCAAAGTAGCGTACAAATCCCATCCCCTCAGAACCCATAGTCATGTGCCAGTCACATGACCTCAGTCAGGTGCTGCAATGGAAGCTGAAGAGAAAACACTCAGTGACCAATGTGTCCCAGTTCAGGCTTTATTACAAGGAGAGAACAGATTTGGCAGACAGCAAACTGTCTCTACCTTACATGGTGGAGGTATCCTGTTTCTGGCATTGGCATCACAGATACCCTTGACCCTCTGTTAACTGAATGATAGATACACAGGGGGTTTGTGGTATTTCAACCAATCTATGCATGTCTTTCAGGTATGGATAAATTGGGACAGATCATCAAGTTAGGCCAGCTCATCTATGACCAGTGTGAAAAGATGAAATACTGCAAAAGACAGTGCCGGCGTCTAAGAAACCGTGTGCATGGCCTGCTACAGCCTCTCCAGAGGCTCCAGGCCCAAGAAAAGAAGAGCCTCCCCAGTGACATTACTGCTGCCCTGGGCCGTTTTGAGGACGTCCTAAAAGAAGCTAGACAGCAGATAGAAAAGTTCAGT
Organism: Rattus norvegicus; assembly: GCF_021556685.1. Classification (NCBI taxonomy): domain Eukaryota; kingdom Metazoa; phylum Chordata; class Mammalia; order Rodentia; family Muridae; genus Rattus; species Rattus norvegicus. The sequence continues at coordinate 54,402,901 of NC_141552.1, read as the reverse complement.
CAGAAGTCCAATATTTGGAAGTTTGCTACTGTGGGCAGTGATAAGATCCTCTTCCATGAAGTGAATGAGAAGCTGAGAGACATCTGGGAGGAGCTCTTGCTGCTGCTTCAGGTTGATCAATGGAAGTCTGATTCCGAGGTCAGCCAACCAGCATCCTGGCAGCAGGAAGATCAACAGGACGCAGAGGAAGATGGGTGAGTCTTCCGAAGGCTGGGAAAGAATAGGCTGGGGCTAGGGTGGGGTGGAAGAGCAAATGGAAATCAGGAAGCATCCTAGCCTCACTTTGGTTTGCCAAAGGAGAGGAGTTTGAACAGTTGTGTGTGACTGTGCCTCAGAAATCCTGCTGTATGGTGAGGCTAGTGAAATCTGGGGAAGCCTTTGTGGAATAAGGGATATGTGCTACCTGCTAGTGAGTCCCCTTGCTTCTGTATCACTCTTAAAAATATCTGGAATTCCAATTCATAACTTACAGTATTAGATTCTGTGGGACTCTCACTTATGATGAAGATTGTCCAGCAAAAAGAGTTAAATAAAGCAAGCCAAGGAAGCATGGATTGGGTACAGACAGCATGCACAACACTGTTTGTTCTAAACCTTACAGATACAGTACAGAACACAATAGACAAAATCTCTGACCTCATAGAGCGTAAGGCATGATGACAGAAAACCAAGTTTCTCTAAGCCTGCAAAAGCCACTAAGTAGAGTAATGGCTCACAATGGTTCAGAAAGAACAGTCAGAGCGACGTTTGACTAGACACCTTGACAAAGAAAGACCTAGCCATAAAGTGACAAGATTGCTCTTGTGGTAGAACTGCAGAGAGGAAACCCTAATTGAAATATCGAGTTTCAAGCCTCTACTTGTGCCACATCCTCTGAAACCAGCCACCTGGCAAAGCCCAACACGAAGAGACAAAGGCACACACAGTTCACCCTCTGTGTTGCTATGGCAGGAGCGTGACTGGAAGTCAATAGCTAGAGCCAATAATTCAACCTACCTGAGAGTCAGATTGGAAGTGTGAACTGAGGAGAGCGTTTTAGAGGGTGAGATAATGAACGCTTGAACTAGAACGGCCCTCTAATTGAACATAGTGGAGGGCCAGACTCTAAAGAAACGAGACATGGACTAAGCTGGACGTAAGAGATGAGCCTCCATCACCGGGCATGGGAAGACAAAGGAAACATGGACAAACATGACCTCCTTAGACTTAGGATGACCCAGTGATATGAACCCCAACTCTGTTATCTGAAAGATAGAAGTGGGTGCTGGAGAGATGGGTCAGCTGTGTGAAGAGTGCTACTGCTTTTCTAGGGAACCCAGGTTCCATAGACGGACATAATGATGAGACCTTTTAACAAGAGACCACTAGGAGAGGTCCCACAATAGTATCATGTGACATATCCTGGCCTAGCCAATAGGCCAAGAGACCTGGAAGCAGGAACTAGGCAGGACTTATCCTACAGCTGCAAAGAGGATGGAGGTCTTATGAACTCTAAGAGAGAGATACAGGAGAGTGACCTGTAGAGAAAACAGGAGAAAGGAAGCGTGCTGAGCCAGACTTAAGCATATATAACCTCACAGCCAGCCCACATAGTGACACTCTTCCTCCAACAAGCCACACCCACTCCAACAAGCCACACCCACTCCAACAAGCCACACCCACTCCAACAAGCCACACCCACTCCAACAAGCCACACCCACTCCAACAAGGCCACACCTCCTAATAGCGCCACTCCATCTGGGTGGGCCTGGCATTCAAACACGTGAATCTATGGGGACCATTCCTATTCAAACCACCAGACTCTGTAACTCCAAGATCTGATACCTTCACACAAACACACAAGTAGGCATACAAATTCCAGCCGTCTGAGAAGAATGAACCTCAGTTGAGAAAATGCTCCAACATATTGGTTTATAGACGAGTCTATTAGGATTTTTTTTCCCCATTCATGATTGACGTGGGAGGGCTACACCTGCTATGGGAGGTTCCACCCCTGGGTTGGTGGTCCTGGGTTGTATAAGAAAGCAAGTGGAGGGTTGGGGATTTAGCTCAGTGGTAGAGCACTTGCCTAGCAAGCGCAGGGCCCTGGGTTCGGTCCCCAGCTCCGGAAAGAAAAAAAAAAAAAAAAAAAAAGCAAGTGGAGCAAGTCATGGAAAGCACACCAGTCAGCAAGCTGTTTCCCTATGGTCTTTGCTGCAGTTCTGCCCCACCAGGTTCTCCGCCTTACGCTCCTTGCCCTGGCTTCCCGGAAAGCTAAATAAATAAAGAAGCCCTTTCCTCCTCAAGTTTCATTTGGTCATGCATGGTGTTTATCACAGTAACAGAGAGCAGACAAGGACAGGAGAACACACGGATGCGTCTTTTAGATGCCTGAGCCCAGAGGAGTAGCTGTGCTCTCGACTTGACATGGAGGGTGGTGATTCATATCCTGTCAGGTTGGCAGAAGACATCTAAATGGGACAAATGAGGAGGCTTTTAAGCAAATGAGTACTTTTTTGTAGTAAGAGAAACCAAGACATGTGTAATCGTACCAAATACCATCAAAGAGAAAAAGGGAATCAGGGATTAGGGAAGGTGGGCGTGTTATGGTAACAGAGAGGGTTGACTCAAGGAGAGGTCAGGATTGGCTTCTTTCTTAGTTTGGGGTTTATTGCTATGAATAGACACCATGACCATGGCAACTCGTGGGAAACATTTGATTAGGGCTGGTTTATAGTTCAGAGGTTTAGTCCATTATCATCTTGGCGGGAAGCATGGTGGCATGCAGGCATGAGTACTCATGCAGAGATGAATATTTTTTTTTGTTCTTTTTTTCGGAGCTGGGGACCGAACCCAGGGCCTTGCGCTTCCTAGGTAAGCGCTCTACCACTGAGCTAAATCCCCAGCCCCCAGAGATGAATATTAACAGTAGTATTTCCTACCAAGTGATGACTTAGAGTTTAAATGCTGTCACCTTGGTGGTTTTAATTAACATTCTGGTTTTGATGCACACGTAGTGTCAGTTTAGCACTTGTATTTTTAAACACGTTGTTGTTCCCCCCCCCCCATTTTCTTGCAGAAATGAAAATATGAAAGTTATTTTGGTGAAGCTGCAAATCAGCATGGAAGAAATCAAAGAGGCCCTGAAGCAATGTGAGTGGCCGGTGCCCTGTGGCAGGGAAGGCTCCCTAACTAGAATTCATCCGGCGTCTAGAGCTCCCACCTACCCTGCTCCTCCCGGCTCTATTTCCTTTGCTGGATAGCACTGGAAACAGCTCACAGGTTTGAGGATGTGGTCACAGTTAATCCAGGCTTCTGTCCATGAAGTAGCATTTGAAAGCGGCCTCTCGACCAGCAAGAAATCCATAGTAACGGTCAAAATACTAAAACAGACAGGCATAGTGGTGCGTGCTTTTAATCCCAGCACTTGAGAGGCAGAGGCAGGCGAACCTCTGACTTAGAGGCTAACCTGGTCTACAGGGTGAGTTCTAGGATAGCTAGGACTACACAAAGAACCCCTGCCTCAATACACACACACACACACACACACACACACACACACACACACACTTTTTAAGGACTAGAGAGGTGGCTTAGCCATTAAAGGTTAGGCTCACTACCAAAAATAATTTTTAAGAAAGAATACTAAGGGGGTTGGGGATTTAGCTCAGTGGTAGAGCGCTTGCCTAGCAAATGCAAGGCCCTGGGTTCAGTCCCCAGCTCTGAAAAAAAGAAAAAGAAAAAAAAAAAGAAAGAAAGAATGCTAAGATAACTATAATAAGTTCCTCCGTGAATAGCATCTATATCAGTCAAGTTTTTGTTACAGTAACAACGACCCATGGTCGTAGCTCAGAAAGAGAGGTAGTTTACTTGGGCTCACAGTTTGGAAGATATCCGGTCCATGCTTGGTTTATTAGTTTATTAGTCCCATTGCTTTTGAGTCTGTGGCAAGGCAGCTTATCAGATACACATATAATGAAGAGTAAACATTTGCTTGATAGTCAAGAAGTAAAAAAGAGAGAAGGAAGGGGAGCCTGGGGTCCCACACTCCCCTTTAGAAGCCCCCACATACCTTAGGACCCACCACCTCCCAACAGCACCATCCTGGAAAGCAAGTTCTGAACACACGGAACTCTAGAGACGGGCAAACCATGGCAGCACTGAAGCTTCCATTCATTGACTGACTGCCCATAAAAAATTCAAACCAAGGCCTTTGGAGAAAACAGGCAGGGGATCTCAACATTGGAAGGGGACAACAAGAAAATCTCTGGGGCTCACTGGCCAGCAAGTCTAGCCAATCAGCAAGCTACAGATTTCAGTGAGAGGTTTTGTCTCAAAAGTGAGGTGGATAGGGACTGGAGAGACAGCTCAGCCGTTACAAATGTCCACTAGTCCTGCTGAGGATCCAGACTCAGTTCCAGCACTCAGAGGGTGACTCGCCCTCACTCCAGTTCCAGGGGATCCCATGCCTTCTTCTGGCTTTTTGGACCATATACACATGTGGTACACATACGGATATGCCAGCACACAGTCATGCATAGAAAATAAAAGCAAATACATATTTTAAAGAAATAAACAAGATGACAAGCAATAAAGAAAGATACTTGATGTCAACCTCTGACCTCTATATATGCATACACAGGCATGAATACCTGCACATGTAAACATACTCTATGTACATGCAGACACACACACACAAAAAAAATTTCAGTGAAATTTAAGGTGCTCATTCATTTCCTCATTTATTCAATAAAACTATACAAATTTTGCTTTGTGCCAGGGTCTGCTCTCAACAAAGCAACTGACCCTTTTTTGGTAGAAACACATGCCTTAGGGGTAAAGGAGAGGAGAGGACAGAGAGACAGTGCAAACATGTTGTATGATGTTTCTTTTTTTTTTTTTTTTCAGAGCTGGGGACCGAACCCAGGGCCGTGCACTTGCTAGGCAGGCACTCTACCACTGAGCTAAATCCCCAACCCTTATATGACATTTCTTATGGGCATGTATATCCATGTGTCCACATGCATGTGGAAGCCAGAGGTCGAACTCAAGAGTTATTCCTTGGGAGAAATCTATTTTGTTTTTTGAGACAAGTCTCTCACAGAGACCTGGGGCTCGCCAGTTAGGCTAAGATGGCTGGCCAACAAGCCCCAGCGATTCACCTATATCCACTTCCCTAGTCCTGGGGTTACAGGTGACCATGCCACCAAGTCCAGTCTCTAACATGGATTCTGGGGATCAGACCCAGGGTATCTTAATTAAGGTTTCTATTGTTGTGAAGAGATGCCATGATCACAGGCAACTCATTTTTTTTTTTTTTTTTTTTTTTTTTTTTTTTTTTTGGAGCTGGGGACCGAACCCAGGGCCTTGTGCTTCCTAGGCAAGGGCTCTACCACTGAGCTAAATCCCCAACCCCGGTAGCTGGCAATTCTGCATCTGGATTGGCAAGTCTCGGGAAGAGTCTGAGACACTAGGCCTGGCTGGAGCATCAGAGACCTTAAAGCCCAACCTCAGTGACACACTTCCTCAACAAAGCCATATCTGCTGTGACAAGGCCACACCTAATAGAGTCTCTGTGTCTATGAGGGCCATCTTTGTTCAAACCACCACACTTGGCAGCACTTTACAGCTGAGCTATTTCCCCTGCCTTCTTGGGAAGTCTATTTCTATTACGCTAGACAGGGAAGGAAAAGATAGATTGTCTTGATTTCTCTTGCTGTGCTAGAACACCACGATCAAAAGTAAGTCGGTTGGGGTAAGTGACTTATTTCAGCTTACTACACTCAGTTCACACTCTGTCACTAAGGGAAGTCAAGGCAGGAACTCAAAACAGGAGTGGCACTGCACACAGTGAGTTGGACACACCCACATCAATCATCAATCAAGAAAATGCCCATAGATCAATCTGGTGGGGGCATTTTCTCAATTGAGGGTCCTTCTTCCAAAATGACTCTACCTCGTGTTAAGTTGACATAAAACTAGCTGGCAAACAGTCCAAAGAAGGATTCTGTTCAAATCCATCTTGGTAAACCAAAATATTATTATTACTTTCAGGAACATTTGTGAGGAGTATAGGTGATCTTGGGCACTTGAATGATCTAAAACCCTCCCACAGTAACATGAACAAGAACTTAGGAAAGCTGGATCACTGGCCTCCTACACAAGAGTCTCCTCTTACCCAGCAATGTTTACTATGAAGAGACTTCTATGAGTGAGTCCTGTAATTTTCTTGAGCTTCCTCAGTTTTGTAAGTTTCCTTTGAGCTTTGTGGTATTCTGAGGAAGAAAAATGTTTCAATCCACGAGGAAGCATTTATACAACTGACAGCAGTACAGTTGCTGAATTTGATCCATGTCTCTATTTGATCTGAAATAACTAGATATGATGCCAGGTATCTAGTGCCAAGCCATGTGGCAATAGGAGTAGAGCTCTGAGATGAGGCTGTACTCTGTAGAGGCTGGCATTAAGGCTGGAAAGATAGGCAAGACTGGAAAAGGAGGCTAGGGATGTAGTTCAATGGTAAAGCACTTGCGGAGCACACACAAACTCCTTGGTTCAATCCCATGCATTGTAAGAAAACAAATATGTTGGAAGAGAGGGACAAGAAAGTACATGAAGCTTCGCTGCCAACTTTAGCTGTGTCTCTATGTATAACTCAGAAGCAGAGGACCCTCTGCCCTGAGACGTTCTAGTCATGGAGTTCATGGGGTGGCACTTCTCTACCACATCACAAAGAGGTTACTTCCCTTTCAACTCTTTCCTAACACGCTGACCTTTTAATCTCCTTCTGTCTCAGGCTCACTAAAACCCATGCAGGAGGTCCCACAAGATTTCCAAGTCAAGGAGATTCCGAAGGAAGATCTTGGATATCCGTGGACCAAACTGAAGACAAATAAACTGAGCACGATTTATAGAGGAGAGTATTACAAATCTCCAGTCACCATCAAAGTATTCAACAACCCCAAGGCCGAAAGTGTTGGGTAAGCTACAGGGCTATAGGATATGACTCTTCATACATACCAACACCTATTCTCTGTAGCTTCCCAAGGAGAAAGGTACATTGTCTCCCTTATTAAATGGGGGGAGGGGAGGAAGTCAGGCTCAAAAGGGTTAAATGGCTTAATCTGTATTATTAAGAAACAGAGGCTATAGAACCAGAGAAGATGGGGGAGGGGGGGTAGTTCTTGCTCTTACAGAGAATCCAGGTTCAATTTTTGGCACAAACATCACAGTTCATATCTGGAGCTCCAGTTCCAGAGGATCTGACACCTTCTTCCCGGCTCACAGGCGCCAAACACACACATGGTACACAGACAAACATGCAGGCAAAACACTCATGCACACAAAAAGGAAAAGAAATAGGCTGACCTTGGGCCACTTTCTTTCTACCCCAACTCCCTTTTACTCATGGCTTCATGTGTCTTTCGAAATTTATACTCTTTTCCAGACGCAGCCATGTGTGCCTTTAATCACAGCACCCATGAGGTAGGGGGAGGCTGTGTCTGAGTTCAAGGCCAGCCTGGGCTAGATAGAGAGTTCCAGGCTAGCCAGGGCTACATAGATAAGAACAAAATTTTTACCTTAAAGTTTTGTTTCTCAATTCATCCTTTTCTCATACAATTCTCTTTTTGGTGTGGTGCTGGGAACTCTATAGACAATTCTGTGTTTTATCACTGTATTTTCCTGTAGAATATGCTCTTCCGCTAGTTTTTCATAGGTGAGGAGAGTGGTACGTCTATCAACTACTTTCCTCGCTGTCCTGACTCAGCCTTGTGGAACATGCCGAATCCTTTTACTTCAGGTGACTCTGGTGACTCGCTGGGCATCAGTGAGCCTTTCACCTGTTTCCCATAATGTAAAACATCTGCTTCCAACTTTCTCCCACTGACAATGCCACTGTACATAGTCCTTAAAGGATCTGTATGACAATTCTGAGGCACTGGGAATCAAACCTTGGACTTTACACACAGAGGCAAACACTACCACTAAGCTCTACCCCCGACACTTGTACAAGAATTTCTTTGGGCTGTAACTCCAGGATAGAAACCCTTGCTTCACAGGCTCCACAAATATTAAATTGGCTAAGTACCACCGGGAAGCTCTTAGAGTGGAGCGGGTGTACCTACGGTATGCATACAGTATCGCCTCTACAGTGCCTGAGAACACTCGTATTTCATATACTGATTGATCCTTGCTGTTTCTAAATTTGTTTTATCCTTGTAAAGTGGTATCAGATCTGAAAGCATTTAATTTACTAATAAATTTGATAATTTCTTTCTTTTTTTCTTTTTTCAAGACACTCTTTCTTTATGTAGCTTTGGATGTCCTAGGACTTGCTCCTCTGTAGACCAGCCAGGCTGGGTCTCAAACTCACAGAGATCCACCTGCCTCTACCTCCCAAATGCTGGGATTAAAGGTACAAGCCATCACCTCCCAGCTTGAGCATTTACTCGTATGTGCTTAGCTATTTCAGCTTTCACACTTTTACTTGCTTACAAAGAATTGGGTTTCATTTTTTAAAATTATATGTACATGTGTAACTGTGGGTGAGCGCGCGTGCCCATGAAGGACAGAAGCATCAGATCCCCCTGATGTTGCAGTTACCCACTGCGTGGGTGCTGGGAATCAAACTCAGGTCCTGTCTTAGGGTTTCTATTGCTATGAAGAGACACCATGACCAAGGTAACTCTTATCAAGGCAGACATTTAACTGGGGCTGGTTTACGGTTTCAGAAACTCAGTCCATTATCGTCATGGTGGAAACACGGCAGCGTGCAGGTAAACATAGCACTGGAGGAGCTGAGAGTTCTATATCCTGATCTGAAGACATCCGGAAGGAGAGTGTCTTCTGCAGGCAGCCAGGAGGAGGCGCTCTTCCATACAGGACTCAGCCTGAGCTTTGGAGGAGACCTCCAAGCCCACCCTCAGAGTGACACACTTCCTCCAACAAGGCCACACCTCCTAATAGCGCCACTCCCCACAGGACAAGCATTCAAACTCGTGTCTATGGGGGCCATACTATTCAAACCACCATAGGTCCTCTGCAAGAGTTGTATATCTGTACTCTCAACTGATCTCTCATCGACTCGTTATGGTGTTTTCAAATGCAATTTGTTGTTCCCTATCTCCACTCCCTATCCTGAATCCTCCACCCCTCAGTAGCTTCTCTTTCCATTTCTATGTCACATAAAAAGTCTTGCCCCTCCCCCCTTCTCTCAACACCTCTCGTGATCGCCTCTCTAGTTTCATAGTCTATACCCATTCTCACAGCCCCTTCCTTGCCTACATATAAACAATAGAAGTTAGGATCTGCACATGATAGAGAACATGTGACCTTTCTTGTCTTCCTGGGTCTCCCACAGAGGTGAATGCACCCATGATTAATGTTGCACTGCTCACAATAGCTGTTTGACTTCCCTTTTCTGTGACTTACCTCTTCCTATCCTCTGCCCTCTCTTCTGTCACTGTGATGGTTTGTATATGCTTGGCCCAGGGAGTGTGGCACGATTAGAAGGGGTGGCCCTGTTGGAGTAGGCGTGGCCTTGTTAAGAGTAGGTGTGTCACTGTGGGCATGGGCTTAAAACACTCACCCGAGTCACCTGGAAGTGAGTATTCTGCTAGCAGCCTTCAGATGAAGAGGTAGAACTCTCAGCTCCTCCTGCACCACGCCTGCCATGCTCCTGCCTTGATGATAATGGACTGAACCTCTCAAGCTGTAAGCCAGCCCCAATTAAATGTTGTTGTCCTGATAAGAGTTGCCTTTATCATAGTGTCTGTTCACAGCAGTGATTCCCTAAGACATGTCCCCATTTGCAGAAGAGCCTTGTATATCATGGAAATCAATCATTTGTCAACTGTAGATATTGCAAAAATCTTCCATTATCGCATGATCTGCACGTTAACTTTGTCTTTGAGGTCCATCATCAAACATGCATCTTTAATTTTAATTTAGGTACATCCAAACGTCACATTATTTGTGCTCTCAAAATACACTTGTGCTCTCACAATACACTTCCCTATGCCTAGAGTTAAGTTTCTTTTTTTTTTTTTTTTTTTTTTTTTTGGTTCTTTTTTTCGGAGCTGGGGACCGAACCCATGAGTTAACTTTCTTTCTTCTTTTCTCTCTCTCTCTCTCTCTCTCTCTCTCTCTCTCTCTCTCTCTTTCTATTAGGTGGGTTCTCACTATGTAGCTCTGGCAGACTTGGAACTCTGGCCTCACTCTCTTTGAGCTCCACTTGCCTTGGCCTAAATGGTACTGGGATTAAAAGGATTAAATAATAATATATTATTATTATAAATTATTATTATTTATTGTTGTTTTAAACTTTTATTACTTTTTTATGTTATTTTATGTGCATGGCTGATTTTCCTGCATGTATGTCTGTGCACCACTCGCATGCCTGGTATTTGCAAAGGCCAGAAGAGGGTACTGAATCCCCTGGAACCAGAGTTATGGATGGTTGTGAGCCACCATGTGGTTGCTGGGAATTGAACTCAGGACCTCTGGAAGAGCAGTCAGAGCTCTTGACCTCTGAGCCATCTCTACAGCCCCCAGTTTTAATTTTTTTAAGATTTATATATTTTATGTATGTGAGTACACTATAGCTGTCTTCAGACACACCAGAAGAGGGCATCAGATTCCACTACAGATTGTGAGCCACCGTGTGGTTGCTGGGATTTGAACTCAGGACCTCTGGAAGAGTAGTCAGTGCTCTTAACCACTCTTAGTTTGCCATATAAGTCACAAAAATATAATTCTATCAAATACCAGAAAGAGCTGAACAAATCCTATTATTCCTGTCATAGACACTGAGGAACGAATTCTGCCTCCAAGTTCATCTGGGAAGTTAAACTTGCAGCCAAGCCCATCACTCTGCTTTTCCCTATACCAAGAGTCTCTGATGGTGTCTCAAGCACCTGGTTGCATGCATGCCGAGTGTACAGTATACTATACATTCTTTGAGGGGCCCTCAAATTCCAAATGCTAATTTCTCCTTTCACCCTCCTAGAATAGTGAGGCTCACTTTCAATGAGGAGATCAAAACCATGAAGAAATTTGATTCTCCCAACATCCTGCGTATATTTGGGATTTGCATCGATCAAACAGGTAAGGGATTGGTCAAGCTTTGACTGCTTGCATGGAATATACTGTCCGCGTTTTAATTCGCTACTTTTTCTGAATATGAAAGAGACGCTTATTATAGATTCCTAGATGAGAGCTTAAGAGGTTAGAGAGCTGTGTTTTTCCATTTAAGCATGGAGGTCTGCCAGGAGCCTCCTGGCCCGGAGTGGGTGGTAGCAGGATGCACAGAGTAGGACTCTGGTGATGGCTTTAAAGTCTGCTGTCTCCAGACCTTCTAGCTCTCTAACTGTACTGAAGTGTTGATGGTAACTTGCTAAGGACTTCCGAGGGTTTAAGGCTGCTTGTTTAGGAGATTTACGGTGTCGGAGGATTAAGCATTGTGACCTTTGTTCTAACTCAGCAGGAACTTTGAGGCGCTAACTTTCCGCCTGCTGGTCGGAAGTCAAAGGAAGAAAAGGGGACACTTTGAAAAGTGATTGTAGGGGTTAGGGATTTAGCTCAGTGGTAGAGCGCTTGCCTAGAAAGCACAAAGCCCTGCGTTCGGTCCCCAGCTCTGAAAAAAAAAAAAAAAGAAAAAAAAGAAAAAAGAAAAGTGATTGTAGAGTTTATTCCTAAATCGTAAAAAGTTTCCTATGAAAGCTATCTAAAGGGAAAAGTGGAAAGATCCTAAGTAGGGAAAGGGAAAAATTCTAAGGGAAAAAAGTTCCTCTCTCTTTTCTTTGTCCTCAGTCTTTTTTTTTTTTTTTTTTTTTTTATTCTTTTTTTCGGAGCTGGGGACTGAACCCAGGGCCTTGTGTTTCCTAGGCAAGCGCTCTACCACTGAGCTAAATCCCCAGCCCTGTCCTCAGTCTTTATACATCTTTCAGAATACATGATCACAAGCTACAAAGTTCATTGCAAGTACACACACACACACACACACACACACACACAAGTCAAATCATAAATTGAGATAGGAGTTTACAACAGAGAATGTTTACATGCATATCCATCAGGAGAAATTATCTGACTAAGCACCCATCACCTGTCTCAGTCCCACAGGCTCACTGAAGGTTTAAAACCATAACTAAGTTATTAGTGAAGTTTTGTATAGCTAAACCCAGTCAATATTTTATCTTCTGTCCTAACACCTATAGTAAATCGTTAGTTCCTTTTTATTAGTTAACCTTTGGTTAATTGTTTTACAACCTCTAGGAATGTGCTCTGAGTTGGAGAAAGTCTGGTTAGATAATAATTGCTCTGAGATATCAGAGCAATTAACTGGTGACACTTGGGAGACTGGCAGAGTTCTCGCTGCAGTTTTGACTATCAGAAAATGACCTAATAGCAGTCCCACTATAAAAGAGCTTAATAATCAATGATATAATTTTAGGAATTCTTATAGGATCATCATTAAGACTTAAGAAATCATCTATTTGTCTACGTAGCAATGCTACAAGACAGTACATCTTCATAGATCTGCAGAGATCTGCTCCAAAGGGGTGGGCTATTGCTTAGTGATTGTTCTATATGTTTAATAATAACAGGAAAAGCATTTTTTTAAAAACTTTTTTTAAGATTTATTTATTTATAAGTATACTGTAGCTGTCTTCAGACACACCAGAAGAGGGCATCAGATCTCATTACAGATGGTTATGAGCCACCATATGGTTGCTGGGATTTGAACTCAGGACCTTTGGAAGAGCTGCCAGTGCTCTTAACCACTGAGCCATCTCTCCAGCCCAGAAAAGCATTTTAATAACAGAATCTTTCCCTTACAGCCTTGCCTTATCAGGGTGAACCTGTCGCAGGTTACATTATAATCTGAAGCAGGCCATGTCAGGACAATCACTTACTAGTTATTAGCTTGTCTCGTTATTGCTCTTGACAGAGGTCAGCCACATAGTGGACACATAGTCACATGGCAGACAAACAGCCACATGGTGTGCAAACAGTCACATGATGTGCAAACAGCCACATGGTGGGGAGGAGAACTTAGATAAAGTAAAAAAAACTTAACGCACCAGAGGAACCATACTTAAGCTTTTGCCAGCATCTTAAAGGAAAGACAAAAGTAAAGGAAAAAATTAAGTCTCTATGAGTCAGGTCTTAGAAATGTAGGAGGGCCCATGGAGCCCTGTGGTAGCACATAGCATTTTATTTATTTATTTTTTTTTTTTTTTGAGACAGGATTTCTCTATTAGGTAGCCCCGGCTGACCTAGAACTTATTATGTAAACCAAGCTGGTCTTGAATTTACTGCCTCCCTCTATCTCCCAAACACTGGGGTTAGAGTGTGCACCTCCATGCCCATGCGTGGCCCATGTGCTAAATTTTAAAGAGCAATTCACAGGGTAGTAGTGAGGAACTAAAAGTCAGACAAATTCACAGACAGACGAATGCATAACCAGGTCAAAGGTCACAAGCTTCTAAGATGACTGTCTTCTTCCTCACTCTCCTGACTGGAGACAAAACCCCAGCTTAAAATAAAATCCTGGCAGGGTTTGTTTTTTGTGTTTTGTTTTCCCACGAGCAGGGCTCATGCACACTGCCTCTACGCCACCCCAAACCCTGGTTTATGAAACAGTTGTGGGCCAATGCTGTCTTTGTTCACACTGACCAACCCAAAATTAGGAGATTTTTATTCAAAGTCTTAAAAGACATTAAAAACCCAGCCCTGGAGAAGGAGCTGGATTTCCAGATTCCCAAGTCCTCTCCCTGCAAAGCAGAGAGTCTTTCTCTTGGTTCTCAGCCCCCCCCCCCCGTGTGTGTGTGTGTGTGTGCGCGCGCGCGTGCGCGCGCGAGTTTCGAGGAAATAAAAGGAGAATCAGAAGTTCCAGGTCAGGCTAGAAAGATCTTCCAGAGGACCAAGGTTCAATTCCCAGCACCTACATGGTGGCCAACAACTTCTGTAACTCAAGTTCCAGGGAATCTGATAACCTCTTATGACCTACTTGGGCACCAGTCATGCATGCGGTGCAGAGATGGACAGGCAGAAACTCATACACAAATAAAAAACAAAGAGGAAAGAGGAAGAAGAGGAGGAGGGGGAAGCAAAGGAGGAGGAGAAGGTGGTGGTGGTTCATGAAGCAACCTGAGCTACATGAGACCTGGTCTCAAAACAAACAAAAATTTACAAAACTCCCTAACCCAACCAAATAACCTACCCTTTAACCACCACCCTCATAAGTCTTTTTCCCCCACAAGTACTTTTTGTTTGTTTGTTTGTTTGTTTTTGTTTTCAAGGCAGGGTTTCTCTGTGTAGCTCTGGCTGTCCTGGAATTTACACTGTAGACTGTGCTGTCCTCAAACTCCGAGATCCACCTGCCCTTACCTTGTGAGTGCCAGGATTAAAGGTGTTTTCCACCGCCACCCAGCTCTTAGGAATTTTGCTTTTTTTTTTTTTTGTAAAGATTTATTTATTTATTATAGATGAGTACACTGTAGCTGTCTTCAGACACACCAGAAGAGGGCATCAGATCTCATTACAGATGGTTGTGAGCCACCATGTGGTTGCTGGGATTTGAATTCAGGACCTCTGGAAGACCAGTCAGTGCTCTTAACCACTGAGCCATCTCTCCAGCAATTTTGCTTTGTTTTAAGACAGAATCTCACCCTATAACTCTGGATGGCCTGAAACTCAAAAATTCTCCTGCCTCTGCCTCCTAGACATAATGATCAATGCAGTGAGGCGTTACGCTCAGTCCCATTTATTTATTTATTTATTTATTTATTCATTCATTCATTCATTCATTCATTCATTTATGAATTTGAATGCGACTTTAATTGCTAAAAGCAGTGTTGATGTGGCTACATTTTACCTGCTGTTCATGGCTGCCGTTGTTCCCTAGAAAGAGGAAGCAACATCTCCCATCTCCCCTTCTGGAAATCATGCCACAGCCTAAGTCCCACGTAATCTGTGTATGTGGAAGGGACTGGTAAAGAGAATTGACTAGAAGTCAGGGTCTCAGGTCATAGGCTAGAAACAAAGGAACGTTCACATCCTAAGTGAGTAAGTCGCCTCAGCCGTTACCTGAGAGAGTAAGTGTCACTACAAGTTTTCTTCAGATTGAAACCTTTGTACTTTAAAATTGGGTTGATCTTAAGATGGGAGAGAAATGGGACTCACTTGAGGGCAGAATTATCTCTATAGAAAGAAGCGGAGAGGTGATTTGTGGTTGCGAGAGCCCTGGGTGGGGCCGGATCTTTCCAATCTCTGCTTCTTTTCCACCAGTGAAGCCCCCCGAATTCTCCATTGTCATGGAGTACTGTGAACTCGGAACCCTGAGGGAACTGCTGGATAGAGACAAGGACCTCACCATGAGTGTGCGCAGCCTCCTAGTCCTGAGGGCAGCTAGAGGCTTGTACAGGTACCAGAGGGTCAGATGGGCACCTCAGAGAACTGGAGGAGTCTGTCTGTGCTACTGATAGTCTCAGAGATGATGGGAGAGCAGGCCAGAAGCCCCAGATGGTTTCCTTTCCCTCCTTCACTGCTGACTCTGATCCGGGGCAGGTGCATTTTATTAAGTTGTCCACCGATCACCACCCACACAGAAGGTAGGGAGGGTATTAGACAGCCTCGTTATCCTGTTAAAGGTCTAATACACCCTCCCTTTGGTTGTAATCAGGTTACACCACTCGGGAACACTCCACAG
The DNA here is from genome assembly GCF_021556685.1 of Rattus norvegicus. Taxonomy (NCBI): domain Eukaryota; kingdom Metazoa; phylum Chordata; class Mammalia; order Rodentia; family Muridae; genus Rattus; species Rattus norvegicus. The sequence continues at coordinate 54,387,207 of NC_141552.1, read as the reverse complement.
AAACATCAGCAGCTCCAGCTTCCTGGTAGCTGGAGGCTACCAAGTAAAGGTGAGCACATCCTCCGAGGGCTCCCTGGGTTGGTTGGAGCTTTACAGAGCTGCGAAAAGAGAGAACTGCAGACAAGAAAGGTTGTGCTGTCTGAGTTTCCTCCTAGATTTTAGAACTGAGTCCATCTCTTCTCCTGCTTTCTGGGTGCCCACCACAGAACAGATTCCACCCTTTGCCAGCCAGTGTTTCAAACATTCTTCCCTTCCACCATCCCTGTTCTATTGAGAAGAGCTGTCTTACTATTTCTCTTGATTGGTACAATGTGGTGAAGTGAACCTACAATGTCAACAAAAGCAAAGTCTGGAGGTACCAACAGGACTGAAGAGATGGCTCAGTGGTTAAGAGCGCTGTCTGCTCTTCCAGAGGTCCTGAGTTCAATTCCCAGCAACCACATGGTGGCTCACAACCATCTGTAACAGGATCTGATGCCCTCTTCTGGTGTGTGTCTGAAGATGGCTATTATGCACTCGTACACATAAAAAATATTATTTTTTTTACATTCAAAAAAAGGAAAAAGGAAAAAGAAAATTAGTCCCCAAGGGAAAAACACCCCCTCCCCCAACTCTACCTTCTACCCCCTCCACCCAGGACCTTGCCGTTTCAACATCTGCATCTAATGCATCTTTCTGTCTAGCTTGAATCTAACGCATCTTTCTGTCTAGCTTGCAGGATTTGAGCTAAGCAAAACACAGACTTCTATAAGCCGGGCAACAAAGAGCACTAAAGCAGAGAGATTCAGTTCGACAGCATATGTCTCCCCCGAGAGACTGCAAGATCCATTTTGCAAATATGACACAAAAGCTGAAATATATAGGTATGTGCCTATACAGGTTCTAACTGAGGTGGAGAGGATGGGGCAGGCCCAGTCAAACTCCTCCTCTGAGGACCGTCTTAAATCTATAGAACAGGACAGGGGCACAGGCTGGTGGTGAAGCACTTGCCTGGTGTGGTTCTAGCTTCGTTCCCTAGCACTGGGTGTGGTGGGGTATTGTCTTGAGTTGGGTGGTAACCAGAAAATTCAGTTTCCTGAAGTGACTGTGGGGACATGGGAAAAGAAATGTGCTGGGTGCTTTGTTGCTTGGTTTTCTTTCAAAACCTTTTAAAGATACATTTATTTTTATTTTACGTGTATGAGTGTTATGTCGACATGTATATGCACCATGTGGCCAGAAGAGGGCGTGTGATTCCCTCTGGAACTGGAATTACAGATGGCTGGGAATTGCCAGGTGGGTGCTAGGAACTGAACCCAGGTCAGCAAAGGCTCTTAACCATTGAGCCATCTTTCCAGGCCCCTCCCCCTTTTAATGAATCTGTGTGCGTGCATGCGTGCATGCACGTGCACTTGTGTGAGAGAAAGGGTGGCGTGTACATAGCACGGAATGTGTGTGGATGCCAGAGATCAACCTTTTAGGGCCATTTCTCTCCTTCTACCTGTAAGTATGTGGTTTCTGGAGATCAAATTCGAAAGAGTGTGGCACAGCAAGCTCTTTCTTTGCCTGTCCAGTCACCTACCTGACAAGCCCTTGGTTTTCTTTTAGCTTTGGAATTGTGCTCTGGGAAATTGCCACTGGAAAGATCCCGTTTGAAGGTGAAGAACGTGACCTCTGGCTCTGCTGGGGTTGGAGCTGGGTCCTCTTCTGAGAGGCCAGGAGAGCTTCCTATCTGTGCTATCCTGGTCACTTGGTTCTCTAACGTAGGAAATACCTGAACTTCTCAGTAGAGCTCGCTCGTTCTCTCTCTCTCTCTCTCTCTCTCTCTCTCTCTCTCTCTCTCTCTCCCCCTTCCTTCCTTCCCTTCCTTCCTTTCTTTTTCTTCCTGTCTGTCTGTCTGTCTTTTCTTTTCTTTTCCTTTTTTCATACTAAGTCCTTCATTCTAATCCTAGCTATCAGTATCCAGAGAGAAGTACGTGAGTGAAAATTTTTAAGCTTCATGTCCTATTTTTTTTCCCATGCTAGGCTGTGATTCTGAGAAGATCTATGAGCTGGTGGCTGAGAACAAGAAGCAGGAGCCAGTGGGTCAGGATTGCCCCGAGTTGTTGCAGGAGATCATTAATGAGTGCCGGGCCCATGAACCCTCCAATCGGCCCTCTGCGGATGGTAGGATTCTTTCTGTCAAAGAGTGCAAGCTGTGTGTTTTGTGAAAAGTTTCTTTTGTTTGATTGGTTTTGGTTTTGGTTGTTTGTTTGGTTTTCAAGACAAGGTTTCTCTGTGTAATAGCCGAGGCTATCCTGGACTTGCTCTGTAGACTAGGCTGGCCTCAAATTCGCAGAGATCCACCTGCCTCTGCTTCCAGAGTGCTGTTCAGTCAATGGTATAGGGGTAGCTTCCGTTGTTCAGAACCTCCAAACAAGCTCTCAAGGTTGGTTGGTTGATTGGTTAGTTTCTTTGTTTCTTTGTTTCTTTGTTTCTTTCTTTCAGCTCCAATAAAGTAGTTCATACTCTGGGCAGTGTGAACTCAGCTGCTGTGTCCTGCAGGGAACATTTGACAATGTCTCAAAACATTTTTCATTGTTGCAGTTCAGGAGACCGGAAGGCAGAGTGGATAGAGGTCGGGTGCTATTCTGTAGCATGTAATTTTAAAGCTCCACGCTATTGTCTTTTTGGAGTCCTGCTTGCTCTCAGCTAGGCTCCGGGAACATGGAACATGATGCTGCTGGTCTCACTCCGACATAGTTCTGCAAACAGCCAGCTGGTTCTCTGACCTCCTGGGAGCTGCGATCGCTCCTCCAACTCCTCATGGCTAGACTCCACTAAACCTCTAACAACCACCCCTAGGCTGAGCCCTTTCTCCTGCCACCGGAGTTGCCTCAAATGGAAAACACCAGGCAGTCTTAATATTTTAAAATCAGCCAGATAACACAACTGCTGGGTGAAGAATTTCCTATCCGAATCTAACAATAGCCTTTTCTGTCCACCTTGGCCTCTGCCGGTGGCAGAGGTGACTTCACGTGCCTCTCTCCCCTCATTCATTCTTGTTTCGTCCTTGGGATGATTTCCTTGATTTAGACTTTTTTAAAGTTTGGGTTTGCTTGCTTGTTTGTTTGATTGATTGTTTTTGAGACAGGATCTCGTTGTCCAGTCCTAGCTGGTCTGGAACTAACAAAGACAAGGCTATCCTTGAATTCATAGCGATCCACCTGCCTGTGCCTCCCAAGTGCTGGGATTAAGGTGTGCACTACCATACCTGGCTTATGTATTTGTGTATGCAGGCCTATGTTAAGTCCAGAAGAGGGCAGCAATTCTCCTCTGTCCCTTGATATTTGTTGAGGGCTGGGCTGATTCCTGATTCCAGTCTTTCCCTGAGGCCATAGTTCCTTCTCTAAAACTAGGCATATGCTTGGTAGAGCGGGTAATGGCCTATGGTCCAGGCCTTGCTGGAGAGGAGTTTCAGATACTGAAACCCAACTTGTCCCCATTGCATGAGGCATTGGTTATCAGTCCCAAGCTGCTGTGTGCTTGGTCTATAACGTTTTTGAGATATGTCCCACTGTGTGACAGTTTCTGCTGACTCTGCCCCATGTGTCCCCTAGAAGTAGCATGTAAGGTGCTGTGTTACTTAATAAGCTTACTTGGCATAAGACATAGCTTATGCAGGATCAACCACATGTCTTCTCTATCGTCTATTCTCTTTGTTGTCTGATCTCCTGGTCCTCTCTCTCTCAGGACTCTGTCACTGAAGAATAGCCTGCTGGTCCAGGTCATCCACTCGTTCTGTTTGAGGCGGGGTCTGTTTTTGAAACTGTCTGTGTCTCAGAACCCCCTCAGAGCTGGGCTTACAAGTGTGCCAGGGTTATCGGCATGCACTGCCATGCCTCATTTGAGAGTTGGGTTTTCAAAGATTGACAAGTTAGAATCACATGTGAGGATGGTTTAGGAATCAGGCAGACGAGGCAAACGCTGTTCCTGTGCTGTTGTCTACGTAGGTTTCTTCATGTTCCCAGCTTGGCTGTCAGGAACCCGCTCTTGTCTCACTTTCTTCTCACTCATTCATAGGAATCTTGGAGAGACTGCCTGCCATTGAAGACTCCATGGACAAAAAGCTGTAAGAGGGACAAACTGGACATGTGTCCTTCCCATTGGTCAGCAGCATCAACTTATTGCTGGGTGCAAAAATCTTTGTTCTCCCTTGGATGCTTCTTTTTTCTTCCTTTCTTTTTCTTGAGATGGGATCTCACCAAGAAGCCCCTGCAGGCCTGGAGCTTGCTATGTAGAGCAGGCTGGCCCAAACTTCCAGTTTTGCCTCCTGAATGCTGGGATTAAGGGCACAGACTGCCAAACTGTCATGCTTCTTATTTGTTAGAAATAGAAAACAATTGCATGGGACTGGAAACATGGCTCTGTAGTTAAGAGCACTGGCTGTTCTTCCAGAAGACCCGGGTTCAATTCCCAGCAACCACATGGTGGCTCACAACCATCTGTAACTCCTGTTCCAGGGATCCAACACTCTCACACAGACATACATGCAGGCAAAAAACCAATGTACATAAAATAAAAATAAAATTAATCCCCCCCAATTTTTTTTAAAACTAAACAATTCTATCTCAGTGTGGTAGTGCACACCTTTGATCCCAGTGCTTGGAAGGCAGAGGCAGGTGGGTCTCTGTTTGAGGCTAGCCTGGTCTACAGATCAAGTTCTGTACTATGTAAGACCTGTCTCAAAAAAAATAAAACAAAAAATTGACAGCCATATTTCTTTCTTTAATTAATTATTTTTGGGGGGTAGTGAGTTCAAGACAGGGCTTCTTTGTGTAACAATCCTGGTTGTCCTGAAACTCATTTTGTAGACCAGGGTGGCCTTGAACTCACAGAGATCTGCCCTCCTCTGCCTCCCAAGTTCTGGGATTAAAGGCCTGCACCACCAAGCCCAGCATAAGAACCCCCAATATTTCTAAAAATTTACTTCCAATACTGACTGCAGATTATTTGAAAAAGTTGACAGATGGTTTTGTACCCACACCTCTTTTTGTGCTTTGATGGCTTCTATCAAGAAATGGCCTCCATTGCCCCAGCATTTGCATCTGAGCTGGCATAATGGCTTGATTGAGTCAAGAAAATGTGAAAGAAATAACAGTGAGCCACTTCCCAGTCTAGGCTTCAAGAAGCTTTACAATGTTCGCCCCCTCTCTTGAAACAGTATTCATCCGTGAGCAGGGTTGTAGGCATGCCGGAAGATGGGGAACTACGCAGAGCAGAGGCCTGTGGTCTCATCTGAGTTCATGCTAGGCCAGCCAGCATGGCAACTGACCCAGCTGCATGAGTGAGCCCACCAAAGAACGGCCCTACTGCCAATTCACAAAAGCATGAGCTAAGCAAATATACTCCTGTTTAAGCCACTAAGTTAAATAAGAGTTGTAAAAGTAAATGCTGTCACTATTCCCTTTGTCCAATGAACAAGGTACAGAATTTGCCTTAGATGCTCATGGTCCAGCATCTGACTGTGTCTGACTTTCTATGTCACGTCCCAGAGATCTCTAAATTGTTGGGATCCAGGGACCTCAGTGATGTTGCTTAGTTGGAAGAGTACTTGAATAAAGCCCTATGTTTGATACTCAACAAGCCACTTAGTGGGGGGTAGGTAGAAGCAGAAATATTCCAAGTTCAATCATCCTCAGCTACATCGTAGGTTTGAGGTTATGCTGGGCTACACGAAAGCACGTCTCGGTCCGGAGAGATGGCTCAGCGGTTAAGAGCACTGACTGCTCTTCCTGAGGCCCTGAGTTCAATTCCCAGCAACCACATGGTGGCTCACAACCATCTGTAATGGGATTTGATGCCCTCTTCTGGTGAGTCTGAAGATAGCTACAGTGTACTCATATGAATAAAATAAATCTTAAAAAAAAAAAAAAAAAAAAAAACACGTCTCAAAAGACAAACCAAACAAATTGGTAATGTTGTACTGGCCCAAAGTTTATTTTCTTGCCACTGGAAAAGGCCAGCGGCCTGAGAACAAGTTATGATGGGAAGGAAAGGGTATTGTTTGGAAATGTAGCAAATCAAAGAAGATGGGAGGCTATCGCCAAGAAAGGTGTTCTTAGGGGACTGCAGGGTGTGAAGACTCCTTTTATGGGAGGAAAGGGGAAGTAAGGGGGTTCTGAGCAGGAAAAATTGAGAATTAGGGAGCTCTAGGTACTGCTCAATGGAGCTGGATGTTATTTTAGCTGCTTTTATCTTGGTGTCTTTAGACATGAAGAGGAAGAGGTCAGATGTGTTTCTGTGCTGTCATCCTTGTACTATAATTCCACATAGAACATTTTTCAGATGCCATCCATTCTCTACAACGCAGAACTGAGCAGACATCTGACCCGAGGGTTAAGGTAGCAAGTAAGACAAGATATGTTACGCCAGCAGAGCTGCCAAACTCTCTCATGTGTGAATTTCCCATCTGATGTCTGAAAGCTTTGAGGCAATGCTTTGATCAAAGCTGCCTTCAGGTCCCTGAGAAGAAACCTCAACAGTTGTTATCATAAACCAACAGGTCGGGGCTGGGGAGATGGCTCAGTGGTTAAGAGCACTGACTGCTCTTCCAGAGGTCCTGAGTTCAAATCCCAGCAACCACATGGTGGCTCACAACCATCTGTAATGAGATCCGATGCCCTCCTCTGGTGTGCCTGAAGACAGCTACAGTGTAGTCACATACATTAAATGAGTAAGCAAATGAATATTTTAAAAATCATGGTAGCAAAAAGCATGGTGTTAAAAAAAAAATAAGACAATGAACCAAGAGATCAGAGCTGTTACCTACAACAGAGCTGTCGGGAAATTAAAAATAGGCTACTGAGCTGTACTGACCTCCGGAAGTCAGTTGTTTTTACAATGAACTCTAAACAACAATAAAAGAAGTGACATTTGAGTTTTCCCTCAGCTCTGCTGCCTCTACATGCTGCTTTTATCCTCCATAACATAGCTTTTCTCATAGATACCACCTAGAGCACATTTGGGTCATTTTTTCTGTAAGTGAACGATGTAGAAGAATTGACAAGGACAGGTTATCGACTTGGTCACTGTTCTATTGGTGTGAAGAACCCCCACCATCAAAGCAACTCCTATAAAAGAAAACATTTCATGGAGGGCGCTTGCTTCTACTTTCACAGGTCAGCCCATTACCATCATGACAGAGCCTATGGTGGCAGGCAGGCATGAGGCTAGAGCAGTAGCTGAGAGCTACGTGCTGATTGGCAGGCCTAGAGAGACTGTGGGCCTGGCATGGGCCTTTGAAACCTCAAAGCCCACCACCAATGATGCCTTCCTCCAACTAGGCCACACCTTCTAATCCTTCTAATCCTTTCATACAGTGCCTGCTCCAAGCACTCACATATATGAGCCTGTGGGGCCATTTTTTTTTTTTTTTTTTTTTTTTGGAGCTGGGGACCGAACCCAGGGCCTTGTGCTTGCTAGGCAAGCACTCTACCACTGAGCTAAATCCCAAACCCCTTGTGGGGCCATTCTTATCAAACCACCACACTCCACTCCCTGGCACCCATAGTCTTGTAGCCCTATCAGCATGCAAAATGTATTCAGTCCAACTTCAAAAGTTCCTACAGATTTTCACAGTCTCAACACTGTTTAAAAGTCAGAAGTTCTGGGGCTGGGGATTTAGCTCAGTGGTAGAGCGCTTACCTAGGAAGCGCAAGGCCCTGGGTTCGGTCCCCAGCTCCGAAAAAAAGAACCAAAAAAAAAGTCAGAAGTTCAGCTAAACAGTGGTAGCACACTTGGGAGGCAGGGGCAGGCAGATCTCTGTGAATTTCAGACCAGCATGGTCTACAGAATGAGTTCCAGGACAACCAGGGTTACACAGGGAAACCCTGTCTTGGAAAACAAACAAACATCCTAAGTTCAAAGTCTCTTCTGAGACACATGCCGACTTCTTAACTGTAATCCTCTGTAAAATCAAAACAGCAAATCACACACTTCCCACATACAATGGCACAGAATATACATGACCATTGCAAACCCGAGGGAAAAGAACAAAACCAAAAAGCAAGACCTAACACCAGCTAGGCAAACTCCAAATTCTGCACCTCCATGTCTGCTGTCAAAAGTGCATTTCAGATCTCCAACTCCATTCAGCTCTGTTGACTACAAAACACTTTTCTCTCTTAGGCTGGTTCCACATTTGGCCTGCAGCTTTTCTTTCACTTTTTTTTTTCCCCCGGAGCTGGGGACTGAACCCAGGGCCTTGCGCTTCCTAGGCAAGCGCTCTACCACTGAGCTAAATCCCCAACCCCGGCCTGCAGCTTTTCTTAGTAGGCATCCCACATCTCTGGCATCGCCAACATCTTAGGGTCTCTCAGGCAATCCAGGCTTCACATCCACAGTTTCATGCAATGGCCTCTCTGGGCCTCCATGCAGGGATACCCCCTGATGCATGCCTGTCTTCGATGGCCTTCCTTAGCTACAGGGGGAGGAGACTCCATAATCCTTTCTTGTATCCTTGACCCTAAAACCAGAACCATGTGGCCAATGCTGCCAAGTTCTGCTGCTTGATGGGTGTTGGGGTTCAGGAATCCCCACATAAATAATTCAACCTATTCAGTTAAGCAAGAATAGATTATTGAAGGGCACCCCAACACTGATCCATCAGGACCACAAAAAAGGACTCGAGCTTAATTGTGGTACCAGTCTGTTCTTAGGACAGGCTTTTTATAGGAGAAACCAAGTTCAGAAGTTCAGAAGGCAAGGGTGCAGGCAGTACTACAGTTTGGCAACTAGGCAAAGAATTAGCAGTTGGCCTTTAAGCTGATTGGTCCTGAGTGAGGTAAGGGGAGTGGTGAACAGGGGAGTTTCAGAACTGATTGGCTTGAAAGGAGGGGGCTGCAGCTGCTGGAGCCTTGCCAGAGCTCAGTCAAACTGATAGGAAGTGAGGGGGGAGGGATATTTCAAGGGCCAGTGATTCTTAACCTTTTTAATCCTTTAATATATTTTTAAGTTAAAAATTACTTAAGTTTTTAAGGATTTATTTATTATGTATACAGCATTCTGCCTGCATGTACATCTGCAGGCCAGAAGAGGGCACCAGATCTCATTACAGATGGTTGTGAGCCACCACGTGGTTGCTGGGAATTGAACTCAAGACCTCTGGAAGAGCAACCAGTGCTCTTAACCGCTGAGCCATCTCTCCAGTGCAAGAAACACCTTTAAAGCCTATTTTTCATAAGTCTAGTTGTTAGGACGGGAGTTGCATAAGAATATCCAATTTAAAAGAATCTTTAGACCTGTTTTGTTTTGGTTTGGTTTTGGTTTGGTTTGTTTCAGCTCATGCCATACGTTGTTGCCCAGAATGGCTTTAACCCTGAGTTATTTGTTTTAAGCCAACTTTCTGTTGCTGACATTACAGATTTTTTAACCATACATCATAACTTACAAGCCAATATTTTATTACCAAGACATGAAGAACATAGTAAACTTCTACATTTAAGGGGCTGGAGAGATGGCTCAGTGGTTAAGGGCACTGACTGCTCTTCCAGAGATCCTGAGTTCAATTCCCAGCAACCACATGGAGGCTCACAGCCATCTGTAATGGGACTCGATACCCTTTTCTGGTTTGGCTGAAGACAGCTAAGGTGTACTAATATACATAATGTAAGTAAACCTATTTTTAAAAACTTCTACATTTAAGACCAGTCAGAAATAAAAATGCAGTAGCAACACACATTTATGCATTTAAAACAGACAAAATTTTTATTTCAAGGGAGGAGCATCTTGCTATCTATTGAAGCTAATTCTCACGGGCACAGAAGTTTTGCGGTAGAACTAGCCACCAGCTTTCTTAGCAGAGAAGCCGAGAAGCTGCCGATGCTACCTTAAGAGCAGTTTGCACAGATAAGCAGCTTCTGGCTTGCTGGCAGCTCGATCCAGGTAGGAGGCACCAGTTTATCAGCTTTTGTTGTCTGAATTGGGCACTTTTTTCTACAAGTCCTTGAAATGAGTTAAAACTAAATCAGGGAGTGAACAAGCAGCAGATGAAGTTTTAACTTTTTTTTTTCTGACTATGAAACACAACGCAACAATCATGCAACAAAATGTCAAACTTATGTATGCGGACAGACTAGAGCGCCAAGGACAACCAATAGAGGTGGGGGCAGGGAAGAGAACCAGATGTCCCACCTAAGGACCCAGAACAGAACCAGACATTCCCATAGTGGGAACCAGAGAGGAAGCAGGACATCTGACCTCCTCTGACCCTAGGAGCTTGTGCTGTACCCAGCCCTCCTCTTTTGGGTCTCCCAAAGTCTAGACCAAATGAGAAATAAGAACAAACCAAGAAGAACAGCGCAGGTACCAGAAACTTAGTGCCTCACGGAGGGAGCCAGCTTGGTGGCATTCACTAGCAATAACTGAGGGGTACTTGAGGGTAAGGGGCATTCCTGGTCAATGAACTAAATGTTGGGCTTCAGGAATCACCACACAAACCACACAAACACCCATCTCAGTTAAGCAAGAAGAGTTTATGAAGGCACACCCCAAGAGTGATTGATCAGGACCACAAAAAAGGACTCAGGAGTTTAATTGTGATACCAGTCTGTTCTTAGGACAAGCTTTTTATAGGAGAAAACAAGTTCAGAAGTTCAGAAGGCAAGGGTGCAGGCAGTACTACAGTTTGGCTAACTAGACAAAGAATTATCAGCTGACCTTTAAGCTGATTGGTCCTGAGTGAGGTAAGGGGGTGGTGGAGCAGTGATGAACAGGGGCGTTTCAGAACATTGCAATACCAGAGCATACGTAATGCAACCGTAGTGTTATGGCCTTTTAGGAGAATTTTTCTGTGTATGAATGATTCTACGGATCATTACCTCCGGGAAGTGGAGTCTGAGAACCTGAACTTAATTTCACCTTATGAGCAAAATGGAGACGGAGAACAAAATGGCTGCCGTTATGTTAAAAGGAGCAGGCTTCAACAATGGGGCTGGAACTCGAGCCCTTTGTTCGATTACCTTTACGACAGCTTTCTGTTGTTGATGGTTCCCTTCACCCCTTCTGATCCTCCCGCCTCTACCTCCTGAGTGCTGGGATGGCAGGTGTGTATTACCTGGATTATTAGCTGGATAATTTCTCTCTTGTGTTTAGCAGTGTTTAAAATGTATTCATCCACTTAAAGCTTGCTCGACACATGCCCAATTCAGAAGTCAGAGATCAGAGTAGAGGCTGTGTCTAAGTCTATAGAGTGCCTTCTCTGGGGCCTCCGCTAGATTTTCCCTCTTACTCCAACCCCACTCCAACACACACTCTATATTTCCAGCTGCAACTCCAAGTACTTAAAGTATCCCAAGATGCGTCTTCTGGTTTTCCTTTCTCTTTCTGTTCTCCCTGACTTCCAATCAAATCCTCAGTTTTTCTCCAAGTTTTAGCCACATCTACGATGCTGCTTGGGACCTCAGTATAAAAGCCACAGAACACGGGTTACTCCTCTAGTGTCCTGTCTTTTTCTCGTTTATAACCAACCCCCCCACCCACCCCCGTTTGGGCCTGGCATTAACTCCTTCCCATTGTCTTCAGTTGGGGAAATGATCAGCTTTCTCAAGAGCCTAAAGCTATGATCTACTCAGCCATAAACTTTCTTTGTCATCTTTCACAAAGTTACCAAATAATTCTTTCAGGTTTTGCATCTTTAAAATACAAGCCAGGCATAGTGGCATGTGCCTTTAATCCCAGCACTTGGGAGGTAGAGGCAGGCAGATCTCTGAGTTTGAGGCTATCTTGGTCTACAGAATGAGTTCCTGGACAGCCAGGGCTACAGAGAGAAACCCAGTCTAGAGAAATGAAAAATAAATAAATAAATAAATAAATAAATAAATAAATAAATAAAAAGACAGTGCTGGGTATTGAACCTATGGCCTTGTGAAAGTTTTACCAATAGGGCTACATCTACATCCCCTGCCTCAAATTTTGCATTTTAAAGTATATGTGCAGACCCATACAAGTAACGACGATTGTGTTGTATATAAATGAGCCCACGGTCTTGTTCTTTAATAGGAGGAAAAAAAATCCATACAACTCTTGCTTGTTTTGGTAGGGTTTTAAAAATGATTTTTTTTTTCTTTTCTTTTTTTTCGGAGCTGGGGACAGAACCCAGGGCCTTGCGCTCGCTAGGCAAGCACTCTACCGCTGAGCTAAATCCCCAACCCCTAAAAATGATTTATTTTTATTTTAACTTATGTGTAAGTGTGTGTGTGTGTGTGTGTGTGTGTGTGAGAGAGAGAGAGAGAGAGAGAGAGAGAGAGAGAGAGAGAGAGAGAGAGAGACGCTGCCTTAGGTGGGTGCTGGGAAACAAACCGAGAGCAGCAGGTGGTCTCATCCATTGAGCTTCTCTCCAACCCCTTGCTTTAAGGACAGATCTTACTCTGTATCCGAGAATGGCCTGGAACTCACTATGTAGTCCAGGCTTGCTCAAGCTTATAATGATTCTACAGCTTCCTTCTCTTAAATGCTGGGAATTTGCATGGTTTAAATTTTTTTTTTACCATGTGATATGATATCAATGTACTTGTTGTTGTTGTTGTTGTTAAGTATTGGATCTTAAACCCAGGGCCTCATAGATGCTAAGCAAATGCTCTACCACTGTGCTACACTTATTAATTTCTTAGTTAAAATTGCTCAGTACTTGATAATGGGCCTATGTATTCTTCCATGTGAAAAGAAGTTCGGAACTAGGGAGAAGAGCAGCAGCTAGGAGCACTGACTGCTCTTCCAGAGGACCCAGTTTCAATTTTACACATCAAAACGGCAGCTCACAACCATCTGTAACTCCAATTCCAGGGAATCCAATGCCCTTCTGCCCTCCGTGGGCCCTCTGTGCATGTGAGCACAGACATACAGGCAAACACCAATATACACAAAAATAAAAATAAATGATTAAAGAAATAGTTGGTATTGGCCTCGGGAACAGATTTAAACAAGAAAAAAAATAGAAAAGTCTCCTTCAATATTTATATTGCCCTCCACTATCAATTTCACTAAAGAAATGGCTGCTGAATTAATAAAAGTTTGTCAATTGACAGTTTGTGCTGGTTTTTTTTTTATTAATTTATTTACTTTATGTGTGAGTACACTATCGCTGTCTACAGACACACCAGAAGAGGGCATCAGATCCCATTACTGATGGTTGCGAGCCACTACGTGGTTGCTGGGAATTGAACTCCAGAACTTTAGAAGAGCAGTCAATGCTCGTAACCGCTGAGCCATCTCTCCGCCCTTGGTATTTTGAAGACCTATAAGTAAGATTTCTTCCTTCAGAAATGTGTTTGGAAACTCTTATGTGACAATCTATACTTTCAAGCAATTTATTAGAGTATCTTAAGTTGAAGATATTGTGCAATTTAAAAAAAAATTTTTTTTTGACCATTGCAGACAAGTTGCTCAATCCTCGAAGAGAAATATATATCAGGTTCCGGAGTTCCGGGGGACAAAATTTTCAAATCATCGATTAAATTACTAACTCTTTAACAAAACCTTAGGAAGAAGCAGGGGAAGTCACTTTTAAGAATTTCACTCTCGGTAGGAAAAATAAGCAAATAAATAAAACTCTTCCTTCGGGTTTCTTCCCGCCGGACCGTTCAAACCGAGGGGCGCGAGAGGGCAGACTCGGGTTTCTACCAATTGCTGGAGGCGCCTTCGCCAGAGGTTCTCGCCCAGTAAAGTATCAAGGGCTGGCCAATGAGGGCGTCACTACTTCAGTGGCGGCGACCCATGGAAGAAGGAGAGAAGATATTGGTCGCCGTCCGTGTTGGTTGACCAATAGGAGCTCGCTAAGCCGCGGCCGGAGGGTGGGAAGAGTTGCTCACTGTGCGCGGTAGGTTTTGCGCGGTAGCGACGGCAGAAGTCCCGCTCGGGATGTCCGACTTGGTCCCCGCAGGTGAGGCGGGTCCCCTCTTCTCCTCCAGCCTGGAGACTCTGGATGCGGGTTGTCTTCCCTTGGTCTCCGCCTGCTCGCGCGGCCCAGTGAAGTAGGCTGAGGGCGCTCTGGGAACTCGGCGGTCTCCTTCGGTCGGGGCTGAGGACCTCGATCTTCTTCCTTCGGTCGGGAGGAATGGGGTGGGGGGCGGGAGGAGCTGAGGCGGCATTCGGCTTGCACCGATTGCTGGCCCTGTACGGAGTAGTTCTCCAATTGCTTCTCGCGCGGGTCGAGCCCCATTGACTCATTGACCCCATGTTGCTCGCAGTTTAACAGAGCTTCACTTTTACCACCACCACCACCACAGCCACCACCGCAGCGGAACTGCGAGCTAAGTGTTTTCATTATCCTCTTCCTGCGGTGAAACAGGCTTGGACAGACTGGTTGGGAAACTCAACTTTGGTTCTGCAGCTACTAACAGGGAGATGTGAACCCAGGTCAGACTGAATCCCCGCGGGCACCCCGGTTTTGGGGGAGCCGTTGATCCCTCTGTGTTTATCGAAACCAAAGCTTAGCGAGGTGGCAGATGTGGAGTTCGCGATTGGAGGGCGGCTGACTTCGTGGCCATCGGACTAGCGTTTGTGTGACTTAAAGAAGGGGCTGCCTACGAGTACGACCCTAGGTTATGGGAAACGTGTTCATTGTTTTTGTGGTTGAGGAACTGTCTTAATTGTAAACTTTGGACTGTTGTGTGCATGTAGAAGTAACTTAGACATGTTTGTTGGTGACGGATCTCCCGCTGGACCCCGGACCGCTCTCAAATTTGAGGCAGTCCTCCTGTCTTTTTCTCTAATGATGGAATTACGGTTTTGAGACACCATGCAATGGCAGGGCCTTTTTTAAAAAGATAATTCTTGTGAAGATGTGTTAAATTTTAGAGTTCCATCATCGGTTTACATGTTTTTGAGTCGTGACGAACTTAATTTTTAAAGCATATCACCTTTTTTGCATAAAAACTGAAAATTGGTAGGTTCTTTTCTAGAAGTCTACTAGAGTTTTAGTAGTGAGCAGCTCCTGGTATGTTCTTGCTTGTAGCTTTGGTTTATCATTTGGACTTTTTTTCCTTGTGTTTTTGAGACGTAGAGGATACAATCAGTATTATTTCGCATGAACCATGAAAGTCGAGGCCGTGTGGACTTGACTGATGTTACCTTCCCGTTGAAATCAGAACTGGTTGCTCTCTAGACATGCCATGGGAGAAAGTTTTATTTAAAATACTGAACCGTGCTAAAAATTAGAATAAGAAAAAAACCTATGCATTTATTACTCAAGTCTAATGAGTCTTAGACATGATTTTTTTAATTAATTAAATTTATTTCTTTTTTTTTTTTTTTTTTTTTTTTTTTTGGAGCTGGGGACCGAACCCAGGGCCTTGCGCTTCCTAGGCAAGCGCTCTACCACTGAGCTAAATCCCCAACCCCTAAATTTATTTCTTAAAACGAACGAGGTCTTGCCAAATGGCTCAAGCTGTTTGGAAACCTTCCTGGTCGTTCCGGCAAGTGCAGTCAGACACTCTCCTGCCTCTGTCTACACTCTCTAGGGTCTAGGATTACAGTATGTCACCAAGCCCAGCAGCCTTGGCTTTAATGCATTTGCATATGTACTGGGGTAAATCCAAATGGCTTGTGTATGCTAGGTTGGTACTAAGCTGCAAACCCCAGTCTCGCTTTCAGTTTTTCTCAGTTTATCTTACAAATGCAAACACGTCTACTCGTGAGAATGTCTTCTGTGGCTTGGCTGAGAGCAGATCGGTAGCCGGTGGCCGGCCATATGTTTAGTGTGTTCAGGTGTGTGCAGGGCTGTGCATTCAGTCCCCCAGCACCACATAACCAAAAAAGGGCATTTCTGTTTGTCCTTTGTCACTTTTGATGCTATGAAAGATTAATATTACCTGTTACATATAGTGTTATATTTGGTTTTGGTAAATGTCTATATGCAGGTTGAGACATAGTTGCTAGGTTTCTGGGAGATTACTTTTGGATCCAAAAATTAAGCGTCCTTATTATTTTGCCCTTATTATTAGAGAACTGTGATTATAGGAAAATGGTTGTAAATGGTTTGGTTTGGTTTTGGTCTTACTCTTTAGCTCAAACTTGCCCATAACTTATATGTAGCCCAGGCTGCACCTGAATTCATGGTGACCCTCCACGATTCAGAGTTGTTGCCAAAGCATTTCTTGCTAACCTTTAAGATTTTTTTTTTAAACCCTTGTTTTGTTAATAAAAGATCTAAAACGGGTTTGGGGATTTAGCTCAGTGGTAGAGCGCTTGCCTAGCAAGCACAAGGCCCTGGGTTCGGTCCCCAGCTCCGAAAAAAAGAAAAGAAAAAAAAAAAAGATCTTAAACGGAAACTCTAAACGAGTTTTATCAACTGCATAACATTTTTTAAGCCTGTTTTACTAACATGTTTTATACATACTGTATCCCCAGTGGTGGCTCATGAAGCAATGGACTGCGGTCTTCAGGTACCATTAGACGGTACTCTAGAACAAGCCGCCCCAACTGAAGTCATCAGCCATGGGGCACCACTTCTCCAGCCTCCGCCTTCTGACTTGGTCAGCAGCCAAGGCGAAGCGCTTGTTCAGCCTGCCCCTGCTGACGTGGTCAGCAGCCAAGGCGGACTGCCCACTCTGCAGCCTGTGCCACCAGCATCCATTGATTTGACGGAGGAAGTACAGCCCGCAGAGGAGAATATGGAGATTGTCGATCCGGGAACTTCGGAGGAGCGCAGTGAGGGGTCAGGCACTAACGGTGCCGTCGGAGCGGCTCCATCAGTTTCAATGAACTACTTCATCAGTGGGCTGCAGAGGCTTCATACCATGCTGGAGTTGCTGAGACCTTCATCGTCACAGTCAGACCACAGTGCGGGGGGGCCAATAAGAAGGAGGAGAAGAACAGGATTCGTTTCGAGGGCAAGAACTGGAGGGTCTCAGAGGCTAAACAATGCCAGGTAAAATATAGATTAAATGATGGTGCCACTCTGAGTTAGGAAGCTCGGATTAGGGTCACACCCCCCAGTGCCCCCAAAGTTTTCAGAATCCCCAAGTCCCTGGTAGGTCAGATAAAACTAGTGCTTGTCTTGTTTACTTCGTTTAGTATTGAGATGGGGTTCAATGGTGTGCTTTGAAAACTCGAGGCAAACTCATCAACAGTATCTACAGACACTTTATTTTTCAATTAAAATATTTTCAAACACATATGAGGTGGGCACGTGTGTGCCTCTGTGTGCACGGGTGTTGAGGCAGGGTCTCAGTTGATCCTGGAACTCTCCCATATGGCTAGTTTAGCTAGCCAGCTTGCTCAGGGGATCTCTTGTCTTCCTGAGTTACAAGTGGCCCCACCGTATTTACACTTGTTCTCGGTAGCTGCACTCTGGTCCCTGTGTTTGAATGGCAGGTGATTTACCCTTGAGCACCCATCTCCTCAGCCATGGGTACTCCTTCCCCTTTTAAGATTTTTTTTTTTTTTTTAATTTGCTGGTCATGATGGCCCATGCCTTTAATCCTACCACTTGACAAGCGGATCTCTGTGAGTTTGAAGCCAACATGGTCTACATACATCCTGTCTCAAAAATCAAAATCAAAATTTTAAATTAAATCATGGAGTGGTGGGCCACAGAATAAATGCTGTACGATGCTGAAAGAACGTGGATTCTGGGACGAGATACATATTACTAAAGCATTTTTTCCCTGATACATGTTTAAGCAAGTTCAACACTAAATTCATGTAACTGAATTTCCGCAGGACTGGTTGCTTCAGACTTCTGAACTATATTTTTTTTGTTCTTCTTTGTTTGAAAGTAGGGCTTTGTTTGTTTTGCTTTACATGCATTTACTTGTGTATATGTGTGTGAGCACACTTATGCCAGCCACAGCATGGAATTAAAGGTTAGAAGGAGTTTGCTGGAGTTGGTTCTGTCCTACCATATGAGAGTCCCTGGCCAAACTCAAGTCACTCAGCCATCTCACCAGCGTTGGGCAGAGCTTTTTGGCCCGTTGGCTTTGTTGATTTTCTTTTTTAATCCAATGAGATTAAAATCTTACTATATAGGGGTAAGTAATTACTGGGCTGGCCTGGGAATACCCTCTAGTTTCTACTTCCTGCGTGCTGAAATTTTAAGTGTATAAGCCACCCTGCTGGCTTCTGAATTTTCTCAAATTTAGACGAATTTCTCACAATAGTTTTTGCTGTTGACTCATTTGATAGACACCCTGAGGCCAAAATGAGCAGCTTCTGCCTCAGACCCAAAGGTCAGAGTTGGGAAAATTAGTGAGCTGTTCTTTACAACAAACTCTTGAGCAAAGGTCACAGACGCCTTCCCTCTTCATTCCGGCATCAGAGCCATCTTCCATTCATCAAATATTCTAACTCTCGTGTGAGAATCCGAATGTTACCCTAGAGATAGCGATGAACAAGAGAGACCTGGTACCACAAAGCTCACTAGGACTGCAGATGTCAAAGGAAAGCCGGATGTGTTCTTTAATTCAAGAGAAGGGTGGGCTGGAGAGAGGGCTCGGCACTCAAGACCACAGGCCGCTCTTCCAGAGAACCAAGGTTTATTTCCTAGTGGCAGATAACAACCGTCTCTAACCTCAGTTCCAAAGGATCGGATAACCCTCTTCTGGCCTTTGTACTACAGTCAAGTGGTACACAGATATACATGCAGGCAAAATGCCATACACATTTTTTAAAAAAATGAAGGGGCCAGCCAGGCGTGGTGCATTTTTTTTTTCCTTTTTTTCTTTTTTCTTTTTTTTTCTTTTTTTTCAGAGCTGGGGACCGAACCCAGGGCCTTGTGCTTGCTAGGCAAGCCCTCTACCACTGAGCTAAATCCCCAACCCCGTGGTGCATTCTTTTAACCTTAGCACTTGGGAGGTAAAGCCAGGAGGATCATGTGAGTTGGAGGCCAGCCTGGTCTACATAATGAGGATACCTTCAAACAGACTAAGCTTAGTTAAGGACAGGTAAAAGAGCATTTCTTTAGTTTTAAGAAACCCTCGCTAAGGGCCTGCAGCCAAGTTGGTAGAGTCTGCCTGCTATGCACTAAGTCCTGGACTTGATTCCCAACAACAATGAATTAGGAACAGTGCGAACCGTTCATCCTCCTAGCCCTTGGAAAGTTAGATCAGGAAGGTCAGGAATTCAAGGTCATCCTTGGCTACATAGCAAGTTAGAAGCCAACTGGGGCTCCTTGAGACCAGGCCTTATTTAAAAAAAAAAAAAAAAAAAAAAAAAAAAAAGAAGGAAAGAAAGAAAGAAGAAAAGAAAAGAGAAAACAAAACTGGATATGGTGATTGGATTTGAATACTGGCAATTGGGAGGCAGAGGCAGGTGACCTCTGAGTTCAAGGCCAACCTATTTGAGGCTACTGAGTGAGATCCAGTTTTTTAAAAGAAAAGAGGATGGAAGGACACAAAATGTTCTTAGGAGATTCCTTAGGGTTGGAGCCAGAGATCCAGCTCTGGACCTCTGGACCTTACGCATGCTAGCACTTTATACTATGCTACGCTCTGGTGGCACATGCCACCCAGCACTTGGGAGGCAAAGCCTGAAGGATCCTTCTGTGAGTTCAAAGCCAGTTTAGCGAGTTCCAGGGCTACACCAAGAAAACAAAACAAAAAATCAGACTAGGACTATGGGAGAATTTCTCCTTAGAGTACTAGTAAAGAAGTTAGTAAAATCTGAATCAAGTTTTCTAACTGAGAAGTAGCCGAATGCCTGTAGTGATCTAGGGTGGGACTAGTAAAGAGCAGCAAGTGGTTCTTGGTGCATTTTATACTGTTCCCTAGTCTCGATCCTTTGTCCCAGTCCTTTGTATCCTTGACAACAGACTGTCGGGCAGCCACTATGGGGAGCTCAGTGCTGTTGGAAAACAAGGCCTGTCTAAGAGAATCCTCTCTATGTGATCTGTTTGTTGGTTGGTTCCCTAAAAGACCCTATAATTGAATGGAAAAAGGAGTATATTTAACCAGTATTTGCTTAATCTGGTATTTTTCTTTTTTTAAAAAAAGATATATATTTTAGTAATTTATTATCTTAAATTATGTGTCTGTGTGGAGGTGTGTACATGAAAGTCCAGGTACCCAAGGAAACCAGAGGTATTGGATCCCCTAGAACTAGTTATAGATGATTGTGAGCCTCCATGAGACCAATACAGCACTCTTAGCTCCTAGCCCTCTCTCTTGCCCAGTTATATTTGTTTCCAAGCGTACAAGCGTTTGCCTCTGAATATATATATATATATCACATGTATTCCTGGTGCCCATCAAGGTTATATTTGTTTCCAAGCGCACAAGCGTTTGCCTCTGAATATATATATACCACATGTATTCCTGGTGCCCATCAAAGCCAGGAGAGGCATCAGAGCTCTTAAACTGGAGTTACTAGTTGCCTTGTGGGTGCTGAGAACCAAACCAGTTCCTCTGTAAGCACAAGTGCTCTTACCTGTTGAGCCATCTCTCCAGTCCTATAATCTGTTAGTATTAGCTTAGCGCTCAGCAGAAGAAGCATTTAATAGCCTGGAGACAGACTGAGGTAACTAGGAATCTCTTTGACACGATCACAGAGTATTCTTGTGTGGATGGTCCATTGTGCCATAATTCTTTTGTCTTTACTATATGCATACAGGTTGAGAACCTTCTTTCAGGTGAGCAGGTCTCAGCCTTACCCAGTAGCCTCTGCTCATGGTTCAGAGGCCAGGACCCCACCCTCGGGAACTGATTCCGACAGCGACAGCTCTGCAGAGAATGAAGAGGCCGCTGCCCGGGCGGAAGAGCCTGAGGCTGCTGTCCCAGGTCTGTTCTTCCATATTTCCATCGACAAACTAAAATCCAGAAAGCACAGATAACCTCGCTGGCTATGGTGATGCTAAAAGACTTGGATCTGACTCATAGCTTTTTTGTGATTTGTGTTCCAACAAGTCAGCGGGGGTCGGAGTAGCCTTGTAACATCTGCGTTTTGCAGAATT
This sequence comes from Rattus norvegicus, assembly GCF_021556685.1. NCBI lineage: Eukaryota > Metazoa > Chordata > Mammalia > Rodentia > Muridae > Rattus > Rattus norvegicus. The sequence continues at coordinate 54,366,305 of NC_141552.1, read as the reverse complement.
TTGCAGTGTTTTCCAGACACAGCTGGACAGTTATTGATGTATGCTTCCTCTGGTTGTTTTAGTTTTATGTTTTAGCCTGCACAAGCATTTAATTATTGTAGTTAAGACTTCTGGACCATGATCAGGATAATGGACAGTCCCAAAAGTGTTGCCAAAGGTGGACGTGTGGCTAGAAGGCTGGAAAGTGGACCCAAAAGAGAGCCTGCCTTGTCTGAGTCACTTAGTTCATTTCAGAGAGTACTTGTATATATTAAAGTTTTGTGTGCCTATGTTGTTGGCACACAAATGTCTATAATACCATCGTTTGGAGGGGATGTGAGTGCAGGGTCAGCTTGGGCTATATAGTGAGACTGTCTCAAAAGAAAAACATGATAAATTCAGCCATCTTGAGCTGTGACTTTCTAGTCTTAATAGTGTTAGATATTATGTAGCAGGATTTTATTTTGCAATTGGTGCACAGAGACCCCTAAAGTAGATGTCCTGATTAAATTTAAAATGCACTGATCCATAGATTATATTCTTTCAGTACCTTTTTTTTTTTTCAGAGCTGGGGACCGAACCCAGGGCCTTGCACTTGCTAGGCAAGCGCTCTACCACTGAGCTAAATCAACCCCTTTCCGTATCTTTTTACTTTAGAAAATATTTTTAGATTTTTTAAAATTTTTATTATTTTATGTTTGTAATGTTTTGCCTGTATGTGTACTGTGTACATGCCTGAAGCCAGGTAAGTCGGGAGAAGGCATTGGATTCTCAGGAACTAGTGTTATATAGATGGTTGCGAGTCACCATGTGGCTGCTGGGAACTGAACCCTGGTCCTCTGCGAGAACAGCATGTGCTTTTAACTGCTGAGTCGTGTTTCTCCAGATCCTGATTTTGTTTCTAAGTAGAAAAAAAATCTGGTAATAAAGAAAAAAATCACCATTTTATGACTGCAAATGAAATTATATATTTATATATTTAAGCTGAGCCTAGTGTCGCTTGCTTTTAATCCTAGCCCTTTGGAGATGGAGGTAAGCAGATATATTTTTTGCAAGACCGTATGAGGTTTCTAAAACTGTTAGGATTAAAGCATACCTTTTTTTTTTTTTTTTTTTTTTGGTTCTTTTTTTCGGAGCTGGGGACCGAACCCAGGGCCTTGCGCTTCCTAGGTAAGCGCTCTACCACTGAGCTAAATCCCCAGCCCCTAAAGCATACCTTTAATCCCAGTGCTTGGGATGCAGAGAGAGGCAATCTCTGACTTCAAGGGCTTTCCTGGTCTACAGAGTGAGTTCCAGGAGAGCCAGGGCTGTATAGTAAGATCTTGTCTTGAAACAAAATAAAACAAATCAAAAGAGGGGATTAGTTCATCAGATACAGGCTTTTTCCTCATGATGTTCTCAAATCCAAAAATATAGAACTTTTTTTTTTAATGATTTGAATATTGTGGTTATAACTTGGGAGTGAACTAACATTGAAATTGGTTGGATTCTTTTCTTTCTTTCTTTCTTTTTTTTTTCTCTTTTCTTTTTTTCGGAGCTGGGGACCAAACCCAGGGCCTTGTGCTTGCTAGGCAAGCGCTCTACCACTGAGCTAAATCCCCAACCCCTCTTTTTTTTTTTAAAGATTTATTTATTTTATGTATATGAGTATACTGTCACTGTCTTCAGACACACCAGAAGAGGGCATTGAATCTCTTTACAGATAGTTGTGAGCCACCATGTGGTTGCTGGGAATTGAACTCAGGACCTCTGGAAGAGCAGTCAGTGCTCTTAACCGCTGAGCCATCTCTCCAGCCCCTTTTCTTTTTTTTTTTTTTAATATGGAACGCTTCACAAATTTTCATGTCATCCTTGCTCCGGGGCCATGCTAATCTCTGTATTGTTCCAATTTTAGTATATGTGCTGCCGAAGCGAGCACGATTCATTCTTTATACTAGGAAAGAGAATAATTGACAAGTGAATGGGATTAGTATATAGAATGGGCTGGTTATGGTTGACACGTGCCAGTGGTCATGCTGAGGGGGATGGGCAGGAAGCTCACAAGTCCAAGGCCAGTTTCCTAGTTAGAGAAGAAGATAGAAGAAACAAGGAGGTGGATGACTTCTTGGGAGCAGTGCCCAAGCTGAGCAGACTCCTGCGAATGCACACAAAGGCTTACCAAAGAGGACAAAGCCATTCTGCTGTTAGAACAGAGTGTGGGTAATGAAGGCTTGAGAGTAAGGAAAACTTTGGTATCTAGAAACAGAAAAACATAAAAATGTCAGTGTCTTAAAAACAGAACAGGGGATTTAGCTCAGTGGTAGAGCGCTTGCTTAGCAAGCACAAGGCCCTGGGTTCGGTCCCCAGCTCTGAAAAAAAAAAAAAAAACAGAACAGTGCACAGCAGAGATAGTTTCTGTGAGTCTACTCCTTATATGAAGTGTCCAGAAGGGAGTGTTTAGAGGTCGGGTAGGCCTGCAAGTCCATATGGAAGTGAGAGGGAGTGAACACATGGAATCTTCCTGAAGTAAGAAGAATGTCTTGTTTTGTCTATAGATGAGGTATTTCTCACGTCGACAAGGCTGGCCTCAGATTCAAGTGTGAACCTGCTTGCTTTCCTAAAGCGGGGGCATTCAGAATGTTTGCCGCTCCGCTCGGCTCCCAGAACTGTAGAGCTAATCAATCAGTGATGGTGGCTGTGCTGCTCCCGGTGTCACACTAGGCCAAACTAATGTAAAAGCCAAGCACTACAATGGGTAAATTCTCAGCCAAATCCAAGATGGAGAATGGCGTAGCAAGTACATGGCAAGGCTCTCTCCACACAAGAGAGGGAAAGAAAGTGAGTTAGGAAGAATGTACAAAAAACTATGGTGAAAAGGACGAGAATTAGTCTGCTATACAGAACAACTATAATATAAACTAGCTTACCTATTACTGGATGATATTAATGAATTACTATTAACTTTTCAAGGTGCGTGAATGGTACAGTGTTTATGTTAGGGGAAAAGAAGTCCTTAGTGGTATCATGAAGAATTTTACAACTGTATTCATACTTTAAGGCTCACCTGGTATCTGAATATACACAGAATAGTGGGGCAGGGGTTAGACTTTGTGAGTGGTTTATATTTTTTAGATTAATTTTATGTGTATAAATGTGTTATCGATATATGGGTATACTACATGTATGCCTGCTTCCCAAGTGGGTATCGTGTTCCCTGGAGCGGAAGTTAGGATGGCTGTGAACCACTGTGCCACCTCGCTCAGACACCTGAGCTGCTTTTTTATCGAGGGCTGGATACTCATGGGTTTTGTCTACTTACGGAACATCCAAAATACGTAGACAGTAAAAAATAACTGACATGAAGTGGGTGGACTTGGCATCCTCTTTTCAAGAATACTGTAAATACTATAAATCCAGATGGGTAGCTGCAGCGAGGCTCTCTCCTGCTAGTCTCTTAGCTAACTTGTGTCTTTTATACATTGTCCCTGCTCCTGTTTCTGGATACAACTTGATAGAACAAGGAGTTATCTCAACAGACCAAGAAGCTGCATCTGTCACAGGAGGTGACGCATCCCCTAAAAAGGTAACTTAAAGCCAGTGTCGTCTTGATAAAAGGTCTGACCTGAAGTTAGTTTGGCTTTTAACTCAGGATTCTCTGTCCTTGGCCTACTACGTCCAATCGGATCGTCCTTTTAAATGTAAGCTACGATTTCCATTTTATGTGAGGCTTCAGGTTAGGTCGGGCTGCTTTGTGGGCGAGAGGTTCAGATGCGGTGTCACTTTCACCGTGGACTGCTCCCCTGCTGTCCTGACTCACTGTGTAGACTGGGCTGGCTTCAAACTCAGAAACCAGCCTGCCTTTGCCTCCCAAGTGCTGGGATTAAAGGCCACCACCACCCGGCCATGACCGCTTCCTCTAGTGTTTTAACACAGTAGGGATATTTAGGAATAGCCTAACAAGGTGTTAGATACCATTAAAGTGAAGTTTATAAATGTTCAAGCAGAATGTGATTGCAGTGTGACTAAAAAATTTGTTGGGGCCCCAGTATCACTATGAGGTCCTGGCTTTACCTGGATCTCATCGTATAGACCAGGGCTGGTCTGGAACTTACAGAAGTCTTCCTGCCTCTGCCTCCCAAGTTCTGGCATTAAAGGCATGCACCACCCAGCCTTGCACTGTTTTGTTTTTTTCAGACTGTTGCTAGGTAGCCCACACAGACCTTGCTTTACTGCCTGTATATTTCCCGTCACAGGACACAGTTTAGTCAACTCCCTGTTGGGTCCCTCCAACCCCACCCCTTTTTAAAATTTTCCTGATAGAAGTAAAGACTTTGTATAGTTATCTTAGCAGATTGTTGATAGTATAGTCATGAGACTTATTTCTAACAGAGGTTGCTATGTAAAAGGAAAGATGATTTGTTTTTGATAGACGTGACCAACGAGCCTTTGGAAATCTATGCAACCAATTACAGAAGCTGTTAGTGTGCCTGATTTTCTTTCCCAGTTGAGACAAGGTTCCCCTAGTGATTCCTGGCTGGTTCAGGAAGTAGCTCGGGTGTCTTTGAATTTGTAGCAATGCTCCTAGCTCAGCCTCCCAAATGCTGATATATCTGGGGCTAATAAACACACCTCCCAGCAGTGCTTGGTATCACCAGGTAGCAATTCATGCCAGTCTAATAACTAAAAAGTAGTTTCCTTAGTTGCAAGTAGTATCTATAATGCTAATGAATGAGGCTTCGACCCTAGACAGAGAACAGTAAGTGGGCTGGAGAGATGGCTCAGTGGTTAAGATAACTGACTGCCCTTCCAGAAGACCTGGGTTCATTTCCCAGCACCCACCTGGCAGCTCACAGCTGTCTGTAACTCCAGTTCCAGGGGATCTGATACCTTCACACAGACATACAAGCAGGTAAAACACCTTGAATATAAGATAATAAATCGGGGTTGGGGATTTGGCTCAGTGGTAGAGTGCTTGCCTAGCAAGCGCAAGGCCCTGGGTTCGGTCCCCAGCTCTGAAAAAAAGAAAAGAAAAAAAAAAGATAAATCAGTAGACATACACACATACATACACACATACATACATAAACACTCCACATATACATGTGCACACAGGAGAGAGTCCTTCCTAGGAAGAGCGCACCAATTGGTTATCCAGTACCAGACTGTCAGCCCTTAAAACATACATTCAGATAGCATTATGTGAACTGAGCAGGTCATGTTTATATTCTGTATGTGTGGTCTATATACATAAATATGCACATACACATATATAAATTCATGCATATACTTAATAGCAATTAGAGGAAAAGAGGCCATACATTTGAGTGGGGCGCGGTGGTTCAGTGCTAGTCTAGGCTGTATAGCAAGACCCTGTCTCCAAAAAGTGAAAAGAGCCCACCTACTATCTCTTGTTGGTTGTCATGGTAGTTACCAGGGTGTTTTTGCTTCACTTTCTATAGCTTTGGAACAGAAAGAGAATCCAAGAATTTTGTAAGATCAAAACTAGTAGATCAGAGAGGTAGGTTCTCCTGGTAAAGGCACTCTCAGAGACCCACTTAGTAAACAAAACCAACCCCGGAAAATTGTCTTTTTAACCTCGCATGAAATGAATGAGTGAATGATTCTGTATTTAGGCCCTTTATTGCTGGCTTGTAGCTTGGTGGTAGAATGGTGCTTAGAGTGTCTAAGGTTCCACCTCCCCTCCACCCCCCAGAAGTAGATGTTACATGCGGTATATGATGTGTATTTTATCAGATTGTATTTTATGAGAATGACATGTATTTGGTAGCTGTCATGCATTCTTTGCACCTTTTCATTAGGTTTATATAATTTCGGTGCAGTTTTCTTTGGTAGTTTGCACACGAGACTGTTCTTGTACTTAGTTGAACTCATTTCGACTTTCATCCAGCAGTCTCCCCAGAAGCCCATCGTTCTACCCACTGTGGAAGATGAGGAAGGGGAAACTTGCACGATCTGTTTGGAACAGTGGACCAGTGCTGGGGACCACCGGCTCTCAGCTTTACGCTGCGGGCACCTCTTTGGATATAGATGCATTTTTAAATGGCTCAAAGGACAAACACGAAAATGTCCTCAGGTAAGGGGTCATAAACCAGGACTTGTGTATGAAGTCAGAATTCCTAGAACCGTACATATTGATTGTGTCTCATTGGACTCCTTAGTGCAACAAGAAAGCCAAGCACAGTGACATCGTTGTCCTTTATGCCCGGTCCCTGAGAGCTTTGGACACTACTGAACAGGAGCGCATGAAGAGGTGAGTGAGGGTTGGCAACATAGCTCAGAGGACAAGGGCAGTGGCTCACCCCCAAGCCCTGCAGAGCAGATCGTATACCCAGGACCTGTATGGTGGAAGGAGAAAGCGGAACGTTTTTAAAACAGATGAAAAACTGCCTAGCTGGAGTCTCTGCTGCTTTTTTGGTTGTTTTGCTTTGTTTTGTTTTGTTTGTTTGTTTTTCAAGGCAGGGTTTCACTGTGTGGCCCTGGCTGTTCTTGAAATCAGAGATCTGCCTGCCTCTGCCCCTGCTTCTGCCTCTGCCTCCGCCTCTGCCTCCTGAATGCTGGTATTACAGATGTAAACCACCACTGCCCAGCTCTTTTTGCTTCTTTTTAAGCACATCTGATAAGGAAATTCTCAGTCTACTTTTGTTATGACTCTGGGGTTTTACTTCTGACCTGGGATCTGTGAGACAGTTACTCATATAATCACCTGCATGATTTGTTGCGTAGACAACATTAAACATGTGAGGCCAGAGCCAGGCAGTGGTGGAACATGCCTTTAATCCCAGCAGTTGGGAGGCAGAGGCAGGCAGATCTCTGTGGGTTTGAGGCCAGCCTGGTCTAGGATAGTCATGGCTACATAGACCCTGTTTCTAAAAATAAAATTAAAATGTGAGGCTGGGGCTGGGAAGTTCAGCAGCTTGGCAGTCAAGCACTTGCTTCACTGTGCCAGACCTTGGGGTTTCTCTCAGCACTGAGGAGTAAAAGTCTGAATGCTGACCTGGTGTGGTCATTTGTATTGTGATGGTACCACTCGGGGGGATAAACTCAGGAAGAGAATTGCTTCAGTCTAGCCGTTGAGGGCCGGCCTATACGATACAGGCTGGTCCCCATTCCTGACCATGGTTGAGAGCACTAGCAAAACGGACAACTCAGCAAGGGCACGTAGACTCATTTAGGCAAACACTCAGATCCATCTAAGGAAAATAAGCGAATCTCTAAAAAAAAAAAAAATCCCGTTTCTTAGTCTTTTCTTTTTTTTTTTCTTTCTTTCTTTTGGAGCTGGGGACCGAACCCAGGGTCTTGCGGTTGCTAGGCAAGCGCTCTACCACTGAGCTAAATCCCCAACCCCAAAAATCCCGTTTCAATATAAGCTAAGCTGAGCATGCACCTCGGGTCTGCCTGGTGTTTAAGGAGCCCTAGGTTCGGGCCCCACAACGACATAATCTTGGTAAGGCGGTGTGTTTGACTCATTAATTGTATTAGGGAAGAAAAGGCAATAGGATCAAGAGTTCAAGGTCAGCCTAGGATACATGAGACTGAAGTTCAAAGAAAAAAGAATGTCAAGATATGTCATGTTTTGTGTGTATTTTGAGATAGTCTTAGCCCAGGTTGGCCTGGAACTGCAAATGTTCTTGCCTTAGTCTCCCCAGGGCTAGAATTACCAGTGCACATCACCATGTCTGGCTTGGCACGTTTCTCGGTGTTTCTCTTTTTGATTACGTGTCACTCTTCCCCTTAAACTAGCTTTCTTTCAGAAGATTTGATACGTGAAGTTTGCACATGAAAAAAAAAGGCATCGTAGGCACTGAATAGTTGCTAATAGCCAGCAATTGGTGGTGCACGCCTTTAATCCAGCACTCAGGAGCCAGAGGCAGGTAGATAATCTTAAATTCAAGGCCAGCCTGGTCAGCAGAGCAAGGGGACAGCTGGGGCTATAATGAAAAACCCTGTCTTCCCAAACGAAGGAAGGGAGAGAGAGAGAGAGAGAGAGAAAGAGAGAGCGCACGGGGTGGGTGGGGGAGAACGAGAACACACACTGGACTGGACAGATGGCTCAGTGGTTAAGAGCGCTGATTGCTCTTCCAGAGGTCCTAAGTTCAATTCCCAGCAACCACATAACCACATGGTGACTCATAACCATCTGTAATGGGATCTGATGCCCTCTTCTGGTGTGTCTGAAGACAGCTACAGTGTACTCACATACAATAAATAAATATCTATCTATCTATCTATCTATCTATCTATCTATCTATCTATCTATCTATCTATCTATCTATCTATCTTTAAGAAAGAGAAAGCCAAACTAAGAAAAAGATTGAAAAGCTCTCAGGGAGAACTTTCCCTCGGGATGGAGACCCTCTAACTCCAAAGACCAGACCGAGACACCACAGGATGCAATCAGCAAGAGGATTTGGTTTATTGTCGGGATACACAGGCACAGGCACCTGCGGGCGCTTCAGTCACTCGGGGGACTGGCGCGCCCCACGGAACCAAGGATGGGCTTTTATAGGATTTTGGGGAGCAGAAGCAAGCATACAGAAGCAGATGCATGGTTACAGGGATATAATTGGTGGATTCTAATATGGCAAGGGTTCAGCCCGGGGGCAAGTTTCCTAGCTACCTTCCTGAAACATAACAGCTGACTCGGCCCCCCAAGGGTTCAGCCCGGGGGCAAGTTTCTTAGCTACCTTCTTGGAACATAACGACTGACTCGGCCCCCCACCAGGGTGTGGGACCTCTCCCGGGGCTTTTTTCATTGTCAGGTGCTCAACCGAAGTCGTCCTGTTGCCAGGCCTTCAACCAAACACATCCTGCTTGGCAGCCGATGTGTACTCAGTGTTCTAACCTTTCCCTGAACCAGTCATCTTAAGTACAGCCTTGCAAAATGGCGTTACTGCTGCTAAGCTGGGGTCTTTCAAGATGATTTAAAAACGTTAAAGATGGCATCACATTGGCCAGTGAGATGGCTCTGGATGCAAGCCCTTGCAGTACAAGCCTACTGACCTGAATTTAATTGCTAGAACCCCTAGTAGAAGGAGAGAACCCACTGGTAAAGTTACCCTATGATCTCCACATGTATATGTTGAACAGTACGATTTTCCCACTGGTAAAGTTACCCGATGATTTCCACATGTATGTGTTTTTCCCCACAATGGTGACGTGTTCCTGGGAGAGAGAAGCAGGTGAATCACAAGTTTGAGCCTGAGACTAGAGACCTAGCTCAGTCCTTGATTAGCATGCACACAGCCCTGGGATGCATCTATGACAAGAACAAAAGAAAAGAAAAGTACCTAGCAAGTTCCACACTGTCTGTGCCATGGAGACCCTGTCTCTCTAAAGAAAAGGAAGACTAAAGTTTAAAATACCCACCATTGAGAAAGTTGCGAATATGTTCGTTCACATTTTACTGGTAAAGTTTGAATGTAAATATTTAAATACTTAGAGCTGGTGGTGCCATTTGAGAGGCTGTGAAACCTTTTAAGAGGCCAGGATTAGCTGCAGGAAATGATTCACTGGGCCTTAGGAGTTAACCTACTCAAATTCTAGCCTGACCCCTCGACTTCCTGTTGGCAGAAATGTCAAGTGAGCTGTCATGGAGCCACCTGTTGCCATGCCTTCCTTTGTGTCACTTCATGCTGTGAGCCAAAATAAATTCCTCAAGGTGTTTCTTGTTGAGTATTTGGTCACTGCAACAAGAAAGGTTAATTTATAGGTCTCGAGCGCAAATGTATAGTTATCCTATTCCCAGAAAGTAGTTGTTTTGAAAAGAATATTTGCAAAGGTTTACTTAATGAGCATGAGTTACGTTGTTAATAATCTAGCTCAAGGGGTTGGGGATTTAGCTCAGTGGTAGAGCGCTTGCCTAGGAAGCGCAAGGCCCTGGATTCGGTCCCCAGCTCCGAAAATAAGAAAAGAAAAAAAAAATAATAATAAAAATAATCTAGCTCAAGTGGATTAACTGAGTAAACCGACATTGGTGTAGCATAGTGTTAGATGCTGCAAAAATGGTTAAAATGCACACGTCAATAAAAACATTGTGACTGCATTTTTTTTTTTTTATTTTATTTTTTTCGGAGCTGGGGATTGAACCCAGGGCCTTGCGCTTGCTAGGCAAGCGCTCTACTGCTGAGCTAAATCCCCAACCCCGTGACTGCATTTTTGTAAGTCAGGTTTTCTCTGTGTAGCCCTCCTTGGCTGTCCTGGGACCTACCCCATACTCGACTTGTATTGAATCCTAACAGTTTGCCATTTTTGTTTTAGGCCTTTCTAAAAAGTTAATCCTAAGCAACAAACGTGCCTCCCTGAAGCCCCAGGCTCTGAAGGTGGTTAGATCACTAACTAGAGTCCGGGAGTTCCTGGGACAGCGACTTGAGCAACCAAAGTCTGCTTTTTTTTTTTTTTTTTAAGTATTGTGAGGGTATTTGGTTGTTGTTTGAGATGGTCTCTAAGTTGTCTAGGCTGGTCTTGAACTCACTGTGTAGACTAAACAAGCCACTCATTGGTGGCCCACATGCTTCAGCCTCCTGAATAGCCTGAGTTTGTTTCCATGCAGATGCATCAACCTCTTGCTCCTGCTGTCTCCAATTTTAAGACCAAGATGTAGCTTCTAGTGATCTCTGAAAATTTTTTTTAAGATTTATTTATTTTGGTTGGGGATTTAGCTCAGTGGTAGAGCGCTTGCCTAACAAGCACAAGGCCCTGGGTTCTGTCCCTAGCTTGGGGGGGGGGGGATTTATTTATTTTATGTAAGTACACTGTAACTCTCTTCAGCCACACCAGAAGAGGTCATCAGATCCCCTTACACTTGCTTGTGAGCCACCATGTGATTGCTGGGAATTGAACTTGGGAGCAGTCAGTGCTTTTAGCCGCTGAGCCATCTCTCCAGCCCGATCTCTGAGATTTTTTTTTTTTTCTTTTCTTTTTTTTGGAGCTGGGGACTGAACCCAGGGCCTTGTGCTTGCTAGGCAAGCGCTCTACCACTGAACTAAATCCCCAACCCCGATCTCTGAGATTTTTATTTGTCAATTTTAACTCTGAGGTCTAATTTCCTGGATTACCATCTGCTGTAGTGTGATTTATTAGATACCGTGCTCTTTCTGCACCAAGTTTTCCTTGCTGCCTATGTCTTACCTCGAGCGAGGCTTTTGCTCCATGGCCTGCCTCTGTTTTCCTCTGTTTTTATTTAATATACATGGGATGGGTGTTTGGTCAGCATGGATAGATGTGCACCAGTGAATGCCTGGTGTTCTCAGAGGACAGGAGAGGGCACCAGATCCCCCGGAACTGGAGTTCCAGACAAGTGTGAGCTGCCATGCGGGTCCTGGGAACCCTGGTCCTGTGGGAGAACCATCTCTGCAGGCCTCTTCTACAGCGTTCTTTGTTGTCTTTGCTTTGAATTAAGGTCTCTCTTGCCCAGGAATGACTGAATTTCTGAGCTTTAGTGGTCCACCTGCCTCAGCCTCTCCTTGGTAGTACTACAGGCATGTGCCACCATATTCTGGCTCATTTGAATTTCTCATAAATAAATAAGGGCCGACTTGTCATTTCATATCGTTTTCTCTGCTGTTTCAGTCAAGTGGGATTTTGTTCTTGTTTTTGTGCTCCCTATTTTAAAATATCTTTAAGTATATGCAAATTTATGGTTGTGTAATTTTTTTATACCTATTCATGCATTTTGTGTTTATTCTAATTGGCCTTTTGTTAGCATTTGCTTAGTGTAGATGTAAACTTCCTTGTCTTTTAAAGCTTTAACCTTGTTGGTTCTGATCATTTGATCGTTTAGTTTGCAGACTTTGTGATAACCAACAACAGTTTATTTTCTTTTACTCCGGTAGATAATCCTGGTCTTTTAATATTTAAGTTTAATCTGTTATAATTTGCCTTAGCTCAAGCAGTGAATTGGTTCACTCACTTTCCTATGCTGTTTTTAGTCTCCACGTACAGTAGGAGTCCTATCTCTGACTTCCACACCAAGCCCCAGCGAGCTGGCTGGTCAGCCCCACACACTAGTAGACAGCTTGTGTTGTGCGTTATTAAACTGCCATGACGCGCTCACAGTCTAGATGTGTGTTACACAGGACCTGACTGTCAGCTTGCTGCGAGTCCTCTAGCTTTTCTGATCCTCCTGCCTCGGCTTCTCCCTAGTGACCTACTGAGTGAGCAGGCGCTCCGGAAGCAGGCCGAGCTGGAATCCGCCCAGTGCCGGCTCCAGCTTCAGGTCCTTATGGATAAATGCACAAAACTCAATAGCCGTGTCCAGGTGAGTTCGTCTTTTCTTTTTTTTTTTTTTCTTTTTCTTTTTTTTGGAGCTGGGGACCGAACCCAGGGCCTTGTGCTTCTTAGGCAAGCGCTCTACCACTGAGCTAAATCCCCAACCCCGAGTTCGTCTTTTCTAATTCAAAAGATTTCTAGAATCAAAATTAAAAAGAGGGGCACTAGGCTGGAGAGATGGCTCAGTGGTTAAGAGCACTGACTGCTCTTCCAGAGGTCCTGAGTTCAATTCCCAGCACCCACATGGTGGCTCACAACCATTTGTAATGGGGTCTTATGCCCTCTTCTGGTGTGTCTGAAGATAGCAACAGTGTAGTCAGATAAATGAAAATAAATATTTTTTTTAAAGGGCACCTTAAGAGGAATCTAAATATTACTTATGTTTATCTCAATGATAGGACATTAGCCCAAAACCCATATAAATTCTATGAGGGCTTCAGACACATGACAACCATTAAATATTTCTTTACCCTAATATTTTAATAAATCTCTCTGCATTCCTTAGTTCAGTTACCTGGTGAAATACTCAGAAATTCAGTTAAGATTCACGGTAACATTTTCATGATTGGCAAGAAATTCTTGCTGGGCAGTGGTGGCACACACCTCTTTAATCCTGGCACTCGGGAGGCAGAGGTAGGCAGATCTCTGTGAGTTTGAGGCCAGCTTGGTCTGTGGAGTGAATTCCAGGACTCAGGGCTCCACAGAGAAACCCTGTCTTAGAAAACAAAAAAAATAAGCAAAAAGCCAAACCAGAAAAAGAAGAAGAAAGAAAACCAAAGGAGGGGGTTCGCTTACAACGTCTGTTACACTGTAGGACTTGGAGAAGCTTATGGTGCGGCATCAGGGCCCAGCGGGACAGCAGTGCAGCGGCTCCCAAGCACTTTGTGGGAGCTGCCTGCCCTCCAGCCAGAGCCAGCGCAAATACAGCTCAGAGAAGACCTTCACAGTATCTCAGACGGGAAACTGCCGAATCATGGCGTATTGCGATGGTCTGAGCTGCTTGGTGGCGTCCCAGCCCTCTCCTCAGGCTTCCTTCCTTCCAGGTAAACAGCTCAGAACTTTGAGTTCATCATTAAACGCATCTTAATTCCCTTCCCTTTTTGAAGAATCTTGGGCTCAGTGGTGGTTAAGGACTGGTAACAGGCTATCAACTCACTTTTGTCCTTCTGTCTGTCCGTCTGTCTGTTAATTCAGTGCAAGTACTTCATATGCTACAAAGGTGCCTTTCATAGCTTGGCGTGGTGGCTCATGCCTTTAATCCCAGCACCTAACACGCAGGCGTAGACAGATCTCTAAGGTGCCAGCCTGTTCTGTGTAGCAAGTTCCAGGAAAGTTGGGCTACATAAGGAGACCCTGTCTCAAAACAAAAGACCATATCTTTAATAGCAGGGTCTGCTGTCACACGCCTGTAGCAGCAACATTGAGGAGATTGAGGCAGAAGGTAGGCCACTGTGCTCTACATGGTGAGATCCTGTTTCAAACAAATAGAAAATGTTTCTTTCAGCTACAAGCAGTTCTTTTTTTTTTTTTTTCCCCCAGAGCTGGGGACCGAACCCAGGGCCTTGCGCTTCCTAGGCAAGCGCTCTACCACTGAGCTAAATCCCCAACCCACAAGCAGTTCTTTAATTGCTACACAGCCCACTGCCCTACTTGAAAAAAATTCTTCCATATATCTTGTTCTTATTTTGCAAATTACCAATACCAGAAACAGTGTGACCATGAGAAAGGAGGCTCACGGAAGTGTCCTTTGTCACTGCCGTAGTCCAAGGAGGAGAATAGTCCTTGTGTGTCATTTACCTTACAGATTTGTTCACACTGTTTTACAGAGACTGCCTCGGGAGGTTAACTCATATTTAAACACAATTTAATATTCGTAGTTACAAACAAGAGAATGTCAGGAATACAGTAGTCATTTCATGGGGGCTGAAGGGATAAGTTGAGCTCTTTCTGCTCTTCTCTTTCAGACAGGAAAGTGGTTCTCTTGAAGTTTGAAGTTAAACCTCAGCACCCATGCTAGGTGGCTCCCAATGACCTATAATGGCACTTCTAGCTCCAGGGAATCTAATGCCCTCTTCTGGCTTCTGTGGGGGCCCACGTTCACGTGCATATACCTACACAGAGATAAAGGCACAACTAGGGCTGGAGAGATGGTTAAAAGCAGTGAAGTTCACTAACTTCTTCCAAAGGCCCCGGGTTCAGTTCTCAGCCACCCACGTGACAGGTCACAACCATCTGTCACAGACTGTAACTCCAGTCCCAGGAGGGCTGACAGGCGCCCTTGGTCTGGCCACGTGAGGGTGCCAGGTGGCCCACAGTGTACATCACGCATGTGGCAAAGCATGACTGCGAATGAATCTTGGATAAGATGAATTGACATGGTAGTTTCTCCGGCCCTTTCTCTGTTCTTTATTGTTCCTGTCTTTGAATCTTGAATTAACCTCTTTTTGTAGGTGATGTGCTTGATATTTGTCCAGACGGCTTCCTTTATATTTGTCTACTTGAGACTGGGTCTTACTGTATAGACCACGCTGGCCTCAAGCCTTTACTAATGCTAGAATTGTAATTACATCCTACCATGCCCACCTGTCTCAATAGCTTTACCAAAATACAAGTGTCATAAAATTAAATTGTACAGATTTGTAAGGTCCGTTATCTTTTTCCCTTCTACACACTCACGGGCAGCCACCGACCTGCCGTTCGCCGGTGCACGTTCCAGAACGTTGTATAAATGGCACCATACAGTGTGTGCTTCTTTTTGTTCTTAGAGCCATATTTTTATGCAAATTGGTAGTTTATTACTGGGTGGTATTTCATTATATATATACTTGGTAAATCTGTCCATCCATCTCTTGATGGATATTTAAAATGGATTTTGCTTTTTAAAAATTTTTTAAGTATAACCCTAAGGTGCTTGGCATGGTGGCACATGCATCTGATTCTAGCACTCGAGTCAGAGGCAGGCAGATCTCTGAGTTCAAAGCCAGCCTGGTCTACAGAGCAAGTTCCAGGACAGCCAGGGCTACACAGAAAAACATTCTCAAAAAAAAAAAAAATGTGTAACTGGGAAATTCTCGTTTTCATTATGTGACTAGCTGTTCCCTAGGGACTTGGATTCCAGGAAAGGTAAGCAAATCACTTTTGAAAGGTGCTAATTACTTTAAAAGACAGTTCTGTTTTGCCATGATTTACCTTTGTGTTCCTGTTTTAACTTTCTTCTTTGGTAGGCTTTGGTGTTAAGATGCTGAGTACTGCGAACATGAGAAGCAGTCAGTACATCCCTATGCATAGCAAGCAGATTCGTGGACTAGCTTTCAGCAATCAATCCAAAGGCTTGCTCCTCTCCGCCTCCCTTGACAACACCATTAAACTGACCAGGTAAGGGAGTCGAGGGAAAGATGGGGCCTGGGTCACTGTGCGTCAAGTTAGTCTTAGTGTTATGGTGCCCTTTTGTTGATCTGAGCCAGTGTCTTCTTGTGAAAGGATATACGCAGCCAAACACATACTTTAAACCCAGCATGGAGAGGCAGGCAGATCTCCTACAAGTTTTAGGCTGACCTATAGTGAGTTCTAGGACAACCAGAGCTGTGTAGAGAGACCATCTCTAAATAAATAAATGAATGAAATAAAAGTCTATATGTTCTGTGTGGTGATTGACACCTCTAATCCTAGACTTGGGGTCCTGATAGGCATGAGGATTACCATGTGTTTGAAGTTAGCCTGGACTACATAGTAAATTCCAGGACAACTTGAACTACAGAATTAAACCCTGTCTAAAAACAAAGACAGAAAAGTAGACATAAACTTGGGGGTTGTGGTAGCAAATGCCTGTAATTCCAGCCCCTAAAAGGTAGAGACCTGGGGGTTGGGGATTTAGCTCAGTGGTAGAGCGCTTGCCTAGGAAGCGCAAGGCCCTGGGTTCGGTCCCCAGCTCCGAAAAAAAAAAGAACCAAAAAAAAAGGTCATGAGGAAGCAACCCAAGAGCATGAGACTGGGCAAAAAAGGAAAAATTTAAAAGTAACACAGGAGGTCACTGAGTTAATGTGAGGTAGTCTGACTCGTGTTCGTTGGTTTTTGTAGTACTGCAGATTGAGCCTGGGTCTGGAATGTGTGTGACAAGCATTCGTCATGGCTCTCTCCATGCCATTTTTATTTTTAACTCTGTGGCTCTTGGTAATTTACCTAGGCTGGCTTTGACCTTGTAATTGTTATTCCTTTGAGTAACTGGTATTTTGGGCCTGCATCAAAGGCTGGGCTATTCTAATTCTTTAAAATTTCACTTAAAAGTTTTACTAGAGGGATGTGTGTGCTCGTGTCTGTGTGTGTGTGTCTGTGTGTGTGCGTGTCTGTGTATGTGTATGTCTGTGTGTGTGTGTGCGTGTCTGCGTGTGCGTGTCTGCGTGTGCGTGTCTGTGTGTGTGCGTGTCTGTGTGTGTGTGTCTGTATGTCTGTGTGTGTCTGTGTGTCTGTGTATGTGTCTGTGTGTGTCTGTGTATGTGTCTGTGTGTGTGTGTGTCTGTGTGTGTGTGTCTGTGTGTGCGTGTATGTCTGTGTGTGTGTGCGTGTCTGTGTGTGTGTGTCTGTGTATGTGTCTTTGTGTGTCTGTGTGTGTGTATGTCTGTGTGTGTGTGTCTGTGTGTGTGCGTGTCTGTGTGTGTGTGTCTGTGTATGTGTCTGTGTGTATCTGTGTGTGTGTGTATGTCTGTGTGTGTGTGTGTCTGTGTGTGTGTCTGTGTGTGTGTGTGCGTGTGTGTGTGTGTCTGTGTATGTGTCTGTGTGTGTCTGTGTGTATGTGTCTGTGTGTGTGTGTGTCTTGTTTGCCCTCGTGTCTGCTGTACACCACCTGCATGCAGTACTTGCAGAGGCCAGAAGAGGGCATCAGGGACTGAACAGAGTTCCAGGTGGTTGATGGTCCCCATCTGAGTGCTGGGAACTGAATCCAGATCCTCTCTGAGAAAAATAGGTGCGGTTGACCACTGACCCATCTCTTTATCACCTAAAATTACATACTTTAAAAGTCCATATTAAACTATTTGAATGAGAGCAGTGTTCTATAGATGTTGGGATATAATGTGGGAAGTCATTGTCTCCTCATAGAATTGCAGTGACAGCTCAGGACTGCTTACTCCAGGTCTGTCCCCCGGGTAACTAGTAATATGAGACCTGAGTGTGATCTATTCCTTTGGAGCTACCTTCCTACTCCTTTTCACTCTAAGAAATCTTTAAAGGAACTAGGCAGTAGGGACACATGCCTTTAAGGCAGAGGCAGGGAATCTGTGAGTTCGAGGCCAGCCTGGTCTGTAGGGTGAGTTCACAGACAGCCAAGGCAACACAGAGAGACAGACCCTGTGTCAAAAAGCAAACAGACTGGTCCCAGCTCCAAAAAAAACAGACAGACAATCTTGAGTCTTTTAAGGGTAGGGATCTATAACTCAGTTGTAGACCACATGGCTAATAAGTGGGATTCTGAGTTGAGTTCTTGGTTCCATGGAGAAGTTCATTTACCCAATTTTCAGCATAACATTGTATTCTGTATGCTACAGATGCTGAATGGGGAGGGCGATTTAACCAAAACAAGCAAAAAAAATAACAACAAAAAAAAAAAAAACCCAAAAACAAAGTCAAGTGAGGTAGTGAGGAGACAGCAGCAGGGGAACCCTAGAGCATACTCAGCTCATAACGAAAGCACTTAGTGCAGAAACCTGGTGGCTTGAACACATGGCTGGGGGGAGAACCGACTGCTCCAAAGAGTTGTCTTTAGAACTCCACACACAGTGTGTCATGTATGCATCTGCACTCTCGTTCTCATACACATACACTGTGTGTGTGTGTATGTGTGTGTGTGTGTGTGTGTGTGTGTCTGTGTGTCTGTCTGTCTCTGTGTGTGTGTGTGTCTGTGTTTGTGTCTGTGTCTGTGTTTGTGTCTGTCTGTCTGTCTCTGTGTGTGTGTCTGTGTGTGTGTGTGTGTGTCTGTGTGTGTGTGTGTTTTGATGAGGGTGGGAATGGGCACTGAAGAGATGGCTCGGTGGTAGAAAGCTTGCTACTCTTCAGAGGGTGGGAGAGATGGCCTGGTGGTTAGAAACATTGGCTGCCCTTCCTTTGACCTGGGTTCAGTTCCCAGCAGATACATGGCAGGCAGCTTTCAACTCTCTAAACTCCAGTTCTAGGAGATCTGAAACCCTTTCTGGCTTCAGAAAAGGTACTCAGATAGGTACCTTTAGATACCTATAGTAGGAAAGTATACAGATAGTAGGAAAAAACCCCTACTTATTAAAAATAATAATTTTAGAATTTAAAAAATTAGTTTAAAAGTCAGCAGACGTGATGGCTCGTGCCTTTGACCTAAGCACTTGGGAAGCAAAAGCAGGAAGATCTCTGAGTTCAAGGCCAGCCTGGTCTACTTAGCAAGTTCTAGGCCAGCCAGGGCTATGCAGTGAGGCCCTGTCTCAAAACAACAGTAAGGGTTAGGAGAAGCTAGAGATGTAAGTCAGTGACAGAAGGCTTGCCTACCGTTAGCCCTAGGTTCTTTGCCTAACATCTCAAAAGGTCTGGGTGGTTGAAATAGAGTTTTTGGTTTTCCGTATGTTTTCACTTTCTTGCATTGCCCACTGTGTGACAGTTAACTACAGAGGAATAAATACAATTTTGTGAAATGTTTTATTATTAATTATCACTGTTGTATACATAATTTTTTAATATATGGTGGTAAAAATCTCTTAAAACTCTACAGCCTAGAAACAAATACTGTGGTGCAGACTTACAACACTGGACGCCCTGTCTGGAGCTGTTGCTGGTGTCTTGACGAAAACAATTACATCTACGCTGGACTGGCCAATGGTTCAATTCTGATCTATGACTTACGGAACACAAATACCTATGTCCAGGAATTAGTTCCTCAGAAAGCCAGGTACGAGGAAGATCTCATTTTTTTTTTTTTTTTTGGTTCTTTTTTTCGGAGCTGGGGACCGAACCCAGGGCCTTGCACTTCCTAGGTAAGCGCTCTACCACTGAGCTAAATCCCCAGCCCCGGAAGATCTCATTTTTATGTAGGTCACAGCGCTCTTAATAGATTGCTACTATATTTGTTCTTTCCTTGGAGTGTATCCACAGTCGGCCAGCAATCTAAGGTCTGGCACTTTCTCACTTCAGAGTCAATAACGTTTGAGGCTGGGTATGGTGGTACACACCTTTATTCCCAGCAACTGGGAAGCAGGCGGATCTCTGTGAGTTGCAGGATAGTCGGGGCTATACAGAGAAACTGTCTCATAAAAAAAAGTAAGAAAGAGGAGGGCTCAGGGGAGGCTTTGCTTGGATAGCCGTGCATGATCAAATTCATGGGAACATGGTCTGTAGGACGGTGTTTGTGGAGGTGTGTTAGCATATAGTATTGATCATAAACTTGTAGAATGAAATTTAGAACCCAATCTAATCGAAGCCAGGCATGGTGGTGCACACCTTTAATCCCACATAACACTCGGGAGGGAGAGATAAGCTGATATTGAATTGGAGGCTAGCAGGTTCCAGGATAGCCAGGGTAGGGCTACCCAGAACGCCCTGTCTTGAAGGGTAAAGAGGGGAAGTGGAGGGGGGTTTGCTGACAATGGTGGTGGCACATACTTTTGATCCTAGGCAGACAGATCTCTGAATTTGAGGCCAGTCTGGAATACAGAGACAGTTCCAGAACAGCCAAGGATACATAGAGAAATTCTGTTTAACAAAACAAGAAAATCATCTTTTCTCTGAGTTAAAATATCGTTTACTTTTAGGCTGTCCTTTTGTTGTTACAGGGTTTTCTTTTTTAATTTTTTGTTTTCTTTTTTAATTTTATGTGCATTGGTGTTTTGCCCATACATAAGTCTCTGTGAGGTTGTTGGATCCTCTGGAACTAGATGGAATTAAAGACAGTTGTGAGCCACCATGTGGGTGCTGGGAATCGAACCCCTGTCCTCTGGAAGAGCAGCCAGTGCCCTTAACCACTGAGCCACCTCTCCAGCCTATTACAGGATTTTTCTTTGGAAGCATCTGATATATCCTGTTGGATAAGTTATTTCAGTGAAATGAGCCAGTTCAAGCCAGGTTAGCGTATATATAAAGACATATTTGTTGGGAGAATTCACTGTTAACCAAGGAACGAAGCCACCAGGGAAGTCACTATGGGGAAAGACAGGGAAGTGGGAGGAGGAAGAAGTAAGAAAGCTCACAGACAAAGGGGAGAGACCAAAATGTCAGTGTTCTGTGGGGAAAAGCCCCTGGGAGAGGGGAAGCCCTGGGCTGAAAGTTGGGAGTAGAGGGTGGGGACCGAGATGCTGCTGGGAGAACCTGAGGCAGGGCCCACTTTGATAGGTTAAATGTGCACCTCAGCCACATTGGGTTTGAATCCCACTTACGTTGAAAGTAAGTGCGGAGTATTCCGTGTATTCCTTCTATTCTCTCGTAGAGGAGGTTCATTCCTTTTTAGAGGGTGCAGGAGGATGTTTGCTTACCCTTCTTTTTGACCTCTGTTGAGTTGGGAATGTAGGACTCCTTGTCATGAGCATGAGGTCTGGAGTATTGGATTTGGAACGTATGTCACAGTTTCCCTTTTTTTGCCTTCAGATGTCCTCTGGTGTCCCTGTCATATTTACCCAGAGCTGCGGTGACTGCATTTCCTTACGGTGGGGTGCTGGCTGGAACCTTGGAGAATGCCTCCTTCTGGGAACTAAAAACAGACTTTTGTCATAAGCCTCATGTGCTATCCTTGGAGCCAGGGGGCTTTGTAGACTTTCAGACAGAGAGCAGCACCCGACACTGTCTTGTGACATACAGGCCTGGTGAGTTCTGAGTTCTTATAGGCCTGCTCTTTTGGTGGCTGAGAGTGGGGCAGGGGAGGAGGTGCAGGGAAGAAGACATTGGGTGGCTTTGGAAAGCCTCTCTAAGGCCGACAGGCAGTGCTGCAATTCCTAGTATCACGGAAATGGGAACCCCAGAGCCGGCTCTTTACCCTGTATTGAAAACGTCCTGTCCTGTGCTTCTAGAAGTGAAGTAACTACTCCAGGATCCTGGGTATCTAACAACAGTGTTAGAATGAGGCAACCCACCCTTGAGTCCATTTCTCTGCCTCAGTCCAGTCATCTGCCCCTCACTTCACCTAAGAAAAGGCCCCAGCTGGAAACAGCCTGGCACCAGATCAGGTCTTTAGTTGTTCGATATTTGAGTCTAACGAAGTTAGGACGGGCAACATGGTTTTGTGGAACTATCTAGGCAGCTAAACGTCACTGCCTTCAAATCCTTGGATAGAACTCTGAGCAGCTATTAATTTACAGGTCTGTCTTGTTCTCACCTAAAGGAAAGAATCTATTCCTGATGGTCAGTCTGGTGAGGTTTGCCCCTTTAACTAGGTCTTGAGGTCTTAGAATGGCATGAACTAGCCTTGCCCTAATAGGATTCTGAATATTTAGTGATGGTTGGCTATGGTGTACTGTTCACAAGTATGTCTTTGTCCTGGAAAACGCCTCATATCGTAAGTCCTGACCTGTAGGCAGGTGTCTCTCTCAGGAAATGTGTTTCTACTGGCAGACACCACTGTGACTCTTACCTGGTCTGAGTCCAATTTATTCCTACCTAGACAGTTACTGTCTGAGAGAGTCCCAACCAGATCAGTGATTTAAGTTCACACTAAAAATGGGTAATAAGGAATCAACTCTAGTAATCAAATTTGTGACAGGTAGATTTGTCAAGTTTGTTGGTCAGATTGACCAACAGAGTGCCCATTTGTGCACAGATCTTATCATTTCGTGTTTGTTTTATCTGGGAAACTGTTTGAATTGCTGCTTCTGACCTTTGGCTCTTACCAAATCATGCTGTGACTTCCATAGAAAGTTTGGGGGTCCCATTTTGTTTTCCTGTTCTTGTCTGTCTCTCAGAAGTACCTTAGATACAACTCTGTTTCTGTGATAGCTAATGGAGTACTCAGTGGAAGGAGGAAAAATACCATTAGACACTTGAACAGTAAATTCCCCAGTTCTCTCAGGGTGCAGTGATTTTACAAAACCAGCTCATTCTCAAGAGTTGTTTCTCTAGTAGGAAGAGCCGACTGCAGGTAGTTCCCTTCATCCTAGCCCGGGCTTCTGAGTTTCATTTGTGCTGCATTGCTGTATTTGCTGTAGATCTTGACGTTTAATGTGTTTGGCTTTTCTACCCAGGTAGGTTGTGAATATCTGAGGTTCACCTCCATGAGGTAACACTGGTTCTCTGTCTCATAGATAAAAGCCATAACACCGTGCGAACTGTGCTGTTGGAGATGTCTTACAGACTGGATGACGCTGGCGAGCCGGTCTGCTCCTGCCTTCCTGTGCAGACATTCCTCGGGGGACCCACTTGCAAACTGTTAACCAAAAGTGCCATCTTCCAGAGCCCAGAGAACGATGGCAGTGTCCTCGTGTGCACTGCAGATGAAGCGTCACAGTCTGCCCTGGTGAAGCCTGTTTATTTTATGTTTATAATAGTTTGGAGCTTGAGGGCCTGGCCCAGTTGTAAGGCACTCGCCTTTATGAAGCGTATGGCACGAATGAGGGAGTCAGTCCCAGGCTCACCACGTCAGTCTCACACACACACACACACACACGATACTCTCACGTGGCTTGCGAACGCACATGCAGGGGCACACATATAAATGTATACACATGTGTACACAAAGACTGTCACTTGTTTATAGTAAAATATAACTTGTCAGGTTAGCATGCAGGCCTGAGTTCAGTTCACATGTAAAAAGCCAAGCAAGGCAGCACACACCTGTGGCCGCAGCACTTGGGAGGTGAGGCAGAGGCAGACAGATCTCTCAGTTCAAAGGCAGCCTGGTTTACATAGTGAATTTCAGTGCATCCAGGCTCCATACTGAGATCTTGTCTCAAAAAAAAGTAGGGTCTGGTGATGGTTTATTAATGCTATTTTGATGTTTCTTTTTAAAAATGATTTGTTTACTTTGCATCCCAACTACAGCTTCTCCTTGCTCCTGCCAGTCTCTCCCTCTTACCTCCTCCTTCATCCACACCCTTTTTTGCTGTTTGGAAATACTTTTGAGATAGGGGCTCATTGTATATACTCACTATATAGATCTTGCTAGCCTCAAATTCGTAATGAGACTTGCCTATCTCTGCCCTCTGAGGGCTGGGGTTAAAGGCGTGCGTATGATGTTGGGGATGGAGAGTACGTGCTACACTGCACGGTTAGAGGTCAGGGAACAAGTATGTAGGCTCCGTTCTCCTCCCACCTTTACCTGGGGGCAACTAGTAGGCTTGCACGGCCAGTGTCTTCTCACTGTGCCACCTCATCGGTCAGTCCTGTTCTTAACACTTTACAGCCGTCCTTGTAATAAAACTTTGAGAAAATAAGACACTTGCTAGGATATTTGTTCCATAGCTGGAGCAATGGCTCAGCAGTATGGAGAGAGTAACCTTCCAGGGGATCCACCCAAGTTTGATTCCCAACACCTGAATTGGGTGCTTCACAAGCAGCTATAATTCCAGCTCCAAGAGATCCACATTCTTCCATGGGTATCCCACACAGACTACCATAATTAAAATAAATATATTTCTTTAAATACATGTTCCATAAGGACAGAGATAGTGGCCTTGCCTTGTTGACTTCTGTCTCTAGAAGGGACAATATTCAGAAGACTTCTGGCACTTAGATGAGAGAAATGAGTCCCTGGCTTGCTTCTCCAGCCAGCCTAGGGTGTTCTGGCTCACAGTGTTGTGGATAGAGACAGTTCTGCCCCACCTGGGCAACCAACTGTTGACCTCTATTCCTGTGTGTTTGTTTTTAAGGTGTGGAATGCTGGCAGTGGCTCATTGCTGCAGAACCTGAAGACTGATGAGCCTGTCTTGGACATCTGCCCTTTTGAAACGAATCAGAACAGCTACTTGGCCACCTTGACCGAGAAGATTGTCCACATTTATAAATGGGAGTGAGCGTGGCCGTGAGACCGCTAGGCACGCCGCTAGTTAATGTGGCATAGTCTGGAGCACCTCATGACTCCAAACAAGATCGCTGTCTACATGCTGGAGCTGGAACTTCTGGATCATGGTTCATTGGATTAGTGTGATTGTGTGCGGTTTACACCAAATGAGTACCTTTGTGAATCTTGCCTGGAAATTTTTTACTTAATTCTATAGGATCTTATAGTCCTCTCAACTACCATTTAGGATATGAGTGCACACCAAGCATTTGGGGGTTGTAATAGCCAACCTAAATTGTCGTGTCAGTTAGGCTAATTGGCTTAAAAGCAGCACACTACAGGCCTGCCATGCTTCTTGGATGCAAAAGATAGGCGGGCGAGTCTTCCATTAAGCACAAAGGGCACTGTTCATATCCTGTGTAGGATTTGACCTATTTCCAAGTCTGAATGCTTACAACCTTTTAGCGACTATTTCGCCCAGACCCCTGCACTGCTTGCTGCCCCCAATGTCTGGTACTTCTGTGTGGTGTGCTTTGTGGCAACAAGTTCCATCCCAGGCATCCAGGCCGACTCAAATGTTGGCAAGGCTGGTGGTGGAGGTGGCTGATGAGCCGCCATATGCAAAACCATATCAAGCCCCGTTGCATTGTGGGAGGTAAGGAAAGGGACCAGGTGGTTGGGATTTTTCTGGTTAGCTTGGGATGCTGGGGGGGTTTTACTCCCCCTAAAGTCAGTGCCTAAGGATATATAGTTCCCAAGTAAAGGCTCCCCCCACCCCCTTTTTTTCTGAAAAGGTTGTTAATGAAGTGGTTATGCTCAGGAAGGTAACAGTGGCTAGAGATCTGTGGGAGGCAGGAAGGAAGACTCTTAGAAACTTCCGTCATGGCGGTCCTGCACAGTCCAGCATCTAGAGGTTTGCTCAGGTTTGTCTACTTGGCCTTAGGCTACCCCACTGAGCCACTGCCCTACAACACCTTGTCTCAAGGTGTGGCCAACCTGTCTGATTTCTCTCAGATGTTCCTTGATGAAGCACTATCTTTTTTAATAAAAATTCTTTCATGCCTGTCAAACTCTTGAGCTGTTTTGGTGATCTTTATTGCCAACAAGGGATTGTTAAGGGAAAATTGTTAATTTTCCCAGGGTTCCAAGTTGTGGCTGTGTCTGCTTAATGAAACCTTCTACTTGAAGATGTATAGTTTGTTTTGTTTTTAAAACTTAAAGCTTTTAAAATGTCAGCTTCCAGCCAGTTGAAGTGGTGAATGCTTTTTGCCCTAGCACTCTGAAGGCAGAAACAGATGGATCCCCTGTGAGTTCAAGGCCACCCTCACTACAAGGTGAGTTTTGGACAGCCAAAAGCTAGAACACAGAGAAACCCTGTCTCAAAAAAAAAGGGGGGGGGGGCAAAAGAAAAATGTCAGCTTCCACAGCTTGGAGAAAAGTCACCTTTTCTCCCTCTCTCCCCCCAGATGCTTTTGATAGATTGATGGTTAAGGGTAAATAGAATTCACCTAACTTCTTCAGGTGGCCACAGAAAGAGCTGTGGGTGTCAGGTTGATCTGGAGCAGGCTTAGGATTTGACTTGCGTTGAAGGACATTTAACTAAGGCCAACTGGGGGGATTTGCTACCACAGAAGCTAACCTAAATACCAAGCCTTGACAGCTTCTGCATTTCTGCAATTTGAATTCGGGTAGGGGAGTGCCAGGACCTCAACCTGGTTAAGTTTTTTGCTCTACTACGGAGCTGTACTAGAAACCCAAATCTGTGTTTTGGAAGCAGATTCCCATTATAGACTGATTCTCCAAAGACAGCCTTACCCCTACTTGCAAGAAACTTCATCCCTAACACCCAGGCACCAGCAGGATCTGTTTTTAAATCTTGTCACGGGACATTGGGATTTCCGAATATTTGCTGTGCTGCATTTCACTGTTTGTTTTAATGTCAACAAAATAAAGAATCTGTAATGTGTAACCCCAATCCCAGTGTCTTCTGCCTGTGTTCACTAGAGGCAAGAATATCCCCGCCTCTTGGGAAAGGTAGGAGCATAATCCTACTCTAGTAGATTCCCCATCTCATCCAGTATATGAGTTACACAGATGGCCCCTAGGGCTAAGTAAATACTTATTTAATTAACCGTCTCTGAGTCAGAGTCTCATGTAGCAGGGGTTGTACTTTAACTCCCCATGTAGGAAAGGCTGGCCTCGCTTCTTGCTTACTATACCTCCCAGTGCAGAGATTTCAGATGTGCTCCGCTGTGCCCAGTGTAAACATTTTATCTACACTGGTGAGGCTCCAGCTGCCAGTTCTTTTTGCTGTTGCTAATTGGAAGTTACATTTGCCTCTTAAATCAGCCCCAAGTATGGTAACACGTACCCGTAATCCCAGCACTCAGGAAACAGCCTGGAAGATTACAAGTTTCAGGCCAGACTGAGCTTTACACACACACACACACACACACACACACACACACACACACACACAGAGTCCTCAGACTTTCCTGCTTGGTGGCTTCCTGCTACTGCTTTAAACTGAGATAGGTAAGATGGGAAGAGATGGAAATAATTTCTTAAAATTACTTGCCAATACTGTGACAGGGGCGTTAGCAATGAGCGAAGGCCCGTAGGTCTGACTGCTCAGCACGTTCTGGCCACCTTCTTCAGATTGTTGTTTCTAATGAAGAATATGGTGGTGCAAACCTGCCCTACAGTTAGACTGGAAAAGGTGGAAATGTCCAGTTAAACAACAAGTAAGAGTATATTGAACTTCAAAAGGACATAATTTACAAGCATGACCTTACTACTGTTACAAAGCAAGTGTTTAGGAAAGAGGGAGTTATGGGGTAGAAATAAACCCCGGATTGCTAAGAATCCTAACTGCGTTTTTAAAAAAGCCATTGTACATCTATGCCTGGCTGGTCTGGAACTTAACATGTGGTTTCTTAGACCAGATCCACCTGCCTCTGTTTCCCAAGAGCTGGGATTAAAGGAGTACACAGTATGTTCTGAGAGGACTGGGTTAGCCAGAGCAGACTGACTCCATGACAGACTGTGAACTGGCAGTTTGGAAGACTAGGCTTAAGTTTCTGTTCCCCAGAACTGGAAAAGTCCAAAACGGTCAATTCCAGGAAAAACGACTCATGAGCAGCCAATCAGGAGCTGTAGAAGCAGCTCACCACCAAATCCTCCTCACCCCCCAGAGCCTTAACCAATCACAAAAGCACCTATAACCCTAGATAGAGCCAGCCAATCAGGAGAAAGAAAGGTAAAAGTCACTCCTGTCCAACAGACTTTAAACTGACCCTGCAGTGTCCACACCTGTCTTCCATCCCGATGCATGGTGGACCCTGCATTCAGTTTCTCTGAAGAATAAACTCTCTTTGCTAACCGCGGACCTTTACAATTACTAGTAGGTAAAGAATTTCTTAAACACTTGAATCACTTATTATTTTACAAGAAAAAAAATGTTTTTTAAAATCCTAATGAAATTATAGCCAGCCATGCCAGCATTCTAGAGGCTGAGCAGAAGGATCCCAAATTCAAGGCTAGCATTGGAAACAAATTCCGTTTGTCCCATGCCCCTCCCTGCCAAGAGAAATGGCGTGGTGTTGGCATGCAGAAGGTGTATCGGTTTTACAAGCCCTGGTCCTTCCGCCATACACTTACAATACTGAAGGCCAAGTTCCTGCCACCCTGTACTACAACTACCTGTAACCACAGTTCCAGGAAACCCAATGCCTTCTGATCTCCAAGCGTACCAAGCAACCATGCACATACATGTTCAAAATGTAAAAGCTCATTTCGACTCTCCATGTTTCCATCTCCAGGACAATGTAAACACAGATGCCCCACAAATTTGTTTCTGTGCTGAAAATTCAAAACAAACACTCGTCCTTGTAGCACTTTGTCCAGTAATGGACAGTAAGCAGAAGGGCTGTCCTAGAGGCTCCAGTTAACATCTGAATCAGATTAAAAGAAATTATTAACATTGAGGGAAAATAGGATTTCAAGATGGTGGTCCTGTCTCAAAAAAAAAAAAATAAATAAAAATAAATCGGGGCTAAAGACTGCTCTTCCAGAGGTCCTGAGTTCAATTCCCAGCAACCACATGGTGGCTCACAACCATCTGTTAATTGGATCTGATGCCCTCTACTGGTGTGTCTGAAAACAGCTACAGTGTACTCAGATATAAAAAATAACTTTTTAAAAAAAATCAGTTTAAAAGACCTGGAATTTTGTTATCTAAGCAAAGCTCTGTGAGTTGCTAACAATTGAATAATCTTACAGTTAAAGTTGTGGCTTGACCCCCCCTATAGCTGTAAGCCATTTTGTTGCATGCCTGCCAGTCACTGACACAAGAGAAGTGTCAAGGACGTGCTGACCAAATACCTTGTTTTGTTCTACAAAGCTTTACGTAGGACCCATCAAATCAAAGGTCAACATGAACTGCTCTGTCTAAAATGGCTTGAGTCAGAGCTGGCCACTGGGCAGCTCTTCCTGCACCTATGTAAGAGCTATCTGTGGTATTTGTGGCTGACACTGAAAAATGCTACTAACATGTTAAAAAGTTATGATTATAATGCTCATGTTCTGTTACCTTACCCAGGACCAGTCACCTGAAAGGTTAATACTGATAATACTTTGCCTAGGAAGACAACTCTCCCCTCCTTGCCCTTTAAACTTTTAAACCTGGTTTTTCCTATAAAAAGTATACCCTGAGGGGTTGGGGATTTGGCTCAGTGGTAGAGCGCTTGCCTAGCAAGCACAAGGCCCTGGGTTCAGTCCCCAGCTCCGGAAAAAAAAAAAAAAAGTATACCCTGAGAGCAGACTAGTACCACAGGCTCCCACAGTCCTTTTTGCCATCCTGGATGTCCAGCATTATGGTGTGCATTCAATAAACTATCCTTGCTTAACTGTGATCAGTGTTTGTATGGTTTGAGTGGCGATTCCTGAACCCCAACAGTTGTAATTAGAGGCTTTGGGCATTATGCCTGCCTAGGTTTGTTAGGGTCCAGAAATCGCTCCAAAACCACACAAACACTGATCTCAGACAGGTGGGGATAGTTTATTAATTCACACACTAAGACTGATTGATCAGGGCCATAGTCCCAGACACAGGAGCTAGAAGCTATAACCACCGACATTGTCCAGGGCCAGTTTATATTGGGAAAAACACTAAAGAGCTCATAAGCAGATACAGGAGCTGCAGGGTGGTCTGCCTTCTTCCAAGTTTCTTTAGTCATTCAGGCATAACAGTCCAACCTGACCCCTCTTGCTTGGCCCTGAGAGATGGCTATGGATAGAGATTTTCCAAGAAGTACAATCCTCAAAACACAATAACAAACCTCTGAGCACAACAACTTGACTGGTTCCAGGCCAAATGGCTACAGTTAACCCAGGGATGAAACACCAGGGAAGCAGGCTTGAATAAGTTACATAGTAAGAACAGTAAGAACGTATCTTGAAAAATAGTAAAACTAATGCTACATCTTGGAGCACTTCCTGATGCTTATAGACCCGACTGTCTGGTTTAAATACCATCGGTGTCGGAGTAATGTCTGAAGATAGTTGCTGAACCATGCTAATGGAGGGGTATGGTGACTGAAGTCTTTCTTTCTTTTTTCCCCCTGGTTTTCTGAGACGAAGTTTCTCTGTGTAGCCCTGGCTATTCTGGATCTGTAGACCAGACTGACCTGGAACAGACAGAGAGATCTGCCTGCCATGTGCCACCATCATCTGGCACCACACGTCTTCTCTCAAATGTGGTCTAAAAGGTTGGTTGTTCAAGGCCAGGGGTGGTAAATGTCAAGTGCTTGTGTGGTGGAGGCAGAAGGATTAAGGAGTTCTTTTTTTTTTTTTTTAAAGAATTACTTATTTTATGTAGATGAGTACACTGTAGCTGTCTTTAGCCATAACAGAAGAGGGCATCAGATTTCATTACGGATGGTTGTGAGCCACCATGTGGTTGCTGAGAGTCGAACTCGGGACCTCTGGAAGAGCAGCCAGTGCTCAACCCGCTGAGCCATCTCTCCAGCCCAGATTAGGGAGTTCTACCTTACTACATACTGAATTTGAGGCAAGCCTGGGCTACATGAAACCCTGTCTCAAACAAAACAAAAGAAACAAAACCACCCACACAGCCACCAACTCCCTAAGGATAAAACTCAAGAATTGTACCCAAGAAGAGTTGAGAAATGATGACATTGAGCTGGAGAGAAGTACAGAATCTAAACCCAGTGAAGTTCTGGGACCTGAGTTAATCAAGTGGCCATGACCCCACTTCCTCTCATGAAGGAGAGGCCCTCACTGTTAGGATAATGTGAATGTAGTTCACATCACCAGGCAAATAAGCTCCTTCGGCTCCCTCTCTCAGTGTCAAGGAAAAAACTTCAGATACTGACTTTTGATTTCCTGGTAAGAGGAATTACAGCCAGGTGTGGCGGTGGCTCATGCCTGCAAGATCCAACTCCTGAGGTGGAGGCAGAACAATCAGTCCAAAGTCATTCTTAAGGACAACCTGGGTTGTAGCCAGGCAGAGGTGTACACCTTTAATCCCAGCACTTGAGGGGCAGAGGCAGAGAGGCAGAGAGAGGCAGAGAGAGGCAGGGAGGCAGGGAGACAGGGAGGCAGGGAGACAGAGAGGCAGGGAGACAGAGAGGCAGGGAGGCAGGGAGGCAAGGAAGCAGAGAGAGGCAGGGAGGCAGGGGGGCAGAGAGAGGCAGGGAGGCAGAGAGAGGCAGGGAGGC
Source organism: Rattus norvegicus (assembly GCF_021556685.1). Taxonomy (NCBI): domain Eukaryota; kingdom Metazoa; phylum Chordata; class Mammalia; order Rodentia; family Muridae; genus Rattus; species Rattus norvegicus. Next base: position 54,335,387 of record NC_141552.1, on the reverse strand, counting down.
AGAGAGAGGCAGGGAGGCAGAGAGAGGCAGGGAGGCAGGGAGGCAGGGAGGCAGAGAGAGGCAGGGAGGCAGGGGGGCAGAGAGAGGCAGGGAGGCAGGGAGGCAGAGAGAGGCAGGGAGGCAGGGAGGCAGAGAGAGAGGCAGAGAGAGGCAGAGAGAGAGAGAGGCAGAGAGAGGCAGAGAAGCAGAGGAGGCAGTTGGAAGTCTTGAGTTTGAGGGCAACCTGATCTGGCTATCTGTGTACTGAGTTCCATGCCAGCCAGGGCTACGCTCTGCAAAACAAAAATTACTGCAAAAAGAATGAACCTACCCACAGTCCAACAACTCTCTCTCTCTCTCTCTCTCTCTCTCTCTCTCTCTCTCTCTCTCTCTCTCTCTCTCTCTCTCTCTCCCTCTCCCTCTCCCTCTCCCTCCCTCTCTCTCTCTCTCTCTCTCTCTCTCACGGATGCATGTGTGCACACGAGAATAATGCACTCAAAATGCTCCTCTTTCAGAATGAATAACCTCGATCTCACTGGGGAACGTCTTAAGCTTTATAAAGGCTGATCTATTGTAGTCTTGCCCTTTAATCCAGGGCAAGGTCCCTCCTAGAGTGTTGGTCTTTTACTTCAGGGTGTTGCCTTTCTGAGGCCTCAACTGAGAGTGTTTACCCAAGGCTACTCTATCTCAGCATGGTTTAAACCCTGAGGTCAATCAACTTCTTCAGCCCTTTCAGCTGCAGGAAGCTCCATGCAGTTTATTACTCCTCAGCCATTGTTTTCTGGAGCCTTGGGAGCCTCGCTCTACACCTGTGTGCTTAAAAGTCAGCCTGTGACTTAGGAGAAACTCTTCACAGATTTTTAGCTCTTTTCTGTGATTTTCCTTCACTTGAAAAAAAAATGGTGGTTTGTTTGTTTTTTGTGGGGGTTGGGGGAAGTGTGTTTGTTCCTGTTTGTTTTGTTTTGTTTGTTGTTTTTGCAGCAGTCTGGAAGACGTGAAGATATCCTAGAGAAGATATTCTAGAGTATGTCCCTTCCTTAAGCCATCGGACTTTTCAAACAATGGCCCCACACGAATTGCTATTTCCTCCGGAATCTCAGGCTGGGAGACTAAAGTCTGGTGCCAGCTAGAGGGGATACTTGGGGAGTGTGTGGTAGGAAGGCACATTCATACAGTTCTGACAACTTCTCAGAACAGCTTGTGAGAGAGTGAAGCCAAGATAACAGTGGAGGATAATGGGCAGGACCACACCCCAACCCCATGATTGGGATTACTTAGCTGTGCATAATCTTGCACATTAGGTAAACATAAACTTCGTGCTCGCCACTAAAGGCAGATGGATGTGGGGGATCACCGTCACTCTTCCCATGGTGACCACATCAAGTACATCCCCTGAAAGTTTTTTTTTTTATCACTGGTCTTCTTAATTAGTATCCTGAGGACAGGTGGCCAAGCCTAGCTTGTCTTTGCGGTTTTGTTTTGAGATTGGGTCTTGCTACGTAATTTAGGCTTGTGGCAAACACTCGTCCTCCTGAATGCTGAGATTAGAGGCCCTTACCGCAGTGCCTGTCTCTTTCCAGTGTTTCGGTCCTTAAGTGCCAGGTATTGAGGGAAGGAGGCTCTGAACTCCTTCCTGTGCGTCTTTAGCTTAATAAAAATACTATTTCCTCTATGGGCTGTCTTCTGATGAACTGTCACAGTGTTGAGAATCCACTCAAGGGGTACGTCCTTTAGACTTACAGCCCTTTATTATCCCATCCAGGCTATTGGTTTCTTAAACTTTCTAGAGGCCTTAAGAGCTAACCCCTGTCCAGTTCTCTGATTTTCCCATCTCTCCCGCTCCTCGTTACAGACACCAAGGCTTGTTATGTTGCCTGGCCTGGCTTTGAATCTGCAGCCATCCTGCCTTAGCTGGGATTACAGACCTGTGCCTCCAAACCTTGTTCTGCCTTATAGATGCCCATTGCCATCTCCTCGGGGTCTTGAACTTAGTTTCATTTTATTTTGTTTGTGTTCTCTTTTGGTTTTTCAAGACAGGGTTTTTCTGCGTAGCCCTGGCTGTCCTGGAACACTCTCTGTAGACTAGGCTGGCCTCATACTCAGAAATCTGCCTGCTTTTGCCTCCCCAGTGTTGGAATTCAAGGCTTATTGATGGTGCATACTGCCATGCCCCACTATCTTACATCTTTAAACAGTTCATCTGGCTTGTTTATCCCTCACATATGCCAGATCTTAAGCAATGCCTGGCAAATTTTAAAAATGTTCATCATCGGGGTTGGGGATTTAGCTCAGTGGTGGAGCGCTTGCCTAGCAAGCACAAGGCCCTGGGTTCGGTCCCCAGCTCCGGAAAAAAAAGAAAAAAAAAGTTCATCATCAGCAGGTCTCTGGTGGGGTAGTTTGCAACCCCAATACTATACTAGAGAGGCCAAAGCAAGACTAACTGAAGACCAAGACCAGTTTGGACCAGCTTCTTCTGTGTATTGAGACCTTTGTTTCAAAAACCAAGACAAACAAAATGTTCCACAGATTCCTACTGAATAAATAAATTAGTGAAGCAGGCATGTTAACACAGTACAACGAGTAAAAATAACCCCTAGTTCTGATAGAGGTCGTGTGTTTTACTAAGTCTAGGGGCTAAACCCAGGGCCTTAGACATGCTGGGCATGTGCTAAAACATTGTGCTACCTACCTATATTCTCTTCCCCTACCTCGTGTGTGTGTGTGTGTGTGTGTGTGTGTGTGTGTGTGTGTGTGTGTTGACAGGTAGAACTTGCAGAGCTTGCGGTGTTTCTCTTCTGGTTTCTCTTTCAAGCTCCCAAGTGCTGGAATTACTGGCATGAGCGACCATGCCTGGCCTGACGTAGTGTACCTTATATTGAAAAGTCAATGAGGCTGGAAGACTTGAGTAAAACCAACCGTTTTGCTACTGGTGGGAGGCTATGGCTTCTGTAAGGTCTGACTCGGTGGGGCATTGCCTGAGCTGGCTGGGTTCCCAGATTTCTCAGTGTCTTGTTTCTTGGCCACTGAGACTTCAAGATAGATTTATCCTCATCCGCTATCACTAGAGACCATCTGTGGCACGGCATAGGATTTGCTCAGTGCAAGATGAGAGATAGGCAACTGCCAGCCTTAGACTGGCTTAAAATAACCTGAGCACTGGCCTTTAGTGATCTCATGGGCTTGTGGCGACGTGGTTGTTTGAGACTTATCTATGCCACGTTACGACTATGGACTGTGTATATTTAGTCCACACTGAGTTACTTTAGTCCATGACTATGTCTCAAGATAACTTTGTGGTAGTAACAAGGGCGAGTGCTGATGGAAATGCCAACATACTTCTAACATACTTCTATTTTTAGAGATAGAGGCCAGGGCCAACCACAGTGGGCAGTTTGAACCTACAGACTATTCTGTCTCAGCAGTCCCCTTTCCTGGTGGCTTAAGCCCCTATTCGACTCTTCTGGTTCTAGTCTAGTCTTGACTATCTATCTGTGGTTTCAGAACAGCAGAAGCAAAGGCTTTACACTTGCTTTAGTTTCTGAGACAGGGTCTCACTGTGTAACCCTGGTTGGCCTGACCCTTGCTATTTATGTCAGGCTGGCATCAAATTCTGAGATCCACCTGCCTCAGCTTCCTGAATGCTGGGATTCAAGTCATGCCCCACCACATCTTTTCTGTTTGCTTTGCTTTACAAACATCAGATTGGTCGGACTGGTGGTGTACATCTTTAATCCCAGCATGGTGGAAGCAGAGGCAAGCTGATTGATCTTTGTAAGTTCTTCCAGGCCAGCCTGGTCTACAGAATGAGTGCTAGGGAAATCAGGGCTACACAGTGAAGTGCTATTTTGAAAAACAAAACAGGGCTGGAGAGATGGCTCAGTGGTGAAGAGCACTGATTGTTCTTCCAGAGGTCCTGAGTGGCTCACAGCCATCTGTAATGGGATCTGATGCCCTCTTCTGGTGTGTCTGAAGACAGATACAGCATTCTTTTTTTTTTTTTGGAAAAATGTTTATTATGTATATATCATACAGCTTTCTGCCTGCATGTATGACTGCAGGCCAGAAGAGGCACCAGATCTCGTTACAGATGGTTGTGAGCCACCATGTGGTTGCTGGGAATTGAACTCAGGACCTCTGGAAGAGCAGTCAGTGCTCTTAACCACTGAGTCATCTCTCCAACCCAGACACAGCGTTCTTATATATAGTAAATAAATAAATCTTTAAAAAAAAGAAAAAGAAAAACAAGACAGATACCTTCAATCCCACCCAAAGTGAGCTACAGACGGGATGGAAGCAACTCTGACCTCCTACACCCTGAGTCCCCTTGACCAGAAGTACAGTTGAGAGCAGCTTTGGGAGCTGGGACAACACTTCAAAATGGAACCATACCCAGACCTCAAACTGAAGGAGGGATAAGTTGGGGCTTGGTTCATCCAGTGATCCATGGAGCAGGAGATGCGCCCTTCCTTGACCAGGCTGCAGCAGTGTGCCCGGGATGATACCCCTTCGGCTACCCACAGAGCCCTCTGTGCCAGCCACCAAGCTGGAAGTCCAGGCTCACTCCCATCAACCCACCTGATCCTTAGCAGCTGTACGCACAGCTGCTGATCCTCCTTGCCCATGGGGCCACGCCAACACGTAGCACAAAAACTGCTCCCTTCCCTTTCAGGCTCCTGGCTACACCAACTCACTGTATTGGTGGATGCGTTCCAGAAACCTCAGGGTCAAGGTTTGAATACCAGGATGCCAGGGCAGATGGCATTGGACAGAAATGGTATGCCACATGCTGAGTCACCAACTAGGGCCTCCTCTATTACCTGCAGGGCCACATCACACAGAGGTTCATCTCTGGTGGAAGCCTGTGGTTCCAATTCTTTTAACAGCCTCCCCTCAAAGGTAGTATACATCAGGCTAGCTATCAGCTCAATATGTAGCACAATATGACACTGACCCCCCCCCCTTTCTCTGACACTGACTTCTTGCCTCCTTTTCCCATGGTATGATTACAGGATTAACTGGTTAGCACTACTAGCTTTTTTTTTTCCCTCTGTGACCTTGATCATTCATTTTGTGACAATGAATATTTTATTTGTGTGTGTGTGTGTGTGTGTGTGTGTGTGTGTGTGTGTGTGTATTTTTGGTCTATTGGGGCTTCTGAGGCACCTGCTTGGGGATTTAGATCTGGGAGTGTCTCATTGATGAAATGAAATTGTTGATGAATAAAACTGGTTTAAAAAAAAGAAAAAACAGAACAAAAAAAAGAAAGAAAAACAATTATTTATTTCTTTTGTGTATGGGTGTTTGCCTGCATAACTGTTTGTGTACCGTGTGCTTACAGTGCCCAGAGAAACCAGAAGAGGGCACTGGAGCCCCTGGGATTGCAGTTACTGATGGTTTCTAGCTCCCATGTGGGTGCTGGGGAAGGAACTCAAATCCTCTAGAAGAGCTATCTTCCCAGCTCCCCATCGCTTTGTTAAGCTGTATTTGAATACAGTATGGTCAGTAAATTGTCTTCCTTTACTACCAACATGCTGAATTGCCAGAGTGGGATAGAAGTGCCCTAGAGTGGCAAGAACACTGAAGGTCTAGTTGGAAACTGTCTGCAGACTGGCAGAGTTCATCCTGGACAGTTCACTTAATCCCTCTGTACAGAACCATTAAGATCTTCCCTCCATACAATGTTTTTCTCAATTGAATTAGAACCTAACCTTTGTGATGCTGGCCTAGCTGACATGCTGGATGTGAAAAGGCTTCGTGGAAGCGAAGCGTGACGCTCTGAACCTAAGAGGGGTCACTAGTGTGTGGTGAAGTAATGTTGAAGATGTTGCATACAGGTCAGCAATAAAATATGCTGACACAGGCTTGACCTGTAGCTCACAGGAGGCAGGGGCAACTCTGTGAATTGGAGAGCAGCCTGGTCTATCTACATAGTGAGTTTCAGGTCAGCCAGGGCACAACAGCGAGACCTTGTTTTAAAAACAGACGTAGAGGGAATCTAAGTCCTGGTTCTTAAAGGAGACGTCCAGGCAAAGGTGCTCGATGTTGGAATTTCATGTTACAGACCAGGCATTTTCCTTGATTTTGTTCCTTTTTCCCCCCTGGGAACAGTCATACATTGTCCTCAAACTTCCTGCCTTCACCTCCTGAATGCTAGGATCACAGGCATATGCCACTACACCCGGGTTATGAGGTGCAGGGGATCAAATCCACGTCTTTGTGCTCGCTACCAAGTGATCTACATCACCAGTCCCTTCCTGGTCTTTATTCTAAATGTTCAGTTTTACTTTACATTCGCGCGATCACCTAGAAGGCCCAAGAGCAAGGATTATAACCTATGTACGCTTAACATTCATTCGTTCTCTAGGTAAGAAATACAGGTCAAATACAAAATGAGGCTCTCAGATACCGGAATACATTTGGTTTTGAAGTTCATCTATAACACACAAAGTTTTTAACCCTTTGCCCACGTGAGTCACTGAACCGGCGAAATATTTCACCGGCCATCTTAGTTGTGTCAGCCCAAATTAATTTCTCTTTTCCATGACGACAATCGAGAGATTTGTACCACGGTGCCCCTACCCGGGTTTTCTAAGCAGCCCCAGCAGTTCCTCCGGGAAGGAAAGCCACTTTCCCGCCAGCCCGGTATAGGGCGTGGGCCCTTCATAGCGCATCCCCGTTTTTCACTCCACGGTGGACTCCCGGGTCTACCGCCCGCTGGGGAGGAGTCACGCCAGCCCACGCCCGCGGCTCCGCCCCCTCATTTAAATACACGTCGCCGGCGGGTGCGTCGAGCTCGCCGCGAACCCAAGATGGCGGTGTGTGGACGTGTACGGAGGATGTTCCGCTTGTCGGCGGCGTTGCAGCTGCTGCTGCTAGTGGCAGCAGGGGTCCAGAATAGCCACGGTCAGGGCCAGGGTCTGGGGGTCAACTTTGGGCCCTTCGCAGGGCAAGCTGGAGGCGGCAACCCGGTCGGGCAGCAGCCACCTCAGCTGCCTCAGTTATCGCAGCAGCAGCAGCAGCAGCAGCCGCCGCCTCAGCAGCAGCAGCCTTTCCCGGCGGGCGGGCTCCCGGCCCGGCGGGGCGGAGCAGGGCCCGGTGGGACTGGCGGAGGCTGGAAGCTGGCGGAGGAAGAGTCCTGCAGAGAGGACGTGACCCGTGTGTGCCCCAAACACACCTGGAGCAACAACCTGGCGGTGCTCGAGTGCCTGCAGGACGTGAGGGAGGTGAGAAGGTGGGACGGGCCTGGGAGGAGGGCCGAGCCTGGTGCGGGCCGGAGGGTGTCGCCGGCCTGGAAGCCGCGGATGCCGGGCTGCAGCTTCCCTCACTCTTTTCCTTTAGGGCTGTGCTCGCGCTTTTCTCTTTCCTGCCCCTCACTCCCCGGTGCATTCGAGCAAGCGGATCCCACCCCAATCCTTCCTTCCCCAGTCCCTTATTTCGCTCCTTGTCGCGGTGTTCTGGGATCAGGACCTCGGCTCACGGCCTCAGTAGGCGAAGGCCTAAGGAGCGTGTTTCTGTTTGCGCTCCTGTCTTTTGTGTGATGCTCTATGCAGAGTGGCTCCTCGCCGAAAACCAGTTTAGGGTTTTTGCTATCCGTTTCGACCTCGACAGTTTGTAGCAATGCATTTCACCGTGAAAAATGATCGGTGTATTTTCAAACTGCTAAAGATCAATCTGCTGTTTATTTAGCAGTAGACTCTCGGTGAGGGAACCTGGGTTCTCTTCTGGTGTGAATGTAGTCAAGAGCCGAATTACTGTTTCTACCACATTCTTTTGCAATTGGTAAATCCTTACTATTTACCTGGTGCTGAAGCTAATTATGCTTTTTTTTTTTTTTTGTCTGCACTTTCTATGGTCAGTTTGTAAAGGACCTCATTTTTAGGCTATTCCTTCGTGTTACTTGGAACTCTGAAGCTTGAGAAAGTTGCAGACAGCATTTGACCCTATAATATACAGTGTTTGTGATCTATAGTGGGGTCTTTCTGAAGTCTTAGTATAGTTGGTTTTGAGTCAGGATATGCTTGTAGCCCAGGCTGGCCACCTACGGGAGGCATCCTTCTGAACTACTTCACCTAGTTTGAAATAATTTTAACAGCACCTCTTAGTTCTAGAGCTGCTGTTACTTGGTGTGCTTCCTTGAAATTTTCTTTTCCACATTTGGTCCTACAGACATGAGGGCATATTGGTAGAAATACTTGTTTTCAAAGGTTTAAATAAACAAGATTAGTCCCAAACGTTGCCAAGTAGAAAACTGCTATTTGGCCATTGGAATAGTGTATCTTCAGGATTGTTCCAGGCCATGAGGTGACCACTAGTTTGTAGACATTGCTAGTCTTGTTTTAGTGTTGTAAGGCCCTTTTTTATGGCACATCCTGTTAATCCTGGAACTTGAGAGGAAGAGGCTGGCAGACCTCTGAGTTTGAGACCAATCTGGTCTAAGTAGAGAGTTCCAGACCAGCCAGGGCTACAATACCACTAAAAAAAAAAAAAAATCAAGAGCCAGACAGTTTACAGAGCCACCAGAAATGTGGAACCTTACATGGGTCTCATGTATAGCTTGAAGATTAGAAAGTAGATATAGCCAATTGTCTTAACTGTTAAACTTTTTGGAATTTTCTATTTGATTTTTGAGGATATTTGCTAAATGCTGTTTCCTTAAGGTGAGTTCATCCTGTCTATTAGTAGATACATTGTTACTGTATTGTTGTAGAAACAGGATATTATTGGGGGAAAGCAGCAAAAATGTCCCAATTGAAGGAGTGCCTAAAGCTGTGTACATTATGGACACCTTTATACCTTTCCTTATAGAAGCACAGAGTGGTCTTCTGTCAGGCATGTACAAGTGTGTAGAGGCACTCTCCATCTATAAAGACTTGTTGAATTCTGGAGCCTTTAACTTAGTGGTACCATTGTTTTTTTTTTTCCTGTTAGATTAGTTTGTATAAAGAAAAGTACACCTGCCTGAAAATGTAGTCACTGGTCTACCAATGGTCGCAAAATTCCCAACTCCCAGCAAGGATATTTCAGTAAACTCGGTTTTATTTTGTCAGGATCATATATAAACTCTGATGGTTGGTAGCTGTGTTTTATATTTTCTTTTTTTTTTTTTTTTTGGTTCTTTTTTTCGGAGCTGGGGACTGAACCCAGGGCCTTGCGCTTCCTAGGCAAGCGCTCTACCACTGAGCTAAATCCCTAACCCCGTGTTTTATATTTTCTTTGTGATGTTCTAGAGTACCTACCTAGTTCAGTGCTGGAACTCAGAGAATATTGTGAGCTGCTTGAGGATGAGTGAATTAGTGGGCCTGCTTTTATATTCCAGAGGAAGGGAGGGCCATGCAAGTCAGAGACCTACTGTTTGGAAGGAAGGAGCTGAATATTCACTGTAACAGTGGGCTCACTTGCTGAGCGGAGCACTGCACCATGAATCTACAACATCCCTAATCCCTCAAGTTCAGTTTTTTGTTTTCCAAGACAGGGTTTCTCTGTGTAGCCCTGCCTTTCCTGTAGTCCAGTTTGGTCTCAAATTCAAGAGATCTGCCTGCCTCTGCCTTCCAGGTGCTGGGAATAAAGGCACGCAGTCTGTCTGTCTGTCTGTCTCTCTGTCTGTCTCTCTCTCTCAAAGCACAGTCTCCCTCTGTAGCCCTGGCTATCCTGGAATTCAATGTCCACCAGCCTGGCTTTAACCTACCTCTGTCTCTTGAGTGCTGGGATTAAAGGCTTTGCCATAAGTTTAGAATTTAAGGTTCTTGCTAGTGTGCTCCAAAATTATGTAATTCACTTAGAGGATTTATTGGAGAATAGAATATCTTGAAGTAACATCATTCGGTGTTTTTAGTTCATCTAGTGTGTCATCTGCCAACAAACTCTGCATCTGAGGATATGCCTTAGTAAAGCGTCATGTCAGCTGTAGATTAGTTCATCACAGGTTGGGCCATTATGTAGAGCAATCTTTTGGACCCCTCTGATGAGACATACTTTTTTGAGACAAGGTTTCTTTGCATCGTACCCTTGGCTGTCCTGGAACTCAGTCTGTAGACCAGGCTGGCCTAGAATTTGAACTCCATAAAGTTCTACCTGCTTCTGCCTCTCAAGTGCTGGGATTAAAGGGAAGTGCCAGGCTAGAGAAGTGGCTCAGTGGTTTAAGAGCATTGGCTGTTCTTTCAGGGGACCTGAGTTCAATTCCCAGCATCTACATGGCAGCTCACAACTGTCTGTAACTTCTAATCCAAGGAATCTGACAACCTCATGCAGCTATAATGCATGCAAAACACTGTTGTACATTAAAAAACGACCACCACCCAGCCTGAATCAAGCTCTTTAAAGGGCCCAGTGTAGGCAATAGGCCTACTCAGTTTTTTGTCCGTCTGATTAATGTGTATAGGTGTTTTGCCTTCATGTCTGCTTCAAAAGTGTGTAGTATCTCTAGTATTGCAGTATCCACAGAGGCCAGAATAGGGTATCCAGTCCAGAATTACAGATGGTTGTGAGCCACCATGTGGACCCTAGGAATCAAATTAAGGTCATCTACAAAAGTAACAAGTTGTTCTTAACTGCAGAACCCTCCCTTGAGCCCCTATACCTATTTTTTTGTTGTTTTGTTTTTTTGAGACAGGGTTTCTCTATGGAGCATCAGCTGTCCTAGGAATAGCTTTGTAAACCAGACTGACCTCAGGGTCTGTCCTATACCCACTCTTAAGTAGTAACAGTGGAAGAGGAAGAGGAGAATCAGACACTTGTTTGTGTTTTGTGTGTGTGCGCCACTCAGCTTGAGCTCTCACTCCCCTTCTATTTATCTAGCATAGTGTTGGGAGACTGATAGATTTTAAAGCATACACCAGATGTCTTGTCTTTTTATTTTATTTTTTTAAAGATTATTTATTTATTTATTTATTATATTCAAGTACACAGTAGCTGTCTTCAGACACACCAGAAGAGGGCATCTGATTTCATTACAGATGGTTGTGAGCCACCATGTGGTTGCTGGGATTTGAACTCAGGACCTCTGGAAGAGCAGATAGTGCTTTTAACCACTGAGCCATCTCTCCAGCCCTAGATGTCATTTTATTTTCGAGCATTTCACTGTGTGTTTCAGATACTTAAAAATATTTCTTAGTACTTTTAATCTCATAAAAATTGTGAGCCACTACCTAAACCTTTGTATAGAGTAAATACTTTGTATTTATTTAAGGTTTTATATAAGGAGTAGGGAAAAAAATCTCAACATTACAAACTTTTTCTTTTTGGGGCAGGATCTAATTGGGGCAGACATGTAATCATGGCTGGCCTGGAACTCATTATATAGACCAGGCTAGCCTCAAACTTGGAGATCTACCTGCTTGTACCTCCCAATAGTGGGATTCAAGGCATGCACCATACCCCTGGCTTTTTTTTTTTTTTAAAGATTTATTTTATTATATATAAGTACACTGTAGCTGTCTTCAGATACACCAGAAGAGGGCATCGGATCTCTTTACAGATGGTTGTGAGCCACCATGTGGTTGCTGGGAATTGAACTCATGACCTCTGGAAGAACAGTCGGGTGTTCTTAACCACTGAGCCATCTCTCCAGCCCCCCCTGGCTTTTAAACCCCACTTTCTTTTTTCTTTTCCTTTCTTTCTTTCTTTCTTTCTTTCTTTCTTTCTCTCTCTCTCTCTCTCTCTTTCTCTCTTTCTTTCTTTCTTTTAAGATTTATTTACCTCATGTATGTGGGTACACTGTTGCTGACTTAGAACACACCAGAGGAGGGCATCAAATACCCATTACAGATGGTTGTGAGCCACCATGTGGTTGCTGGGAGTTGAACTCAGGACCTCTGGACGAGCAGTCGGTGCTCTTAACCGCTGAACCATCTCTCCAGCCCTAAACCCACTTTCTTTCTTTCTTTTTTTTTTTAAGATATATTTCTTTATTATATGAAAGTACACTGTAGCTGTCTTCAGACACACTAGAAGAGGGCATCAGATCTTATTACAGATGGTTGTGAGCCACCATGTGGTTGCTGGGAGTTGAACTCAGGACCTCTGGAAGAGCAGTCAAGTGCTCTTAACCACTGAGCCATTTCTTTCTTTTCTTTTCTTTTTTTTTTTATTATTTATTTAGTGTATATGAGTACACTGTAGCTGTCTTCAGACACACCAGAAGAGGGCATTGAATCTCATTACAGATGGTTGTTGACCACCATGTGGTTGCTGGGATTTGAACTCAGGACCTCTGGAAGAGCAGTCAGTGCTCTTAACCACTGAGCCATTTCTCCAGCCCTAAACCCACTTTCAAAGTCAGTAGTTGAACATTTTTGATAACTCTGTTGCAGTGCTGGGGATTGATCCCAGGGCCAGCCAAGCACAAACCCGAGAGAATAGGCACATTCTTTGTTATCTAATTAATACTGTGTAGTATTTCTGACCCTCGTTTTACCTCTTCTTTGGAATTTTGAGATGGGATCTCAATAAATCTCCAGACCCAGACATCTTAGACAGGATTTCTCTGTGCAGTTCTGGTTTTCCTAGAAGTTGCTATAGACCAGTCTGGCCTTGAACTTAAGAGATCCATCTGCCTCTCTGTCTTTAGTTCTGGATTAAAGGTGTGTGCCACCACCTCCCAGCTGTTACTCTGTTCTTAATCATTAACTTGACTTTACCTGAGAATAGGCACACTCTTTGTTTTCTTTTTCTTTTTTTTTCTTTTTTCTTTTTTTTTTTTTTTTTTGGAGCTGGGGACCGAACCCAGGGCCTTGTGCTTGCTAGGCAAGCACTCTACCACTGAGCTAAATCCCCAACCCCTCACTCTTTGTTTTCTAATTACTACTGCTGTGAGTCCTGCGAGCTGAGTAGTAGTATTTTCTTTTCTCAATTGAGGAATAGACTCCAGCAGGTAATGTTGTCTTACTGTCTGGTGAAGCTGACTTTAGCAAGTCCTCTGACTTAGAAACCATATCGTTCACTGTTTATGTTACTGTTTGCAGCTAGAGAGATTAGTATGTAGCTGTTGAAGATGTTGCATGCATATAAATAGATACAAAGTAGGAAGGGACATCTAGTACTAGACACATTTACTTCAATATCAAAAACCAGTATATAGTAGCAGCTTCTGTTGTACACTGAAATAGTGATTTTCCTTTCTTTCTTTCTTTTTTTTTTTTTTTTTTTTTTGGTTTTGTTTTTTTTTTTCCAGGCAGACAAACCAACAATATCAGATAATGCTAATTTAATTACTGGTCTGGGCCTATCATGAACAGAATTTCTGTGTAATGTAATGGATTTAAAATCCCAGTTCACCTAAGCCAGAATTTTTATTATTGAAATAGAATTGGTTATATTTTTCTGTTATTTGAATTAGCTCTATGAACCACATAAAAAGTGAATTGGGTTGTAATAGTATGGCCATTAACTTTGCCTGCCTGCCTGCTTGCCTATCCATCTACCTACCCACCCACCCACCTACCTACCTATTGTGTTTGATGTATGTGTATGTATTCCTGCAACATTGGACATCTTTTCCTAGCACTCTCCCACCTTTGTAAAAAATGTTTTCTTTTAGATTTACTTATTTTTATTTTGTGTATATGAGTGTTTGCCTGCACTTATGGACGTGTGCTATGGAATGCCTAATGCCCAGAGCAGTCAGAAGAGGGAATCAGTCCCCGAGAGCTAGAGATTTGGATAGTTGAGAGCCGCCACCCCATGATGGCAGCAAGAGCTCTTAGCCTCTGAGGCATCTGTCTAGCCCTATTATTTATTTTTTCTTTTTTTTTTTTTTTTTTTTTTTTTTCGGAGCTGGGGACCGAACTCAGGGCCTTCCGCTTGCTAGGCAAGTGCTCTACCGCTGAGCTAAATCCCCAACCCTATTATTTATTTTTAAATAATTTATTTTCTCTTTAATCCCAGAAGTCAGGAGACAGAGGAAGAGGCAGAGGCCGGCAGATCTCTGTGAGTTCAAAGCCAGAATGGTCTACATATTGAGCTCCATGCCAACCAAGCTTGGCTCAAATTTTCCCAACCCTCCAAAATAAATAAATAATCTATTTCTTATTTATTTATTGCTGTTATTTTTTGAGACAGGGTCTCTGTGTAGCCCTGGCTGACCTGGAGCTCACTCTGTAGACCACTCTGTAGTCTCAAGCTCAGAGATCCACCTGCTTCTGCCACCCAAGTGTTGGGATTGAAGGCATGCACCACCATTGTCTGGCCAAAAAATTACTTTAAGTATGTGTGTCTGTATTTGGATACTTGCACATGAGTGTTTGTCACAGACAGTTTTGTGTCACCAAAAAAGTGGGTGTTGGGAACTGAATTGAGGTCCTCTGGAAAAGCAATAAGTGCTCTTAACCAGTGAGCCCTGTCTCCAGCACTCTACTGTTTATTTTGTTTTGTTTTTATTGAGATACGATCTTACAGACTTGGCTGGCCTAGAATTCATTCATATTCTCATTCTCTGTCTCTCTGTCTCTCTGTCTGTCTGTCTGTCTCTCTCTCTCTCTCTCTCTCTCTCTCTCTCTCTGTCTGTCTGTCTGTCTGTCTCTCTCTCCCCCTTGAGCTTTTTATATAGACTGGCCTAGAACTCAGATGCTCCTGCCTTTGCTGGGATTAAAGGTGTTCATTACCAGGCTCATCCTGCTTCACCTCATTTTTTTTTTTTTTTCTTTTTTTCGGAGCTGGGGACCGAACCCAGGGCCTTGCACTTGCTAGGCAAGCGCTCTACCACTGAGCTAAATCCCCAACCCCTTCACCTCATTTTTTGAGACAGATTTTTTTCCTGAACCTGGAGCTCACTGATTGATTGGCTAGACTGACTAGCCATTTACTGGGGATGCAAATTCTGATCCTTAAGTTTATGTCCTCCTCCCAGTCCTGTTTGTTTTGTTTTGTTTGAGTTGGGAATCTCACTCTGTAGTCAGGTTGGCCTAGAACTCACAGTGTAGCTTACAGTGACCTGAAACTCCTGGCAACCTGCCCTCAGCCTCCCAACTGCTTTGATTACAGATAGGAACAACCATGACTGGCTTGCTATTAGCTGCTTATAAGTCTGTGGGCAAGACATTTTACCACTCTTGAGGCTTAATTAGTTTCTTCTTGTGTTAAGTGAGTGAGATTAGAAGGGGGCCTTGGATCCCCTAGAACTGGAGCTACAGTTGGCTGTCAGTGCCAGTGTAGGTGCTGGGAACTAGTCATGTTCTCTGCAAAAGCAGCAAGCACTCTTAACCCTACAGTACAGCCCTAGTGTGTGTGTGTGTGTGTGTCTGTCTGTCTGTCTGTCTGTCTGTCTGTCTGTCTGTCTGTCTGTCTGTGTCTGTGTGTGTGTGTGTTTCTAGAGATTAAACCTAGGGCTTCCCCTAGGTAAGTTCTTAAATTCTTTATCACTGATCCCCAAATATGAGGATTTTTCTAATATAAGTTACCTTTTATATTCCGGGTAGGCATATATTATGTGGATTCTAGGATTTACAGATGTAATTGTCTCATGATTTCTTGCTCATTCAGAGGAAATAGTGGTAGCAATAGCACAGACAGCAATTAATCCAAGCATTCTTTGACTTTAGGATGCAGTGGTTTTGTTAGTGATCATTATGTACTTACCATTGTGGAAAACCTTTGTACTCTGGGATACTGCCATTGCTTACAGTTAGTTTGATAAATGATATTGTCAACAAGAAACAGTTATATCAGAGTGTTAATAACTTGATGTCATATAGATTCTAAATTCTTTTAGGGCAGTGAAATGAACACAAATCTAGGTTAAAAGATTAGATGGTACCCAGCCCTGCTACTCCTATTTTTTTTTTTTTTTTGGTTCTTTTTTTCGGAGCTGGGGACCGAACCCAGGGCCTTGCGCTTCCTAGGTAAGCTCTCTACCACTGAGCTAAATCCCCAGCCCCCTGCTACTCCTATTTTAAGATTCACATTATTTAGCCTAATGAGGTGGTGCATGCCTTTAATTCCTGTACTTTGGAGGCAGAGACAGGTGGATCTCTGAGTTTAAGGTTAGTCTGATTTACATAGCAAGTTACAGAACAGCCAGGACTCTTAGAACTTGTCTCAACACACACACACACACCCCAAAACCAATCCTATTACTTGCCTGTTATGGGTTTATCCTCTTATACTGGAAAAAATCAAAAAAAATTTTTAAGTAATGGCTGTGTATTTAGCTCTGAAGACATACATGAATTTAAGTGTATTTATATTATGCTAAATAGGTGCAGTATATTAACATATATAACATCATTGTGCTATCAGAAGTTGTGTACATACACAGCAGCTCATGGCTGTTCTTTCTCAATCTCCTGCATTCCTTTGTGCTAGGTCTACTAACTGGTTTTCTTGAGTAAAGTTCAGAAATGGAATGTTTTTAAATGGTCTTTTTATATACCCAAGATAATCTTAAAAACTTTAAGTCTTCTTGCTTTAGCCTCCTAAGTGCTGGCATGGTTTTTTTAAGCCCAACTTTAGATAAAGGTACTCCTCCAGAAATTGAAAGTTACCTGTAAAGCAGCATTGACGTTTCCAGCAAATACTCAAGAACTCTCTTGATGGGAGTGCTTTTTAGCATATAGTTGTCAATAATTTATTGTTCTGGAGAAGGAAGTAATATACTTGAGTAGCTCAAAAGAGGAAGTGCTACAGCTACATTTTCTGTTTTGTTCAGCACATAGAGTTAGCAACATCAAGATTAAGTTTCTTAAAAAGAAGCTATTGAAATGGCTGGTAGGTAATTAATTTTTCATCTGTCAGCAAATATTTACGGAGTCCAGTGTACAAGACACTGTTCAGTGTTGGTAATATAGATATTGATAACAGCTCTTATTGTTTCTTTTTTTAGTTTTTCAAGGCAGGGTTTCTGATGTAACTCTGGCTGTCCTGGAACTTGCCCTGTAGATCAGGCTGGCCTCAAACTCAGAGACCCCTTTGCCTCTGCCTCTCCAGTGTTGGGATTAAAGGTGTACACCACTACTGCCTGGCTGCTATTGTTTCTTACAGCTCTGTTCTAAGAGAAACAAAATACTTTCTTATGTATTATTTAATCCAATGAAATTTTTATTTCTTAATTTTTGGAGCGGAGAGATTTTTAGGTTTTTTTTTTTGTTGTTGTTTGTTTGTTTGTTTGTTTGTTTTTGAGACAAGGTTCCTCTGTATATCCCTGTCTGTCCTGGAACTTGCTCTGTAGACCATGGTGGCCTCGAAGTCACTCTGCCTCCAGAGTGCTGGTATTAAAGGTCTGTAGAAGACAGAATCTAATTCTGTAGCCTAGGCTGCATTCCTTCCTGCTAGGATAAGAAACCTCTGCCTAGCTTTTTTTTTTTTTTTTCTTAAATAAAAAAGAAGGGCCCTAGTTCCTCAGGTTGTCCTAGAACTCTCTTTTCAGCCAGAGGATGACCTTAAATTCCCAATCTTCCTGTCTCCACCCACAATTTTTATTTTTAAATAAGGTAAACAGGATCGGAAACTAGCCTCAAGTAATGGTAAGGTAGCTTACTCTAGCTATGCCCATAGCATTTATACACCAGGACTGTACTACTTGGTGTGGCAATCACCAGCTAGCTGTAGCTGTGAACAGCTGAGCTGTATCTGCTTTGAATTGAGGTATACCGTGTAAGATTCACTTTATTTAGAAGACAGTGCAATTTTTCAGTCTTTTTAGTATCTGTTTAATGATAATTTGTGTGTATTGAGTTTATTAAAATATATTACTAAAATCAGATACTTTTTCCCAGGTGTGGTCATGTACGCCTCTAATCTCAGGGCTCAGGTTGCTGAGGCAGGATTGTTGTTATAGGATTGTTGAGACAGGGTAGGCTGTGGTGCCCCTGTCTCAAACCCCCTCCTTCAATCTTGTTAATGGATGAATTAGCTTCAGCTTAATTCATGTGTTGACTGTAAGGGATGTCTTAACTTCATCCAGAGGAACAACACTCTGATAAAACTGAAACTACTCAATGACTCATTCTTATGTGGGTGAGTTAGATAAATCTGAAACTCAAGAATCTCAAAGTGATGTCCCTCAGAGCTCAGAGCCGAGCTAGTAATAACCGTTGTATCTGCATTAAAATAGAGTGTGGTGGAACAAGAAGTGTGGGCTGGAATCTAAAACCAATAAATAAAGGGAGAGAGCCAAACATCTATTTTCATTCAGTATTAATTTACTGACATCAGATGACATTAGATTGAGTACTAGGGATATAACTAGTTAATAGAGTGATTGCCTAGCATGTTTGAAGTCCTCGTTTTGAAGCCCTGGCACCGAATAAATCCAGCATAGTGGCATAGGCTTGTGATGCTAGCACTCTGGGGGTGGAGGGAGAAGGATTAGACGTTCTTTGTTTTGGAGTTGGGAGTGTGGCTCAGTTGGTAGAGTACTTGCTTAACAAAAGCCTTGCACTCCATCCCCTTCACCACATAAACTAGGTACCTACCAGGATTTGGAAGAGGGAAGCCAGAAGATCAGAAGTTGAAGGTTAACCAGGTAGAATGGCAAATGCCTTTAACCCCAGTACTGGGAAAGTAGAGGCAGGAGGATCTGAGTTCAAGGCCACCCTGGTCTACAGAGAGCTCCAGAACACCCAAGAGTACAGAGAAATCCTGTCTTGAAAGACCTGAATAAACAAAGAAAGAAAATATATAAATTTGGAAAGAAAATATATAAATATATAAATTTGGGAGCTAGTGAACTTGAGAGCTGGCTTGCTGTACAAACATAACCTCAGCCACATTAAAAAAAGAAAGCAAAACAAGAAAACAACAAAAAATGGCATGGCATGGAACAATGTCTCCAGAGTTCTTCTGTGGTCACATTAGCTTTATGGCGTTATAGTGTCAAGGAGGGGAAAAGCATGTGTTGGGAATTGTGTTTTGTTTTTTTGTTTTTTTGTCAATACGATTTTTGAGACTAGATCTTCCTGTGTACCCCACGCTGGCCTTAAACTCACTCTGTAGCTAAGGCTGGCCTCTACCTCAATCTCCCTAAGTATCGAGATGACAGAGATGTGCTACTTTACCTGGCTCAGGGAGTTCTAACAAGCAGACTCTGCAGTGTGTTAATTAATGTAACTACTGAGCATACATCCATTATACATAAAATAAAAATCAGAAGAGTTAAGGACTTCCTGCCATGTGGAACTTAAGATCTGAGGAGCAGCTGTCTGCTGAGGAGAACAGAATGGGCTTTGGAGTTACTGTCTTGGACCAGGTCACATAACCAGGAGCTTAAGACCAGTCAGCCTCCCCTCACTCCTGTTTTGGGGACAGTATTTCATTATGTAACACTGGCTGGCCTCCAACTCACAGGGATCTGCCTGCCTCTGCCTCCAGAGGGCTAGGATTAAAGGCATCTTATCTAACTCAAGTTAACATCTTAATATTTTTATTTTAATAAGTTTGTGTGTTTTGGGCATATCATTCTTTTGGGAGTGCACATGCCACAGTATACATGTAGAGCTCAGAAGTCTGTTCTTGCACTTGTTTTTGAGGCAGGATACCTCTTATTTCTGTGTTGTGTTTGCCACATTAATTAGCTCACTAGACAACTTCAAGGCAGTTCTTTTGTCTCCCTCTCCAATCTCACGCTATGGAGATCAGACTGGTCTACCTTGAGTAGAGATCTACCTGACTCTGCCTCAAGTGCTAGGATTTTGTTTTTGTTTTTGAGACAGATTCTTACTACACACAGTCCTGCTCGTTGAAGTCTTCCTGCCTTCGACTGTCCCTTGCTGAAATTATTGCTGTAACTACCATGTTAGGTCTTCCCACATTTTTTATAATCCTTCTAAGGGTCCATCATGAACACGTCAGAGTGCACGCCTCTGCTCTTAGGATGGAGTTATGTGGCAAGACGACCATCTGTATCCATCTATATCTAACATAGGCATAACAAGATTTAAGATCTTGTTTTCAAGAAAATGGATGGATGGATAGATGGATGATGGATGGATGATGGATGGATGATGGATGGATGATGGATGGATAAAACTAGGGGTGTGGTCAATGGTGGTATTTTTATAACATGCTTGAGGCCTTGAGTTTGATTCTCAGCAACATTAAAAAAAGTGATGAGTTTGGTAAACCTTTAGTTTTTTTCTTTTCTTTATCACCCCCACCACCACTAACAAGGTCTCACTATGTAGTACTATCAGTCCTGAGACTTAAAGAGTTTCCTGCTTTGCTTCTGAATGCTAAAGATTGAAGGTGTGTACCACTGCTACCTGTCTCTCATTTTCTCTGGACAGTCTTTTTTTGTAGATTACAATTCTTATCCTCCTACTCCAGTTTCCCAAGTCTTGAGATCACAGAGTATATTACCACCATGCCAGGCTTTACCACAGATTTAAATATGTACACTTTGAGATTATGACTTCAAAGGGCCAAATACTCTGGGTAAGAGTTCTGTTCTGCCAATTGTTCTTTTTTTCTTTCTTTCTTTCTTTTCTTTTTTTTGGAGCTGGGAACCCAACCCAGGACCTTGCGCTTGCTAGGCAAGCGCTCTACCACTGAGCTAAATCCCCAACCCCCTGCCAATTGTTCTTTAGGTTTTTGTTTTTGTTTTTTGCTTTATGTAGCTTATAGAAAAACTCTATTTTTTTGTTTTGTTTTTTGTTTTTCAAGACAGGGTTTCTCTGGAACTGACTCTGTAGACCAGGCTGGCTTCAAACTCAAACAGATCTGCTTGCCTCTGCTTTCCAAGTGCTGGGATCAAAGGCATGTGCCACCCACCACTGCCTAGCAGAAACCTCTGTTCTTATAAGGGGAAAAATAGTTGTATTCTGACAGTGACGTAACTAAAAACATATCTGACCTTTGTAGAATCGAATTACTAAACATACAGCTATTTTGTCTGCTTGGAAACAGAAAGTATCAACTGTATTCTCTTGTATAAATCCAGATAAATATAAAAAATTATTGAAGTTTTCCTGAAAGTTGATGATTTTCAGAGGGAGAGTAATAAATAAAAACTTAAGCTCTTCTATTGCTAAGGTTGGAACATTTCTTTGGGTTACAAAACAGTCAGCAATTGCTGGGCAAAGTGACTCAAACCTTTAATCCCAGGAGAGATAGATGTGTCTCTGAGTTTGAAGCCAGCCTGGTTTATATAGTGAGTTCCAGGCCTATATGGAAAGACCCTGTCTCAAAAAAAAAAAAAAAAAAAAAAAGTTGAAATTCTCACATTAAGACTTTGTAGGGGTTGGGGATTTGGCTCAGTGGTAGAGTGCTTGCCTAGCAAGCGCAAGGCCCTGGGTTTGGTCCCCAGCTCCGAAATAAAAAAAAGAAAAGGAAAAAAAAAAAAAGACTTTGTAAGGGGCTGGAGAGATAGCTCAGTGGTTTAGAGCACTGACTGCTCTTCCAGAGGTCCTGAGTTCAATTCCCAGCAACCACATGGTGGCTCACAACTATCTGTAATGAGGTCTGATGCCCTCTTTTTTTTTTTTTTTTTTTTTGTTCTTTTTTTCCGGAGCTGGGGACCGAACCCAGGGCCTTGCACTTCCTAGGCAAGCGCTCTACCACTGAGCTAAATCCCCAACCCCGGTCTGATGCCCTCTTCTGGTGTGTCTGAAGATCTGAAGATAGCGACAGTGTACTCATATAAATATAATAAATAAATATTAAAAAAAAAGACTTTGTAAGACTTTGGTAAGGAGCTCGAGATATAGTTCAACAATTAAGAGCACTGGAGGCCCGGGCTTAGTTCTTAGCAGCAACATGGCAGCTCCCAACTGTCTGTCTCAGTGATCTGCTACCCTCTTCTGGCCTGTTCCGGAACGAGTCTCATATACATAGAACTTTGATGGGACTGAGGACCCAACTACCTGCTAGGAGAGTACTCTGCCACTGAACTCTATCCCTAGCCCTTTTTATAGTTTATTTTGAAACAAGGTCTCACTTAGTTCTCCAGACTGGCCTGGAATTTATAATCCTCCTGCTGGGACCTCCCAAACCTGAGATTATAGGCCTGTGCCACTAGGCCTAGCTGCTTGCTGGTTTACTTGCTTGTTTAAGGGGTGGTTTCTCACTCGATAGCCCAAGCTAACTTTGAGCTCTTGAGCAGTTCCATACTTGAGTGAAATTTAAAAAAAATTCTTTTTGTGTATTATAGTTTCAAGACAGGGTCTTACTCTAACCCAAGATGGCCTTGAACTCTGTGTGATCCTAGTGCTTCACCCTCTTAAGTATTGAGATTATTGGCATGAACCATCACTCTGTCTTTTTTTTTTCTCTTTTTATATTTATTTACTTTATGTATGTGAGTATACTGTTGGTGTCTTCAAACACACTAGAAGAGGGTATCAGATTCCATTGCAGATGGTTGTGAGCCACCAACCATCACACTGTCTTAACTTTTAAATGCTTTTTTTAATTTTGAAAAAAATTGTGATTTTTTTTTTTTTTTTCAAGTGGCTGTCCTGGAACTCTCCATGTAGACCAGGCTGACCTTGAACTCACAGAGATCTGCTTGCCTCTGCCTCCCAAGTGCTAGGATTAAAGACATATGCCACACCTTCTGGCTTCATCTTTTCACAAGGACTTATTACAATATATTTTTATTTTCAGTTTGAAAATACTTTGAAATAGAAATTAGGACAGAGAATGCAGAAGTCAGAAGTTGTGTTGGTATGGTTCCCTTTTTCTCAAGGGGTGGGGAAAGAGCTCAAATTCATTAGCCTGATTTCTCAGCCAACCTTCCTGCCTTACTTTGCGCTGACTCCATGCACATCTTACTGCCCACAACCAGAAATACACAGAGGAGTGCTGTGGGTCTCTGGAGAGTACAGAGTTATAATTTTGACTTTCTAGGGTTTATATGATTTTTGTGGTGCATGCTAGACCGACAACTACTACTGTGGTAATTGTTGTCAAGGGTTTTGTTTGATTATTCCTTTAGATACATATTTCGAGTTTTTGTTTATTTCTTTTTGTGTGTTTTTGTTTTCTTTGAGTCTAGGTCTCACTATGCAGCCCTGGCTGGCCTGGTCCTCATTATACAGGACAGTATTCACAGTCCTGGGATTAAAGTCTTATACCATCTTTGTTTCATTTTTGAGACAGTCTTCAACATGTACCCAGGTTGACTTCAAATTCCCTGTTCTGCCTCAATCTCCTAAGGTATACTGGGGTGGTAGGCAAGTTCCATGGTACTAACTTATTTAAAACTCAATATTTATCTAACTATCTCTTTCCCAAATATTTCATTATTCTGGTCAAGGGTTAATACTTAAGTTATGAAACCCTTATCTCATTTGTTGCAGTTGATAACTGCAATTGATAGATATGGCATGTAGCAGCCTTTTTTTTTTAAAACAAAACAAGACAAAATTGGTATAGTATATGCCTTCTTACCCCAGGTATTTGGGAGGCCAAGATAGGATTGCTTAGAGTCCAGGAGCTTGAGGTCAATTTCGGTAACAATAGGACTACCTCATCTCAAAAAACCAAAGTAACAAGTCAGGCAAGCACCTTGATCAGATTGTGATTTGCCCAGGTCATAATAATATTTTAGAACTTAGATGGCAACTGCAAAGTCAAAGCACCTGTCTTCCCATATCGCCATGTCACTTTCCAGATGGTTTTCACTGTTGTACAAGTATCTTAATGTATTTGCTTCTTGTGTTTTAGTAACCCTTTCTAATTTTTTATTTAATAAAAATTTGGATACATGCTGGGAGCCCATTATTTTTACAGTTTTCCTGTTCTTTCATTCCTGAGCTCTGGTCCTCCATACGTTAGATTGAATGCTGATGTCTTAAAGGCCACAGGGCCTTCTACATACTCTATTATGTTTTATTTTCTTTGTCTGTTTCATCTAGGGTTATTTCAATTGCTCTGTCTTCATGTTCATGGAGCTTTTCTTTTATATGTTCCAGTCTGCTATTAATACTACCCAGGAGTTTCATTCACGTCTTGGTCTCTTATAAGGTCCTGGTTTGCCTTGAATTTACTATGTGGACCAGGCTGGTCTTCAACCTTCGGTCTTCCTGCCTCAGCTTCTTCAGTGATGCAATTAGCAAGCATGAGCTACTGCACTGGGTGCATCTACTGTGGTGTTTAGTTAGTTAGGTTTTTTTGAGACAGGGTCTCACTATATAGCATTGGCTAGCCTGGAACTCAATATGTAGACTAGGGTGGCTTTGAATTCAGAGATATATCTGCCTCTTCATCTGCCTCTGCCTCCCAGGTATTGGGATTAAAGATGGTTGCCACTGTGCTTGGCTGTATGTTTTTTTTTTTTTTTTTTTCATGTAGAAGTTTGATTTGATCACTTAAAATTAGATTTCATTTCTTTTTTTTTTTTTTAAAGTTTTTTGGTATATCCTTCAGTAATGCTTAATTTATTTTCTTTTCTTAAAAATTAATTTATTTTTATTTTTCTTTTTTCTTTTTTTTCGGAGCTGGGGACCGAACCCAGGGCCTTGCACTTGCTAGGCAAGCGCTCTACCACTGAGCTAAATCCCCAACCCCAAAATTAATTATTTTTATTTTCTTCTTTGAGACAGGCTCTCATTAGATAGTCCTGGTTGGGTTTGGAACTCACAAAGATCCACCTGCAGAGTGCTGGGATCAAAGATAAAAACTACCAGGCCCTTCTACCTTCAGCGTTTTCACTGTTTTGGATTCTCATTTTTTTTGGTTCTTTTTTTTTTTTTTTTTTTTTTTTTCCGGAGCTGGGGACCGAACCCAGGGCCTTGTGCTTCCTAGGTAAGCGCTCTACCACTGAGCTAAATCCCCAGCCCCGGATTCTCATTTTTTATTGGCTTTTTGACACAGCCTGTTTACATTGCCCTGGCATGTGTACTGTGTGTGTTAGGCTGGCACTGAACTCACAGGGCCCACCTGCTTCTACCTCCTGACTCCTAGGATTAAAGGAATGTGCTCAGGTTCTCATTTCTTGATCATTTCCTGTTGGGATGTTTTTGTCCTTTTTCTTTACTTAACAAGTCTGTTAAATTATTATCTCTTGAGTGTGTGTGAGTGTGTTTTTACCGGTTCTCTGTTTTTTTCTTTGTTGACGGTCTTGAAAGTTCTATTCAGTTTACATCTCCTGAGTGATTTTCCTCCACTACTGAGCAGAATGTGAGATTCTGTTTGGGTTCCTGCTCAACGATCAGAATTTCAGAGATTAAACAGTACTTTTGTATTTTGTCTAATTGATAGTAGGTTTAGAGAGAGCAGCTGCTGTGGTAGTTAATCCTTCATGGATGAGAGTACATAAAAAGAACAAAAGTTTAGAGTCAGCCTTGGCTACATAGCAAGTTTGAGGCTAGCCTGGGATATTTAAGACTTTATCTTAAAAAACTACAAAGATCGGGAGGTGTGCGCACCTTTAATCCCAGCATTTGGGAGGTGGAGGTGGAGGCCAAAGCAGAAGCAGAGGCAGGTGGATCTTTGAGTTCTAGGCCTGGTCTACAGATTGAGCTCCAAAATAGCCAGGGCTACACAGAAAAACCTTGTCTCGAAAAACAAACAAGAAAACAATAAGCCACAAAGAATTTTTAAATGTTCATA
This sequence comes from Rattus norvegicus, assembly GCF_021556685.1. NCBI lineage: Eukaryota > Metazoa > Chordata > Mammalia > Rodentia > Muridae > Rattus > Rattus norvegicus. Next base: position 54,309,929 of record NC_141552.1, on the reverse strand, counting down.
TGTATCTTTCGATCATTGATTTTTTTTCTGAAAATTATTCACAATTTGTATATAAACAGTATAAATGTGGAGGCATTTTCTTTTTTACATTGTGAGCGACTTAAGAAATGATTAAATAGGATGAACACAAATGTTTCGGTACAGGTACTTGCCGACAAGCTGGAAGACTGGAGCTTGAGCTCAAGGACCCATAAGATAGAACTGGTTTCCTCAAGCTGTCCTTTCACTTCCACCTGTGTGCTCTGGTGTGCGTGCACCCACGCAGAAGCACACAGAATAAATAGCATGAAAACGTTTTTTATTAGCCAGGTGATGGTGGCGCATGCCTTTAATCCCAGCATTTTGAAGGCAGAGGCAGGCGGATCTTTGTTAGTTTGAGGCCAGTTTGTTCTACAGGTTGTTCCAGGACAACCGAAATGTCTCCAAAACAAAACAAAAAAAAGTTTTATTGTTTTTTGAGACAAAGTTTCTTTGTGGTGGGGTTAGAGATGTGGGCCACCACTCCTAGCTGAAATGTTTGTAAAGAAAGTGATTAAGTTATGAAATACACCTATACAAAGAGGATGCTGGAGGATGCATGGGAAACTTCCCACTGTAGCCTTCTTTTATTCTGTTATATATGTGTATATATACATACACACATAATACCTTTTTTTTTCTTTCTTTTTTTTCAGAGCTGAGGACTGAACCCAGGGCCTTACGCTTTCTAGGCAAGCGCTCTACCACTGAGCTAAATCCCCAACCCACATAATACCTTTTTAAAATTAAGATAAACCAGCCATGTTGACATGGGCTTGTAATTTCAGCTTTTGAGAAGCTAGTCATGATGATCACATTTCAAGATCCTGTCTTTTTTAAAAAAAAAAAGAAAAAGAAAACCTTTAATTTTATATATTATTTATATAAACATTACCATGACAAGACCTGGGAAAATATCTACCTAACACAGAAGACCTGGGAAATGGTTAGCCACCTAGTGATCTGGAGACTAAAAAAGAAAATATTTATGTGTATAATTATTTATATTATTTATATGTATGTAATAAGGACATGTGGAGATAGAGGACTTGTAGAAGTCACTTCTCTTCTATCATATAGTTTTGAAAGACTGAGGTCATAAGATTTGGTAGCAAGGGCCCTATCCATTGGTCCATCCTGCTGGCTCCTCTTCCCCAGCCCTGTGTTTAAAACAGTTTATAAACAAGTGTTTTAAACTGTTTTTAGGTGAAATAACTGTATCTTTAATTGACTTGAAACTTGTTGGCAAACTTGGGTTTGGTTTAATATGTTTTAATTTGTTGGTCAAAATTTGAATAAATACCATTTGCTACATTACAGAAACATAATGGTAGGTAACTGGGAAATGTGGCCATTTTTATTCCCCGATTACCTGTTCCTGAAAGATCTGATCCCTACTTCATGGGGCATATCTTCTAATAGAGGAGCTAGGCATTAAGGAAGTACAAATAAGAGCTGATAAAGAGGATGTGGCAGAGTACTTGCCAAATATATTTACGATTTACGTCCTACGTCTTGGTAATAATTCCCAGTACCAGATAATCAAAATGAAAGAAAACAAACCATATCTTTGGGGATACAATTCAGCCATACTGTTCACCTTGTATGTGTGAAGCTGCATTAAATCACCAGACACACACACACACACACACACACACACACACACACACACACACACACACACACGCATCACTCACAGAGTATTTGGAAAATCACAGCTTTGGTAAGTGCTGTGAGAGGGAGGTACGTGGACAGGTTTTTAGCTTGTGCTGGGTTTCAAATGACAGCCAGGCACTAAAAGCAATTTCCAGTAAGAGGATGTAAATTTAGAGCAAATGTTGAACTGAATCTAAAATTTACAGTTCTTTTAGCTTAAAAAAAGTGTAGCTGGAGTATAAAAATGCCTGAGTACTCTTAAAGAATGTGTAAAAACAGAGTAGGATTCCAAGGACTGAGCCCTGGGGAATGGGTACTGTTAAGGGTTGGAAAGAGGCTGGTTGAGGAATTGTAGGGAACAGAAGGAGTGGTAAAAAGTTGAAAGAAGATTTCCAAGAATTTAGCTGTGAAAACCAAGGAAAGGAACATTTCAGTAGTGAGAGGACAAGGCATTTTTTTTTTTTAAAGGTAGTAGTAATCAGGAGAAAAGAGCATGTTGTAATCAAATGCTCTTGCCACAGAGCTGAACCGCAAGGACATTGTTTTATAGAAAAATAGAACAGCAGTTCCTTTAGAACCTAGATTTCAACTAATTGAGACTATATTAGTGTACTTGAGAAATCTGCTGGCGAAAAGGTAATTATAACATCCCAGTTAGCTAAAGATAAAGGAAATTCAATAATCTACAGCTTTAGCTTTTGTGTTTAACTCCTGGTACTCCCCACTACCACTGACAGACACACACACACACACACACACACACACACACACACACACACTCTCTCGAGTGTGCAATTAAAGAACACCTATTTTAGTTTAAGGATACAGAAAAGGGACCCATTAAAGAGAGACTGGAAGTCCTCTGAGGAATGGAAGGAACGAGGGTACTGCATCAAGGGGAGGAGGTGACCTGGAGAAGTGGCTCAGGGCTTAAGGGAATTTGTTGCTCTTGCAGAGGACTGGATTATAATGTAGTTCCAGGGATTGTGCTGTTGAGGCAGAGGCAGGCAGACTCTTGGTCTACATAATGAATTCCAGGCCAGCTACGGCTATATAGTGAGACCCTAATCTTTAAAAACGAAACAAAACACCCCTCGAAACCAAATAGCTGGTACCTAACTGTGCATCTGGAACCAAAGTGCCAGGGAGATCCCTGGTTCCCTGGAATTCACTGGCCAGCCAGTCTAGTGAAGTGGGTGAGGTCCCCTCCAGTGATATACCCCGTGGAGCTGCAGTTACAGACTATCAGGAGCTTCCATGTGAGTGCTGGAAATGAACCTGGGTCTGCTTGAAGAGTAGCTGGTTCCTTAAGCACTGACACGTCTCCAGCACTAACCCTGTATCAGAAAACAAAGCGAAGAAACTGGAGAGATGACCCAGTTCAGTTAAGAACCCTCTTTGCTCTTGCCGAGGAAATGAGTTTGAATCACAGCACCCACATGGTAACTCAAAAGGATCTGCCCTTTTCTGGCATCCTTGGACCAAGTATATTTGTGGTACATAGACAAATAAACAAATAAAATACCCATATACATAAAATTGTAAAGGGAAAATATGACTGAAGAAGACACCCAACATTTAATTAATGAACTAATTAACAGAAATTAAATCTTGATACTTGGGAGGCTAAGGCAGGAAGACTGAAAATGTGAGGCTAGTCACATTAGACTATCTCAACATTGGAATGAGACCCTATCTCAACAAACTACTGAAAAAGGGTCTGGCATGTTAACTTGTCAGCTAACATGGTACATACATGTATGTGTATATTGGTATGCCTAATTCTGAGTTTCAACCTTGGTGAGTAAAACATGCATGGGTGTGTATAAGCATGTAAGGTGTTTTTACTTCTATTTGTTTGGTTTGGTTTTTGGTTTTTCTAGACAGAATTTCTCCATGTAGCCCTAACTGTCCAGGAATTAGCTCTTTAGATCAGGCTGGCCTTAAATTCATAGAGATCCCATGCCTCTGCCTCCTGAATACTGGGATCCACTACCACCACCTGGATCTGTTTTAATTTTTTGAGGCAGTCCTGTTTCCCAGACTGACTTCTAATTTACTATGTATCCAAGATGGTCTGTAAGCGTTTTTCTCCCCTGGTGGTGGTTGTTGTTTGCTTGTTTTCTTTTTGTTTTTGAGACTGGGGTCTCACTGTTCAGCCTTGTAGAAACTGGAATTTGATATGTAGACCTGGCTGGCCTGAATCTACAGAGTTCTGCCTCCCTCTGCCTCCTTAGTGCTAGGGTAAAAGGTGTATACCACCACACCCAGCTTTGCCCTATAAATTCTGTGTGGGTGTCTTTGTGCCTGTATGATTAAAGAACAGCCTCGACGTTGGTCCTTGTCTCTCTAGTCTTGCAGTATTGGCTGGCCTCGAAATCTCCTATCTTCTGATTCCACTTTCCAGACCAATGGTATTTCAGGAGTGTCCTACCCACCATGCTTACTGTTCTGCGTGCCACCAAGCTTAGTGTTATATCTATAATTTACACAAATAGCTATTTTTAATAGTTTTATTTATTATGTGTGAGAACACTGTCACTTCAGACACACCAGAAGAGGGCACCAGATCTCATTACAGATGGCTGTGAGCCACCATGTGGTTGCTGGGAATTGAACTCAGGACCTCTGGAAGAGCAGTCGGTGCTCTTAACCACTGAGCCATCTCGACAACCTATTTGTGATTCTTAACAATTCCTTATATGTCCTGCTTGGCACTTGAATCTCCTGTTTTTCCTAGTAGTCTTGTAAAACTCCTAGAGTTGGTTATTAGGTCTATTAACAATACTGTTTTAAGCTGGCATAATTGTGCATGCCTTTTATTCCAGCACTCAGAGGCAGGCAGATTTCTGTGAGTTCAAGGCCAGCCAGGGCTACATAGAGAGACCCTACCTAAAAAGAAAAAATATTTTAACTAATTAGTTTTTTTTTTGGGGGGGTCTTTTTTTCGGAGCTGGGGATCGAACCCAGGGCCTTGCGCTTCCTAGGAACTAATTACTTTTTTTTTTTTTTTTTTTTTTTGGTTCTTTTTTTCGGAGCTTCCTAGGAAAGCGCTCTACCACTGAGCTAAATCCCCAACCCCAACTAATTACTTTTTAATCAGTGTCTTACTATGCAGCCCTGGGTGGCCTCAAACTCTGGGTGTCAAAGGCCTGTGTTCAACTCCTGGCAAGAGTGGTATTTTAAATCTGGTTCTTTGTCGTGAAATCTTTAATATTTGATAACTGTCTTTATGCCTAGACCTTTGTTTGGAAAGTTGGTGGTGCTGAAGATGTAGTTTAGTGGTTAGAGTGCCTGCCTAGAATGCTTCAGAACCTGAGTTTGATCTCAGCATCCCATAAACCAGGTGTGTCACACGCCTATATTCCAGCCTCCAGGAGATGGAAGGTTAGGAGGGCCCCAAGTTCCCCTGCACTGGGCTGCAGATCTTTTTGTGTATTTGTGCATACTGAAGTTGCAACAGAGTAAGATACTAAGGGAACGTTGGGAAATACTCTATGTGCTGACAGGCACTTGGGTCTTTTCCCTTTTTTTTTCCCGTCAAGCAATGTGTATACAAAGTTTTAATAGTCAGCCCTGCCTGCTTTATGTGAAAACTGTAATTTCCCTACTCAGCTCTCTCTTCTTCCTCTTCCTGCCCCAGTTCACCCACCCACCCTTTTTTCTTTCCCTTTTTTTGTTATTGTTTTTTTTTTTTTTAAGATTTATTTATTTTATTTATGAGTACACTGTTGCTCTCCTCAGACATACCAGAAGAGGGTATTGGATCCCATTACAGATGATTGTAAGCCACTACGTGGGTGCTGGGAATTGACCTTAGGATCTCTGGAAGAGCAGTCAGTGTGCCCTTAACCATTGAGCCATCTTTCCAGAAAGATAGGGTCTTTTTCTGTAGCTCTGGCTGTCCTGAAACTTGCTACATAGACCAGACTGACCTTGAACTCAATGATCCACTTGCCTTTGCCTCCCAAGTACTGGGATTAAGTTCACGGGCCACCATTGCCAAACTTCCATTTTGAATTCTTAAATCTTTATTTTTGTTTACCCAGTGTTTTAATAGAATACTTAAGATCCATCCTCAATCCCTCCCTCTTCTGTGTTGCTGAGGATAGAACCGAGGACCATGCTCAATAAGCATTCAACCACTGTACTGCATATCCGCCCTTCTGTTGATTTCTTAGAATCTACTTTTTTTTTCATATTACATACTCATTTTCATGGTGGACTCTGAAAGTGAGCTCCATAGAGCAAGAGACTGCAAAGCTGAAGACTAGGATGGGTGAGGATGCTGCACTACAAACAGTGTTCAGTCAGTAGCCGTAGGACAAGACATTATTTGGCTGACTTCTGTGGAAAGCTTTTACCTTTACTTTAATGAGATCAATTTTAGTTCATTTCCTTGTTTCATTCTCATTCATCAGTCATGAGTCATCCACGTGCTCATACAGTAAACATTTTAGAAAGGAGATCAAATTCACTATTTCTTAGGTAATAAAAAATAAAATTATCCTTCCCCAATTGAACAAACAAACAAGCCCTAAACAACCTGAAGTTGTGAAGCCATCCTCATTTTAAAATAATTTTTATTTTATTAGTTTATGTGTATGGGTGTGTTGCCTGCATGTATGTCTGGATACCATGGTGAGCAATGCCCTCAGATTCCAGAAGAGGATTTCAAAACAACATCACCACCACCACCACCACCACCACCACCACCACCACCCCAAAAAACAAAAAAAAAAAAAAAAAAACCAAAAAACCAAAACCAAACCTAGCTTGAGTTTTTGAGACAAGGTCTCATTATCTGTTGTGGCTGTTGTGGGGACCAGTCTGGACTGCCTTTTACTTGCTTCTGCCTTGCCAGGCTAGTTTGAATAAGAGTTGGTGTGTGCACCAGTGCACATATTTGCTGGCTTCTACTTGCTATGATTGTGTACATTTTCATGAGTGTTTTAATGTGTTCATGTTAATTTATGTTACTCTTCATGCTGTGAAAAGAAGCTTGACTGGAGGTGACTGAAGAAAGTTTGGCTCACAGTTGAAGTCTGTTCAGTAAGAATAGGAGGTGACTCAGCAGCCCATGGTGATGCCTCCCACATCTGAGGAAAGGCCCTCATTCAGATGTCTCCTAGCTCCTTCTAAAGTCCAGTCAGACTGACTGAACTCACCACAGTGTAGTGGTATAAGCCATGTCTCCTTGCAGTGTTTCACCTGCAAGTCGTCTGTGTACATCAAACAGCATGTACCCAGCACCTACAGAAGCCAGAGGAGGCATTAGATCCCCTGGACTGGAGGAGTTACAGATAGATTTTAGTTGCCATGTGAGTGCTGAATATCGAACATGGGTCCTCAGGAAAAGTAGTTAGAATGTTTTAAAACTGGTGTTTGGTTTCCAAGGAAAATACCCTAGTTCCTTGGTTTTCGTGCCTTCTAATTTATCAGGTCTAAAATATGATTACTTTTTAATACTTGCTTTTTTCCCTGGAGCTGAGGACTGAACCCAGGGCCTTGAGCTTGCTAGGCAAGCGCTCTACCACTGAGCCAAATCCCCAACCCCATAATACTTTCATCTTAACATATTTGAAATCAGAATGTACTTAACATTTTATGGCATAATTATGATTGACAGAGGTTTCCCCCTACCCCTATTATATGAAAAAGGGCTGCATCTTAAATTAATAAAGCATATATTCATGTGTGTGTGTGCGTGCATGCGTGCGTGTGCGTGTGTGCGTGTGTGTGCGTGTGTGTGTGTGTGTGTGTGTGTGTGTGTGTGTGTGTGTGTGTGTGTAAAACAACAAATAAACCTACCTCTGCCTCCGGAGTGCTAGGGTCAAAGGTGTGCGTTCTCCCCCTCCCCCGCCCCCCCAAGTAGAGATATTTAACCTGAGTTTTACCTAGGGTAGTTTTTATTTTATTTATTTGGTTTGAGACAGAATCTTACTACACGAATCTGAATTGAAACTCAGTATACAGACCAGACTGGCTTCAAGCTCACAGAAATCTGTTGCTCTCTGCTCCTGGGATAGGATGATTTTTGTTTTTTTCAGAATGTCACTTTGGGAGAGGGGCAAATTAGAAAGGTCTAGAAAGAATTAATAGGCATTGACTTGTACTTAAATCTTTTACTGTCATTGCTATATTTTTTTAAATTGAAGATAGGTTTGTCTATATTACTGGTACTTTGTTTCTAGCCTTCCTGTATCTCAGCTACATAGAGTAAATTCTTTCAGACTGATTTTGGGTTTGTTTAATGGCTGCAGTACTGGGATTGAACTCTGAAGGCTTTATACATACTAGGCAAGCTCTCAACTGTTGAACCATATTTTTGATCCTAGAATTTCTTTTACTGAAAGTCACTTGGGTCAGGGGAGAAACCCTGTCTTGAAAAAATAAAAAGCAAACAAACCGATGATGATGATGATGATGATGATGATGATGAAGATGATGAAATAAGTAAGTCACTTGGGTGCCAGTTTACCAGTAGATTTTTTTTGTTTTTGCTTTGTGCGTGCGCGCGCGCGCGCGTGTGTGTGTGTGTGTATAAATGTATATGTATATATGTATTTTTTTCCCATGATTCCATCCCCATCCCTGTACTGAGGAATGAATCTAGGGCCTCCTACATGCTAGGCATGGCTCTACCACTAAGCTATGACGATAGCTCCTATCTAGTTCTTGAAGTAATTTTTCTGGATTTTTTTATCGTACATTTTATTTGTGTATCTGGATATATAGGGGAAATGTGTTTTTCCTACTGTTTACTCAAAATTTAGTCTCATATCATTTCTCTCTCACCCTTCCTTCCTTCCTTCCTTCCTTCCTTCCTTCCTTCCTTCCTTTCTTCCTCTTTCCTTCCTCATTTCTTTCAACAGGGTCTCTACATACTCTACATAGCTCTGGACTCAAACTCACAGAGGTTGCCTGCTTCTGTCTCTAGAGCACTATCACACCAGATTTTCTTACCATTTCTCACAGCATGTGTCTGGGTTTCCCCAGCAACATCCAGTGTTATAGATAAGTAGTTCTCCAGTGAACCCCTAGCTGTAGTCAGCTACTCAGTTCCATTCTGATTCTGTACCTATCACTGGCCTTTAATCAGCTGAGGGCACTTAACTGTCTCCTTGAAGTAACCTTCTCTTTGGCTTCAGTGGTAATCTTCAGCCCCCTCTGTCTGCCTGGAGATAAGACATAGAAATCAGTTATTGGACTAAACCAGGAAAGGAATTTTATCAGGATATAGCTAGATCCTACAGGTTGAGAGCTCAATCTTGGAAGGCAACTCAGATGCTGTTACAAAAACAGGTTTTCCCCTGTGTTTCTAGCCACTTGGCTATAAATCAGTTTCTATGGTCTTTTTGAATTTGATTAGTTTATTAGAGCAGCACATAAAACTTGGGAAACTGTTAATCAAACAGATATTAAGAAAAATATATGGGGCTGGAGAGATGGATCATTGGTTAATAAAGTATACTGTTCTTGCCAAGGACTGTGGTTTGGTTCCTAGTACTCACACCAGGAATCTCTATAGGTACCTGCATACATGTGCACAAACATACATAATTAATAATAAATAAATATTTTAAAAGAATATAGATCAGGCAGCCTTGTGGAAGGAATGCAAAAGATGACATGTAGACATAGATCTTCTATGACCCCTATTCCAGCTGTCTAGATGCTTCTCAATGACCAGCTATCTGGAAGTCCCAGAACTCAGTCCTTTTGACTGTTTATGGAAGCTTCATTACTTAGGGAGATGAAGTGATAGCTAAGTTTAAGTTTAAAAGCACTACCGAAAGGCTGAGCTCCAGTATATAGGCTCTCTTCAGACACCTCTTAACAGCATTTGCTAATGACTCTAGTAACTCTTGGTCCATAATAAGTTAGGTGGTCAAACTTAGAGTCAATAAGGCAAACTTAGAGTCATTAGACTGCATCTTTTAAATTTTATTTTAGTATTTTAATAATATTTTGAGATTGGGTTTCATGTACTTCAGATTCTGTAGCTGAGGATGACATTGGGATACGTATCATTTTGCCCCTCCCTCCCCCACATAGAATTTCTCTGCCCTGTGTGTCCTAGAGCTCTTCTTGACTAGGCTGACCTCCAACTCACAGAGATCCACCTGACTGCCTCTGAGTCAGGGGATTAAAGGTGTGCACCACTATGCCTGGTTCTTGCCTCTGCCTTCTAAGTGCTAGGCTTTCAGATGTGTGCCACTGTGCCAGTTTATGAGGTGCTGGAAATTGAATCGAGGATTTGTGCATGCTAGGAGGGCATCCTGTCTAAAGGAGCTACATCCCCTGCTCTTAAACCATCTTTTGATGGTCTGAATGTCATGTACACAGGACTGTGCTTAAAATAACAGGATTAGTTTGTGGACTTTAATGTTGTGTGTGGGGGGGCTGGAGAGATGGCTCAGCGGTTAAGAGTACTGACTGCTCTTCCAGAGGTCCTGAGTTCAACTCCCAGCAACCACATGGTGGCTCACAACCATCTGTAATGAGATCTGATACCCTTCTCTGGTGTGTCTGAAGACAGCTACAGTGTACTTATATATAATAAAAGAATAAATTAAAAAAATGCTGTGTGTAGGGAAGCTGGAGAGATGACTCAGTAATTAAATAAAATATTTGCCTTGCAAATATAAGGACTTGAGTTTAGCAATCCAGCACCCACAAAAAAGATGGGCACTGTGATTCCAGTAATGGTTAGACGGGTAGATCCCTGGAGATTCATTGGCCAGCTGGTTTAACCTACTTAGTGAGGTTCCAGGCCAGTTAGAGTTCTTGTCTCAAACAAAAGATGAAAGGCATGTGAAGAGTGATGCTTCAGATTTCTTCTAACTTCTATAAACTTGCAAATAATAAACATTTCCAAAGTTGTTTAAGATTTGTTTTTTTTATGTGTATTAGTGTGCACTATATGCATACCTGGTGTCCAAGAAAGCCAAAAGAGGGTGTCAAATGTTTGTTGTATACATGTGTTTCTATACAACACACACCTGACACACATATATACCATATACAGACAGAGATCATAAACTGGTGGTAGGTGCCTATAGCTTAAGCTACTCGAGAGGCTCAAGAAGGATTGCTTGAATCTGGGAGTTTAAGGCTTGCCTGGATAACATGAGAAAACTCCACCTTTAATAAATTAGTAAATTAACTATTTAAGTAAACCGATGAGTAAATACTGTATGCATACACATTTACCAGGGTACACAGTTTAGGGTAGGGTAATTTTCCTTTCAACCTATATTCTTTATCCTACTGTCTTTTGATTTTCATTATTGATATTGAACAATCATGCCATGGGTGCTAGCATTCGAACTTGCCCTCACTTGTGTATCAGGCACATCACCTACTGAGCTATCCACTCAGACCCCATTTTTTCTTCTCTTCTCTTCTCTTTTTTCTTTTCTTTTCTTTTCTCTCCCTTCCTTCCTTCCTTCCTTCCTTCCTTCCTTCCTTCCTTCCTTCCTTCCTTCCTTCCTTCCTTTATATTCAGTTAACTGTTGATGCTCTTGCAGAACAGAAGATCTGGGTTCAAATCCCAGAACCCACATGGTGACTCATAACCATCTATATGGCTCCAATTCCAGGGAATTTGAATTTAATTTATTTTTATATGTATAACTGTTTTCCTGAATTTTTGTCTGTACGCATGTGTATGCAGTGTCTTTGTGAGACAGAAGTATGGGGTCCACTAGGGATTGGAGTTGCAGACAGTTGTGAACTGCTATGTGGGTACTGGGAACAGAATCTGAGTCCTCTGGAAGAGCAGCCAGAGCTCTTAAATGCTAGATCAGCTCTTCATCCTCTAAAAATTTAGTTAATTCCTGACTCATCTCTGTAGCCTCCACCCCATCTGTCTATCCATCCATCCATCCTTTTGTTTGTTTGTTTTTTTGAGACAGTTTTTTTTTTTTTCCTGTGTAGCCCTAGCTGTTCTCAAATTCAAATTCAGAGATTCCCCTGCCTCGGCTTTCTGGGATAAAAGGTGTGTGCTACCATACCCAGCCCTTCTCTACTTTTAAATTAAGCAGTAATTTACATGCAGTACAGTTTCTCCTTTCCCTCCCAGTATGTAATTGATATGTTTTAACATATACAGGATCCATTTCTTTATGTGTCCAAGCTGCTTTTTACCAATATTACACTCTTAATTGCTGTTGCTTTGAGGTAAGTTTTGAAATTAGGTAGTATGAGTCATTGAGTTTTCTTATCAAACTTGACAAGTTCTTTGATTTCTATCTAATCTACTAGGTCACTTTGTTTTAGAGACAGGTTCTTACTCTGTAGGCTAAACTGCCATTGAACTCAAAATAGGCATGTACCACTGTGCAGTCCTTAGGGCATTTTTTGTTTTGTTTGCTTTTTCTAAAAAAAGAAAAAAGATTTTTGCACAGGTACAAATGTACACATGTGGGCGCAGGTCCCTGTGGAATCCACAAAAAGGTGTTAGTTTTTTAGAGTTGAAACTGCAGGTGGTTGTGAGCCAACTGGCATGGGTACCAGGAACCAAACACGTCCTCTGCAGGAGTGGTACATGCTCTGAACTATGGAGCCATCTGTTCAGCTTCCTCAATCACTTTTTATGCCTGCCTGTTCTTCTAAGATTTCTTTTTTCAAGCTTACCTTATTTTGCAACCCTTGTTGTAACATCATGGCACATTATAATAGTCTCCAGCCACTTGTGACTGTTGAACACTTTCAGATATCTTATATAAGTTGAGAGCTGTTATAAGCATGGTATATAAACTTTTAAAGACTTAAAATGAAGACTTTTATTTCTGTGTTTTACATATGGACAACTAATTGTAGCAGACATTATTTTATCATATGTATCATATACCATAGTCCACCAACTAAAGTGTGCGTGTGTGTGTGTGTGTGTGTGTGTGTCTGTGAATTGAGGTGTGTGTGTGTGTGTGTGTGGTATGGTGTGTGTATGTGTGGTATGGTGTGTGGTGTGGTGTGTGTGGGTGTGGTGTGGTGTGTGTGTGTGGGGTGTGTGTGTGTGGAATGGTGTGTGTGTGTATGTGTGTGTGTATTGGTATGTGTGTAGTATGGTGTGTGTGTGTGGTATGGTGTGTGGTATGGTGTGTGTGTGGTATGGTGTGTGTGTGTGTGTGGTATAGTGTGTGTGTATGTGTGTGTGTGTTGGTGTGTGTGTATTGGTGTGTGTTTAGTATGCTGTGTGTGTGTGGTATGGTGTGTGTGTGTATGTGTGTGTTGTGTATTGGTGTGTGTGTGGTATGGTGTGTGTGTGTGGTATGGTGTGTGTGTGTGTGTGGTATGGTGTGTGTGTGTGGTGTGGTGTGGTGTGTGGTGTTGTGGTGGTAGTGGTAAAGGTAGACACTGATGTTGGTTGCATGCGCTGTGCATCAGTGTTGAGCCCCACCTGTCTCACACTGTTACCTAAGGTGTAGAGCTTGTGGCAGTTCTTTAACTACAGCCTCCCCAGCGGTGGCCTTACAAGCAGATTGTATGCTCATCTTTGCTCGTTTCTGTTCTGGGGATTGGATTAGGCCTTGCACATGCTAGGCAAGCACTCTATCACTGAATTATATCCTTAGCAAGGTGTTTCCCTAAGTTCACCCTAGACTTGTGGTCTTCCTTTTCAGTAGTTTGTCTACTGGCGTGATGAGGCACCATGGTCAGCTGAAGTCTTTTTTTTTTTTTCTTTTTGCTAATTTTTATATATGTCTTATTTTGTAGCATGTGTAATTATTTTTACTGCATGTTCCTCATTGCCTTTTGGAAATTGTTGGTAGGAATAATTTTGTGCTTAAGAGTGGAAATAATGGTTTTCTGAAAAAAATTGTTTCTGTCAGACATTCAGACCATTACCATCCTATGATGATCCTACACCATTTTTATTGTGTAAGATTTTCTGGAATACTACAATCTGTATTTGGGTCTGTGGAAAGGATGTTGGTCTATTTCTGGTTTCCTTAAAGATACAGTTTTGAGATACTAGCTGAAATTTGAACCATTTATTCATTTATTAGATTTCCTAACTTTGGAAGGTCTTAGGCTCTATTCCTGCCTACAATCCCTTCAGAAATGAGGATCCACTTTGATAAATTTATCAAATTCCTTCCAGACAAAAGTAAACTTTTATCCTTTTCTATGCTTCTGGGTAAGTAACCCCCTTTTTACTCAAGCTCTGGCTTGGTCTTGTCAAATAGTATTTTCAGCCTGTAGCGTCTTCCTCACAGTGTTAGTTGTTTATAGTGCAGTTGTTCCAAGTGGTCTAGTATGCTATTGCCAAGCTGGCAGCTATGGACACCTTTCTCCCTGTTAGTCTGACATGCGCACTACGGTTGGGGTACTTACCAGTTAATCATTTTGCAATGGAAGGTGTGTGTAGAAATGAAATAGGGAGGCATCAGGGCGGTGCAGGATGTTCTCTTGTGTGTGCTATCATTTCTGTCAGATAACAAGTTTGGTTTTCTTTAGGTAAAAATAGGATGTGCCTTTTGCTCTTTGTTTCCTTCCTTCCTTCCTTCCTTCCTTCCTTCCTTCCTTTCTTTTCCTTTTCCTTCCTTTTCCTTTTCTTCTTCCTTCCTTCCTTCCTTCCTTCCTTCCTTCCTTCCTTCCTTCCTTCTTTCCTTCCTTCCTTCCTTCCTTTTGAGACAGGATTTCTCTTGTAGCCCTGGCTGTCCTGGAACTTTGTAAACCAAGTTGGCCACAAACTCAGAGATTCACCTGTGTCTGCCTGCTGAGTGCTGGAATTAAAGGTGTGAGCCACCACAGCCTGATTTTTGGTTTTTGTTTTTAAAGAATATTTATTTGAACAAGCTTTTTTTTTTTTTTTTTTTTTTTTTTTTTTTTTTTTTTTTTTTTTTTTTTTAGGGCCTTGTTGCGCTTGCTAGGCAAGCGCTCTAACACTGAGCTAAATCCCCAACCCCAACTTTTGGTTTTTTGAGATTGGGTTTCATTGTGTCCCTGGTTGTCCTAGAATTCTGTGGCTTTGAACTCAGGTCCACCTGTCTTTGCCTCCACGTGCTGGTATTAAAGGTAGTAAGTAGGTTCTAGCTAACCTGTTCTTTATGTAGACTAAACTGATCCTACTGCCTTAGCCAGAGGCTAAGTAATTCTGCTTACTGGAATTATAAGCAGATACCACCACTCCTGGTAATTTTTTTTTTTTTAGTAATTTTTTTTTTTAACTTTTAGTATGTCTTTATTTTCTTTGAATGTTTTTGAGATTTAATTTTTTTTTTTTTTTTGGTTCTTTTTTTCGGAGCTGGGGACCGAACCCAGGGCCTTGCGCTTCCTAGGTAAGCGCTCTACCACTGAGCTAAATCCCCAGCCCCTCATATTCATATATATTGATTAGTTAGGTCTAGTGTTGGGCAGAGAGAGCTAGCTAAAGAGACAATGATGTTAGTAACTTTACAGGTGGGGAAAGTGAATGTTAACAAGATACATCGACTAGAACGTAATTTTAGTCATGCTTTTTGCCAGTTCCTGTCCGTAAATAGTTCTTCTAACTGTACCTCTTCATTATGGTTTAATAAAATTCTGTCTGTTGAATTTAAGTGACCACCTTATATTGAGCAGGGATAGTTTGGAAACGAGTAGGAATTTTACTCCATTTATTAAGGAAATTTCTTATAAAATCACTTCGAAACAAAGAATTTAGATAAATCTGAGGAATTGTGCAAATAATAATGCCCTGGTTATACTATATATAGTATAGCAATGTATGTGTTGTACTGTACCTATTCTTTTTTTCTAGTATTTTTCTTTGCTAACTTTTTTAGATTTATTTTTTTAAAGATCTATTTATTTATTATATATGAATACATTGTAGCTGCTTCAGACACACCAGAAGAGGGCATCAGATTCCATTACAGATGATTGTGAGCCACCATGTGGTTGCTGGGATTTGAACTCAGGACTTAACCACTGAGCCATCTTTCCAGCCCAGATTTATTTAATTATTTTATGTATGTGACTACACTGTCGCTGTCTTCAGACACACCAGAAGAGAACATAGGATCCCCATTACAGATGGTTGTGGGCCACTATATGGTTGCTGGGAATTGAACTCAGGACCTCTAGAAGAGGAGCCATCTCTCCAGCCCCTTTGATAACTCTTTATTATTATTATTATATTATTTATGTTTTTTATGTTTATGGTGTTTTGCCTGTCTGTGTGTCTGTGCACTGAGTGCATACACTAACTGCAGAGATGTAGGATCCCCTAGAACTGGTGTTACAGACATTTTTTTTTCTTTTATTGGATATTGTTTAATTTAGTTATAGTTTAAGCCATGAATTAGATCTGGGTCCTCTGAAAGAGCAGCCAATGCTCTTAACCACTAAGCCATTTCATATATACGTACAATGTATTTATATTTACTCCCACTCCTCCTCCTAACTTCTTCCAGATCTATAGCCAACCCCTCCCAATTTCATGTTTTTTTTTTCTTTTAAATATAACTCACAGAGTCCAATTTGTGCTGTTCATAACTCAGGGTATGGAGCCATTCACTGGTGGACCAAATAAGGCCACACACCTTTAAGGAAAGCTGACTCCTTTTTCTGGAAGCCATGAACTTTCAGTAACTTCTCAGCTCTGGGTAGAGGACTATGGATTGTGTGTGGTGCTAGGAGTGAACCAGTGCCCTGTGCATGCCAGCCAAGTGCTCCACTGAACTAGATCCCAGCCAGGAAACAGGTATTTTAATACCAGTATCTTCCAGGAACAGTAGTACACACCTGCAACCCCAGTTCTCAGAGGGCTAAGACAGGAGGATTATGAGTTTGAAGCCTAGAAATACCAAAAATGCTATCTTCCCTTCCTCTCCCCAGTATTCTCCTGATATATTTAATATAAACTACATAGCATCATAGACTTTGGCAAAAAGAAACCTAACTTTGCCCAGCTGTGTGCATGCCAACACTTTTATGCAACTCAACAAATTGACACATTATCAGAAGGGAGGGAATTGCTAAGGATCAAACCTGCCTTCTACAGAAGGATTCTCTGCCTTCTTTCTATAAAGTAACTCATAAAACCCCATGCACTTAACACTGCGCTCCATTCATCTCTAGCCCTGATTGACACTTTAAAGTTCTATTTCCTTTCAAAAAATAGGTAAAGCATTTGAAAGAATGTAAAGATGCAGCACTTGAAAACAGCATTTATTATTCATTCATTCATTTGTTCACTCATTCATTCATTTGTTTCCTCTGTCATGAGCCTCCTAGGTATTGGTGTTTCAGAAAATGAAAACAAGATTTATGGTGGAAAAAGTTAGTAGATTGTGTTTCAGCAATAATGAAGTCTGTGTGTATCCACAGGTACATTTCCTTATCCCTAAACCTACGTGTCCCATACCTTCATAGTTCTTAAGCTTGATCTTGAATTTAGCCACCTTATTAGCCCCGTTAAAAACACAGATTGCTGGGTCTCAACTTTGGTTTGTTGTTCTGTAGGTTTAGGATTGGGAGTGCCAGAATTTTTATACACACACACACACACACACACACACACACACACTCACACACACAC
This sequence comes from Rattus norvegicus, assembly GCF_021556685.1. Classification (NCBI taxonomy): domain Eukaryota; kingdom Metazoa; phylum Chordata; class Mammalia; order Rodentia; family Muridae; genus Rattus; species Rattus norvegicus. The sequence goes on along the minus strand of NC_141552.1, from coordinate 54,292,720 downwards.
TCACTCACACACACACACACACACACACACACTCACTCACACACATACTCACTCACTCTGTAGACCAGGCTGGCCTCAGGCTCAGAGATCCGTCTGCCTCTGCCTTCCTAGCACGGGACTAAAGGTGCGCACCACTACTGCCCAGCTTCGTTGGCAATTTTAAGTTCAACTTGATCTTACCTTAAAAAGTCCCTGCCTTCTATAAAGTAACTCATAAAACTCTTGTTGCTAGCTAGGGTAAAATAAATGCTATTTTTACTAACTATAATTAACTTAATTTAGGAAAAGGAGCAAGCTTAAAAGAAAGTTTACCTCTGAAACAAGAAAAAACCTCAAAATTTGCCTTCTTTAAATGAGCATGGCCAGGCCCAGATTGATGTTGTTTCTATAATTATGAACTTTGTTAAGCAGATCTAGTTGCTCAGTTTATAGGGATTAAAGAATTTCGTTACATGCAAAATGATTTTAATTAATATATTTATTTTTATCTTATGTGCATTGTTGTATTTCCTGCATGTAATCGTGTGAGAGTGTTGGGTTCCCTGGAGCTGGAGTTACAGACAGCTCTGAGCTGCCATGTGGGTACTGGGAATTGAACCCAAGACCTCTGGAAGAGCAGCCAACATTCTTAACAGTAGAGCCTGCCTTTTAAAAAAACAAACAAGCGCTTGCTCTCTTGCTCTCTGTCCCCTGCTTCTTCCCCCCCCCTCTCCCGCCCACTCCAACTACATGCTCATGGCCAGCCTACACTCCTCTACTCTCTCTCTGCCTTTCTCAGCCCTATTACCCTCTCAACTCCCCTCCCCCTGCCCTGAATAAACACTATTCTATACTAAAACAGACAAACAAACAAACGAGCAAACAAAAAACCGTAGTACTGAGAATTGAATCTATAACTTCACCTGAGCTAGGTAAGCACTTTACCACTGAGCTGTATTCTGAGCTCAGCATGAATCTTTACAAGATTCAGTAACTTCAAACATTAGATTAGCTTGTTTGAAAGGCGTGTTGATGTGTTGTGTGGAACATGGAGAAGTGGCTGGAGGCAGATAGAGTCATCCCATTGATGTATTTCTTTTAGCTTCTCAACTCTATTGTCCTCGTTTGGCTTGCCAAAATACACATTTCAGTCCAGGTGTAGTGGCACATACATTTAATCCCAGCACTTGGGGTGGGGCAGTGGGGAGCAGAGGCAGAAGGGTCTCTGTCTATTCAAGACCAACCATTAAGGTCTTACATAATAAGACCCTGTCTCCAAGAAAAAAATAAAAAGGTAGTAGTATTGCAAAAGTGGGTTTGGTTTTTTTTTTTTTTTTTGCACATTGCACCTTTATATTTATAGAGTAGTTAGGGTTTGGTTTCATTTAAATTCTTTTTTTTTTTTTTTTTCGGAGCTGGGGACCGAACCCAGGGCCTTGTGCTTGCTAGGCAAGCTCTCTACCACTGAGCTAAATCCCCAGCCCCTCATTTAAATTCTTAAACAAAAATTTTTTCAGAAAAATTTTAAGCTTACCTCCTATCTCCTGACTTTTCCAGTCTTTGTCTTACTTATTTTAAAGATCAAGAGATGTTACATTAGTTTAACTTTAAGTGGTAAGTCTGATATTTTTAATGCAGTAGGCCCTTTTTCATTTAAAAAATGCTTGTATTTTAAGTTTGTATTTAGCACATTTAGTGTCCCAGAATAGCGTGGTGAGGCTTGGCATCTTCTGTCCTGACAGTGCCAACACAAGCTGCACCAGATGGCAGGGCTGCTGTTAGGAGGAAACCCACACACTGTAGCGACGGTGCCTGACGTGAAGCAGAGCTGCTGTGCCCATATGCTTATCTCAGTGAAGCAAGCATGTGGACCAGGATATCTGAGGGTTCTAGCACATCACAGCATCACGTAATTAAGCCTTTCAGCTCTTCCCAGCTTCAGTATCTGACCACATTATAAACACAGCCTTCAAATTTACAGGGTCTCAGAAGCTTTTGAATGGCTAGTGTGGGAAAGAAGAATATAGACTTTTAGAATATAGTTTAGTACACTGTAAGTGCTTGCACACTTACACCAGTGTGCTTTTTTTTTTTTTTTAAATTTGTTTCCTAGCCTATCCAGAAGGAAGAGAGATTGCAAATATTAGATAGGTAATATAAATGTGTGCGACGAGGGGTTGGGGATTTAGCTCAGCGGTAGAGCACTTTCCTAGCAAGCGCAAGGCCCTGGGTTCGGTCCCCAGCTCCGAAAAAAAGAAAAAAAAAATAAATGTGTGCGACGAGAGACTAGAATGCACTGTGCAAAAGAGAAAAGGCACCAACTTAGAGCATGGACAGTATTCCATCCAGTCACAGGGGCTCAGCTGTGCCTCCCACTAGGCCTCACTTGCCAGCATTTACCACTGAGAAAATAAGGCTCCAACACACATGTACTTTGAAGGACATACTCAAACCATAGCATTTACTTTAGACTTCTAAGAAGTGAAATTTCTAGGCTGGGGACATGGTTCAGCGGTGCAGAGCACTGACTGCTCTTCCAGAGGTCCTGAGTTCAACTCCCAGCAACCATGTGGTGGCTCATAATCATCCATAAAGGGATCTGATGCCTTTTTCTGGTGTGTCTGAACACAGCTACAGTTTCTCATATAAATAAAAATAAATTTTTTTTTTAAAAAAAGGGAAACTTCTGACACACACACCCCACCACCACCACCACCCAGTATTGTTTGGGTATTTTAGCTCAGGCAAACCTCAGAACCTCATGATCCTATTCTTTAGCCTCCTGAGTCCTGGAAGTACAGTTGTATGCTTCTATACCTGACTTTAGGAATTTTTTATTTTTATTTTTATTTTTTAAAGTGTGGGAGGGTCGGGGGCAGTGCTTGCCTGTGTGTGCCTGGCACTTGGTGAGGGGTGGTGTTAGATTCTCTGGAACTGGAGTTACAGCTGGTTGTGAGGTGTTATTTGGGCACTGAGAATCAGACCTGAGTCCTCTGGAAGAGCAACCAGTGCTTTTAACCACTGACCCATCTCCATCTCCTGGCCCTAGGAATTTTTAAAAGGATGTGTTTATGAAGAAAGTTTTTTTATTTGTTTGTTGTTTTATATGTCTGTCATGTGTGTTTGGGTATCTACAGAGGCCAGAAGGGGGCCACGGATCCCCTGGAGTCACAGGTGGTTGGTTCTAAGCCACTGACTTGAGTGCTAAGAACTGAACCCAGTTCCTCTATAAAAGCAGCAATAGCTTTAACTACTGGATTTTTATTTCTGAGTTAGTTATGTTCTGTCCTGAATGTTCAAATTTAAACCATATGTAAAATAAATAAATATACATCACAGGGCTTTTGGTATCAGAAATTGAAATGATCTATGTATTATGACTTGATTTTTGACTACTATATGATATTTGGGTTGGTAATTACTCTGTCAGATGGTTTCAGAAAGATATAGCTCTAGTATTAATGGAATATAAGTTTGAGAAGTATTTTTTTCTTCACTGTACTTTAAAGCATTCTGTTATGGAGTATAATTAATAATTGGCTTCTCCCAAATCATAGCTCAAGTTTTTTTCTTGTTATCCTTGAAGTAATTAAATTTTGTCATGAATAAACTGTGGCCTTAGGCCAATATGGCAATGCAGGACACTGTTTCTGATATGTTTTGGTGGCAGTTACTTATGTAAACGAGGTAATAGTATTACATTAGTCCAACCAGGTCAGCCAAAGTTAGATTGTGAGACCCTGTCTCAAAATCAAAACAAAACCCAACAGAAACCAGAGTTTCTCTTGTGTTCAGCAAGTACTCTTCCATTAAGTCATACCTCCAACTGTACGTAGCTTAGAAACTTATTCCTGCTTAATAGGAAACCTTTATTTTAATTTAATTTGTTTGGATTTTGAGAGAGAGAGAGAGAGGGAGAGGGTGAGGGAGAGGGAGAGGAGAGGAGAGACAGAGACAGAGAGACAGAGACAGAGACAGTGAAACAATGAGTGAGTGAGTAGGTTAGGTTTTGCTGACGTCTGTGTATGTCCACCACATGCTTGTTTGGTACCCATGGAGGTTAGAATATCAGATCCCCTGGAACTAGAGTTATGGATGATTGTAAACCATGGTGTGGGTGCTGAGAACTGAACTTAGGTCTTCTGCAAGAACAACAAGTGCTCTTAACTGCTAAGCCATTTCTCTATTTTATTTTATATTTTACTTATTTTTGTTTTTTGAATGAGTCTCTTTATGTAGCTCTGGCTGTCCTGGAGCTTGCTATGTAGACCAGGCTAGCTTCAAACTCAGAAATCCTCCTGTCTCTGTCTTCCAAGTACTGAGTGAATGAAAAAAAGAAATAAAAAGGAAAGGAAATGACTGCTTCTAGGTATGGTGGAGGAGAATGTTTGTTATAGATAAAAAGGGGAGAGAATATCCAGAAACAGGGACATCTAGGAGAGTCCAGAGAGGACATGACCCTGAGCCAGGCCATGTAGGAAAATGGGGAGAGAGAGGGGAGAGCAGGGGGACCAGGTACAAAAGAGAGTAGGTAACCAAATGGTTGGATTACAGGGAAGAGCTGCCTAGCCCCTTGTGCTAGAGAGGTCAGAGTGTGTGTGTTTGGGGGTGTGCCAATCAGGAGGGCCCTTAACTGGTTGGGACTGAGGGATGCAGGGAGAATCTTGTGGCTAGGTTCACTCTGCTATGTTAATAGGCACCTCAGCCATTTGTTCCAGGTTTGAAACCTGACCCTGAGATGAAGCTGTGTGCCACTGAACCTGGCCTAGATTTTAATTTTTGAGATTGGTTTATCCTGTTGGGACATAGCAAAATTAATACTCTTAAGTATAAAATATTACTTTTGTAAATATAGATAATATTTATTTGCTTACAACAAGGGTTACATTATTTTGTTCCATTATGTCTACATGTGAGCACACAGTTTCTTGAAGAGCCTGCATTTGATATAGATCTTTCTTACCAAAGTCTGTATTCTGTATCCATTGTTAGAGTTTCCAGTGATGGATACTTAGAACTAATTAGTAATGGCTGCTGAAGATGAACATTCTGTACTAGGGAAGGAGCATATGTTTAAACCACAGATACTTAGGAAGTATTCTAAAACAATATTTTAAGAGTGCTTCTTACACAGTTGTAATGATAGGAATTTGGATCCTAGCACTCATATAACTAGTCAGATGTCCCACAAAAGCCTTTAACTCCAGGGATCTTACACCTTCTGGCCTCCATACACACACGGCACACTCATCTGCACATACACATTCACATACACACAGTCACTTGAACATGCACATATAAATAAATAAAATAATTTGGGGTAGGGTATTGAGGCTGGGTCTCTCTGACTGTCTAGGAGGTTGCTATGTAGACAAGCCTGACTCTTCCCTCCCAAGTGGTAGGCTTAAAGGCAGTGCCATTCCGCCCTGCATTTTTTAAAAACAGTCGGTCACTGTTCTGCCTTTTTAAAGATTTATTTTATTTATTATATATAAGTACACTGTAGCTGTCTCCAGATACACCAGAAGGGGGCATCAGATCTCTTTACAGATGGTTGTGAGCCACCATGTGGTTGCTGGGAATTGAACTCATGACCTCTGGAAGAGCAGTCGGGTGCTCTTAACTGCTGAGCCATCTCTCCAGCCCACTGTTCTGCCTTTATTCTCTTGTTCCTCCTCCTTGTTTACTTTTCTAAAGTTCTTTCCTCTTACTTGAAGTGGAAATCTGTGTTCTTAGGAAATTCAAGTTGATTTGTAACACTTGGAGTCAAAATGTCTTCTTTCTTATTCTGATTCTCTTTATGATAACTATATTGTGGACATTCTGATTTGTGCAGGTCTTATATATAATTCAAGTGCAGTACCATCCAAAGGATTCTCTGTGTCTATGATGCTTTGGTTATTAAGTTAATGAGTTTTATATTAGTAAATTACTACCTTAGAAGGCATAGATATGACAGCGATTAAGGAGAATGTTTATAGAGGACTTCCTTTTTATTGTTCTTCATTAAGTTAATGGCATTTCTCAAAGCAGGTGTTTAGCTCTATCATTTCAGCAGCATTTGTTGTTTCAAATGGTGGTATTTATATATTTTTGAGATAGTTTCACTCAATGGCCAGGGCTAGCCAGGGTTCCTCAAGCTGGTCTTTAATCATCAGCGACACAACTTCCTTAGTTCCTAAGAGCTAGAATCACACCCCTGGCTGACTATGTAGTACCCTGATTTGGTCTAATTCAACTGGTAGAGTAGTCTCAGAATTAAATTGTTCCCTTAGAAGCATCAGTAATTTGAACTAGGTCCTATAAAAAGATCTGCATATTCTGGAACCTTTGCCTATTTATTTCTCAGACGGTTACCTTATCTGTCTTGCCTGCCTCTTCTTTACACCTTTTAAAATCAAACATGTTCCTATATAAGTGAATAGCTATAAAATACTTACCAGCAGTATTGTCTTATCACCCACTGGGGAAGAACACAAGTAATGGAAGTAAGTTAAGCCCACTACTCACGACTTAGTGTATCATGTTAAGTTGGATTATAGGAAAACAAAATTGAACCTATCTTGAGGTAAATATCCTTATAGTTATCCCACTACATATCAGGAAATACTAAATAAATAATCCTCTGAATGGTCAGCATAGGGTTCCTCACTTTCTCGCTCAAGTATCTACATAGAGGGTGCCTTTCCTCCATTACCCTGTTTCACCTGCCTCAACATCTGTACAGCCACATATAAGCAGTCATACCTTTTCTTTTCTTTTTTCTTTTTTTCTTTTTTTTCGGAGCTGGGGACTGAACCCAGGGCCTTGCGCTTGCTAAGCAAGTGCTCTACCACTGAGCTAAATCCCCAACCCCAGTCATACCTTTTCTTAAGGCTTAGCTCAATCACTACCCTCCCTACATTCTCCTTTTTCTTTCTCTGTTCCCTGTAGTGTTGATGGTGCTGTCTTTTTCTTTAAAATACCAGCAACACTTCGCTCACTCTACTCTTTATTCAGCCGTGAACTGTGAATAATGGCTAGATGGTGGGGTGAGGATCCTTGGTTTACCTCTATTTATGACACTACTTAGTACAGCCAAAGTTTTTATTTTCTGTTTGTTTGTTTGTTTGTTTGGAAGGGAAGTGTTGTGACTATCTCATTCATATAGCCCAAGGCTGGCCTTGAACTCCTCAAACTGCCTCCCCCTCCAAAGTGCTGGCCTTGCAGATGAATGGACCACTGTACCCAGCAAAAAGCACAGCTCTTTAGTGAGTCAGCATTCTTAGTGGACATAAACTGTGTTGATCACTGTCCTTTGAAAAGCAGTTTTGGATGTGAGGGAACTTACTCAGGGACAGTTTTCCAAAGCTATAAAGAGTTTATCCCATTAGATATCAATTATGTTGTATTCATTTTGCTTTGAGGAGCAGGCTTTGGACTAGAGTAAATGAATTGTGCCTATGATTAGGGTTCTCTAAAACAGACTCTGGAGGGGCTGGGGATTTAGCTCAGTGGTAGAGCGCTTGCCTAGGAAGCGCAAGGCCCTGGGTTCGGTCCCCAGCTCCGAAAAAAAAAAAAGAACCAAAAAAAAAAAAAAAAAAAAAAAACAGACTCTGGAATAATTGAAAGCACTGCAGAGTGCACCTGACCAGGAGGAGGTTCTGTCATTGGTAAGCAGATCTGTTGTGAATTTAGTACCTAATACTTAGGAAAAAGCAACATTTTTTTTTTGCATTCTTTTGATGGATGTCTCAACTTTATTTGATAAAACTTTCGGATGCGGATAAAACTTTCGGATGCTTAGTATTTTAGTCACCATTGAACTTTCAAGTTTCTGTCTCAGAAACTGGGATAGTTTCTAGGTTATGTCCACACAAAAACCAGTGCTCCTCTTAAAGGGATAGTTTATTCTGGAGCCATTTTGAGTGACCATAACCCAAGAACACAGATATAGGTTACCCCAAAGTCCATGTTCTGATGTGAAAACAGTTGTTTTTATAGTTTTATAGAACTGAAAAAGTCATAAATCAAGGCAAGTTTTAAAATACATTGATGGATATATTAGAGGCAGGTACATCTACAAGGGAGATTGCCTGTAGGCTGAAGATAATATCTGATGGATTTTATCTTTGAGGCTGGTAGAAGCTAGTTGTCTGCTAAGTCATCAGTAGATTCTAATCAAAAGGGTCTGTCACAGGATGCTAGTTCTGATTTGGGGCAAGGAATGGTCCAGAACTTAGCCCAAGGTAATTATTCTCTGGACCTGCAATATTCCAATTTCTCCACAGTACTGAAATTCTTATCAGCCAATCTCTGCAGACAGATTTCTGTTAAGAATTTTCATTCAGTTAGTATTGGGAATCTGTTAATTTCTCTAGCAAGACTCCATAACTTGGCCAGTTTACCCTAGGGAATACATATCTTTGTATTTATGCTTCTTATGAAAACCAACTTTGTAAGTGAAGGGGATTGTCAGTTCAATAGAGACCATTCAGACCTAAACCTATTCAGTCATTATTCTGAAAGCTCTTCGTTATGACTTTGACCAATGAGAATGATTGAAGTAAATCAGTGGTAGCCATGGTAATATGCAAATTACCTGAATTAAAAGACTGAAAATTCAACATCTGTATTTAAATTCCACATCACAGATTTTAGAGATTCATGGAAAGAATCTCAACTAATTCTTAAATTGTTAAGTTCTTATTTAATTTTTCTAAAATTTATGTGCAGGTGCCCTCAGGGACCAGCTGAGATTACAGGCAATTGTGGTTGGCACGGTTTCTAAGACTCAAACTTGTGTCCACTAGAAGAGTAGAAGGTTCTCTGAACCACTGAACTATCTGTCTACCCTAAACAATTTTCCTTTGTCTAGTAAATCTTTGGGGGATTTAAAACAAAAAGTTTCACGAAACTTTGCATTGAATTTCAAGATAATCTCAGGCTCTAAAAACATTGAATCTTTATGAATTTTAAGCCCTATGGAAAGAAATATCAGTTCAAATCCAAAGCCTGCCCTCAGCAGTCTCAAGTTAAGTGGCATAAAGTCATAAGGTTCTGTAGATGTATACTGTAGTTCTATTGTATTCAGGTGCCTTTTGATGCATGGTCTTCAAACTGACTAAGACCTTGTCCTTGTCTGAGCCTCCCAGATACTGGGCATTTTTCTTCTACCATCCATCCCTTTCCTTAGAAACCGCTCTGAATTTATGGAGCTTTGAGGACAGGCGAGGAGGAGGAGGAGGAGGAGGAGGGGGAGGGGGAGGGGGAGGGAGAGGAGGAGGAGGAGGAGGAGGAGGAGGAGGTTCTTAAGTCTGAAAATCTCTAAGAGAGACCAAATCCACACTTGTACAATTACATGCATTTTAAAATCCACTAAAACATATGAGGCTGGGAAGCTACTTGGGAAAGTATTTGCCTTGCAAGCATGAGAACCATGTGAATCCATGTGAAAACCTGAGTATGATGGTGTGCACTTGTGATCCTGTTCATGGGAGATGGTCAAACCCACAGATTGAGAACCACTGCTCTAAGTAATTCTTTAGATCTGCCTCAAACCTACATTTATTTGACTTAGAAATTTTTCTATACTACTATATTCTGAACTATCTGTGATTAGATACTAAAGTCTTTAATTTTCTTTGTTTTACAACAGTGCCTAGTATAATTCAGGGGACATTATTATTGAATATGTAAGAGATCGGTATTGGCTCAGGACCCCCAAGACCAAATTCTTAGCACAAAGGAGATTTATTTATCCCAGAAGGACAGAAGACAGGAAATAAAGACACAGACAGGAGATAGAAAGTGAGGGAGAGAGGGAGGGGTGTTGTGTCAGAGGTACTAAGGACTGCCTCTGGATAGAGAGGAGACAGACATGGCCCTTAGGAATATTGTGGTTTATAAAGGTAAAGGGTAAACTCCACATTAGGATGAGGTGTTTATTTTTAATCGGGCATGATAATTAGGGGCTTTTCATTACTGAATCTCAATACTTTGATAGCTGGGCCCTGTTTGTTACTTTGAGGAGGAGGAAGTAGCCAAATGAGAGCTAGGCCTTGGTGGCTCGCTTTAGGAAATGTAATCTGATGGTCTTAGCAAGGCAGAGGGAGTCTGGGAGAAGGGCACAAAATGCTAGAGCCATGCTGCCATGCTCCAGCTGGCCAGAGTCCCTTCAAAGTATATATTGGTTAGTTTAGTTTGGGGATCATTTCACTGATGACTGGAAAAATGGAAGAACATTCTCAACTATGTTTACCTTAGTAATTCTAGGGTTTGTGTCCTGTGCTGCTCTTTTGGGATTAAAGATAATCCTAATGTGTGTACAGTCCCAGTTTGGAGGAAGTAGGTGTTCTTAAGCCTGAAAATCTCTAAGAGAGACCAAATCCACACTTGTACAATTAAAGCAAGCTTAATTTAATATTGCCCATGTCCATACCCAGGATTTCCAGACAATGGTGCTGAATTAGGTCAGTCAGGTACTCATAAAGGCAAAACCCACATGGCAACATACTTCCTGTCTTAGTCCAGTCGGGGGCAACAAGTACACATCCTGATATCCTTTCTGCTTTGGTGTCTCCTGCTTACCTATGGTCAAGCACATCCTGTGCAGTTGGGGCCACCAACCTTGTTACTGAAGTGAGAACATCTGACTTGTTATCTTTTTTTTTTTTTAAGATTTATTTATTATATATAAGTACACTGTAGCTGTCTTCAGACACACCAGAAGAGGGCATCAGATCTCATTACAGATGGCTGTGAGCCACCATGTAGTTGCTGGGATTTGAACTCAGAACCTCTGGAAGAGCAGTCAGTGCTCTTAACCACTAAGCCATCTCTCCAGCCCCTGACTTGTTATCTTACGTGAGCAACTCCAGCATACCGGGAAGTCAGCTGTCCTCGGGCAAGTGGGGCTTATCTTTAGTCCTTACAGTATCTGGTGGAATGATTTGATTGGGGTATTGTGGAATTTGTCCATTCTGAGAAACAAACCAGAGTTAGCATCCACATCTGTCTTTGTTTTTGACATTTCTATATTTTTAGTTCCTTATCAAATGGCTAACCTATTTTCTTTTATGCTTTCTCTAGTTAATTTCCATGGGCAGTATGTTCTCCACTTCGCAGGATACTGTTCTGTTTCTCTGCCATTCCTCTCTTCTTTGATTCTAAAGACACTTCTAAGTTTACAAAATTAATCACTTGTGATTATACTTATAAGTCCTTAATAGCTATGATGTCCCATGAATCTTAAACGTTTGATATCATAACCTTGTATATGGCTTTTTTCTAGAGAAACAAAATCTAGGAAGAAAATATAAAACAAGTTTATGTTTAGTTGCAGGAGCTGAGGGGCTGGTGAGATGGCTTAGCAGACAGGGGCATTTGTTGCCAAGCCTAACCACCTGTGTTTGATTCCCAGAATACACAGGGTAAAAAAAAAAAACCAGTTTTCTCTGGTTTTCAGTTGTGCTCTGACATGGGAATATGCGAGCCTGTGTGTGTGTGTGTGTGTGTGTGTGTGTGTGTGTGTGTGTGTGTGTGTGTGAGAGAGAGAGAGAGAGAGAGAGAGAGAGAGAGAGAGAGAGAGAGAGAGAGAGAGAGAGAAAGTTGAAAAAACAAGCACTGGCTTCTAAAGTTGCAGTTCTTCTGTGTTTCATTATGTCATAAATAATCAAATTATTAATAAAATATGAAAATACAGAAACACCATTGTCTGGTTGTCAGTAGATTGGCTCTTTTACTAGTTGAAGGCTTGAGGATCTATCTCATTTACGGTTTCTCCATAAGGATATTTGTTTTCTTGTGTGTGGCTGTGCAGGGTATCTGATTAGGGTTGGCTCCAGTCAGGTTAGATTCAGGATCTGCTTCCGTGTCTTCTCCGTGCTAACAGACACAGTTTTAACCCCACAGATGTAAGGGGAAATACCACTTACCCGAATCATAGCCGAATTACTTAAAGCAAGCTCTTTTTATTCATGTACACAGCTGTCTTTCCTTATGGAGGAGTTCAAGAGGTCATGGACATGGGGAAGACAAGGGTTTTCGTAGTTCAGAAAGGAGTAGGGGGTTTCCTAATGGGGGATTTGACAAGCAAATAGGCGGGGTTACAGGGCAGAACACAAGCATTAGGATTTGGTTGTAACAAACTCCTGAAACAAACACCTGCTTGCACAGTGGTCTTCAGAGCTTTTTGAAGCAAAGCTGTAATTGCCCTCTCCTGGAGCAGACAGAACAGAACCAACCGCTTGTAGCTAAGGTTACAGGTAGCATAGCTCAGTCCTTGACAGACAGATGTAATCATAAACAAGAATGACTCTAGTTGTCCTTGCTGTAAGATGGCTTTCAAGCCTAAGATGGGGTCTTATCAAGCAAAACCTCCCAAGCACATTTACAACTTTTATTCATACTTTCTTTTTGAACTGGCACTAAAATTTTACTTTTTTCATTAATTTAATTTATTCACTTTACACCAAAATATCTGCCCCCACCTCCTCCTCCTAGTACTCCCCCTACACAGCTCCTCCCCCTTCCCTTTCCCCTTCCCCTCTAAGAAGGTGAAGCCCCAAACAAAGTTAAACTAGATTAACTCATAGTGTGGAGACTGAGTTCAGGGACTCAAAGGCATTAAAGTATTTGTTCTTACACAAAGAAACAAGTGGGTCAAATTCACAGTAGTGTAGTATAGTTTCATCATTACCCAACAGCCTCATTAAGTCCATTTTAAATAGATTTTATAAATAACTATGAATGTTAATTCCTATTAAATTCTGAATTGAATTAATAGTTCAGTAGAAGTATTTTTTATTAATACTTTGTGTAATTCCTTGACTAGTTAATAATTCCTTTCTAAATTAAAAAATTTATTTATGTGTGTGTGCGTACAAGTGTGCATATGTCAGAGCACACTCATAGAAATCAGAGCATAGCTTTTGAAGTTGGCTTTAGCCAGGGATGGAATTTGTGATGTCTGATTTCTTCCTGTGTGGTAGAAACAAAGAAAGAGTAGTCTCAATGTAGGAAACACAGGGACAGAGGGAAGCATCTGAACAAGCCAAATGCATTTTGCAAAAAGGGTGCAGCACTGTCCAAACCAGGTTAGCATGAACACGGCGAGGGCAGGGAGTTCACTTAATTTTTAATCCTAATTCTGGGGGGATGGTGCCTTCCCCACTAGCTTTGGTCCAACCTCATAGTCTTTCCAATTGACCAGTTTTAAAAGAAGGGTGGGGTTAGCTGCTAGGCCATCTGGAATATAGAGAAAGTGAGGGGTCCAATGCTTGCTTTCTTTTCTTATTAAAATCTTCTTTTTTCCCTTCTGTGTTTTTTTTTTTTAAAGACTTATTTATTCTATATAAATACACTGTAGTGTCTTCAGACACATCAGAAGAGGGCATCAGATCTCATTACAGATGGTTGTGAGCCACTATGTGGTTGCTGGGAATTTGAACTCAGGACCTCTGGAAGAGCAGTCAGTGCTCTTAACCACTGAGCCATTTCTCTAGCCCCCAGTGCTTTCTCTAAACAAAAGTTTAATCGTGTTGGGAAGATGAAAAGATTTGTGTAAGAGTTTTAGAGATGGGGGAGTTGGCATTTCTCACTGGGCTAGAGATTCTATCCAGCAAGCATCTTGCCAGCCCAGCATTCTGTTTTCCAACACTAAATATAGACATAAGAAATTTGGAAAATAGGTGCTTGTAGAGATGGTTTATTAAGAGCCAGGTATTCAGGTACTGTTTTTCCAGAGTTCTGGAGTTCAAGCCCCAGCACTCACACATCTGGCAGTTAAGAACCATCAGTAACCACCAGTTCTTTTGGCCTCCTTGGTCACTTGAGCACAGACAGTGCACAGACAAGGAGACGTGCGTAAAATAAATAAATCTTTAAGAAAGGAAGGAGGGAGGGAGGGAGGGAGGGAGGGAGGGAGGGAGGGAGGAAGGGAGGGACTGAGCCAGGCCTATTGGTCCTACACCTTTAGTCCCAGTACTAGGAAGCATAGGTAGGCGGATGTATGTGAGTTTGAGGCCAGCCTGATCTACAGATAGAGTTCCAGGATAGCCAGGGCTACACAGAGAAACCCTGCCTGGAAAAAACAAAAAAAAAGAAAGAAATGTGAAAAAATAGTATATAGAAGTTCAGTGTACACATCACAGAGCTTTTTCTTACATTAACATTAAATTTCTTTTCATTTTTGTCTGTCCCACTCTGTAGACCAGGCTGGCCTCAAACTCAGACGATCCCCCTGCCTCTGCCTCCCAAATGCTAGGACTAAAGGCAGGTACCACTGCTGCCTGGCCAAATTTGTTTTTCTTTTCAACTAGCTTTATAGTGTTTACTTTTATGTGAAAGCTGTTTCATTTCCTAGAGAACTTTGCCATGTGTGATTGTGTCTTCCTCATAGCAGTAACTGGCTGTTACTCCACTTTTGGACAAGCTGCTCTATTTTGTCAGGCAGTAATTACAGATTTATTTTCAGCTGTACTGCTTCATAGTGAATTTTGCTCCGCTCTGACTAGAAATGTGGCCTACAGACACACTGACAACAAATAAACTGCCTTTCTCAGTAGCTCAGCTGCTATTGAATCTTCTCACTCAGGACTGTTTCAGCAGCAACCTGACCAAGAATTTTGCTTCCCCTACTCCAACTGGGTAAACTAAGCCACTGTACTACTTTGGACTCAAAATTTGGATGCAAATTCTGAAATTCTGTCCTCTCACTTGTGTGACTAGGCTACGTAATCTCACCATTGCTAATGCTTCAGTTAAAAAAAAAAGTTAAGAGTGGTGGAACATGCCTTTAAAGTACCATCACTCTGGACGCAGGCAGGCATATCTTTTTGAGTTTCTGGCTAGCCAGAACTACATACATACAGAATGAGATCTTGATCCCACCCTCCCAATGAGACGGGCGGACGGACGGACACACACACACACACACACACACACACACACACACACACAAATGTTAGGGGTCCAAATATCTGTCCACTGGCACAAATTGATTTATAATAATAAAGTGGCAAAAATATAAATTAAAGTTACTTGAATTTTTTAAAAAGGAACTCAAGAATGAAGTCATTAAGTATAAGTAGGTGCATTTTAAGTGGAGGTAAGTTGTATTTCCCAAGCTATCCATCTTAAATCTAGTCTTACAGTCAAAGACCAGGGGCAAGTACAAAGACACTGGGTATCATTGGGTTAAAGCACAAATGAGTTCATTGGGGGGTTGGAGATTTAGCTCAGTGGTAGAGCGTTTGCCTAGCAAACACAGGCTCTGGGTCCAGTTCTCAGCTCTGGGGGAAAACAGTTCATTGAAAATCCATGGCAGTCATTCTTTGTTATTAGAGGATTCTGTTGGTCTTTTCATGGGCCATCCTTTTGTGTCTTCTTTGCTCCTTTGCTTTCTTGTGTAGTTTTTCTAGGCCATATACAGCTAACAGGAAGAGATCAGCATAAGATGGAGAGCAGAGTTAGAATGGCAGTGTAAGGAAGGCGTAGCATTGTCCCATTGGGCTCCTAACCAGGCCAGGCTGGCATGGCTGAGATTGGAGGCTTGGAGGGCATTTCAGGGCACCTGCTTGCTTGGGCAGTTCAGGAAACAACACGATTCTTCCTGGCACAATCCTGTATTTTTGTCTCACTTTTTACTTTTTTATTTAATTTAATTTTGTTATGTTTTTTGCTTTATTTTTATTTAAAACTGTATGTAAAGGTGGGTGGGTATGAGTGCAGCTGCCTCCGGAGGTTAAAAGATGGCTTCAGGGTGCACAGAGCTGGAGGTACAGGCAGTTATTAGACACTTAACATGGGTGCTGGAAACTGCACTTCGGTCCTGTGCAGGAACAGCATGCACTCTTAACCACTGAGCCATGGTTCTTCCCAGAATCCTCAATTTCTCATCTTAATTAATTTTAATTAACAAGGTCTCTCACATTAAACCCGGTCTGGCCTTAACTTTACAACATGTCTCAGGCAGACTTCAAACTAACTCTAATCTATCTCATCCTCCCAACTACAGGGATTACAAACCCAAACCGCTGTATTCGGCCACTTTTATTTTGAGACAGGGTCACAGGGTATTACTATGCAGCACAGAGTTACCTCCGACTCACACTCCTCCTGCCCTAGGTAGTGTTAAAACCACTGTTGGCCCCCTTTGTACTCTGATGAGCCTAGGACATTCTTGTTTGCTTGCTTTGGTTTGGGGGAAGGTAGTTCTGAGGTAACTCAGGTTGGTCTCAAAATTGTGGCTCTCAAGTGCTAGGAGTGAGCCATCATACCCAGCTCAGAAGCCCTGGATTGTATGTAGACATCTAAATTCTCATTAGTGAAAAAAAAACCTCATACTGACACTAAAGTGTGTTTTATTTTGTTCTATTTGAGATGGTTCTCGCTGTGTAGACTAGGTTAGCCTGAAATTCATATTAATCCACCTGCCTTTGCCTTCTCAGTGCATCTGATTCTAGCCGGTCCTCTAGTGTCTTTTAATTAATTTTACTTTTATGTGTTTTATGATTTGCCTGCATATATGTCTTTGCACTACATGAATGTAGTGGTTATGCAATCCAGAAAAGGACATTGGATCCCGTGGAACTGGAGTTACAAATGGTTGTGGGCAGCCATGTGAGTGTTAGAAATTTGAGCCCAGGTCTTTGAGAAGAGCAGCCTGTGCTCTTCACCACTGAGCCATTTCTCCAGACTCCCCTCTTTAGCATCAAAATTAGAAAATGTCATTTAAAAAGAAAGTACTTCTGTTGCTGTTGCATTATTGTAGTAGTATGTTTTCCCACGCCCACATTATACTTTTGATAGAGAAGGGACTGTTTCTCATCTGCACCTTTCGGGTAAGTTTGCCCTCAGAGATCTGGAAGGTGTGTTGGCTCCAGTTTACTCCTTGTGCTGAACAGACATTTGACTTTATTTTTATAATGTTTGAAAACTTGATGGATTTTTTTCTTTTCTTAGTGTTTGTTTGGTTTTTTAAACATTGCTTTTTTTTTTTATTCTAGCCTGAGAATGAGATTTCTTCAGACTGCAATCATGTAAGTATGGATTTTCAGTGACTCACCATATGTGCTTTATAAATACGATGACAGATTTTGGGATGCTTTTTCATCTTTCTCTGGAAGCTTTATATTTTCTCTGATGCTTCTAGTTTTAAGTGGATAATAAGCCTTGTTTAAGGAACTTTATAAACACCATTTCATTGTAACAGTTGTTAGGCTTGGCCAATAATAATTACTCATGGTCTTCCTTATTACAATGACCGTATGAAAAGAATTAGTTAGTTTCCTACTTATCAAGTCAACAACTTCACTTTAAAGTTCTTTCATTAAGATGTCTCTACTGTGGGGGCTGGAGAGATGGCTCAGAGGTTAAGAGCACTGACTGCTCTTTCAGAGGTCCTGAGTTCAAATCCCAGCAACTACATGGTGGCTCACGACCATCTGTAATGGAGTCCGATGTCCGTTCTGGTGAGTCTGAGGATAGCTACAGTGTACTCACATACATACATAAAGTAAATAAATAATTCTTTTAAAAAAAAAGATGTTTTCTTCAGACGAGAGGGCTATGCCACAGTGGTAGTTAATCTCAGCAGGCAAAACACCTGTACACATTAAATAAATAAACACAGAGTAAAACCAAAAAACTTAACCATGTAGTGAATGGTCAATCAAGTGTTTTCAGGGACTAAAGATGAATATTCCTGGAAACTAGAATCTGAGCAGCCTTCCTTAAGGAAATTTGTGAAATCTGAAACAAACCCTGCCACATGTGAGCATTTGAGGCAGACTTTTTTGGAAATAGATATTTTCTCCAAAAGTTTATCAGGGACTTCGTCAATATTTAGTTTTCTTTTTTTTTTTTTTTTCTTTCAGAGCTGGGGACCGAACCCAGGGCCTTGTGCTTGCTAGGCAAGCACTCTACCACTGAGCTAAATCACCAACCCCAATATTTAGTTTTCTTAATACCACTTAATTTTTTTATTTTTACTTTTAATTACATGTGTCTATCTGTGAGTTTGTATATGTGGGTGCAGTGTCTGTGGAGGCCAGAAGAAAGTGTCAGATGCCCCGAGCTGGATTTTTAAGCAGTTATGAGCCTTGGAACTGAGTTCTGGGAACTGTCTTGAGCAGTACATGTTTTTAGCTACTGAGCCATTTCTCTAGCCCCTGTACCACATAATTTTAATTGATACTTGTAAAAACATCATTTAGCAGGAAAGAAAGAATATCTGAATGCTGGGTGCTTTGTCTATGATATGATGACTTTTGTGTTACTGTAAATGTAAATGTGCTGTAAGTGACTGTATAATTATTTTTGTCATTTATAATAATCACCCATGATAAATTTCATGGTGTTCTAATCAGGTTTTTGTTTTCTTCTCTTGAACCCAGTTGTTGTGGAATTACAAGCTGAACCTGACTACTGATCCCAAATTTGAATCTGTGGCCAGGGAAGTTTGCAAGTCAACTATTTCAGAGGTAAAGTGTGAAATAGTTTTGTGGCTATTGTGATCTGTAGGACAAAGTAGAGTCTGTTGATTCACTTAGGAGAATGACTCAGTTGCTTTTCTTCTCTTGGAGTTCTCATCTGCCTTGGTTGTGAACCAAGAAGGATGTGTGATCTTTTGTGATTACCTACCCAGTAGGGTAAGATCGGGCTCTTGCTATCTCCCAGATACACTGAGGTTACCAGAGTAGATTTCCCTGGAGGTCTATAAACCTTTCTAAGTGATTTGGCTCTGCAGTTGGGTCTGTTGAGCATATGTATCAGATAATAGGTATTAGTGTTTAAAATAATCAATATTTATATAATTATAAATGTAATATAGTGACAGAAACAGTTACTGGAACTATATGTCTCTGTAAAGATGTTTTGTTTTGAGATACGGTCTCACAGTATAGCCTTGGCTGGTCAAGAACTCAATACGTAGAATACTGAGATCCATCTGCCTCTGCCTCCAGAGTGCTGGGATCCCTCCTTGCATTTGGCTGCTCTTCTTTCATTGTAGTAGTACCACTGGCCCCTGTGACCTTTTGTGATGTTATAAACATCCTGGTACCAAAGACACTTTCTTCTCCCAGGAGGGAGATTATGTTGGAACCAGGAATACAGTCAAGGCTCACTGCTAAACTCAAAATCCTCCTTAGCTCCTGTTATAAACATTCACCACAATAAATACATGGTCCCTGGGTGATTTAACTAGTTCTTCTGATTGGTTAAAAAACTGGTTTTGGGGTTGGGGATTTAGCTCAGTGGTAGAGCGCTTGCCTAGCAAGCGCAAGGCCCTGGGTTTGGTCCCCAGCTCCAAAAAAAAAGAAAAGGGGGACAAAAAAACAAAAAACAAAAAAACAAAAAACAAAAAACTATGGTTTACCTAGTTTTATTGTAATTTGTTATATCATGTTTGGTTGATATCCCTGGGAGGTCTGCTTTTCTTTCTGAAGGGTAACAGAGGAGAACTGAATCTGGGGGAGAGGGAAGATGTGTTTGTTAGAGGACTGGGAGGAGAGGAGGAAGGGGGAAACTGCAGTAGGCTATAATATAAAAGAGAAGAAAAATAGAAAAGAAAATTGGGGTTCAGTTGGGTAGGGTGGCACACATCTTTAATTTTAGTGCTTAGGAAGAAGAGGCGGGCAGATCTCTGAGTTCAAGGCCAGCCTGGTCTACCTGGTGAGTTCCAAGAGAGCCAGAGCTCTATAGAGAGACCCTGTCTCCCCTCTCTCCCCAAATGCGGGATTTCCAGTTTCTCTGTTTTAGTGCTTAAGTGAGGAAAACATAATTACTGCCTTCTCATAAATGGAATTTGAAAGGATATAGGTCAGTGGTTCTTAGCCTTCCTAATGATGCTAACCTTTAACACAACTCCTTCAGTTGTGATAACTCCAACTCATAACATTATTTTTGTTGCTACTTCATAACTGTAACTTTGCTACTGCAATGAATCGTGATATAAATATCTGAGTTTTCTGGTGGTCTTGGGGGCCCCTGTGAGAAGGGTCATTTGACCCCCACCCTACTCCCTGTAGGGTAGGACCCACAG
Source organism: Rattus norvegicus (assembly GCF_021556685.1). Taxonomy (NCBI): domain Eukaryota; kingdom Metazoa; phylum Chordata; class Mammalia; order Rodentia; family Muridae; genus Rattus; species Rattus norvegicus. The sequence continues at coordinate 54,272,715 of NC_141552.1, read as the reverse complement.
GTTAAGAATCATTGATCTAGATGAAACAATACACAAGTCAAGGTATAGAAGAAAGGCCTTAAGCTCTATGCCCAACTCCTGGGTGCTCTACCCTCTAGGAATCTGTGTCTTGCTATCTAGAAACTCCCTAAACCTTGTTCTTCAGAGTTTTATGGAGACTTCATTGTATAACTAATATAAAGTGGGTAGAGAAATGCTGACAGAATGCCATGGAATAAGAGGGTTCTCATGATCCACTCACTACCAGGGAATGATAGTTGAGGAGTTCCAAGAAGACAATAGCTGTATCACAGAACAGTACTGCTTTCCTTAAATTCAGTAGTTCTAAACATCCTCCCCTTTTGACTCCTATGTAAAGAGCTTTTAATCTCAGAACTCAGGAGGCAGAAGCAGGTAGATCTCTGAGTTGACGGCTAGCCTGCTATATTGAGAGTTCCAAACCAGGCAGGGCTCCATAGTAAGAAATTATTTCTAACAATAACAAAATAAGTTTCTTTCTTTTTTTTTTCCCCCTTTTTTTCAGAGCTGGGGACCGAACCCAGGGCCTTGTGCTTGCTAGGCAAGCGCTCTACCACTGAGCTAAATCCCCAACCTCTAAGTTTCTTGATTTAAACGTGGTTTATTGATTTTACACCTGTAAAACAGCCTCCCTTTTTTTTCCTTTCTCTTTTGGAACAGATTAAAGAGTGTGCTGAAGAACCAGTTGGAAAAGGTTACATGGTTTCCTGCTTGGTGGATCACCGAGGCAACATCACTGAATACCAGTGTCATCAATACATTACCAAAATGACAGCCATCATTTTTAGTGATTATCGTTTGATCTGTGGCTTCATGGATGACTGCAAAAATGACATCAACCTCTTGAAATGTGGCAGCATTCGCCTTGGGGAAAAGGTATTTACTACATCTACTTCTCCAATGAACCAGTGAACTTAGTAAATGAAAACCATTGTGTAACTCACTTCAGAGAAAACTAGGCTTGAGGTGATCTTAAAGTTCAAATTAATAAAACAAAACCAAAAAAACAATATATTAGCTATTTCCCATGTCGCTGTAACAAAATATCTACCAGAAGCAACTTAAGGAAGGAAGGAAGGAAGGAAGGAAGGAAGGAAGGATAGACTTATTTGGGCTTCCTGAGCAGATAGCATACAGTGAGAGCCTGCGGTGATTGGTCACATTCTACCCACAGCTAGGAAACAGAGACGTTTCTCTGCTCCACTTGTTACCTTCTTTTTATTCAGTTCAGGACCTCTGTCGCTTTTCCAAATTACTCTTCTTTTAGTACTTTGAGCTGAACCTCTCTGGAAACACCCTCACAGGCATGCCCTGAGCGCTCCATCCAAAGTGGCTCAACATGCCATTGAATGACCAGTTAATACTCTTTTTTTTTTTTTTTAATTTATTTTATGTATATGAGTGCACTGTTGCTGTCTTCAGACACACCAGAAGAGGGCATCAGATCTCATTACAGATGGTTGTGAGCCACCATGTGGTTGCTGGGATTTGAACTCAGGACCTCTGGAAGAGCGGCCAGTGCTCTTAACCGCTGAGCCATCTCTCCAGCCCCAGTTAATACTCTTTATCACCTTTGTTTTCTGGGAGAAGAGAAATTAAGATTGGTGAAGCTACTTCTCACTAGTCAGAAGAAAAATGGCCTATGAACTGATTAACTAAAGAACTGATTATAATAAAGGCAGAAATGAAGTAACTACTCAACTGATCTTCCTTTTGAAATTAATTAGTCCAGGGGTTCTCAACCTACTTAATGCTTCCACCTTTAACTCTTCATGTTGTGGTGACTCCCAACCATAAAATTATTTTGTTGCTATTTTCATAACTGCAATGTTGCTACTGTTAGGAATCATTGACCAAGCCAGTTCAGTCAGTCAGCAGGGTCTCGAAGGAGGGAGTGAGGATTAAAAAGAAAAAGACAATTAGACAACATTATAACATCACTCCAGCCAGTGCTGAGGCTGGAGCAGGTTTATTTTTCTCCAGTTTGTTTTTATACCATTCTAGGTACATGCAAAGGAAATAGTCAGTCCTAAGGCATAAACAGAGTAGTTAAGGAACAAACAAAGCACAAACAAAGGTCCAATGATTACTGCATTCAGGGTCCTAGGAGACCCTTCAAGATACAGAGAACGCATTCCTCAGCTGTACTCATCTTGAGCCTACTTCCTTATCCTAACCCAAAGTCAAATTCCTACCAAATTCCCAGAAGCTCTCCACAAATGATGATGTAAATAAATATCTGACATGCAACCCCTGAGGAAAGGTTGTTCCACCCACAAGATGGGTTTCATATTAGTCTGTCAAATAGGATGTCACTATGGATGTTTGGTTCTAGACGTTCTGCAAAAATGAAAGAAAGTCTTGAAATGTAATGAGCGCCAGTGGAGAGGTACTCAAAGACATGGTGTCACTTAATTGCTGCTGCTCATGAATCTTGACCTAAGATGGAAAAGAAAACTCTTATTTCCTTGTCCTTCCTGCTGTTTGTTTATGATTTGTAGACATTTTTGAATGGTGTTAGGGTCCTGTAGCTAAAACGCAGGAGTTAGCGTTGAGTTGTCTGCCTGTCACTGAACCCTGGTATTCTTTCACATTAGTACGGGGCCCTGCTCTCCTCAGTGCTCACATCAAAGGCTCTGGTCTTGACATGAAGCTTGCAGGCAGTCAGTGAAAGGCTGGTTTAGGAAAGAGTGTATTTGTGTTTCTTAACAGACTAAAATGACACAAAGCATTTGAGTCACTCTGATACATTTAGGAAGGTCCCCTGACGTTCTTTAGGGTGTTGGGGATTACATTTGATTCCAAACCCCACTCTCTGTAAAAATCTCCACACTAGTGCTCCTGACACACTAACTTTCCAGGAATCTTAGATGGTTTTACATTGTGTTCGGAGATCAGACAATAGAGTTCCCAGTTACAGATAGTTCTATTGCCCTTAAAAGCAAGAGCTGATTGACTTCCCCCATTCTCTGCATTACCAGTATGAAACCTGCTCCCAGCTTCAGGTTTCTAAGTCTGCAGTGGCTGCAGCTGAAAGCCAAGACAGCTTGTTTATTCAGGTCTAATAAAACACAGTGCTCCCTTGAACCTCCTCTGCTTTACTTTTATCATTTCAGCTTTTTGTCGTTTTTGCTTGTTGGTTTGGAGATAACAAATACATTTGTATGTAGCTAGTTTCTCAGATACAGGATTGTAGGTGTATATCCACACATCCAGTGCCCGCCCTCCCTCCCTTTCTTTCTTTCTTTCTTTCTTTCTTTCTTTCTTTCTTTCTTTCTTTCTTTCTTTCTTTCTTTCTTTCTTTCTTTCTTAACTACCAACTAACTGAATTTCTGTTCATACCGGATCCATCTTCACATGCCAGGTTTCTTATGCATAAGGGGCAGTGATATGGGCTCAGCCTACCTCAGAAAAAAATACATTCCTTCTACGCCATTTCCTTCAGGGCCATGGGTATGTTTTCTTGAGGGCTAAACTTCAAATTTGCTGCTGCTGCAACTGACCCCCAAAGATGAGAGAGAGAGAGACAGACAGACAGACAGACAGACAGACAGACAGACAGAGACTGAGACTGAGACTGAGACTGACTTTCCTATGAATTGCTTGCTGACAAAGCAAGCAAGCACAGGGCAGCCAGGGTTACACAGAGAAACTCTTGTCTCAAAAAAAGAAAGAAACAATTTTTTTCTCGCTATACGTTTACAAAACTAAATAAGTGATGTAATTAAAAATGTTAAAGCCTACTGCTTTAATGGGGGGAGGAGGTGTCCTAACATTTTTTTTTAAAGATTTATTTCTTATATTTATATATACTGTGTACACTGTAGCTATCTTCAGACACACCAGAAGAGGACATCAGATCTCATTACAGATGGTTGTGAGCTACCATGTGGTTGCTGGGATTTGAACTTAGGACCTCTGGAAGAGCCGTCAGTGCTCTTAACCACTGAGCTATCTCTCCAGCCCCGTGTCCTAACATTTAAACCATACTAATTTATTAACCGCTGAGCTATCTATCCAGTCTCTGTACAACCATTTTTTTAACCAATGTTTATTGAATACTGTATGGTGAAAGTTTTAAAATACTCTTGCTATTTTAGGATGCACATTCACAAGGTGAGGTGGTATCATGTTTGGAAAAAGGCCTGGTGAAAGAGGCAGAAGAGAAAGAGCCCAAGATTCAAGTCTCAGAACTCTGCAAGAAAGCCATTCTTAGGGTGGCTGAGCTGTCCTCGGATGACTTTCATTTAGACCGGCATTTGTATTTTGCTTGCAGAGATGATCGGGAGCGCTTTTGTGAGAATGTGAGTCACTAAGAAGCTGTTTTTCCTTTCTCTTTATAAGGATATCTGTAGTATTGTATTCCAGAATGAAATATACGAGCACAAACTTCACAAATAGGAAAACTACTGGAGCAGAAGATGGACTTAATCCCAGGATAGAAAAAGTAGTATTGGATGCCCAGTCTTGAAGGCGTAACATCTGGTTAACAATTTGTCTGACATTCTACACACATTGTTTTTCTTTCTCTCGTCTTTCATTTTAGATTTGTTTGCTTGTTTGTTTGTTTTTATAAACAGGGTCTCTCTGCATAGCCCTGGTTGTCTTGAAACTCACCATTTAGATCAGGCTGGTCTCAAGTCACCTGCCTCTGCCCTTTGAATGCCATGATTAAAGGTGTGGGCCACCATGCTGGACACAGTTTCACTTGTTGAAAACCTGTCTTGTCTGTGGTGCAGTGTGGGGCACCACTTGGATCCAGTACTGAGGAGGCGGAGGCCATCGATGGAGTCTGATGGTAACCTGCTCTACAGGAGTTTCAGGACACTCAGGGCTACACACAGAAGCCTTGTCTCAAGGAAGACAGAAAAAAAAGAAAATCTATTTTATCTTTAGGAATCTTATTTTACCAGGAAGTCCTGTTCATATCCTGTGGCTAAGTCTATTACATTACCTTTTTATGTGGTTTTGATTAAGGTTAATAAAATAGATGACTGGGCTTGGTGGCAGGGGCAGGTGGCTCTTGTAAGTCTGAGGCCATCCTGGTCTACAGAGTGAGTTCCAGGACAGTTAGGGCTGCACAGAGAAACCCTGTCTCAAAAGAAGCAAACAAACAAATAAGAAATAGAAGTTATCTAACTTTAAAACCAAGTCCTTGAATAGAGCCTGCTGATTCAGTAGTCAGCTTTCAGTCTCTCTATCTACATTTCCTTTCTTCTTGCAGTACCTTATACACGCTGGACCCCTGAACTTTGTATTCACTTCAGCACTCATCTGTCTTTTCTGACTCACATGTGCCCTCCCCTTCTGCCTGCTGTTTTGAATTTATAAAATTACCTATCAGAGCCCCTGATTATAAAGTTTTATTGACTATGGTATCAAATTAAAAGAGACTCACTCTGATAGGTCCTTGAGTTTTTGAATTAACAGTGTATTTAATAAAAGTTCTGTATAAGGCTGGATATATCACAGCAAACCTACTTAGGTAATAGTAATAATAATGTATATGTTTTATCTTATAGACACAAGCTGGTGAAGGAAGAGTGTATAAATGCCTTTTTAACCATAAATTTGAAGAATCCATGAGTGAAAAGGTACCTCTTTGAAAAGAACTAAAATCTTACTAATTTCATAAAGCTTTCACAGTCTTACTTCCTTTTTTGGTTTAGATTTGAGTGATTGTTTCTGGAATACAGTCTCATAGCCCAGGCTGACCTTAAACTCAGCATGGAGCTGAGGACAACCTTGAAATTCTGACCCTCCTTCCACCTCCCAAGTGCTGGAGTTATTGTCATGTGCCACCACTCCGGGCTTTTTTCTTGTGTTATTTACAAAGGATTGATTTCAAAAAACTACTCAGATACTCAAACACCAAGAAATTTAGTGTTTCTTTTATAAAATGTCACAGTGTTTGTGTCTAACCTATGCACTTTGTCCTGTGAACTTTACATAGTATCTAGATTGTTTTAAATATCTCACATAATGCAGATGAGGTGCTGCTATAATGACAGTTGTACATTATATTGTTTAGGGGATAATGACTAGAAAACCACCTGTGGGTAGTTAATACAAACACATTGGGTTTTTTTTTTTCCCCAAATATTTTCAAACTATGGATCTACAGAATTGCCTTTATCAAGGTATGAATGACTAATGACGTATGTGCTCTCCAGAGTTAAGGCACCTTTTTTTTTACCTTTTTTTTTTTTTTTTTTGGAGCTGGGGACCGAACCCAGGGCCTTGCGCTTCCTAGGTAAGCGCTCTACCACTGAGCTAAATCCCCAGCCCCACCTTTTTTTAAGTACATAAAGTATATTTGGACACGCGGTGTGACAACACATGACTGTAATACCCTCACTCAGAAGGCTAAGGAAGGAGGATCTAAAGTTTGAGGCCAGTCTGGGTACATAGTGAATACTCCATCTTAAAAGCAAGTAAAGTCTGGTGTGATGGCTCAGAGGATAAAGGCCCAGGCCACCAAGCCTGATGACTTGAGTTCATCCCAGAGCCCACAGGACTGGAGGGGAGAGACTCTGACCTCCACACACATGCTGTCATACACCCATCACACACACACTAAATAATAAATGTAAAAAAATGCATCTGTCTTAAACCAAAAGAGTAAAAAAAGGAAGAACTTCTAATTGTGATGCCTATATAGTGAAACACCTTTTGGGAGTAAAAATTGAAAATTTTGAATTAGAATTACACTAATGTCAGCTTACATACTCAGGTAGGTATAGGCTAACCACACCAATATCCTCCATAGATAACCAGTTGTTTAATTTTTTTATTATTATCTCATTAAATATTCTTATTACTGTTAGTCCTGTCACTGAATGGATACAAGAATCTTTTTAATACTTTAACTAATTTTGCAATTCTATCTTTTGTTTTCTTATACAGCTAAAGTATTTACTGGGTTCAGAGTAATAGAAAGTTCTGTACTATAGAACATCCAAATACAATATCAGCTGTCACTTCAGGTTTTGTGAAATTTATACCAGAAGTATGGTTGAAGAGAAAAAGAATACTTTGTCAAGTTTAGTATATTCGGACCCACCAAAAACCTGTGTGATGTCCTTCTAGCAACAGTTAGCTACCAGTTTACTGCCTGATTTCCGTTTCCCAGTGATTTTACTATTTACTCTTTTTATACTAGAGTCAGATTTTTTATTATCTATTTTTATTACTTTTCATATACGAGCGTTTTGCCTGTATGTATGTAGATGCATTGTATGTGTGTCAGCAGAAGTTAGAAGAGGCACTGGAACTGGAATTAATTGTAGATGGCTGTGAGTCACCATGTAGGTGTTGAGAATGGAGCCAGGGTCCTCTGGAAGAGATACAAGTGCTCTTAATAAATGCTGAGTCATATTTCCAGACCCTAGAGCCAGCTTCAAAACAAATGTCCAGATAGGCGTTTTGGGAAGAAGTGCAACATGCTTGGTTCTGAGTTTCTGCTTATCAGAGGGCAGCTGAGCCACAGTAAGTCTCAGTGTAGACCTAAGGTCGTTCCTTCTACTCTTTCCCCAGTGTAGAGAAGCACTAACTACACGGCAGAAGCTCATTGCCCAGGATTATAAAGTCAGCTATTCATTGGCCAAGTCCTGTAAGAGTGACTTGAAAAAATACCGATGTAATGTGGAAAACCTTCCTCGCTCCCGAGAGGCCAGGCTCTCCTACCTTCTGATGTGCCTGGAGTCAGCCGTGCACAGAGGTGATGTGTGTTTCCTTTTCCCCTGCTGTCATTCCTTCTTCAGTTCACATTCTGAAGTTCCTGTAGCTGTAATTAGGAGTTTTCTTCTGTGTTTATTGTAGGCCTTTTGATTTTTAGAGTGACTACTGAAGCATTCTTTAGAAGAATGGGATAACATTATGTCCTGTGAGTTTTTGATAAGAGCGATGGGACTTAACAGTCCTGGCTCTATCACTAAACTGAGTAACTGGTAACTGTTCTGTGTTTGGATTTGAGGACTGGGTGGTTACTTCTTTTTGTTTTCTCTGTTCACATTTATAGCTCCAAGACGTGGGGAGTTGTCATGAATTTTTGAAGGATACTCTTTTCCACAAACTTTAGCTGTATAGGGCAATAAAGATTGTTCTGTTTATTTACACCTCCAATAGTTTTCGTATTGATATGTAGTATGAATGAGACCATGAGCTCAATCCCCTACATCAAAAAAAGAAAAGGACTTCTTCGGCAAAACGTTTGCATTATTAGTTGATAAGATCTACAGTGCACAACCTGCAGGATAAACCTGGGTCTCTGGAGTCTAAGCTTTTTTTGCTTTATGCTGAAAGTTTTTTGCCACGTTCTAAGCATTTCAACCTAGATAGTAATTCCATCTGGAAAGGCTGTGGCTTATTCTTTTCCAGACAGAATCGTGTGTTTTAGCGAGTAGAGCGTTCTGGTCCTCACCGCACTTTGCATAACTGTCTGACTTACCCCTACCAGGGCGACAAGTGAGCAGTGAGTGCCAAGGTGAGATGCTGGATTACCGACGCATGCTGATGGAAGACTTCTCTCTGAGCCCCGAGATCATCCTGAGCTGTCGAGGGGAGATCGAACACCACTGTTCTGGATTACATCGGAAAGGACGCACCCTCCACTGTCTGATGAAAGTAGTCCGGGGTGAAAAGGGGAGCCTTGGAATGAACTGCCAGCAGGCGGTAAGGAAAAGCAGTTCTGCTGTCACCTTGACTGTTTTCCTAGGATTACTGTTCTGCGATGAAGCACCTTAACCCAAGACAACCTGGGGAGAGAGGGTTGTTTTAAACGTTTATTCTTCCACAGCGCAGTCCACCACTGAGGGACGTCCAGGCAGAACTCAAGCAGGAATCTGGAGGCAGGAGCTGCTATAGAGGCCGTAAGGAAAGGAGTGCTGCTTACTGGCTTGCCCCTTGTGGCTTGCTCAGCTTTTTATAGAACCCAGAACAATCTGCACAGAGGAGACACCACCCACAATGGACTGGGCACTCGCCCGCCCCCATCAATCACTAATTAAGAAAATGCCCCACAGGCTTACCTACAGCCTGATCTTGAGGAGGCATGTTTCTCAATGGAGGCTCCCTCCTCTCAGATGACTCTAGCTTGTGTCAAGTTGACTTAAAACTAGCCAGCACAACTGTCACATTTCAACAGCCACAGAACCTTGACCTGATACATGGTTGCTCTGTATTACTTCTGACATCACAGTGAGCGTCAGGTAGTAAAGATACACGAGATACGTTCCTGTGGGGAGATTTTAATAAGGATGGAGAAGTTGCAGCACAACAAAGCTTGAGTTCATAATCAATAAAAGTTGCTGTGGAGTTAGGTAAAGGAAATCCATTGTTTTCCTGTTTCTAAAGAACTTGCCAAGGCAAGTTGGTCTCTTCAAAATGAAGAGAGGCTGTCAGCAGAAGAGAACTTGCCTGTCATAACAAGTTTGATTGAGTTGAAATTGAGAGTTGACATGAATGGAAAATTTCTGGAAGTTTACTTTTTTACTGATACGCCACAAGTCTTAGGGATAATTTTTAGAATCATTTTCAGAATAAACTGTCTTTATTGGTTAAATCATGGAAATTAGACAGAAAGATCTGTCTTTCACCAGCTCCAAACTTTACAAACAAGAATATAAAGACGGTTGGGAGAAATAAAGTGACTTGATCCAGTGTGTTCGTAAGCAGTCCAGTAACTGAGGATCACAATGCAGTCAACAGAATACTGGGCAGTGCATCTGTCTCGCTACCTTTGGCTCTCTTTGTTATTTTTATTGGATAAAGCCTTGTGCAATTTAGAATACCAAATGTAACCCTCTACAGTGTACCACTACCATGACTTTCCCTTTTAAAACACGAAAGATACTTTAGTTTTATAACCTGTCACAGCTTAGGAAACCATAATTCATTTGTTACTTTGTTTTTGGTATTTTTATTAAAAACTAAGTATTACTTGAATTTTATTTTCTAGCTAATCATGTAAAATCAAAATTTTACAGTCTGTAAAAAAATTTATAGTCTGAAATGCAAGTTTATATGAGTTTTAGATATGGAATCAGTTTCTGTTAACTGTTTCCCAGAGTAGATAGTACAGCAGTTACGTTAAGGTCATATGGCGGTTTGGGAAGACAAATGCAGCCTCTTCTCTAAAATAGCAGAACCAGCTAGAAGGAAGGCTTCTGGAGCCTGCTGTGAGGCTGTGCAGAGGAGAGCACTGCACTCCTCTGTGGTCCTGTTGGCAGTTGCCCGGGCTGCCCTTTGTGCCAGTGAATGTGCCCGGCTGCAGTCCAGGATGACTCAGGAGACAGCCTCTGTTGTGTTTGCTTTTCATCCTTAATTCCATCTGTAAGGTTGTGGAAAGCAGGGTAGGGAGGAAGAACCAACCTATCTATAGTCAGCTCACACCTATTGTAAACTGTTCAGGAAAAAATAGATGGACCCAACTCTATTTTGAGGCACATAGTTCATTCCTAAGGTTTTTGGAAAGTTAGCTTGTTAAAAGAACTAGTGACTCAGCTTCAAAGATAGATAAGTCCCGCCCACACCACCCTTTGTGCCCAGAAGAAAGTGCCTTCTAAACCCAGAGGGTGAGCACAAGTAGTGAACTGTGTGCTTTTGACTGCATTAACAATGCTCACGAAGGAAACACTTCATTTTTATTGTATGGATTCTTTTTTTTAAAGCCTTTTCTCACAAAAACTAAAGGCAATTTCTCCAAAGGGAGAGAGTCTTCCTTTGTCTTCTATAGTATCTGGCATTAGTCAAACTGAAGAATACATTCAAGCAATTTGGGCAGGTTTCTTTCACTTTGAAAATTTTCTTCCTTGACACAGCAGACTCCAACCCCTGTCTCTCCTTGGATTAATTTAGTAAACTGGAAATGGTTATCACTGAAGTGTAAAGTATGTGGATAATTATTGTCCTGATGAGTATACACGCCTCCAGATGTATCACATCTACCAACTATTGAGTTCTGTTGGGTTATGACTAAGGAGTTCCGCCCATGCATTCTCACACCAGGGATGACCACATAATGTATTCTTCAGACAAATTCTCTCTGAGCTTTGCTCCAGGGATTTTGGTTAATATCAGAGGGCAGAATGTATATATAATCATAACATCAATTTATATTCTTTTTCCTTGTTTTTTTGTTTGTTTGTTTTGATAGGATCTCTCTATGTAGTCCTGGCTGTCCTAGAACTTGCTATGTAGATCAAGCTAACCTCAAATTCACAGAGATCTGCCTGTCTCTGCTTCCCAGGGTCTCAGATTAAAAGCATTCCTTCACCATTCACCTGGATCAGTTTGTATTCCAATTGCGTATTTTCCACACTCCCAACACTGAGTTCTAGAAAGGCAATAATTCCTTGGATTATCAACTTACTAGACTCCATGGGATATTAGAAAAAGACATTACTGCCTTGATCCTGGTCACAGGCATCACAGTTCACTCACAAAGTAAGCATTCTGACAACAGACTACAGCACTCTCTAGCTCTTCCAGATTACCAGCAACGTTTATAGAGATACTTTCTATCCCAGAATATCGACATTTTCCTCATAGTTCTCTCTTAATGATTCTTTCTAGGATAATAGAATTGGGATCTTTATTTTCTTTATCCGAAATCTCTATGTAGAGGCTAGAGCTTTCGTAGGAACCACTGTGGGATCTCAGGTCAGATGTGTACAGACTAGAGAAGGTTCCAAGAAAGGATAAACCAGTGACACAGAACGTGTCTAAACCTTGTTTGATTGTTTGGTTGTTTTTTGTTTTTTGGGGTTTTTTTTTTTGGAGACAGGATTTCTCTGTGTGGCCCAGGCTATTCTGGAACTCACTCTGTAGGCCAGGCTGGCCTGAAACTCAGAGATCCAACTGCCATTGTCTCTTGAGTGCTGGGATTAAAGTCTTATGTGACCCCCCACCCCCACCCCACCCTCTACCCCCACTGTTGCCCCTCCTGGGCTGGCTGAAGTATCTTGAAAAAAAGAGCTTAGAGCTGTAAGGATTGTAATTTCCTGTTTTTCTTTCTCTTATTTAAGATTGTCACTCCACAGCCCCATCTGCTACCCATCTGTAATAATAGTGATCTTCTACCCATCTGTAGTAATAATGATCTTCTACCCAGCTGTAGTAATAGTGATCTTCTGACTATAAAATGCTTTGCAGTTTACCATGCTTTTTTCTCATGAGGCATCATGTTGTCTGTTCTAGGATAGGATATCACTGTGTAGTTGTCTTGGAATTCTAAACCAGGCTGGCCTTGAACTCATCTGCCTCTATGTTCTGAGTGCTGTGGTTAAAGACGTGCATCACCACAGTTGGCCATTTCTTAAAATCTGTAGTTAAAAGAACTAAAATTTGGGACTGGAGAGATGGTTCTGGGGTTAAGAGCACTTGAGGCTCTTCCAGAGAAAACTTAAAACATTTATATCTCCAGTCCCAAGGAACTTGCTGCCTTCTTCTGGCCTCCACAGGCACTGTATGTGCATGGGTTAGACAGACATACGTGTAGGCAAAACAGTTGCACACATAAAATAAAAATAAAGGGGAAAAAAGGGAGGGAGTGAAAACTTAGTGGCACAAGAAATTGTCCAGCTCTCATAGTTTATGTTACATAGATCAGGTCAGTACTCATCCTTGGGTCTTCTTATGCATAGCTTCTTTTTTTTTTTTTTTTTTTGGTTCTTTTTTTTTTTCGGAGCTGGGGACCGAACCCAGGGCCTTGCGCTTCCTAGGTAAGCGCTCTACCACTAAGCTAAATCCCCAGCCCCTTATGCATAGCTTCTTAAGTCCTCCACGCAGGCCCCTGTCTTCTGTCTTTATCCTCAGTGAAGGATGGGCCAAGTGAAAGTGGATGGAAAGAGTGCACTCTCAGCTTCCGGTCTTTTACAGCAAGCCTTTTGTGTTAGTGCTTATGGTATAAATAGAGTTGATAAAAAGTGATACATTGTAAACATTCTTTCCTTTTTCCTTTTTTGTTCTTGATTGTCTGTCTGTCTGCTTTTTGGGCTAGGATTTCTCTGTATAACAGCCCTGGCTGGAACTCACTCTGTAGACCAGCCTGGCCTTTGAACTCAGAAATCTGCCTGCTTCTGCCTCCTGAGTACTGAGATTAAAGGAGTGTGCCACTACTGTCCAGTGTGTTCTTGTTTTCTAAGTCCAGCTAGGAGTTCATTGAAATCTCTCTCTTCTACCTTAATAAAACATAGTGTGCTTGTTATGACACCTATGTCATTGCAGCAAAATTTACAGCCTTTTTAGGATCAAATTATTCTCTAATTGAACTGTCTTTTACTCTTTTCAACTCTGGGTTCCTTCAAAGCACCATTGAGAAGCCGATTAGTTGGAAATGAGCTTGCATAGGCACATTGTCAAGACTTGTTTTGCAAATGCCCCATGAAAGGGCAGACCAGGTAAATGTACAAGTTCCACAGTGACTTTAACAGAAAACCCAGGGCAAGTGGCAAATGGAGAAAGAAATTGGCAAATGTCCAACAGCAGTTTTTTTTTCTTTTTTCTTTTTTTTAAAGACTTATTCATTTATTATATATAAGTACACTGTAGCTGGCCTCAGATACACCAGAAGAGGGCATCAGATCTCTTTACAGATGGTTGTGAGCCACCATGTGGTTGCTGGGAATTGAACTCAGGACCTCTGGGAGAGTAGTCGGGTGCTCTTAACTGCTGAGCCATCTCTCCAACCCCCAACAGCAGTTTTTCAATGTAGCAAGTAACGTCTGTAGATGTTTGTTTGAGTTGTGTTTGATGGGCTAGACTGAGCATCTGCTGGTGTGACATTGCTCTTCTCTGTGCCTAAACTACCTTTTTTTCCCCTCAATCCAGCTTCAGACACTGATTCAGGAGACTGACCCTGGCGCAGACTACCGCATTGATCGAGCTTTGAATGAAGCTTGTGAATCTGTAATACAGACAGCCTGCAAACATATACGATCCGGAGACCCAATGTAGGTTCACTCTCCATATTGTGTTCTATTTGCCGACAGAGGACATTCTCTCAAACGGCTTTTGAGTAGTTTAACATCTTGACTAACATTTCGTGGACGCACACCAATCTTTTGCTAAAACTAATATTGAGATTGAAACTTCTGGTCTACCTTATTAACCCATGATATGAGAGACACTTAACCCCAGAGCTTTGATGGTATTTGTTGACAGTGAGTGGGCATGCATGGACCTCTCTGATAGTCACCGAGGAGTGTCCTGTACTCCAAGGATATCAGGATAATTTGACACACTTGGCACACTGCCTTTCTCATGTTTGTTTGTTTGTTTCCCAAGACAGGGTTTCTCTGTATAGCCCTGGCTGTCCTGGAACTCACTTTGTAGACCAGGCTGACCAGACTCAGAGACCCGCCTGCCTCTGCCTCCCAAGCAATGAGCTAGAAGGTGTGCGTCACTATGCCTGGCAGCTTAAAGGTTTATGTTGGCGAAGGAGATAGATAGGCATAGACTAAGAATGTCTATAGTATAATAACCATGGCAGCCAGAAGAGGGACAGGGGAAGAGAAGGAGAATCATTTTACATGTATGGGTGTTTTCCCTGCATGCGTGTCTATGTACTACTTACTTGCCTGGTAACACACAGTAGCCAGAAAAGGGTGTCAGATTCCCTGGAACCAGAATAATTATGGCAGTGCTGGGAATTGAACTGAATCCTGTTGAAGAACCATCAGCTCTCTTTAACATATCCCCAACATCTTTGATTAAATATAATGTGTAGCCCTTTGCTGGGTCTTGAACAAATATTTTAAAAGACATAAGATACTTGAAAATATTTAAGATCTGGGGACAAGAGGGCTATGTTTGCTTGCTTGGTTTGTTTGTTTTTCGAGACAGAGTTTCTCTGTGTAGCTTTGACTGTCCTGGAACTTACCCTATAGACCAGGCTGGTCTCAAACTTGGATGAAGATTCTCTTGCCTGTTTCCTAGGTGCATGTGCTATCACTGCCTGGCCTAGGTTTTTATTTTATATGATGGATTTCCCTTTTTATTGTTACTGTTGATGTGACAGTGATCTCAAATTTTAGAGAAATAGGCTGAAGTGTTTACTGAGATTTGCTTCAAATATCAGCAAAAGACACGGAGTTAAAACAAATTTGGTTATAGGTTCACAAAAGCTCTAGAGAGCAGACGTGGCCAGTACACTGTTCTCTCCTCTGTGTCTGTTGGAATGTTTTCATAGTAAATAAAAATAAAGTTGCTACACAGTGCTTACTTATGCATAGTTTGAAGTCCAGAATGACATAAAACTGGTAGATTTATTGACATAAAACTTGTCAATAATTACTGACAAGGTTGGTTAATTTGTGTGATTCTCAGAGAAATAAATCATGTTACCCTGGGGAGTAGGCGTTGAAATGAGTTTTGAAGCCTGTCATCCAAACACTTCTTCATTATAATTTACCCCTTTAATGGCCAGGATTCTTTCATGTCTGATGGAACATTTATACACAGAGAAAATGGTGGAAGACTGTGAACACCGTCTCTTAGAGCTACAGTATTTTATCTCTCGGGATTGGAAGTGAGTATTTTAAAACCAGTGGAAGGCACTGCCTCATTCTGTTCCCTTGTTTGGTCAATGTCAAAATAAGGGGTGTGTGTGTGGGGAAGAATTTAATAGTGTATATGTATGCACGATGTGCGTCAGTTTGCCTCGGTGAGCAGTTGGGATCAAAGGACAACTTTATGGAATCTGTTCTCTTCCCTCCACTCTTTTTTTTTTTTAAAGATTTATTTATTTATGTATATGACTACACTGTAGCTGTCTTCATGCACACCAGAAGAGGGCATCAGATCCCATTACAGATGGTTCTGAGCTACCATGTGGTTGCTGGGAATTGAACTCAGGACCTCTGGAAGGGCAGTCAGTGCTCCTAACTGCTGAGCCATCTCTCCAGCCCTTCCCTCCACTCTTAAATAGGGTCTAAGAATCAAACTGGGGTCAGCAGGCTTCATAATAGAACATAAAGTGCTTCATCCACCAAACCTTGTCAGCAGTTCTCATGAGGTTCTAAACCTAGTGCTTCATTCTGTATACACTCCTCCACCAAGCTGTGTCCCCACACCCCACTTTTATATTTTATGATAGATAACAAATTAAATTCTTTTCAAATTCTTGGATAGCTAGCTCTCTCCAACCCCCAGAAAACCTATTCTTACTGCTTCTAGAGCAGTGTCTAAAAGCAGAGTCAGCCCACTACCAGCCTGTACCAAGCATCCCTGCTCACCACCACTTTGGAAGTTGGACTCAAACAGTTTCTAATAACACAAATATCTATTGAGAAGAGTCCTGGTACCTGTACAGACCTCAAGAGCATCTTCAACTTTGACGCTAAAAGGATAACATTGCACATGTGACAGTTTGCTTGTCTTATCTTGATAGCAAAATAAAAAGAGAGGATGAATTGGAAACATGCTCTTACAGTCAGTCACTGTTTTATTAGCTGTGTCACCTCCTCTTCTGTACCCTGTTCTCTTTTCCACTCCAGTGCTGCTGACACTGGGTTCACTGCTGCCTCTACTTCCCATAAGCTGCTTCCTTCTAAACTAATTTAAGTTAGTATACTATGATCTTTACCTTTTTGATGATTAATTTACATTTTATTGACACATGTCAATGGAAAAAGGTTACTTGAGGTTCTGTGTGGTTCTATGGATTAGTCTGGAAGGCATTATGGCACATGAGTGCCTATGTGTATAATGTGGGCTGAGGCAGAATATTGCAAGTTCCAGCCAGCCCTTGACTACATAGCAAGACCCTATTTCAAACAAGCAAATAGGTCTGGAAAGAGATCAAAGGAAACTGGATGATTGCTTTTTTGAGCTTCCTCAAGCTATCTGGACTGAAATAACTTGAGTTTACTGTACTTTTTTCCCTGATCAAGACAGTGATTTCTCCTCTTCCCCTTACTCCATTCTGTGACCAAAAATAGGCTTCATAATCTCATAAATTAATTAATATCAGCATCTCTCCTTCCATTAAATAGCTCCCCCTACAGTTCACAATAAGACGTGAACAGAACCAGGCGTTCCTTAGTCTGGTTTAGAGAAAACAAACAGGCTTAATACATTCCTGTCCTCGGATGATTCAGAATTAAATTTTCAGGTTAATTAAAGAAACCACTGCTTTATCTTCCCTAGGAAGATGGAGAAATTGGTTTTGTTGTTGAGAGTCTTCTGAGCAGGAGACTTGTCCCTGTTGTTCCCTGATCTTGTTGAAGCTTTAAGATATTTATTTATTATGTATACATCATACAGCTTTCCGCTGCATGTATGCCTGCAAGCCAGAAGAGGGTATCCGATCTCAATACAGATGGTTGTGAGTCACCATGTGGTTGCTGGGAATTGAACTCAGGACCCCTGGAAGAACAGTCAGTGCTCTTAACCACTGAGCCATCTCTCCAGCCCCTGTATTCTATACATTGCCTATTGCATCATTGTGATCAGCATTCAGAGTGAGGTGTGCTTGCTGGTTCCTGTAACCTCAGTTTGGGAAGTGGAGGCAGGAGGACCAAGAAGCTCATCCTCAGGTGCACAGCGGCTTCAGAGCCAGCCCGACTTCCTTAGGACTTGGTCGGAAGCAGGTGGGGAGCCAGCAAAACCCTTAGAGTGTGTGAGAAGGAAAATATGGAAAGTAGTGCTTCTCTCTTAACCTTCTAGGTTGGACCCTGTTTTATACCGGAAATGCCAGGGAGATGCTTCCCGTCTTTGCCACACCCATGGTTGGAATGAGACCAGTGAACTTATGCCTCCCGGAGCTGTGTTTTCTTGCCTGTATAGACATGCCTACCGCACAGAAGAGCAAGGACGGAGGGTATGCCGCCACCCTTGGTTCTTCCCACTGTCACTTGTTTCCTATCTGCTGTTCTGGTTTCTGTCATCGCAAGGAAGCCTTGCAGGTGTGTGTGGTAGGATTGCAGGATGCTCTACTACTAGAAATGCAGTCCTTCAGTGAGTACCCCTGCTGGTCCGGTTGTCCCACCAGCCAGCTTCTCTCCTGTGTGTTGACTTGTTTTTGTTCTAAACAAAGGATATGGGGAAACAGTCCCAGGTTTTCTCTTTAAATTTTCAAAATCCAAATTACAAATGGACAATTAAATTCTGCTGTTCTAACTTTATTTAGGTTTAAAGATCCATTAGAAGCTTTTATCTGGCATACAAATGGTTCTTTAGGCTTCTACACTTTGGGCAGCAAAACACAAATGCTTTATATTAATGAGACTTTTCTGGCAATGCACTCGTTGGGAGTAGAAGCTTCCATATAAGCTTCTTGGATCTCCCTGCCCCAGTTGCTACCCTTTAAGGTATTTGTGTGAGCTTCTTGTCTTCTGGTGCCACCTACAATGCTGCTATATCTCATTTTGAGACCTTATTGAATGTTATTTCTGCATATGTTACAGATGGTAGCCATGTTTTTACTTTATATACTTGGTGCAGATATCCTCTGAGCCTAGTCTCAGTGTCTAGGACTCAGACCTAGGAGGTAAAATTAGAAAATATCATAATATAATAGCTAGGAGCCTGACCCTAATTTTTATTCTCTCTCTCCCTCTCTTTCTCTCCCTCTCTCTATGGGGTGTGTGTGTGTGTGTGTGTGTGTGTGTGTGTGTGTGTTGTGTGTATGTGTTTCTCGAGACTGTGTGTTGTAACTGATGCTCTGTCGTCTCCTGCATGCAGCATGTATGTGTAAATCTTGCCTGAGTCAGATCTAATATTTTATCCATACTCATCGAGAAGCAAGGTTGCTTAAACAAAACCCTACTTTGAATAGATCCAGTTCACTTGTTTTCAGGATACTTTAGGACACCTTTGTTTTAATGGTTTACTGAAAATGCTGCCTTGGAACAAACTTCTTGTAGAGTTGAATTTCTAGCAGCTTCCTAAAGCATTTAATTCTTTTCCTTGAAGATACCATTTTGTATAGATTTCAAGGGGTAAACTACAGGCCTCGTTTAGTTTGCTCTGATAGGGGCTTCATGTATTTATTTCTGTTACTTTTAAAGTCTTACTCATTCTTTCTCTATAGCTCTCACGAGAATGCCGAGCTGAAGTCCAGAGGATCCTACACCAGCGTGCCATGGATGTTAAGCTGGATCCTGCCCTCCAGGACAAGTGCCTGATAGATCTAGGAAAGTGGTGCAGTGAGAAGACAGAGACTGGTCAGGTCGGTGCCTGCTTCCTCTTCCTTTTCCTAAAGTCCCCATGACGTCCAGCTCAGTGTTTGCTGGTGGGATTTGTTATCTCTTCAGTCTTCTTTCTAGAAGAAACCCACCAGAGTCTTTTATTTTTATATCTGAGTAACACATTTTTCATATGTTTTAATGTTATGGTTTCTGTATCTTTAGAGTTGATTATTTTCCCTCTTTGTTTAAAGTTTAGAGTAAAAGAGTCTAAGAAGATGACTCAGAGGTTAATTAAGAGCACTTGTTGTTCTTGAAAAGAACCCAAGTTCAGTTCCCAGCACCCACACACCGGCTCACAGCTATCTGTAACTCCAGTTCCAGGGGATCTGATTCCTTTCTTCTGACTTTTGTAGGCCCAGGCATACATACACATGTTGCACATACATAACATTCAGGAAATTTTTTTTTTTTTTTTTGGAGCTGGGGACCAAACCCAGGGCCTAGCGCTTGCTAGACAAGCGCTCTACCAGAAAAATACTTTTATATTTAAACTAAAATTAAAAATTTTTTTAAACAAAAGAAACCTTAGAGCCAAAATATGTCCTGCTCTGACAAAAATATAAGATTTTGTGGTAGGCATTGTTTATGTTAGACATTCCTTCCTTAGCATATTTCCGTTTTCTTTCCTCACTGTGACTCACTTTTAATTCATTCTTTTCTATTTTTTAATTTATTTTCTAACATTTATAGATTACATTAAACCCGTTAGTGATAGCAAGGTACCACATATTCGTGTGTATCTGATATATACCAGTAGATGATGTACTTATCCTAAAACAGCCTATGAAGTACATGGAAATGGAGTTATTTTTCTACTTGATTGATCAAATTGAGACTCAGAGAAGAAAACTTCCTTACTAAAAACTCAAGACGCATTCTAACTAAGAATTCATTTCATTATAACCTCTCCACAAAGAGTAAACCAGAAAAGAGTAGCCTCAATACTTATGTGCCTTCTGTGATGGTCTCTAAGACTGTGTGTCTAGTTTGGGGAAAGTGTTATTGGAAGTTATGAGCAAGACAGTATGTCTTTATCATATCAGGGAAGATCCTATTATTAGAATAAGGACTGAACTTAGGTCTCCAGGCTTCATTTATACCATGACAGACCACTTCTGGAATTTTCCATATATAAGTCACATATAGACAGACATGGTAGCACATGAGTGAGATTAGTAAATCTCAGAGCACTGGGGAAGTGCAAGCAGGATGATCAGTCCAAAAATAGCTTTGGCAGCCAGGCATGGTTCACACCTTTAATCCCAGCACTCAGGAGGAGAGGCAGGTAGATCTCTTGAGTTTGAGGCCAGCCTGCTCTATATTAGACAGTTAGATTTTGTTTCAAAAAACAAAAACAGGAAAAGATAGTCTTTGACTACATAGAGAACTTGGAGTCAGCTGGGCTTTGTGAAATTTTGTTTCAAACAACAGGGACTAGACAGCCCAATTGGTAAAGGGCTTATTGTACAAACATAGGTTTGATACTCGGACCTCAAATGAAAGCAGGGTAAAGTGGCTCTTACTTACAATACTTGGGAAGGAGAACAAGCAGGTCCCTGGAGCGCACTGTGAAACCAGCCTAACCATTTCGGCAATCTCCACATCCCAGTGAGAGGCCTAGTTTCACAAACAGGTCGAACAGTTACTAAGGAATGACCCCCAAGGTTGACCTCTAGTCTCCATATGTATGCGCGCGCGCGCACACACACACACACGCACACACACACACACGCACACACACACACCTATACATGTATGTTATACCTATACATGTATGTTATGCCTACACATGAATATAGTGGGGGAAGTACCCACGGCTCTACCCTTTCCTGACTGAAGATTATAGTCAATAAATGACCATGAAGAAATTTTTTCTTATTCATTTATTTCTTAACTTATTTATTGAGATATGGTCTCATTAAGTAGTACTGACTGGCCTGGAACTTGCTCCATAGACCAGGCTGGCCTCATACACTTTCTACTTCTGCTCACCTGAGTGCTGAGATTAACGTGTGCGTCACTACATCCTGCTGTGAGATTTTATTCAGTAATGCTAAAGTATCTTGGTAATCTGGCTCCAAGAAATACCACAAAAAGACCTGAGCTGGAGATGGGCTTTCTATAAGGTTTCTTGAGGGTAGAGCTTTCTAAGATGGCCCGGGATTGGTACAATTTTGTGGCCTGATTTTGGGCTGTGTCTTAGAGGGTGGGGCCTGGTGGTTGCCTGTCCTCGGGAGCTGCGTCTGGCCACTCAAGGGCCTTGCAAGTAGTATAGGGCATGCTTCTATAAATAAGCTGTACATGTGCCTCTGTAAACAACCCTAATTACTGGGTCACATACAGAGATAGCATGAAATTGTCACATTGCAGTTGAACATTTTAAAGAAACACCTTAATTACTTACCAAGGGTATTGGCTGCTGGATATCATTTTCATCCCTTGTATACACGTGGCACATAGACACATATGCAGGCAAAACATTCTTACACATAAAGTAATTTTTTAAAAAATAGCCTGCTAACGTTTATAGACTGAAGTTTGTAGTTTGAATTGTTCCCATTGGGCTCGTAAATTTGGCCTTTTGAATTTGCATAATTTATTGTACCACTTGGCTCTCAACCACTGGGTTACACCAAGCAACATGTTATACCTTAGTTTTGGTCAAGTGAAGCCTTTGTGTTTGGTTTAGTGAGAGAGTTTCAAAGGGAAGTTGAGTACAAGGGAAGCAGAGATTGAGTCCCACTCTCCCTGTTCACTTACGTGACTGAAGGGCTTGCCTTTTATGTTCAGGAGCTTGAGTGCCTTCAGGACCATCTGGATGACTTAGCTGTGGAATGCAGAGACATAGTGGGCAACCTCACGGAGTTAGAGTCTGAGGTAAGTAGTGAGCAGCCCCCTAGAGGAGAGGGGCTGCCAGCTTACTTAGCACTTTTGTTTCCATAATCTTGAGAGAATAGATGGTCTTGTCAGTCAAAAGTCCCAATCAGTCTTTCCCTACTTACTTTAGAAAGGAGTACATTGTAGCCAGTGGCACACACATTTAATCCCAGCACTGGGGAGGCAGAGGCAGGTGGATCTCTGTGAATTTGAGGCCAGCCTGGTCTACAGAGCTAGTTCTAGGACAGCCAGAATTGAGACAATCTTTGTCTCAAAAAAACAAAACAAAACAGAAGAATAAAACAAACAAAAGGAAGGAGGAGGAAGAAGAGGAGGAGAAGTAGTAGTAGTACATGGTGCTGTGTCCTGACCCGACCCTTCTGTCCTGCGACAGGAGCTCTGTAACTGTCTGTACGCTTAGCTCTTTGGTTTTTTTCTTCAAATTTATTATTTATTAGAGTTTTTCTCATTTGAGAAAAGATGGCTCCTGGACTTCAGGTCTCAATCACATTTAAAAGCAATCTAAGCGGCCATAGTCTGAAGCTCTTTTAGTACTATTAGTTCTAGTTCTAATAAATAAAGTCTTAATAAAGCTTAATAAAGTCTTGAGATTTCCAGTTGTACATGAAAGATTGAACACGTTTATCCCTGTTATAACCTGAAACCTACTAAAATATAAAACATGAGATTAAAAAAGCCCACAAAGAGACTGGAGAGATGGCTCAGTGGTTAAGAGCACTGGATGCTCTTCCAGAGGTCCTGAGTTCAATTCCCAGCAACCACATGGTGGCTCACAACCATCTATAATGGGATCTGATGCCCTCTTCTGGTGTCTGAAGACAGTGACAGTGACAGTGTACTCACATACATGAAATAAATAAATCTTTAAAAAGAAAAAGCCCACTAAGTATAGAAATAGATCATAAAAACTCCAGAGAACTTGCGTGCTGTAATGTTACTG
The DNA here is from genome assembly GCF_021556685.1 of Rattus norvegicus. Lineage (NCBI taxonomy): Eukaryota > Metazoa > Chordata > Mammalia > Rodentia > Muridae > Rattus > Rattus norvegicus. The sequence goes on along the minus strand of NC_141552.1, from coordinate 54,249,669 downwards.
CCAAGTATTTCATCTTCCTATTCTTAATTCTGCCTCTTCATTTGTTCAAGTTGATGAAGGATCTGCCTGCCAGGCCCTTTAATGCCAGCACTCAGGCAAAGGCAATAGCTCTCCGAGTTCTAACTGCAGCTATATGGTTAGGACAGAGACACGCACACCGACACCTATAGCCTCCTCCTCCATCCCTGGCCTTTGCGTAGCAGAGTAATCAATCAATCTGTCTTATCTTCTACAGGACATACAAATAGAAGCTTTGCTGATGAGAGCCTGTGAGCCTATAATTCACAACTTTTGCCACGTAAGTAATGTCTGTAGGAACAAGGGTTGCTAAGAGAACCAAATTCAATGGGACTCTGGGCCCCAAGAGTGTGGGCTCATCTCTGTCTTCAGCACACATTACTGTTGAACGATAGCCAGTAAGTAAGATTTAGAACTGTAAGCAGGATTGGGGAGAGGCCAACGTCCAGGACCCTGTCTGATCGTAGCGCTTAGTTCCAGCACTTGGTAGCACTCTGCAGAGGAGGGTGTGTGGCTAGCAGCAGTGAATGAGATGACTTTATAAGAAAAGATACAAGAGGGAAACTCCAGGGAGTGACTGAGATGCTTCTCAGCAATATTAGCAGTGGCAGTAACTAGAACTGTGTCCGCTACACCTTGGTGCTGAGGGACTCCCTACTTTGTTTCTTACTCATCCTTTCCTAGATTATAGGAGGGAAGTACACTTGGTGACCTTTAAGAGCTGACAGATAGGGATCATCCCTGGAGCTGCTGCTGGTATTATACAAGGGAATGGCGATGGCTCTCCGGCAGGTGTTCTCGCTTCAGGAACTTTATTCTGCTGCATTGCCATCTTCCCTGATTTCCCCGGCTTGTGTTTGAAGGATTTATGACATGTCTCTATTTTGAAGACTTCAAGGGTCGCCTGTATTAACATTTTCATGGGTGGTACTATAGATTGTATTGTTAATTGTAACAAATAAAGTGTAAGTGTGTCCTGTCTTCCCCAGGATGTGGCAGACAACCAGATTGACTCTGGGGACCTAATGGAGTGTCTGATCCAGAACAAGCACCAGAAGGACATGAATGAGAAGTGCGCCATTGGCGTCACTCACTTCCAGCTGGTCAGTGCCCTGTGTCTCGGCTGCTGTGGTGACTCCTAGATAGCTGTCTCCTGCTTTACAGCTCTGCTCTTCCCATTGCTTCCCAGGAAACAGGACTTTTCTCAACAGCTTAGCATGAGATGAAGTGAGACCTCATCCTAGGGCACATTCCTTACAGAAGGGTAGAGACAAGAGGACCAGCAGCTCCTACCCCGGCTCTAATGCTCACATTAAGCAGTGCAATATCACTGGGTCTGTAGTGCTGTGTAGTGGGTGTACATCAATACTCTGGGCCCTGGACCTCTTCTGCTCCTGCTGTATTCACGCTCTCTCTCTCTTTTTCTTTATTTCTTTCTCCCACTATGTATTGGGAATTAAACACAGGGCCTCACCTTACAAACAGTTTTCCACTGCACTAAATTCCTACAGAGCATATTTGCCTTTTTTCATTTTAAATCATTCAACTCAGATTTACATTTGAATAATATGTTTGGACTACACTCTTGGTAATAAGAAGCAGCTACGGAAGTTGGGCATAGCAAGCACTTTATTCAGAGAGGATGCTTTGTCAGTCGGCTGAGGTTATTAACGGTTTCTCAGAGCCAATAGCCCATCTGCTTGCACTTCGTTCTGTAAATGGATTCTCCTCCCCTGCTGGAGTCTAGACTCCAGTAAAAGATGCCGGAGCAGGTATAGTATACACCATAGCTGCACGAGCAGGGCTGCTTCAAGGAAGAAAAACAAAACCAGAGCAGGGGTTGTGGAATGAAGTGACTGCATGAGGACATACTAAGATAGAACCCTGAGGGAACAGAGCATAAATTATTTGTGCCAGAGGAACACTTTCGACATTGTGAGCTCAGATGTATGATTTAAGTACAGAAAGACCAATGGGATGTCACAGGGAAAGTCATGAGATCTCAGCAGACTGTGAAAGGTCTAATGACCAGGCTGTCCTCAAACTTGCTATATAGCCAAGGACGACCTGGAGCCTCTAATTTTCCTGTGCTTTGTCTCCCAAGTGCTGGTGTCAAGGGCATGTACCTCATTTGTTATGTAGTGCCAGTTGTATGCATGCTAGACAATCGCATTCTCACACTGTGATTGTTGCTTGGCTGAAATGTCACTCATTGTTCTTAATCATAACTTGCCACAGAACTGGTTTTCTTTCTCATCTCTCAGGTCCAAATGAAGGATTTTCGATTCTCTTACAAGTTCAAAATGGCCTGCAAGGAGGATGTGTTAAAACTTTGCCCCAACATAAAAAAGAAGTATGTATCTCTTAATTGATTTGTTCTGCTTCCCAAGCTTCCCTCGGCTACTGCATGAGTGTGAAGGGTGAGGCCTCCCGTGCCTCTCTTAGGTAGTCTAACCACACTGGCATTGTCCACCAGACCATGGCCACAGCTGCCTAGAGCCACACTTGTTCATGGCCATAGGTATTCTTCAAAGAAAAGCTCCTGGAGTGTGGGAATGCTCTTGATTTCTCTTCCTAGGTTCATTCCGCCTGTCTGAGGTGTAGGAAACTGCTGAAACCGCTTTTTCCCAGCATCACCCCAGTGTTTCATCTCTGAAGAGAAGCAGTACAAGCCTCACTCAAGTATTGAGTTTTAGGGAAGAAGCAGACCTTGACTCTGGAACTAGGTCTTAATGAGGAAACTGATAAGCTTTGACAGCACAGCTGCCCAAATCTTACACCCTGTGGGGTGGGGGGTGGGGGAACCATATTGCTAGGACGTATTTTCTTTCTTGTGGTTAGGTTCCCATTTTGGACAGTTTTTTTACCCCTATAACTTTAATGACTGCTTCACAGTGTGTGAATGTTGAGAGCACCATTCTTACTATGGTCACTTTGTCCTTAATAAACAAGTATTGAACTGTCCTATCACATATGCTCTGTGTGGCCTCTGCTCCAGTCAGAACTATAATCATCATTCGGGCTACTGCCGAGTTCTGACGGTGTAGTGGGCCATGTTCTAAAGCCACAGTGCGTGCACCAACCAACTGTATAAACCTTTCCCTGTACTTGCATACCTATGACAAGGTTTAACTTACAAATTAGCCACAGTTGGAAAATAATAGGTACTAATTATATGGGTGGTTGGGGTGGCACACGCCTCTAATCTCAGAACTCAGGAGATGGAATAAGAAGACTGTGAGGTCCAGGCCATTCTGGGATACATTGTGAAACCCTGATTGTTACTGTTTCTAAGAAAAAATTAAAACAATATACTCTTTGTAGTTATGTAAATTCAGAGCTGGGAGGTAGTGGCACTCACCTTTAATCCCAGCACTCAGGCAGAAGAGGTAGGGGGATCTTTGGGCTCAAGGCCAGCCTGGTCTACATAGTGTATTCCAGGATAGCCAAGACTATACAGAGTAACCCTGTCTCAAAAAAAGTTACATGAATGTAGATATCATCTATAGCTATATCCATAACAATCTAAGCATAACTTTTTTCCCCTTTCAAATTTAGAACTTCATCTTTTCAATTAAAGGACGTGATTGGGTTATTTGCCATATGCAGGTAGTCTGGTCTTTTTGAGCCATTGTTAATAAGGGAGACAGATGAATTATTTAAAACAACAACATCAAGACTTATAAGAACGACATTTAAAAACACAGCTATATGTTTGTGAATGAACTCTGGGTAAAGAGTATGGCCTGCTCCTGTTTGAGCCTAGTGCATGGCCATTCACCCCACTGCAGGCAGTCTAACGTCTGCCTTCTCCCTCCATGGCAGGGTGGATGTGGTGATCTGCCTGAGCACCACCGTGCGCAACGACACTCTGCAGGAGGCCAAGGAGCACCGGGTGTCTCTCAAGTGCCGCAAGCAGCTCCGTGTGGAGGAGCTGGAGATGGTAATGGCTCTGGAAACCACAGCACTAGTGCTCAGTCAGCTGCGGAGGACAGGAGGAGGGGATAGATTCTGCTGCCGATGTGAAGCAGAAGACATGGAGTAACAGTTGGGAATCTTTCCGTATGACATTAGTTTCTTTACTGTTTTGAGTTTGGCTTTAAGTGATGGAACATTTTTTACCACAAAACACTGGAAGCCAAACTAGGACAGACTCAAAAGTTTGGTCACTGCAGTCACTGAATCAGTACTGTCCTCAAAGATGGCAGGTCTTCCCGGTGCACTCAGCTGTCTTTGGCCTCACGTTCATCCTAAGGCTGGTCCTGTGGCTGAAGGGTGGCTGAAGGGTGGCTTCTAGAAGCAATGGGACTATCTACCTCACTTTTCATCTCCAGCAAGAAAAGAGGAAAAGGGAAATCTCCCTTTGCCTCGAAATAAAACCCTCTCCCTTAAATGTACGTGTCAGCTTGGGAGCTGTGGCTGCTGCATAGGTGGCCAAATGAAACAGCTGAGGGGGAGAGGAGGGTGAGGGGACAACTTCAGCTGCTGTTGTGAAGCATGAGACAGTCGCAAATGAAGTTTTACCATATGACATTCAGTGTCATCTTCATGCTGCCGTCACCTTCAGAGGCCATTACTCAACAAATAAGTCTATAAACATTTGACATCTCCAGCTTAAAATCCTCTCATTTCTCTCTCCCACGCGGGCTCCTCCTGCAGACAGAGGACATCCGTTTGGAACCAGATCTGTATGAAGCCTGCAAGAGTGACATCAAGAACTACTGTTCTACAGTGCAATATGGAAATGCTCAGGTAATATCTTTAATTACAGATCTCAAGACAGGCCACCCTTGCAGCAGCCTGTTCCTCACAGTTTCACTGCCATTGTCCCCTTGGGCTGTCCCAGGGTGCTTTGCCCAGTTTCTCCCCTGCTACTCCTCTGCTTGCACTCTGCCTTGTCTGCCTAGGAAGCTCGTGCTGTTCCCTCAGGTGTTTCTTCTATACAGTCTCCTCAGTAACTCCACATCCATATCCACCCAGGGTTCTGAAGCACAGTCCTTTTTTACCCCTATGAATGCTGGTTAGCCTTCTCCCTGCTCCTTTCTTCCCTTTTGTAATTAGAGCATATTAGTTGTTCAAGATAAAGTGTTTACTGACAGACACTTTTATATGTGCACATGATATACCCTGATCATATTGACTTTTTTGTTCAGCTCTCTCACTGCCTTCCCATGATGTGTATGTTCTTTTCTGATAGCGTCTCACAAACAGAAATTTTGTGTGTTTGATTTTTAGGACAAGGTATCGTGCTACCCCAGCTAGCCTCAAACTCCCTAGGTAGCTTAGGGTGAGTGGTCTTCAGCTACTAGTCCACCTGACTTAAACCACCTTGCCCAGCACTGCAGGGAAATCCTTACAAGACATCAAGAAAAATCCCCCATGAGCCTTTTCAAATAACATAGAAGCAAGTCCCAGAATCACCAGGATTGAAATTCATGTTTTCGTGATGTTTTTACAAGTGTCTGCTTATTCAGTATCAGGCCAAGCTAGGGCCTCTGAGCCTCAGATGCTTCTCTCCCTGCCTTTTGTGTGTGGTTGCAGCACACAGTCTGAGTTCTCTGTTTCTCTTTCTTCCTCGTACTTAGTCTTTTTGTTACGTTTGAGTTTGAGTTTCCATTCGATGATCTGTAACTTCGGTGAACACGAAACCAGACAGGATCTTGTTCTTTAACATGGTGGGCACTTGTCAGAACAGATTCTTCTTCTGGGTGCCATTCTTACAGATACAGCTCTGCTTTTCCTTTTTGCTGGAATTCTTGTGGACAGGTGGGGGCACCCAGGTCTGTTCCTAGTGACTTTTTTTATTTTTGTCTGAATGGTTTCTGGTCTTGGTTACTTCGTGTTGCATTTGAGGTAATGGCTCAGCTTACCCAGGCAGTTGCTCAGGATTACCCAGGTTAATAATTATTCTTCAATTTTCTCCCCCTCCCTCTCTCCCTTCTCCCCTCCCTCCCTCCTTCCCTCCCCCTCTCTATCTGGATTTTGTTTTTTGAGACAGAGATTCTCTGTGTAACCCAGGCTGTCATGGTACTCAATGTTTAGACCAGGTTGGCCCTGGACTTACAGAGATCCATTCCTTTGTCTCTGCCTCCCAGGGGCTGGGATTAAAGACCTGTGCCACTGCCACCAGACAATTCTCTCATTCTTTAAATAGCACCATTGGGCTTTTTCAGTTCTTAAATCTCTCCTTGCTTCTTTTTATCCTAGATTCTTGTTCACCATTTTCTTCTATATTGCTTCTAGGACATTACGTGTATTTTTGTACTTTTCTTTGAGTGTTCTATTACCTTTTCTTCTCAGGTTTGAGTTCTTGGCTTACATATCATTTCTTAATCTGTATGCTTTAACTAGTGCTGGTTTCTGGTTGTGCCTAGAGTACTTCAGAGAAGTTCATGACTCCGTGCTGCAGCCATGGCTTGGTACTGCTTCCTATCTACTTCTTTGGTTACGCATCTTTATATCTAAGCATGTGTATAGCAAGGAAACTAACCTTAAAATCCATCCTGGAACACTCTTTATAGTGCCCCCCCCACCTTTGCTGACACAGCTCTTCATAGTTTGTCTCGAAGATGGTATTTGCCATGGAGGATTGGGTACAATTCATATTTAGCATCTAATACTATTCTTACAAAATATATGTTGAGTTTAATCAAATTTCTGGACTTTCTACCTGCTCTCTAGTCAGAGTAGTCAAATGTGTGCTCCACAAGGAATCCTTTCAAGAAGTGGCTCAGGAAAGAAGAAATCAGAAAGCCTAAATGGGTTCCCTTTTAGATTTCAGTACAGCCTGCTAATCACCCTGAATTTTTGTCATTTGGTTCACTGTTGGCCCTAAGGTTATATAAATCCATGAGTATATGAGTCCTTAATGAGAAAGTCCTTACTCCTATTGCCTGGAATTAGAAACAAAAGGTCCTGGGTTACAAAAACTATGTAATGTCATGCACTGAACTGAGCATTTCGGTCAGAATAGATGATTTTCAATCCCTGATACGCTTCCTAACTCAATCATAACTTTTTTGTTTAAGAATAATTTACTCATTTTATGTATTTGAGTACACTGTAGCTGTCTTCAGGCACACCACAGAAGGCATCCGATCCCATTAGAGATGGTTGTGAGCCACCATGTGGTTGCTGGATTTGAACTTAGGAGGTCTGGGAGAGCCAGTCCTCTTGAACACTTAGCCATTTCTCCTGCCCCTCAACCATAACTCTTACATTACACATAACTGTTAGTTACTAGATGAACTGTGTGACTTTCTGATATATTTCCTAACTCAGCCACAACTCTTCTGTTACAGATTATTGAATGTCTAAAAGAAAACAAGAAGCAACTGAGTACCCGTTGTCACCAGAGAGTATTTAAGCTGCAGGAGACAGAGATGATGGACCCAGAACTAGACTATACACTCATGAGAGTCTGCAAGCAGATGATTAAGGTAAAGAACCAGGGACGACCTAAGACAATAAGAGCATGACCTGTTTCCTTGTGTCCTGTTACACACAGCCAACATGGTGCTGCCCTCCGCTGTGGTCTGCAGTCCAATAGCATTGTCTTCAGCTGCCAACTGCATTCCCGAGCCCCAGCATCTCTGAGGGTGGAACAGCCAGAGTGTACATTAACCTCTAAGCAACGTGGATGCTGCTCCTGTTGGAAAAATCACAGAGCTGAGCTAACTAGCTTTGCTTTGAACAAAATACAGTTAAATAGGTTGCCAAGATAGGCGGGCGAGAAAGCCACAATCCAGTGTTTTCTTCAGATCATAACCCTCATTCTCAAGATGTTGCTTTCTGTTCAAGAATTTTACATTTTATTTTATGCGCATGTATGAATGGATACCATATATGTGCCTAGGTCCCACTGAGACCAGAGAGGGCATTGGGTTTCCTAGAAGTAAAGTCACAGGTGGTTGTAAGCTGCCACGTGGGGGCTGTGAGCGGAACCCAGAGCTTCTGTAAGAACAGCAGATGCCCTTACCCATGAGCCATCTCCAACTTGCAAAATGTGTAGGTAATCTATATAGTCGATTTCTTCAAATAATTCTCCAGTGAATGTTTATTGGTTTGGATTTTTAAAGACAGGGCTTCTCTGTGTGGCCCTGGATGTCCTGGAACTTTTTCTGTAAACCAGTTGGCTTCAAACGCACAGAGATTTGCCAGCCTCTGCCTCTTGAGCACTGGGATTAAAGGCGTGTGCCACCACCACATGGCTTCCAGTGATTTTTTTTTTTAAAGATTTATTTATATATTATATATAGGTATACTGTAGTTGTCTTCAGATACACCAGAAGAAGGCATCAAATTTCATTACAGATCAGATTTCATTACAGATGGTTGTGAGCCACCATGTGGTTGCTGGGAATAAACTCAAGACCTCTGGAAGAGCAGTCAGTGCTCTTAACCACTGAGCCATCTCTCCAGCCCCCTAGTGAATTTTCTTAATGTGCCTATATATATATATATATATAAAGAAATTAAACTTAAGGAAGTGCAAAGAAACTTTAATAAAATTCCTCACTTCCTTAAAATACCTGATTCTGTCAATAACTGTCAGTGGGGATTTGATGTTTATTTATTTGTGTGTGTGCGAATGTACATGCCAAAGAAAGAGAAAGGGAGGGAGGAAAAAGATGACCACTAGAACAAACAAGGGAGACGTCGTGGTGAAGGAAGGGTCCTAACCAGATTTGAATTGTGTGACCAGACATGTAGATTGACAGATAAAGGTGGAGTTCATTACCAGCCCCACACTGAGCTCTGATTGAAGGATAGCAGTGAGCACACAGGGCTAAGCTCCCAGTGAGTGGATTACAGTCCCAGCACTTAAGGTAAACCACATGTGTCCTTACCCCAAGTCCCTGTTCACATTGGTTTAGTATCGCTAAGTACTGCCACTGTGGTTGGGAGGTATGGCTTGAGGGCAGGATGGCTGTTATACTCACCCAGTAAGTGCACCTGTGACATGGGTCACACTGTAACATAGCCATGTTAATCAAACCCATGCAGAATTTACAGTCTATACGGTTGATGTCCAGTGTTGGCAGAGACAAATGTGAAAAATGCAGGAGGTAAAAATAAAGAGGGGCCCTAGGCTGGGCACTTACTGATGATGCTTAGCTCTCCCTGCTTAGCTAAGCGATGGCCTTTGATTTGTGCTTTTATGAACTCTGGTAACTGTAAAAGCAAGAACAGGTAGACTAGTTGCTAGTTTGAGATAGCCGTTTTTATAAAATTCTGTTTTCTTTGCAGCGGTTCTGTCCAGAAGCAGATTCTAAAACTATGTTACAGTGTTTGAAACAAAACAAGAACAGTGAATTGATGGACCCCAAGTGCAAACAGATGATCACCAAGCGTCAGATCACCCAGAACACAGGTACCACCCTGCCTCAGCCTTCCTGCTTCTGCTGAGTGCACCCCAAGTAGAACTGCTGGACATGTTACCTGAGCCATGTACTCTCTCCTGTTGTGGGCTTTCCAGAAAGGGACTGAAGATCTGGACAGCTGACTTAAAAAACAGAAAAGAAATCAGCATCAGAATCCCTAGGAAAGGAAATTCTAGAGATTTACGTACACTAGAATTTTAAACTTCAGAGGGAAAATTTCAGCTCTTACCTGGGAAACCTTGTAGTTTAGTGGACAAAAAAAAATTGGATATTTCTTTCATGATGCTTTCAAAATTACCTATTATGGACAAGGTTTCTGCTGTCCAAATGATTATGTTGGTTTTTAAATATTGGACCACAAACCCCTGCAGAGCTGCTGCAAAGGTGAAGGTTCCTGAGAACTAGTGGAGTGCCCTTAAGCTCAGTCATGTTGCCGATTAGCAGTGTCGGTGAGAATAGGTGTGGTAGCACACACATTTAATCCCAGCACGAGCAAAGCTGAGGCAGGAGGATTGTGAAATTCATGTCTCAAAAAAAACTGCGACTTGCAGGCCTGCTGCCATGCCTTCCCCACTCTGAAGGGATATATTCCTAGAACTGCAGAAAGTCCGTCCGTCCGTCCTTCCTTCCTTCCTTCCTTCCTTCCTTCCTTCCTTCCTTCCTTCCTACCTACCTACCTACCTACCTACCTACCTACCTAAACAACAGCAGTCGTCGCATGATATCTCACTGCTAACTAACTCACCCAATTGGCATTATATTCATAACGTTCAACACAATATGTCTCCATGCCCCTTACCCACATTCCTCTGTTGTTTTTGTTTTTGTTTTTGAGACAAGGTTTCTCTGTAACTCTGGCTGTCTTGGAACTCACACTAGACCAGACTAGCTCAGACATGGCAGAGATCCTCTGCCTCCTGAGTGCTGGGATTAATGGCTTACACCACCACTGTCTTATTTGCCAATATGCACCCCAGCAAATTGCACTCCAACTAATATGCTCCCTTTGAAAGATGAATTTCCAAAAATTTGTGAAAATTTGTAAGTGAATCATTTCATCATACACTGACTTACTTTTCCTCTAGATTACCGTTTAAACCCCGTGCTAAGGAAGGCCTGTAAAGCTGACATTCCTAAATTCTGTCATGGCATCCTGACCAAGGCCAAGGATGATTCAGAGCTAGAAGGCCAAGTTATCTCATGCCTCAAGCTGAGATACGCTGACCAGGTACGCCGACCAGGCTCTATAGAGCTGTATTGATGAGCATTTTCTCCATGGACATCACTAGCATTCTCCTGTTGTCCTGTTTATGTCTTCCCCAAGCTGGGCTGTGAAGGTCAGATAAACTTCTGGGGCTCTCAAGTGCGCTGATTTGGTCTCCCTTTGTCATCTCTAGCGCCTGTCTTCAGACTGTGAGGATCAGATCCGTATCATCATCCAAGAGTCTGCGCTAGATTACCGCCTAGACCCTCAGCTCCAGCTGCACTGCTCAGACGAGGTAGGCTTTGGGTGCAAAGGAGAGTTTCCCCAAAGAGGTGACAGAAGAAAGCTCTATACTGCACTTTCTTCCCAACATGGGGTTACTTAAAGGCCTGTCTTGTAGGGAAGACTTCCAGGTTCTGCATAACACTGAACCAGACTTGGTTTGTTACACGACAGTACTGCCTCCCTGCTCTACTATCGAATAAACATATGCTTTTATAATTACATGCATTGTGGTCCTCCCTAATTATTCTAGATAGCCATCCAGAACCTCTTAAGACTTGGCAGAAAAATGAGAGTGCTCTCCTAATGTCTCTAAGTACCTGTCCTTGGAAATAATTGGTCTACCAAGCTAGAAAAGGCCATCTGAGGAGCCTTGTTTAGATTGCTCTTAAAGCTATCTAAAGAAAGTTGTTTACTCTCTTCTCTGAAGATCAGGTTTGGGAAGTCTATGAGTTCATGCCATGTGCAACACATGTCAAGTTAACCTTCCTTCTGTGGAATCACAGAGTAGCCTTCTTTGTGATAAGTCCTAGAACAATGTGATTTCTTTTCAGAATCGCCAGTGAACTTTGAAACCAGAAGAGAGCTTAAGTGTCTGGCATCAAGACGGTGTGGAGAGGGCACAGTCCACTAGGAAGCTGTTATGCTGAGCCTTGGGCACATGGGAGAATCAGAAATGTTAGCTTTAGAAGCCCGGGTTTCCAAAGACAGTGGCGTTGTTTCAGCTGTCCCTAAGGAGCAGGCCCAGTCAGAGTCAGCAACAGGCACCATGAATTCAGGGCTGGCTGGGCAGAGTTGGTCTTCTCTGGAAGCCAGTTATTTCTCAGCAGGATAGCCCTGTTTTCTCTTTCCTGAATAGATTGCTAATTTATGTGCTGAAGAAGCAGCAGCCCAGGAACAGACAGGCCAAGTGGAAGAGTGCCTAAAGGTCAACCTGCTCAAGATCAGGACAGAGCTGTGTAAAAAGGTAGCCACACCCTCACCGTGCCTATCTCCTATCTCCTTTTCTCTATTTTCCTCTTGATCCTATTGCATTATTTATTGAAGGAGAGACAGAATAATGGTCAAGAAGCATATTATGGTTTGGAAAGAGGTAACAGCATAGAATGCTGGGTAGGAAGGCTTATATTTTGTATTTTGAATACCTTTTTGGTTTTTTTGAGACAAGGGTCTCTCTGTGTATCCCTGGCTGTCTTGGAACACACTCTTTAGAGCAGGCTGGCCTCAAACTCACAGAGATCCACCAGCCTCAGCCTCCCAAGTGCTTATGCCACCACAGCCAGCTTGAATTTCGTTTTCAACCAGCTCCTACCTTTCTTCAAAATGTGGACTCAAACGCATTCAGCACGGCCTTTGTAAAATAGACTCTTATTTGATTGAGTGCGTGCGTGCGTGCGTGCGTGCGTGCGTGCGTGCGTGCGTGCGTGCGTGCGTGTGTGTGATCTGCATGTGCATTTGTGCATATAAGTCCCTGGTGCCCAAGGAAGCCAGAGGTACTGAATATTGTAGGTGCTAGGAACCAAATTCAGGTCCTCGGAAGAGCAGCAAGTGCCATGTCCCTAGCCTCTTGATTGAAAATAGAGCTCAGAAGTCAGCCTTACAGCTGTGTGTTAAGATTCTCAGTCCTTATTGTTCAGTTTTCCTACAGTAAAAGAACAACTATTAAATCAATAAAATTCTAACGTATACATACTTTAAAATAATGTGGCATGCCAGAGTGCCAGGGACCCTATCTGATCATCCGTCATGGACGCACTGTCCTAGCTTCCTCAGAGGTAGTTAACAGATTAAATTAGGTGCCAGAAGTCTGTATTCTGTGCAGATTTAGCAATGTTACCGCCCACCTTCCCAGACTAGTTTCTTGGTCACCTTCACTCTTTGGCTTGTTTGTTTGCATGTTCTGTAGAGTGTTACAAACACAGATTGGATACATTTCTTCTACAAAGCTCCCCACAATGAACTTCCCTTTCAGGAAGTGTTGAACATGTTGAAGGAAAGCAAAGCAGACATCTTTGTGGATCCAGTTCTTCACACAGCGTGTGCCTTGGACATTAAACACCACTGTGCAGCCATCACCCCCGGCCGTGGGCGTCGTGAGTAATGTTTGTTCAGTCTGTCCCTGTCTGAACTGTCTTGGGTGGGACAAAAACTACCTGTGAGTTACCAGGTGCAGCTATTCTGTTCTGTGTCTCTTATCCCAGCCACATACAGCATCTCTACGTGTCAGCTTGATGGTAAAGCTAGGCCTTGATGGCCATGAGTTTGGGAACAGTTGTACAGGTATGAATTGACCAGAGCCAGAGATTTCATGAAAAAATACATTTGTGCTATTTATTAGAGAATCAATAATTCAGGTATAGCTAGGCATAGTGGTGCACACCTTTAATCCCAGCACTTAGAGGCAGAGAGAGGCAGATCTCTTTGAGTTCAAGGCCAGCCTGGTCTGTAGAGAGAGTTCCTGGAAAGCCAGAGCTGCATAGAGAGACTTGTCTTCTTAAACAGTTCAGTCACCATCAGTATCCTCTTTCCCTCCCCACACTGAGCATCCCAGGGGCCCTCGAAGGCACCATGGCAGCTGCTGGGCGTCTGGACCCCAGGTGACAGACAACTTGTTTCTGAGCCAGGGACACCCAACAAAAATAGGAGGTGATAAGAGATCTTGAGCAGCTGACGCTGGAAACCACACTCCTCGCCAGTGGGATCTTGATTAAGGTTCTTGGAAGGAATTTGATCAGTTGGTCCCAGAGAGCTGAGTTCTCAGGTGCTTGAGAATCTTCTGGCAGATTTGGCAGCCATCACTTCCGTGCAGTCGCAAGCCTCTGCCGTTTGCTTCCACAGAGATGTCCTGCCTGATGGAGGCCTTGGAAGACAAGCGCGTGAGGTTGCAGCCCGAGTGCAAAAAGCGCCTGAATGACCGAATCGAGATGTGGAGTTATGCAGCCAAGGTAAGGACCAAGAGAGCTCCTGATGTGGCAGCCTCTTTTGCCAGTTTTTATCTCTGTGGCATATGTGACTGGTGTTATCCTGGCTAGAAATCGAGCAAAAGGTATATTTCAAAAATCAGGTCAGGTGTGATGGTGTACAGGCTGTATAGAGAATCCCTGTCTCAAAGGAAAAAAATTATTGTTTCTAAATCTGGACTGTTTATGAACCCTGAAATACCATCGCCCTCACAGAAAACTAAGTCTACAAAACACTGTCTCAGTTTCCCAGACCCCAGTACTGACAAGTCATCGTTCCTCATAACTGTCAGCCATCCCTTCACTCCTCAAGGAGTGAAGTCGCGTGTGAAGCCCCAGGTTAGGTGGGACAGCAGACACTAAGTCGTCCTCCTCCCCTTTGAGCTGCTCAGGTTGAGGCTGAGTGACTCAGAGTCGCTCACTGCTTGTTGTGGGCCAGCAAATCTCACTAATCGCCCCCTTCCTACGCCGCTCTTACATATCTACCAGGAACGTAGGAGCCACTCAGGTTTCCCTTGACCACGCTTCCGGGACCATACCCAAAAGAGCAGTTTTATGTGCACTTAGGAAACCTTTGGTCCTGACTCTGTCATCTGAGGCACCACACTGATCCATTGGCGGATGCAGTAGGAATTAAGGATGAAAAGAGTTAAACCATCAATGTCCAAGACTGCTGTGTGCTAAAGTGTAGTCTGTCATTTTAAGCGATGATTATACATTGTTTTTGATGTGGAAATACTTACAACGTAGTGCTTAATAAGTAAAGTCAAAATAAGAAACTTGATGGAGAACAGCCAGTGCTGTGGTGCCCGCCTGTAACCCCAGTGCTTGGTGCCTGAAGCACGTGCATCACAAGTCTGAGGCCAGCATGCAGGACCTTCATCTAAAAAGAAACACATCAAAACGGCACTTTTTATCCACAAAAGAAAAGGAAGAAAAGAAAAACATAAAATGTGGTCTCGGCTTTTCAGGCTCATGCAAGCAGCATCAGGAGCTGCTGGTGGCGCACTGACCGCTCCTGAGGATGACCTTGGTCCCCTCCTCTGGCTCAGTTTGGGCAGGAAACCTATAGCGTATGGCCCAAGAACAGTGTTGTAGCTGTGTTGGTTTCCTTCCCTGGCTCCCTGTGAACTAAAAGATAGGAATTAGGATATACATGATGGCTGAGGGACAAACCTGAAGAGCAGAGGCCAATCCCGGGAGCCTAGTCAGAGACAGAAGGAGTAAACCAACTCCAGAGTGGTCCCCTGGCCCCCACATGTGCGCCCACATCTTAACATCTTACACATACAAGCACACGCACAGAACAAGAATAGCAGTAATAACTAAAGTTTTTTAAAAAGGCCAGGTGCTATGCTGAGTGTCATTAATCCCAGCACTTGGGAGTCAGAAGCAGTAGAGCTCTGAGTTAAAGACCAGCCTGGGCTGCATAGTGAATTCCAGGCAGCCAGCCAGAACATAAAGAGACTCCATCGCAAAAAAGCCAAAAAGTTTTTTTATATTAAAAAGGTTTCTAATTTAAAGGAAAAAAGATAATTGAGCTAGGAATCCAAGGGACAAGTTAGACCTAGCCCTGCCTCCCATCCCTTATCCTCAGAGGGTCATACTACTGTCCCCTTCCAGGTGGCCCCAGCGGACGGCTTCTCTGATCTTGCCATGCAAGTGATGACATCCCCATCAAAGAATTACATCCTGTCTGTGATCAGCGGGAGCATCTGCATATTGTTCCTGATTGGCCTGATGTGTGGACGGATCACTAAGAGGGTGACACGAGAGCTGAAGGACAGGTAGAGCTGCCTGACCACCAGAGGAGCCTCCTGCCAGGCCCGCCCGCCTGTACAGCCGTCCTGTGTAGTGTACCCTCTCACTTCGCCCTTCTAACGGTGGCACCAGCACCCACAGTAGAGCAGCATCAGGTGCCCACTGCATCTTCCCATCCAGACTTGGCCATGTCCTCGGTGTCCTCCTCCTCCCAGCTGCCCTTGCAGCGGCGGCAGCTGGCTGCTTTGGTGGTAGCTTTTGTTGGCGAAGGTTTACCTGCCTGTAGACAATTCTGTCACACCAACAGAACTGCTGGTACTTCAGAACCGACTCACCTGACCTGCAACTCAAATTTTTTTTTTAAAAACAGAAAACAAAACAAAAGACAAAAAAAATTTTAAAAAGGAAAAAGTGTATATAGTAGAACATCTCCTTCAGTCTTGACTCGAGCAGTAGGATTCTTTCTTTCACGTAAATGCAGCAGGTGTCAGCAGAACTTGGAGGAGACGCGCATATCCGGTGCCTGATCATGAAATGTCTATTTCCTCTCCTAGAAGCAACTTGGGGCCACAGCAAGTAGTGGGGACGGACACTAAGCAGCCGCTCTAGGGCCTGTTGGCTTCTACTGCATTGTGATGCCTTCTGCCCTCTACCCCAGACAAGCCACTGCTCCCCACAATCCCCTGACAACAGGCATTTCTGTGATCGCCCCAGTGCAGACATGAGCCTTCTTCCTGGGTCTGGCAATGGACTAGGGAGGGAGCAAAGTCTGAAGCAGCCCGAGTGCACAGCCAGCAGGGTCCCAGCCACCATCTTCCTCCAGGATGGACGGAGCTGCCTCGTCTTTATGAACCCTGCCAAGTGTGGGGCTGCCCTGGGGGTTCTGTACATCGGCAAGAAGTAGTTACAGTGCTAGGGTGTGGGGCTTCTGAGGTGAGGGTGAGGGTGGCAGGGCAGGAAGGGACAGGTGTGGGACTCACTTCACTTAGCTTCCTGAGCAACAGTACAGGCAGGAAGTGATGGCTTCTGAAGATTTGGCGTGGTCTCGGGTGTGTGACTGGCATTGAAGCCTGACTTTCTATCCGTGCCAGGCAGACTTCCCTGACAAGCTCCTTTGTGCCTCTAAATGAAGGGATGTGGAAAGGGGTTGCATTAAAAGATGGAGGATTTTCTTCGTTCTTTTTTTTTCCCCTTTCTGTTCATTTGCTGCGTGTACCCACTCTAATAGGCACTGGATAAATGTTCTATTTTGGTGACTTGACAACCTTCCATAATCTGAGAGAGCAGTGTCCCAGCCATCTTCCCTCACTCCTCCAGTGTGAAGATGGTGACAGTGCTGGGGCCTAAGAGCGAGGAGCCCAGGCACTGCAGTTCCCCTTCGGCGAGTTTGGGCCATGGTGTCACAGTGGCTGTACAGAGGGTGGCATGTACAGTAGGAGATATATTTATATAATATATATTTTATTAACCTGTTAGATGTCCACAGAGTATTATAAATCATGTGCCTAAAACTGTCCACACAGACCCAGGCCCTCTGCGGTGCCCTCCCTGCTCCTGCCTTCCATGTGCACCAGAGCCATGCGCGTCTTCCTGAGGTGTTCGCTGCAGGCTGTGTCAGTTGCTCCAAGTTACTCTGTCTGACCTGACTACATTCATAGGAATACTGTGGTTTTCTTCTCTGCTGCCTTTTCTGGTGGCAGTGAGTTCCAGGGCTAGCAGTTTGTCCCCTGCTTGGGTAATGGAAGTCACCATGGGGAACTGCTTGCTAAGCTACCTGGCCCCTAAGTCCTGCTTTAGAGTCTTCCTGGTTCTCAGCAGTTGTCCTGGGATGCTCGAGGCTGGTGAGACTGAAAACCCCTGCTCTACAAGCAGCATCCTCCACTGCTAACTGGCTGAGCCAATCCAAAGGTCCCTCCCTCTCCCAGTGTCTGTGTCACATGATGTTTACCATTGGACTGGGGTAGAATCATAGCTCTGATCCCTGTAGCTTCCCTTCTGATATGTGCTTCTGCCGTGTCTTAGCACTTCTGTTTCTGCACTGACAGGAATCCACGCTGCCAGCAATAGATGTAGAGGTTTGGTGGGTTTGGTGAGTTTGGTTCTTAAAATATTTACCATTAGAAATGGTCAGAACAGGGGCTGGGGATTTAGCTCAGTGGTAGAACGCTTACCTATGAAGCGCAAGGCCCTGGGTTCGGTCCCCAGCTCTGAAAAAAAAAAAAAAAAAAAAAAGAAATGGTCAGAACAGAAAAGATAGCTACTAGTGTCTTGAATTGCTTAGTACAAGGGCTGGAGAGATGGCTCAGTGGTTAAGAGCACTGACTGCTCTTCCAGAGGTCCTGAGTTCAAATCCCAGCAACCACATGGTGGCTCACAACCATCTGTAATGGGATCTGATGCCCTCTTCTGGTGTGTCTGAAGAGAGTGA
Organism: Rattus norvegicus; assembly: GCF_021556685.1. Classification (NCBI taxonomy): domain Eukaryota; kingdom Metazoa; phylum Chordata; class Mammalia; order Rodentia; family Muridae; genus Rattus; species Rattus norvegicus. Next base: position 54,231,633 of record NC_141552.1, on the reverse strand, counting down.
CAGTGTGCTCACATACATGAAATAAATCATTTAAAAAAGGAATTGCTTAGTATAAGGAGGTGACCATGTTCCCTGGTGTAGTTCTTATGTCTTGATGGTCCTGAGCAGGTCTTAAGCAGGTTTTTCTAGTCTGCGTCTAAGGGCCCAGTGCTATCCATTCTGAAGCTTGTGGCTTAGTGGCGTGGGCTCTGTGGCCTCATGAGTCACTCGTGGCTATAAATTAGATAAACCTTTCAGAACTCTGACTGACCTACTACAGTGGGAGGCAAAGTCTGAGTCTTGCCCTCACTGTTCTGCTTTCACTGCCTAGAAATAGAAGCAGTTAGGAGGGTTTAGGCCAAGGCTTCAGGCATTGCTAAGTCATGGTGGTTTAGCTTTGCCAGCTCACTTCCCTTTGCTATTTCAAAAATCTGGGGCCTGGGCCAGGACCAAGGCCAGGGCCAGGGCCTCTGTGGATCAGGAGGTCAGAAATCTGGTAGTGAGCCAAGAACCAGACAAACTAAACTTCTTTTCTGACAGGGCTTCTCCCAGAGGAGGCACTCCAGGAGCAAGACATTTCTTTTACCCAGTCCCTGGGCTTCACTGTTGTTGCTGCTGTCGGGAATACGTTAGCCGTGACCCTGAGAAAGCCTTGGCCCTCTGCATTCCCCGAGAGCTTCTGGTTCTATGAATCACGCCAGCTTGCTGAGCCGTGCGTCCTTGGTAGGTAGGGAGGTAAGGGCATCCCAGAACCACTGATGAAGTGGCATTTAGTGATCAGGTGATGACTGTTCAGTACAGGCTCCATGGCTGCCACCTCCTGTTCTTAGACAGGACATGCAGTCCACTGTCCCAGATGAGTAGGCATGAAGTCGCTGTCCAGCTTTTTATGTCTTCCTGTTTTCCTGACATCAACTGATGGAAGATGCCCTGATTATCAGACACTAGGACTAGGATAGAGTTCTGTGTTAGTGTCCTCAGCCTTCCTAGAGCGAGCATCCACTCTTGTGTGTCAGTGTGATTTCCAGAACTCCCCAGCTTCCGTTAGAGTCTGTGGTACATTTCTGGACTTTCTGGAGAGAAGCATCCCTTCCACTCTCTTTTTCCTGCCCCAAAACAGAGCAAGCTTTTTCCACCTGCCCCTAGTTCAGTATCTCAGAAGTCAACCAGCCTGGTCTGGCAACCTGCAGCCTAAGACAGGGTCAGAAACCAAAAGAAGGTGGTAACTTTTTGAATCACATGCTTCTTGGGAGTTTGCGTTTTATCTTGTGAGTTTGAAAACTCACACAGCTCAGAATGCCCTCCCTCTTGAGTTTTTTGCCCTTTGGGCACACTTAGTAGTTCTGAAAAGTGTGACCTTCAGGGCCCAGGTCTCCTGACCCATCTCTATCCCACTGGGCTTTGGTACCTGATACTCTGGCCTCCCTATCCCTCCATGTAGCTTTGGTTTGCCATCTGTCCAGCCACACCTCTTCTTGGCCTCTCCACTGTGGAGGGCCAGGATCGCCTGTTACGGTAACCAACTCTAAAGCCAGATTTCCCTTCTTGCTACCCAGACCTCAGACAACAGTGAGTTGTGAGCAACCAAGATTAAACCTCAGGGTGACACATTCCCCTGAGCAAACAGTGAAACTGCTGTGGGGACTCAGGGGCTGCTTGTCACCCAGAACACAAAGATATGGTTGTCTGTGTAGGCAGGTGGTGGCAGGGTCCTTCCCGACAAGGGTCTTCTGTGACATCTTTACCCTCTACCTGGGCCCTGAGCACCAGGCACTGGAGAGTCTCCTAGGTGAGGAGGCCTGCAGACAGGCCATGTCTCTGTGTCGTGTTTCACCTTGGCCCAGCCCACACTGACAGGAGAGCCTCAGAGCAGGGGTCCTTTTCTGGTCTTGCAGCACGGAGGTTGGAGGGCTCCTGGCAGCCACTTGCAGCAAGCAGGGCAGATAGAGCAGAAAGGCAGAGTACACCGCGTGCTGTGCAAGGTCTTGGGCCTCTAACCTGTTTTTGCTTTTCGTTTTTATTTTTTGAGAAAACAGTACAATTAACAAACCTCTTTTGTAAATGGATTTCCTTTCTATGTATAAAATCCCTGCAGTTCCTTGTTTTTACATGTTCATGCTGTGTAATTTTGAGATGTTACTGAGATTCTGAACATAATGTGCATTTTTTTCTGTACAGATGAAATGGGAGAATTTAATAAAGAGTTTGCAGGTTTGTACTTGTCGAATGTTCTCTGTAGTGAGCGAGAGGAATCTCTTACCCTTACAAGTTTATTGAGCTGTGAGCCAACTTACGCACACAGGCCTTGCTGATGGGGTTCTTGGATCCTGGCTTATTGGGGCCCAGCAAGGTGAAACTGCAGGATTGAGAAGGGGAACCTTCGGGGTTGAGGAGTTAGCTCAGTGGTAGAGCGCTTACCTAGCAAGCACAAGGCCCTGGGTTCGGTCCCCAGCTCCGAAAAAAAAAAAAAAAAGAAGGGGAACCTGCGTCCTCTTTTTACAGAGCTGCAGCAAGTTGGGAGTTACATCTTGGGTTTGTTGAGCAGAGCTGCTTTCTCCTGAATTACTTACCCTTCCGTGTGTGAGGCTCTGTCCTGGAGAGAAAGACAGGCTAGAGAGATTGCTTCTGTAGTCTTCCAGAGGACTTGGGTTCAATTCCCTTCACGACCACATGGCAGCTCACAGCTGTCTGTAACTCTAGACTCAGGGCTTCCAACACCCTTTCTGGCGTCTGGGGGCCACTAGGCACCCACGTGGTACATAAGACAGATGTACAAGTGAAACATCCATACACATAAATTTTAAAGAGATGGACAGGGCTGGGGAGATAGCTTGGTAGGTGAGGGCCTAAAAGACTCCTGGCACCCATGTAAAAGGCCCACATGAGCCTCTAATCCCTGCCTGAATGATGAGGAGGACGGGGTGAGGGGCAGAAGAATTGTTGAGACTTGGTGGCCAGCCAGCCTGATGGGGAAATAAATGAGCTCTAAGTTCAGGAGAGGCTACAGGGAAGAATGTGCCTAGTGATTGGTCAGGATACCAGACTCCTGGCTTCTGCACATACACACGAAAGTAAATGACAAGGCTGGAACACGCCTTTAACCCCAGCACTCAGGAGGCTGAGGCAGGTGGATCTCTGCATTCAAGTCCAGCCTGGACTACAGAACAAGTTCTAGGACAGCCAGAGCAAGTCTATGACTTCTTATGACAATCTGAAAGAATCTGTCACCAGCACACTTGCACGAAGTGAATCCTAACTCAGAATCTTCAGATAGATGAAATGATCCCCCATGTGTGGGAGAAATGGAGACACAAGAAGGAAGGAAAAGTAATGGAATGTTTAAAAGAAAAAAAGGCCAGCAGGATGGCAGAGTCAGGTAGATCTCAAAGGTTAGCCTTGTTTACATAGTTCAGAACAGGAAGAGCTACATAGACCCTGTCTTCTAAAAGAAAGAAGAAAAATCTTAAATGCTCTACCCAGCAACTGTAGAATACAGTTTATTTTCTTTCCTTGGAATACTTGTCAACTTACACCATGCCTCGAGCTACTTGTGTTTGGAAGAATTCTAGTCACCCAAATATGTTTTCTGACCACAGACTGAGTTGGAGGTCAACAGAAAAGATAATATAGAAACATTTAGGAAGTAACATTCTCTTAAGTAACCCAGGATTCATTGAGTAAATCAGGAAATAAATTGTATCCCAAAAGATAGGAAATGTGTTTAGAGGCAGCTAAAACAACAATAAGCTGGAAAGATGGTTTCCAAGAGTTCTTCCTGCTCTTCCAGAAGACCTGGGTTTAAGTCCCAGAACCCACATGGCAACTCACAGCCATCTGTAACTCCGGGGAATCCAACATCTGACCTCCTTGGGCACCAAGCACACATGGTACACATAACATATATACGAGCAGATAGAACATTTATAAAATTGCTTTTACATTTAAAAAGTAAGGGGCTAGAGAGATGACTGGTGAGAGCACTGACTGCTCTTCCAGAGGTCCTGAGTTCAAGTCCCAGCAACCACATGGTGGCTCACAACCATCTGTAATGGGATCTGATGCCCTCTTTGGTGTATCTGGAGACAGCTACAGTGTACTTATAATAAATAAATCTTAAAAAAAAAAAAGCCACGGGGTTGGGGATTTAGCTCAGTGGTAGAGCGCTTGCCTAGCAAGCGCAAGGCCCTGGGTTCGGTCCCCAGCTCTGAAAAAAAGAAAAAAAAAAGCCACAAGAACCTAGAGGAGCTGTGGGATTATAGGCAGCTCTAAAGGGAAAGCCAGAAGAGAGTGGGTAGGGGTCACAATGGCCCAGGAGGGCCTAGGGGAACTGCAGGATTGCTGCTCCAGTGGTGGGAGAATGGGGTCAAGTAAAGACCATGCCGGGGATACCTCCCCCTCCAAGAATATAGAAGGGTGGCAGACATTCTACAGTCACTCCTCAGGCTCAGGGAAGCGGTTCCACAGACCAGAAGGGGAAGGCTACTTAATGATGGCTGGTGGATTGGTTGTCGAGCACTGGTGAGCTGGAAGGTGAGTCTACCATAGGCCAGCTGGAGATGAGGGATAGGGTCCTAGAGCAGGAGTTGGGCGGGAAGCGAACCAGAAGAGCCTGTTCGAGTCACAGCACCAAAATGTTGCTGTTCTTGCCACATGGAAAGGTATCCTGGTATTCAGGAGCCCAGGAACCACACAGCTCTGAGAGGAGGCCTCCTCAGCAGAGGTTGTTGCAATGCAGAGTGCGGCTATCACAGGCTGAGCTGGAGTGCTACAGTTAAACAGTTCCGCTAGATCAGGAACCTTAGTCCTGCTCCCTTCTTCCCTTCTTGGCTTCTTCTGATGGAAGCCACATCAGGCAGCAAATCTCATGAGATTTATTCAGGGTTGGCTGCCTCTGCTCTGGTGAGAAGTCAGCAATTAGTTGCATTGGTAGGTCTTCCTGTTCAGACTTTTCACCTAAAACCATAATATGGGAGAGGTCTATTGAGGGGCTGGAGATGACAGTCACAGAGACTGGAAACCCCCAGTATTTATAACAGGCCTGGGGGAGGGGCCTAATGCTGGAGCTCCTGCCACAGAGGCCTGCCCCTTCCCTGCCTTGAGAGCTTACAAAGTATACAAAGGGAGTCAATGGCCTGGAAGCCAAGTTGCCCCTGCGTTTACATTTGTAGACCTTGTGTGTGCCTGATGACTGTAGAGGTCAGAGATGTTATTGAATCCTCTGGGTTTACAGAGAGTTGTAAGATGTCATTTGGGTACTCTGGTGTCATAGAACAGTGGTGAGATCTATGAAGGAAAGAAGGCTGGGTGATGTGACTGGGAGTTGGAGGTGATGGAAGGTAAACAATGCTTTTCCCTCTGGGCAGCCTCAAGGAGTAAGATGGGAAGTCAGGTCGGCTGATTCGGCCTCCGAGGGGCGGCCAGACCCGCAGAACAAGTTCTGCCAAAGCCCAGCACGGAAAGGCCTTAAGCGACGCGCAGGGACAGAGAACAGCGACCACCGGCAGAGACCTGGCTCTGGGCTGCGGACCCGGGGCTCAGGCCTGGCGGCAGACGATCACCCGACCTCCCCACACCGGGTCGAGGCTCTGGCTCGGCTCTGATGCCCAGGCTCTACACGGAACGGAGCCGGGCGGGAGGCCGGGAGCGGGGATGGAAGCCGGCAGCAGCTTCCCGCACGCAAGCCGCCAACTAGGCAGAGGAGGAGGCGTCGCGGGAGGGGCGGGGCCTGGCGAGACCCAAACAAGCCCACGTGCGACCGGCCCGTCGCGGTGACGTCACGGCGCGTTTGCGCGCGCGCGCTGGCCTTACCCTTGCCGCGGGCCGTAAAGCGCGGAAGGTCGCGGGCCCCTGCGGTCCCGGAACTTTGCGCTCTGCGTCCCGCCCCCTCCCCATGCCCTGTCCCCTTTCCGGCCCGCACAGACCCTCTTCAGCGGCTGTGCTGCCCTTCACTTCCGCCGGGCGTTGTTGAGCTCGCTGCCCGCAAGTTGCGGGCCCTTGAGGTAGGAAGCCGGCTAGGACCTGCGGGTCCGGGCGCCCCGCACGCCCTGTTGTCTGAGCTATGGCCTCTGGCTCCCGGTTATTCCTCCGGGTCTCTGAGGCGGTGCCACGGGTCCGGCGCCAGAATTCAGCCAGCGGAGCTGTGAGGGCCTCGGGAACCGGTGTCTGCCACCCCGGGCCTGCGCGCCGGCTCTCCTGGGCGGTCGGGCCTCGGGGCTGGCTGCGGCTCGGGCGGGCTCGCACCTGCTGTCACGGTCAGCTGTCACCGCATCTCTGCAGGTGGAAAGGTTTCCCACCTCGAAACGTGCGGTTTGGCTGCGCTTTACCAGCTCCTGTCAGAGACTGAGGGCGGTGGGGTTTCCAGTGACTTGGGGTGACTGTTGTGTATGATCCCGAGGTTCGAGTCCACGGTCTCCAAGCCCACTTTGCATGCGTGATGTCCGTGGGTGGGCGAGGGCTGCAGGCAGGGAGAGGTCTACTTTGAAGGCCGTAGGGATTTGCATCACTTAAAAAAAATTCAACTCATATTTTTAGTATTTGCTGGTTTTGTGTGTAAGGTAGAGGTCAAAAGAAAATGTGAGGGACGCGTTTCTCTCCAGATGAATCCAGGCATAGTTCCTAGATGATCAAGTCAAGTACCCAGGTTTCTTGATTTTTACCCGTTAGCCAATTTGGCGGGCCTAACTCTGCTAAGCTTTCTTGATACCTCCTAATGCACCTGTTGGAAAGAAAGAAAAAAAAAAATCTGCAATCAGACCGAAGGCATGGCTCAGCGGTTAAGAGCACTGGCTGCTCTTCCAGAGGTTCTGAGTTCAATACCCAGCAACTACATGGTGGCTCACAAACATCTGTATCCCATCTAATGGGATCTGATGCCATCTTCTGGTGTGCATGAAAACAGTGTACTCATACACAATAAATAAATAAAAGAAAAATCTGCAGTCTGAACCAGTTGGGTCACAATGTCCAGCAGGTCATGTCTCATCCATCCATCTTAGAAACCCTGGTTCGCCTGGACGGCAGAAATCCACCTGCCTCTCGCTCCTGAGTGCCTCTGGCCTCCTGTGAGTAAACAAGTATCCCGTGGGGTTCTATTGTGTGGGGGAATGTGTCAATCTGTCTGTCTTTGTGATCAGGAACTCACCCTTGGCTAAAGCTAAACCAGAAACTCTAGTTAATGCCCCCCTGCTGGGGTTGATTTAAGAGGCGCTCAACAGAAACAGCCCCGCTATTTAGCGGAGAAAGAGGATGTGCTTCGCTTTCAGCTTACTGTTTTTTATCTTCTGCATCGTCCATGTCTTTGTCACTGGCATTCTTACCTCCTTGCCGTCAAAGTTTCTTTGTGGTGCAGCCGGCTGGAGGAGACTGCAGGGCCTCCCTTTGCTTCTTGCTGTGTCCGTTCTGCTCTCACCTCTTCACCATTGTAGGTCGAGATAAACACTAAATCAAGAGTCTATCAGGCTGGACTTTGGACATGGTTTATTTCCTCCTGAAACTCATCTGTTTGTTTCGTCTGCCATCTCTTCCTGCTAAAGATGAGTCTTATAGTTCCTTTCCACAGTTGTGTTGTCTTTTCTCATCTGGTTTTCTTTGAAAGGGCTGCATAGACTAGGAATGGATGATGATGGTGGGTTTTCTAGAGTAACTTGACCTTTCATGGACCTGTTGTTTGTGACCCAAGATGGTCTTCAAAGAACAATCTGGGCCAGTGGCTCTGGAATTTGTTGTCTCATGCCAGTGAAAACTAGAAGACAAGAACTTTAGTGGGAGCAAGCAAAAAGACTTTAGTTATTACGGAAAGTTGAGTGACTGAGGAAAAGTGAGAAAGAAAATGGGAACAACTATCCAGAGTCAGAGAAGGGTTTCCAAGAAAAAGGGGCTCAATCTTCCTTATCCAGCGTTTTATAGGGCAATGGTTGAAACTGCACAACAGCTCAGATCGCTCCAGATTGGTTCAGTTCTCTGGACTGTCATGGGTCAAGCCAGTGAAGGGCCCACCTGCTGTTATATGACCCCTCATCCAACCAGAGAGGTGAGCATGCGCTCTTTATACGCTGCCCACCATTGGGTGTTTCAAGCCCCTCCCTAGCATTGCTGACTCTGGCTTTGCTGGTTATCAGCCTCTCCGTTAACTGTGTACTAGTTGGCTATAATTTGCTGCTGTTTCTTCTACAACCTTGCAGCTGTCTTATTATTTTTTATTTTTAGAATTATTATGTATACTGCTTGTATGCTTATATGCCAGAAAAGGGCATCAGGTCTCATTACAGATGGTTGTGAGCCACTATGTGGTTGCTGAGAACTGAACTCAGCAACCACATAGCAACCTCTGAGCCACCTCTCCAGCCCTGTTAATTCTTTTTTTTTTTTTTTTTTTATTAACTTGAGTATTTCTTATATACATTTCGAGTGTTATTCCCTTTCCCGGTTTCCGGGCAAACATCCCCCTCCCCCCTCCCCTTCCTTATGGGTGTTCCCCTCCCAACCCTCCCACCATTGCCGCCCTCCCCCCATAGACTAGTTCACTGGGGGTTCAGTCTTAGCAGGACCCAGGGCTTCCCCTTCCACTGGTGCTCTTACTAGGATATTCATTGCTACCTATGGGGTCAGAGTCCAGGGTCAGTCCATGTATAGTCTTTAGGTAGTGGCTTAGTCCCTGGAAGCTCTGGTTGCTTGGCATTGTTGTACTTTTGGGGTCTCGAGCCCCTTCAAGCTCTTCCAGTTCTTTCTCTGATTCCTTCAACGGGGGACCTATTCTCAGTTCAGTGGTTTGCTGCTGGCATTCGCCTCTGTATTTGCTGTATTCTGGCTGTGTCTCTCAGGAGAGATCTACATCCGGCTCCTGTCGGTCTGCACTTCTTTGCTTCATCCATCTAGTCCAATTGGGTGGCTGTATATGTATGGGCCAAATGTGGGACAGGCTCTGAATGGGTGTTCCTTCAGTCTCTGTTTTAATCTTTGCCTCTCCCTTCCCTGCCAAGGGTATTCTTTTTCCTCATTTAAAGAAGGAGTGAAGCATTCACATTTTGATCATCCGTCTTGAGTTTCGTTTGTTCTAGGGATCTAGGGTAATTCAAGCATTTGGGCTAATAGCCACTTATCAATGAGTGCATACCATGTATGTCTTTCTGTGATTGGGTTAGTTCACTCAGGATGATATTTTCCAGTTCCAACCATTTGCCTACGAATTTCATAAACTCGTTGTTTTGATAGCTGAGTAGTATTCCATTGTGTAGATGTACCACATTTTCTGTATCCATTCCTCTGTTGAAGGGCATCTGGGTTCTTTCCATTTTCTGGCTATTATAAATAAGGCTGCAATGAACATAGTGGAGCACGTGTCTCTTTTATATGTTGAGGCATCTTTTGGGTATATGCCCAAGAGAGGTATAGCTGGATCCTCAGGCAGTTCAATGTCCAATTTTCTGAGGAACCTCCAGACTGATTTCCAGAATGGTTTTACCAGTCTGCAATCCCACCAACAATGGAGGAGTGTTCCTCTTTCTCCACAACCTCGCCAGCATCTGCTGTCACCTGAGTTTTTGATCTTAGCCAATCGCACTGGTGTGAGGTGAAATCTCAGGGTTGTTTTGATTTGCATTTCCCTTATGACTAAAGATGTTGAACATTTCTTTAGGTGTTTCTCAGCCATTCGGCATTCCTCAGCTGTGAATTCTTTGTTTAGCTCTGAACCCCATTTTTTAATAGGGTTATTTGTTTCCCTGCAGTCTAACTTCTTGAGTTCTTTGTATATTTTGGATATAAGGCCTCTATCTGTTGTAGGATTGGTAAAGATCTTTTCCCAATCTGTTGGTTGCCGTTTTGTCCTAACCACAGTGTCCTTTGCCTTACAGAAGCTTTGCAGTTTTATGAGATCCCATTTGTCGATTCTTGATCTTAGAGCATAAGCCATCGGTGTTTTGTTCAGGAAATTTTTTCCAGTGCCCATGTGTTCCAGATGCTTCCCTAGTTTTTCTTCTATTAGTTTGAGTGTGTCTGGTTTGATGTGGAGGTCCTTGATCCACTTCGACTTAAGCTTTGTACAGGGTGATAAGCATGGATCGATCTGCATTCTTCTACATGTTGCCCTCCAGTTGAACCAGCACCATTTGCTGAAAATGCTATCTTTTTTCCATTGGATGGTTTTGGCTCCTTTGTCAAAAATCAAGTGACCATAGGTGTGTGGGTTCATTTCTGGGTCTTCAATTCTATTCCATTGGTCTATCTGTCTGTCTCTGTACCAATACCATGCAGTTTTTATCACTATTGCTCTGTAATACTGCTTGAGTTCAGGGATAGTGATTCCCCCTGAAGTCCTTTTATTGTTGAGGATAGCTTTAGCTATCCTGGGTTTTTTGTTATTCCAGATGAATTTGCAAATTGTTCTGTCTAACTCTTTGAAGAATTGGATTGGTATTTTGATGGGGATTGCATTGAATCTGTAGATTGCTTTTGGTAAAATGGCCATTTTTACTATATTAATCCTGCCAATCCATGAGCATGGGAGATCTTTCCATCTTCTGAGGTCTTCTTCAATTTCTTTCTTCAGTGTCTTGAAGTTCTTATTGTACAGATCTTTTACTTGCTTGGTTAAAGTCACACCGAGGTACTTTATATTATTTGGGTCTATTATGAAGGGTGTCGTTTCCCTAATTTCTTTCTCGGCTTGTTTCTCTTTTGTATAGAGGAAGGCAACTGATTTATTTGAGTTAATTTTATACCCAGCCACTTTGCTGAAGTTGTTTATCAGCTTTAGTAGTTCTCTGGTGGAACTTTTGGGATCACTTAAATATACTATCATATCATCTGCAAATAGTGATATTTTGACCTCTTCTTTTCCGATCTGTATCCCTTTGATCTCCTTTTGTTGTCTGATTGCTCTGGCTAGAACTTCAAGAACTATATTGAATAAGTAGGGAGAGAGTGGGCAGCCTTGTCTAGTCCCTGATTTTAGTGGGATTGCTTCAAGTTTCTCTCCATTTAGTTTAATGTTAGCAACTGGTTTGCTGTATATGGCTTTTACTATGTTTAGGTATGGGCCTTGAATTCCTATTCTTTCCAGGACTTTTATCATGAAGGGGTGTTGAATTTTGTCAAATGCTTTCTCAGCATCTAATGAAATGATCATGTGGTTCTGTTCTTTCAGTTTGTTTATATAATGGATCACGTTGATGGTTTTCCGTATATTAAACCATCCCTGCATGCCTGGGATGAAGCCTACTTGATCATGGTGGATGATTGTTTTGATGTGCTCTTGAATTCGGTTTGCCAGAATTTTATTGAGTATTTTTGCGTCGATATTCATAAGGGAAATTGGTCTGAAGTTCTCTTTCTTTGTTGTGTCTTTGTGTGGTTTAGGTATAAGAGTAATTGTAGATTCGTAGAAGGAATTCGGTAGGGCTCCATCTGTTTCAATTTTGTGGAATAGTTTGGATAATATTGGTATGAGGTCTTCTATGAAGGTTTGATAGAATTCTGCACTAAACCCATCTGGACCTGGGCTCTTTTTGGTTGGGAGACCTTTAATGACTGCTTCTATTTCCTTAGGAGTTATGGGGTTGTTTAACTGGTTTATCTGTTCCTGATTTAACTTTGATACCTGGTATCTGTCTAGGAAATTGTCCATTTCCTGAAGATTTTCAAATTTTGTTGAATATAGGTTTTTATAGTAAGATCTGATGATTTTTTGAATTTCCTCTGAATCTGTAGTTATGTCTCCCTTTTCATTTCTGATTTTGTTAATTTGGACGCACTCTCTGTGTCCTCTCGTTAGTCTGGCTAAGGGTTTATCTATCTTGTTGATTTTCTCAAAGAACCAACTTTTGGTCCTGTTGATTCTTTCTATGGTCCTTTTTGTTTCTACTTGGTTGATTTCAGCTCTGAGTTTGATTATTTCCTGCCTTCTACTCCTCCTGGGTGTATTTGCTTCTTTTTGTTCTAGAGCTTTTAGGTGTGCTGTCAAGCTGCTGACATATGCTCTTTCCTGTTTCTTTCTGCAGGCACTCAGCGCTATGAGTTTTCCTCTTAGCACAGCTTTCATTGTGTCCCATAAGTTTGAGTATGTTGTATCTCCATTTTCATTAAATTCTAAAAAGTTTTTAATTTCTTTCTTTATTTCTTCCTTGACCAGGTTATCATTGAGTAGAGCATTGTTCAATTTCCACGTATATGTGGGCATTCTTCCCTTATTGTTATTGAAGACCAGTTTTAGGCCGTGGTGGTCCGATAGCACGCATGGGATTATTTCTATCTTTCTGTACCTGTTGAGGCCCGTTTTTTGACCAATTATATGGTCAATTTTGGAGAAAGTACCATGAGGAGCTGAGAAGAAGGTATATCCTTTTGCTTTAGGATAGAATGTTCTATAAATATCCGTTAAGTCCATTTGGCTCATGACTTCTCTTAGTCTGTCGACATCACTGTTTAATTTCTGTTTCCATGATCTGTCCATTGATGAGAGTGGGGTGTTGAAATCTCCCACTATTATTGTGTGAGGTGCAATGTGTGTTTTGAGCTTTAGTAAGGTTTCTTTTACGTATGTAGGTGCCCTTGTATTTGGGGCATAGATATTTAGGATTGAGAGTTCATCTTGGTGGATTTTTCCTTTGATGAATATGAAGTGTCCTTCCTTATCTTTTTTGATGACTTTTAGTTGGAAATTGATTTTATTTGATATTAGAATGGCTACTCCAGCTTGCTTCTTCTGACCATTTGCTTGGAAAGTTGTTTTCCAGCCTTTTACTCTGAGGTAGTGTCTGTCTTTGTCTCTGAGGTGTGTTTCCTGTAGGCAGCAGAATGCAGGGTCCTCGTTGCGTATCCAGTTTGTTAATCTATGTCTTTTTATTGGGGAGTTGAGGCCATTGATATTGAGAGATATTAAGGAATAGTGATTATTGTTTCCCTTTATATTCATATTTGGATGTGAGGTTATGTTTGTGTGCTTTCATTCTCTTTGTTTTGTTGCCAAGACGATTAGTTTCTTGCTTCTTCTAGGGTATAGCTTGCCTCCAGCCCTGTTAATTCTTGATTATGTATTAAACTCTGGCTTTGTTAGCTGTTGATTTGGACTCTATTAGACTGGCTGGTGTTGCTTCTGGCCCAGGTGCTGGTAATTGTATACAATTCTCTGTTCTCAAAGCTACCAACAAGTTATTAGCAGCATTTTGGATTATTCCTTTATGGGATGGCCTGGCATCTCTTTCCTGATATGAAGACAGGCTCGAATAGCTGTATTAGAAGCACTGTGTTAAAAGAAAGACTATATAATAGACAGTAGTGCCTAGCATGTATCTTCCAGGGGGATGTGTCTTTCCATATACCACTGGCCTGGCTGCTGCTGTTTCTTTACCTTGTTTGTTTAAGACAGGGTCTGTCTTCATAGCTCTGTATAAACCAGGCTGGCCTCAAATTTAGATATCTCTCTGCCTCTTCCTACCAAGCCTGGAACTAAAGATTTTCATGGCCAGTTACTGGCCTGCCTTCGTCCTTGTCCTGTTGTTCTCTATCAGGTTGCCCTTGCTGTGTCTTGTCCTTAGTATTGTTGGTGTCCAGTGTTAAGATTGTTGTATTTAATGTGGATGAGTGTTTGCTTGCATGTATAGAAGTACATACACATACCTGGGACTATATGGTATGACTTGTGTGCCTGGTGCCTAGAGAGGCCAGAAGAGGAACTAGTTGTGAGCTTCCAGAGGATGGGAGGAATTGAACCAAGGTTCTCTGGAAGAGTAGTCAGTGCTCTTAACCACTGTGGTGTCTTGACCCAGGCTTCACTGTTTTGGCTTTGTTTTTTTTTTTTTTTTTTTCAAAGCTGGGGACCGAACCCAGGGCCTTGCGCTTGCTAGGCAAGTGCTCTACCGCTGAGCTAAATCCCCCAACCCCTGCTTTGTTTTTTTTAAGACAGGATTTCTCTGTGTAGTCCTGGCTGTTCAGGAACTTGATCTGTAGACCAAGCTGGCCTCGAACTCACAGAGTGCCATGGGGGGTAGGTGGATTGTGAGAACATAGCCATGAGGGTTAGCCAGTTGGAGTAGGAGCAGCCCAGGCGAAGAGTGCAAGTTCTGTCTCAGGGTTATTAACAGGGAAGTAGACAAATAGATCCGAGGGCTGACGTCTGCACAGCTCTAGTGCTGTTAAGGCTTATTATAAACATGCAAGTTTTGTGTCTTTTATTTGGGAACTAAGTGATCAAAGATGAGGTAGAAACTGCCAATTAATTTTTACTACAACATTTTGGCAGACCAACACGTGGTGAGAACTTACTTTAACCCAAATTGAGATTTCAGATTCCTGGATAAAAGGCAGGCTGTCCCTTTAAGATAAAAGTCATGATGGTCATTAGGAAGGCAGGGAGAAGCATAGGGTTCAGGACAAGGGTTAGCCCACATGGTTTAGTTGGAATGGTTCCAGGGACTAGGATACGCCTCCCTCCTCCCCCCATGCCAGACAACTATAAACAGCAGGTTTGTCAGGAAGCTTCTGTGTGGGAGTTAGCTCTGTATTCATCCTCTAAAGCAACTGCGACAACATGGCACCTCGAAACTCACGGGTGACCGAGACTGGCTTTATAAGAATGCCCAACTGGGGGGTTGGGGATTTGGCTCAGTGGTAGAGCGCTTGCCTAGGAAGCGCAAGGCCCTGGGTTCAATCCCCAGCCCCGAAAAATAGAAAAAAGAAAAAAAGAAAGAATGCCCAACTGGGACTTGGGTGTGGATGAGTGACAGAAGGTGTGCTTTGCACATACGGGGCCCTGTGTTCAGTCACTTGCCCTGAGACAGGTTTCTGCATTTTCCTTTCTTTGCCCTAGACAAGGTTTCTCTGTGTAGCCTTGGCTGCCCTGCAACTCACTCTGTAGTGCTAGCTGGCCTCCTGAGTGCTGGGATAAAAAGTGCGCACCACCATACCCTGCTCTGTGCATTTTGTATATGCGCACACCAATGCAAAGGCAACAAAAATACGGACAGATTCAGTACAATACACGATGCCTTTAAAGTAGTTGTAATTCTGATACATAGAAACCTATTGACTACAGAAGAGACTGCAAGTTTTGGTGACTGTGTTTGAAGATGCAGTGTCAGAAACTAATGCAAAGCTGGGCGGACTAAGGAAAGAGATCAGGGAGTGGGGAGCCCTCTGGAAGGGTCAGAGGTTCATGTATACAGGGCTAAAGCTTCCCAAGAAAAATCTGTATTTGGTAACTTGTATCCAAACTCCCTTTAGGTATGGAAGAGTGCTTGAGCAAAGAGTCAGGACTGTAGGCTTGTAGGCTACGTCGAATGAATGGTCTTTTTCAAGTAGACACATACTTTATGCTCGACTTTGTGGTCTCCTGGGAGAGAGGGTTTAGTCTGTGGGTCATAGATGGATGTAAGCCACCAGATCAATAGCAGTCAGACAAGGAATTGAGAGTTGTGTGCAGCTCTGTCTGATGAGTTGGTTTGGGGTACAGTCTTTGTTTAAGATCTCAAAACTGAGAGATCTGCCAGCCTCTGGGTCCCCAGGGATAGCACCACCACTTCTACCAACAGTTTTAGTTGTTTTTTTTTTTTTGTTTGTTTTTGTTTTTGTTTTTTTTTCGGAGCTGGGGACCAAACGCAGGGCCTTGCGCTTGCTACCACTCTACCACTGAGCTAAATCCCCAACCCCACAGTTTTAGTTTTTAAGAGTCTTGGGTAGCCTAAGGTGGCTGCCAGCTCGATGTGTAGCTGCAACTGGCCTTGAGCTTCCAGCTACCTTTCAGATGTTGAGATTACAGTGTATGCAAGCCTGTCTGACTGAGTACAAGTTTTGATCCAGTTAGGTCCTATAACAGGTATGGGGGACAGCTGGGTTTGTCCTTAATCTTCGTGGGATAAGTTAAGAAAATTCTTTAAAATTAGGAAAAGCACTTGCTACCAAGGCTGAGGACCAGAGTTAATCCCCAGGAACCCCCATGGTAGAAGAGAATTGACAGTTTGTCCACAGACTTTCACATGTACACTTTGTGTACAAATATTACATGTAAATTTCTTGAAATTTTGTTTAGGCCTGGGGCAAACTGGAAGACCTTTCAAGTCTATTGTATTAAAATTTTGAGAAGGTGTTTGAATAGATTTCTTTTTAAACTGTTCAGTATTTATTAGGGACATGAAAGTCCTATAGAATACACCTTTCAAGAGCCCAATGTGGTATACTGTAAGCAAAGTATATGCCTTGGTATGCATACTTGGCTTTGTCTGTTTTGATATTTTTTGTTTTTTGTTATTGTTTGGGTGATTGTTGGGTCTCTGTATAGCTCTTAAGCCACCTGCCTCTGCCTCCTGAATGCTGGGATTAAAGGCATGTACCACACGCCCAGTTATACTTCACTGTCTTTAAAGACATCTGCTCATTTTACCTTGAAGGAGACAATCAGGCAAGGCTACAATTAAAACTTGGTGATAAAGTCCTTCCAGCGGCATCCCCTCCTTTTTTCCCCACAGAGATCTACCTTCTTTTGCCTTCCATGGGATTAAAGGCATGCACCACCCCTGCCAAGTCAAATAATCATTTTAAAAGCATTTTAAGTTTCTCAAAGAATTTTCTTCTTATATTTATGTGGAAGAGAAGTAACCCAGGGTAGCCATGAACTTTTGAAAGTTATGCCTTTGCCACTTCTGTAGTGCTAGGATCTCAGGCCCTCGCTACTGTGTAAAGTTTAACCATTTTCTAGTCTATATTGCTGATTGAGATGAAAGGCCCACTACTTCAAATAGTGTATTTCTCTGGGAGAGGACCCCGGGCCCCCTTTTAAAATAAAATCTTTAAAATGTCTGTATTCTTAATGACTATTTTTTTCTTCCTGGAATACTTACCGAGTGAGTTTCGGGTTTATATCCCGGGATGTTACCAGCTGACCTCAAAAGGGATCATGGCCAGTATTTTCAGCAGTATATTTATTAAATATATTAAAATAGTGAGAGGCATTGTACCCCACTGGGCAGACTAGGTGTCTAAGACATTTGTGAGAAAGGCTGGAGAGATGGCTCAGTGGTTAAGAGCACCGACTGCTCTTCCAGAGGTCCTGAGTTCAATTCCCAGCAACCACATGGTGGCTCACAACCATCTGTAATGGGATCCGATGCCCTCTTCTGGTGTGTCTGAAGACAGCTACAGTGTACTTATATAATAAATAAATTTTTTAAAAAAATTTGTAAGTTATCTGTTAAGGTTTTAGCTACATCATTTTAGAGCTTTGATATTAACCATCTCCAGCTAAATAACCTTTGTTCCCCTTTTACATAAACATGGGCTTGCTTACATGCATATGGTAGTGGGTCATAGTCACTCTTTCCCACATTCAGATTGCACAGCAGCCTATCTCTTCCTTACCTTGGTTTCTAAAAACCTTTGAGAAGGCAAATAACAAGTAACCATTAAAGGACATTTCGCAGTGAGCATTACAATTGCTATAAAAACATCTTTTTATTCATTTGTACACCTAATACATGAAAAGAACTCTGAATTGAAATCCAGCCATCTAGAAATAATTCTGGTCATAAAATGCACAATTATCCCATGTGTCCAAAGTCTGCTGAGTTTGCTCTGAAGTTTGTATTTACTCCAATATCTAGAATGTCTCAGGACCACATGCTGATACTACACAGAACAGAAGGGAGCTGAGCAGAACCACACGTAAATGCAAACTTAAGAACTTTATGGTATTGCTCTGGTGCCTTATGTCTTAAGCACTGACCAGAGAGTTAAGTGTGAGCTAGAAAAGTTTTCAGAGAAATGAGCTGCAGAACTTCCTACCCCACCCCTAGGTTATTCAGAGCAAGGAGGGCTGATGTGGGGGATGAGAACCTACAGACTGAACATCCTGCTTTCTTCCTACCTCAGTCCGACGCTGGACATCCTGGAGTGTAAGGCACTAGAACTGGCCTGAGAAGTGCTCCAAGCTTCAGTTCTTGGTGTGCAAAAGAAATTGTGGCATAGATCTTTTGAAACATAATAAAATAACTCCCCCCTCCTCTTATATTCTGTTATTCACAGACAAAAAGACAAGGAGGTAGATGTTTGCAAAGATTAAAAAACAGGTGAATCAAAATATGAAGAAAGTGTGTATACTTATTCAGATATGGAGAACCACTTAGAGGCCAAGAGTCGTATGCAGGGAATGCTGATGGGTGACAGACTGAGATGGCAGAGGTGGGAATCCTCAGTCCTCGTGACAGTACCTGGCGCTGGGACTGCTGAGGGACTGCATAAGAAAGCCCCATACTGACATGAAAATGGGGGCTCACAGATCAGCACCTTGGAGGTCAAAGGAAAGCAGCAGAAGAAGGGAGGTGCTGCCAACCACCACAGCTCAGCTGTAGCCGAGCTCAGCCACCACTCTACCTACTCACCTGCTCCTCCCCCGGCTGTGCCTACAGATGTGAGAACAAGATGAGCGGCATCGGGAAAGCGTACTTGTGATACTACGCTGCCTACCAACATTTTGTGAGGTGTTGGGATGCAGAAAATGAACAAATGAGAGGTTTTTCTTCATTGTCCTACATATTATAAATCTGTTTCTTGGCCAAGAAGTTAAGCAGCACACACAGGTGAAATGTGTAGTTCGCCCCTGCAAACAGGATGATGGAACTGCTATCCAGGTCAGTCTCCGGGGCTAGTGCCAATCCTGTAAGGCATACAATTCTCTCCAAAGAGAAGAACGGTGAAGAACTTTTCCCCTGCTAGCAAATGTGTTCATAAGGTAGAGGGCAGTAAATGTGAAAATGAAAGCTGTGAGTCTTCAGTGAACCAAGCATACATTTCTCAGTTCCTGCCATCGGAACCCACACTGGTACTGCACCCACATCCAAAAACAGAGCAGTTAATGCTGAAACCTACCCTTTACTTGGGCACAGCAGCCTTGTCTCCTTTGGTGTAGAGACAGGCCAGAGCTAACGTACGTCTCAGTGCCAAGCTGAAGTGGCTCTAGTCCACTGCCACACAAATGGGCTCTTGGAGACCAGAGGAAGCCAGGGTTAGAATTGTGCTAAATGATGCTGAGTCCAGGAATAATAAGATCCGTGGGAATCCACAGAAGAACCAAAACTACAGTGAGGGATTCTCATAAAGCTTCACATAAAACTTCCAACTCTATTTACTTTGTTACCTCATTCAAAGAGATTTAATCTAATCAAAGGAGAGAACAGGGAACCCCTCACCTCTGGGAAGTAGATGTGGTAAAAGATCATTCCAGAGAATCGTCACCTAAAATGGAAGAGTTTACAGTTCCTTAAGGCTAACCGGCTTCCCAGTGTGTGTTGTCATGCAAGGCAAGCTGAAGTAACCTCAGTGTCCATGAATCGAGTGTCGCACAACTAAGGCTGTATAGTGACTGTCCCTCCTTAGTCCTAGGTTTCCAGTCGCGCCTCTCACTTTTCTAATGCAGTGGCCCTTCAATACGGCTGGCTCCTCACATTTATAGTGACCCCAACCATAACATCTCCATTGCTACTTCAGAACTGCAATGTTGCTGCTATTATGAATCACAATGTAAATATCTGTGCTTCCCAGTGGTTTAGGAGACCTGTGAAAGGGTCAGGTCATTTGACACGAAAGGGGTTGCAACCCACAAGTTTAGGATCACTGCTCTAGACCTGCCATTTCTGCTAGCAACGTGCATCTGTTCCTGAGAAGCCCAGTGCGCTCTACCAACACTGGTGGGTCAGATAATCCAGGTAGACAGCTCCCTCGACTATCTAAGGTACTTAAGACATCAAGCATAGAAAAAACTGCAGCAAGACAAGCAGCCTACAAGCTCTGTTGATATCAACAACAGAACTTCTAGCTGAAGACTTACCAGAAAGCTGCTGTTTCCCTCCAATTTAATCGTTAGCTAGACGTTAACAAGTGCAGAAAAGAATCAAAAACTATAGGGGCTGGGGATTTAGCTCAGTGGTAGAGCGCTTACCTAGGAAGCGCAAGGCCCTGGGTTCGGTCCCCAGCTCCGAAAAAAAGAACCAAAAAAAAAAAAAAAAGAATCAAAAACTATGCTGAAAACACTCGATGCTATTTGTTCCTGAATGGTAGTAACAACATGACGGTGGTGTACCCAGTTTTACACTATAACTGTTTTGGAAGTTTTTCTGGAACTTAAATGGTACCACTTCCATAGTTAAAGATCAAACCTGCTGCTTGCTACATTTTTTACTATTAATTGCATAGGTTTAAAAAAACTATTTTGTATTCAATCCCAAATAAACTTTCATTCACAGAGACTGTTACAACCAACAACCATATTTGAGAGCACCCAGTGCCTGGAGTTGTGCATATCTTCTCCTCCTTCCCGGGCCAGCTGAGAGCCTGTTCTGCCGGCTCAGCTCTCTGGTGCAGTATTCCTCCTTTCTTTTGCCTACAAACAGTTCCTCTCATCTCTTAAATACATATTTTTTCCAAAATACTAATTCTCCTCACATCATATTCTAATTGTGTGTCCTTTTAATAAATCAATTAAATCTCAAGTAGGAGTGGCCTAGTTGAAGAAAATAGCAAGAAATGTATAAAAAGAGCAAGTCTACAGAAATGTCAAAGACAGACACTTGAGAATTTTCAGCTGCTCTAAAAAAATGAAAGGATTTCTATTAATGTCATTTAGCGAACCAATGCTTCCAGGTTTCTGAGAACCACAGTTGAATTAAAGGCTAGCGCTTGCACTCTGGCCTGCTCTCTCTTCTCTCCTCACCTCTCTCCTCTCTCCCTCTCTCTCCTTTCTGATTTTTCCAGACAGGGTTACTCTGTATTTCTGGCTCTCCTGGAACGCACTCTGTAGACCAGACTGGCCTTGAATTTACAAAGATCCGCTGGCCTCTGCGCCCCGAGTGCTGAGAGCATTAAAGGTTCTCAAAGACGGCAGCAGTTTGTATATGAGATCAACATTCAGTGTTGTTATATAGAACAGCCCATGACATCCAAGTTTCAGCTTCAGAAAACACTGTCACCATTTCTGAAATCTCAGTGCTCGAGAGACTAAAGCAAGAGGATCACTAGCCTGAGCTCCAGTGTGAAACCATCTCACAAAAAGAAAAGGGCGGCAGCACTGAAATGTATGGTGCACTTGGTGGCTTCCCCACTCACTTTCCAGTTCAGAGATTCTATCAAGAAGGCTGAGGACAGGGCTCCGGGGGTAAGGGTGGGGAGCCTGGAAACAAAAGAAAGCAGTCTCCGGCTGCACTGTACTTACAGTCCTCAGTAGTCGTCTGTGGCTTTGCTCATGCTAGGGATGTAAAGCTTGGGACTCTGGTAGCTCTCTGGAACGCAGTATGAACAGCATGGTTTACTTAATCACCCAAGACAACCCACCAATCCCCTCTTCCTCTTCTAAAAGGCTAAGAACAGATGTTGAGGTTGTAGGCAGGCTATACAAGGCACAGATGAGGCTAGAAGTCATCTGAGGAAATCAATAAGGGATAGCTCGCTGACCTATGATCAGCTGAAAGAAAAGCAGCATCGGAGTTCACACTGCTCCTGCTGGGAAAGCCACACAAAAGGCAGCATGGCTTGTTTCTTCTTTCAAATACTGGCATACCTGTGTATTCAGCTAAAAACATCATAATACAAGATAGCAGGAAATAAAGAAAGCTGCAGGCAGGCTGCCCTGGTACAAACCTCTAAGGACAAAGTTGGGGGAACACAGGATGCCAGGTTAACTACTGCGCCCTTCCACAGAGCAGGCAGTGTCCACACAACCCCTCTCATTGGTGAGGTAGATGGTTCAGAGGTACAGGTGGCAACCTACAGCACAGTGGAACAAAAACCGTCTGCACGGTTAAGAGAAGTTATTCCCAGGGCTGCATCAGACACAAAATAATCTACCATATTTACAGGTTACTCTGTAAGACTAAGCCGAAGGGAAATGGATTTTTACCCTAAGACTTAAATAATACCAACTTGCCTTACAATGAATTTACATATCCGTCTGTCACCTTAATACAACTCCACAAGTGGGTTCTGCCTGCCACTGTAGGAATGTGAGCCTGCTGGAGGGACGAGAAGAGCCTGGACTATTAGGAGGGGTAACAGCAAATGAGCGAAAATGGGAAGACAGGCTTTCAAGGAAAAGGGTTTAGGTCAAACAGAAAAACTAGGAGAGGACAAAGTACCTTCTTCAGTGAGGAGACAGGGACAGAGGAAAGGTCAGCTCCCAGAACGATGCTCCTCATGGTGAGAGGATGGGAGGAAGGGAAAAAGTCTTGCATTACTTCCCATGAAAGTCACTCAGCTCCACGTCATCCTTTCTACGCTTGTGAGTGAAAAAAGAGGTGACGGGGTAGAGCTTGGCCTTGGCCTGAAACCGATGTCCTGCAATGTCAATCTCATATTCTCCTCGGTTGATGAAATCTGCTGTCACCACCTGCTCTTCCCCGCTGTCCTCAGAAAAGTTGTGTACATAGCCCAGGCATACATGGCGCTCAAGAGTGTAGCTGTAGGCACTGCTGGTGGTCTTGCCAGCGTACTTTCCGTTCCGGTAAATGGGTTCTCCCCACCAAGGCCACAAGTCCAGGTCTGTGTCATGGTCATCCAGAATAAACATAACGAGGCGTTTATATACCCCGGTCTGCTTTTGCTGCAGCAGGGCATCCCGACCGATGAAGTCTATGCCCTAGGAAAGGAAAAGGGGAGAAGACCCTGAGAGGCCAGTCTAGAAGGCAGCCCTGGCGTGTAAGGGAGACTACAGGGTACGCAGCACACGTTTGACTACACCACTGCTAGCTTTTAGAAAATGGCGGCACTGTGAAAAGCTGTGCACACTGCAGACACCAAAGAATTTTAACAGCAGAAGTACATACATAGTTCTGTGAAAAGATTTCAACCATGAGCCTACACAGAACAAAGACTGTTAGAAAAACTGAAAAGTTAGTTGAGAATACTTGCTAGAGGGATGGCAAGATGGCTCTGCAGGTAAAGGCTCTTATTACACAAGCCTAGAAACCCAAGTTTGAGCCCCAGAACCCAAGTAAAGTTGGCAGCAAAGAACCAATTCCACAGAGTTAGAGGTAGGTAACCTTTGTGTATTTCCAACAAAAAGTCCTGCACATGAATGTCCCAATATATTTATTATATATACAGGTAAACAAACGTAGTAGTGATTATCTCTAATTAAAAGACAGGTCATTTTAAATAAGTTAACATTTTCACAGCACACAAAAGAGTTGTGTGTAATTTTTTATGTCTAGTTATATGCAGTGGCCAAAAGTAAGAATGACTAAATAAGTACTATCTTGGCATGAGGGCACACAGCCAGGACTAAATAGCAAGACCTTGTCTCAGAAAAGAACAGAGACACTACAGTTGTACGTCAGGGAAGTGCTGTTGTAAACACAACAAGGTGCAAGTTTAGCCCCATGTAGATTGAAAGTGGGCAGGGCGATCATGCACTGGCACTGGCACATTCTAATTCTCTAGGACAGGAACAAACTGCTGCTTCTCAGAGGACACTGGTTGAGGTTCAGAGAAAGGAAGACTGGAGAATAACCTTTTGAACTACAGTTTCTAAATACTACCTGGGGCTGGAGAAATAAGGATTCTTGTAGAGGACCCCAAGCTCTGTTCCTAGTGGCCTCTTGACAACTGCATTCAGATGCATATACCTCATGCAGACATACATGCAGTCACATAATTGAAAGTTAAAAATATATTTTAAGAAAAAATGAGGCAACTGGCTGTGAGAGGATTAATCTGGAAAAATGCTGTGCTGCCTCCACAATGTTAGTTGTGACCACAGTCGACTAAAAACTGTAACGCAGGTGTTGTCAGGGTATTGGGATTCCGTCTGAAATGTGCATCCCACGGTCAGTCTCCTGTCCTGAGGACACACCTGTCCTTGTGCCTTACCTGATGCTGGCCAGCACTTCCCTGTCTTTCCTGGTTTGTTCAGCTCCTCCTATTCTTAGACACATCACAGATGCTTGGCTAAGACACATGGAGATCTGGATGGATAAATACCTTCTCTAACTTCACGCGAGACTCTCCTCCACATTCCAGGGGCGTGGTGAGGGTGTTTAAGTCCTGACCCCAGAAAGCAAAAAACTTCTCAATTCGGAGACTTCTGAGAGCGTAATACCCAGCATTCCGGATTCCATATTTCTGTCCAACACTCATCACCTCATTGTAGACATGCAGAGCATACTATATGAAGAGAAGAAAAGTTAGCAACTAGTGAGCCTTCTAGTTAATTGAAGTGGTGTATCCCATTGGTTCTTAGGTAAGCTGCAGGGAAAGGATGATTGATAGATAGATAGATAGATAGATAGATAGATAGATAGATAGATAGATAGATAGATAGAACAGACAGACAGACAGACAGACAGACAGACAGTGCCAGTGTGCGTAACCACTGAGCCATCTCTCCAACCTGGATTTTAACATTTTTTTTAAATAATATTTATTTATTATATATAAGTACACTGTCGCTGTCTTCAGACACACCAGAAGAGGGCATCAGATCTCATTACAGATGGTTGTGAGCCACCATGTGGTTGCTGGGATTTGAACTCAGGACCTCTGGAAGAGCAGTCAGTGCTCTTAACCACTGACCCATCTCTCCAGCCCCCGGATTTTATCATTTTTAACAGTTCATTTTGAACAGGTATATTCACATTTTTAAAAAAAGATTTATTTTATTTATATGAGTACACTGTAGCTGTCTTCAGCAACACCGGAAGAGGGCATCGGATCCCATTACAGATGGTTGTGAGCCACCATGTGGTTGCTGGGAATTGAACTCTAGACCTCTAGAAGGGCAGCCAGTGCTCTTGACTACTGAGCCATCTCTCCAGCACAATATTAAAAACATTTTAAAAACAACCTAAAAGCTGAAGACATGCAGCTCAGTTGGTACACAATCTTCCTAGCAGTTACAAAGCTCAGTGGGACAACACTTACTTGCCCAGCATGCATGTGGCTGACTCTTGCTATGTATCAAATGACAACCAAGAAAAATGTATCACATATGGAGAAGTGGATCACTGATTGAAGTACACTTGCTGTCCTTTGCAGAGACCCTGGGTTCAATCCCCAGCATTAACAGCTCACAATAGTTTAACTATTTTCATCTTTAACTCTAGTTCCAGGGCATCCAATGCACTTTTCTGGCCTTCATGGCCCCTGCATCCATGTGGTGCAGAGACATACATGTAGGCAAACACCCACGCATATAAAATTACTATGTTCAAAATATTTAAAGCACCTACAAATATAAATTAATTTCTCCGCTTCTTGACTATGGATGAAATGTAACTAGTTATAACTTACTGTCCACTGGACAGTACTCAAACTGAACCAAACTAAGCCCCACCTTTAAAAAAGAAGAAAGTGTGTGCATGGCTGAAGAGAAATGAAAACGAGACCGATGAAACGGTCAGTGGTTGAGGTTGTGCCCTACGTAAGGGCTTGAGTTTGATCCCTGAATCCCACAAAGTGAGCACAGAACCAACTCTAAAGATTTACCCTTTGACCTCCATGCACATATAGGTATGCCCTGACACACAGACACACTAGAAAGTCAAGAGTGCAGGTGATAGGAGAGAGGAAGCCTTGGTAGGATGGAAGCCATTCCTGCCTGATGCAAGAATGGAGAGTTGCAAGCCAGCCTGGGCTACAAAGCCAGGCCTGTCCTGGGAGATGGGGGATGGGAAGGTAGCATGGTCAAAGGGAAGGATATGACCAGAACTCCAGGAAACATCTACCCTGACTAGGATTCAATACCTATTTGTTTAAGTGATAGGATATAAAAACTTCAAAGGAGATCTCAGGAATACACAAGTAATATTATTGGATAGTGGTAAGTGCTACAAAAAAAAGATAAACTGCAAGGAGACAGGTAAGACGACACACAGCTTTAAATAAGGTCTAAGAAATGATGTGACAGGACATGGTGCACACACTTTTAATCCCAGGACTCAGAAGGCAGAGGCAGGGGAATCTCTTAAATTGAAGGCCAACCTGGTCTACATAGTAAGTTCCAGGACAGCCAGAGCTGTATTTTGAAACTCTATCTCAAAGAAACAAAGCAAAGCACACTGTGCTACGAAGGCTGGAGAGGTGGCTCAGCAGGTGAGAGCACTCGCTCTTCCAGGGGACTCAGGCTTGGCTCCAGCAACCATTAGCTCACCACCACTTGTCACTTCATTTCCAGGGAATATCACCCCTCTTCTGGTCTCGTTGGTGTATCTCCACATATGGACCATACATAAACTCAGGCACATACAAACATATGACAAGTAATAAATCATATACACATACACATAGGTGTCCATGTGCGAGCTGGGGGAGGTGATATGAAGCCTGAAAGGGAACAGCAGTGAGCATGAGGAGGCCAGAAGGAAAACAAAGTATTAGGACACAAAGCAGCAGCCTGTCTAGCTTGTTCCAAGACTAGCAGGAATGAGCGCTCCAGAAAACTCAGGCCAAGTTCAGAGCGAGAAGATAAGCCTGCCGGCTCTGTAGAGCGGCTTTCAATTTCACCTCACTCATAATCCTAGCTCTGAGGAGGTAGAGACCAGCCTGGGCTATAATACCAAGACCATTTAAAAAAAAAAAATAGCAGCACTTAGGAGGCAGAGGCAGACAGATCTCTGAGTTCAAGGCCAGCCTGTTATACAGAGTAAGTTTAAAGAGCCAGGGCTACCTAGAGAAACCCTGTCTCTAAAAACAAACAAAACAACAAAAAAATAAATAAAACAAAACATGTACTCCCAAAGGTGCTAAGTGCTCCCCCTTCTGTGCCTTTGAATTTACTTGCATACACATCAGAATTACTGATTAGGAATTAGTAAAATAGTGCTGTTAGGCTGTTGCTAGTTGATGGAAGCTACTTATGAAGGTGATGAGCAGTTTCTATCTACATAACTGATTGTATAAGGTTTAAAACATGTTGGTATTTGACTTTCTGGTTGTGAGCCTAGACTTCACAACTGAGCCATCTTTAGTCATCTCTAGCCCACTGTGTTGGTATTGGGATTCCTAGCGTCTCATGTACCCCAGACTAGACTGAAACTCCTGCAGAATTCTACCTTCTCAGTGCTAGGATTATGGGCATGTGTTACCATGCCCAGTTGATATAGTACTAGGGATCAAACTGAGGACTGACATGCTAGAAAAACAGTAGAAAAACAGTAGATGTTTAAACATTTTATTTCTATTGCATGTATGTGAGTGTTCTGCATGCTTGTGTGTGTGTGTGTGTGTGTGTACCATGTATGTGCCTGGTGCCCTTGGAGGTCAGAGGCGGGCGGTGAGCTGCCATGTGGATGTGGAGACAGAACCCAGGTATTCTGTGCTCCATGCATGTATCTCTTCAACATTAACTATTAAAAATGACAAAACGTCTTCCCTGCAGCCTGCCCGAGACTAGATGGGATACACCAAATCTGTTGGTGCTCAGGAATCTTGGGAACCTGGTAGCCCTGCCCAGCCCCCTCACCTCTATGGGGATATACAGCATGAATCCTGGTTCTCCTGTGTGAGTCATACTCATCACCCGGATCCCATTTGCATAGCCCACACTCATCTCCTGCAAAGAAAAAGAAAGCAGTCAGCACTAGTCCCTCGGGACAGGAACCTTGTCAGTACCCACCCTCTGTTAAACCCTTGAAGAGCTATAGCCAAGGAAAGCATTTCTCTTTACCAACTCATGCTCAAACAATTGCGTTACCCAAGTAACATAAGGAACAATGAAGACCAATCAAGTGTCTTCTCTGGGGAACTCTATGTGCCAGCTTCAGGCATCTGACACAAAGAGGACAATGCCCACAGAATAGAATTCATATACTCTGGGACCAGAGACTCGGTTGCCTTGAAAAGGTCATGGGTACAACTACTGCTCTATAACGGGCGGGTGTGAGCCAGCACTGACATGAGCCACCTCCACATGAATCTGACAAGATAAGGCATCGCCAGCCACAGCTGGATGGGCTGGGTCACTTTTTAAAGCACAAAGACTGTAGAGGGGTCTGTTCACTAACATGGGAGTTTGCTCTGCTTGGGAGAACAGAGGAAATTACTAAGCAATTTGCTCTGAGAATCTCAACTCAGGTTTGAACTTTCCAGTTCCTCCAGGGATGGTGCATGTCCGAAGTGGCTGAGTGACTGCTTCCTGCAAAGCATTCAGTCACTCGGTTGTAGTGTGTGTCAGGCAACTTGTTGTTTTTTGTTTAGGGTTCCCTGAAGATGGCACACATGCAATCTTATAAGTATAAAAACAAAAACAGGAAATGCAAAGAGAAAAAAATCTGACCTCAGTGTGCATTTTACTGTTACCTTAAGGTAATTCAGGTGCTACAGAAACCAAAAAATATACATACCTGACCTGACATTCAAAGACATTAAATATACTTCAGGGAATATTCTAATCCTTACTAAATAAAGCAGGCTTAGAAGTAAAAAATAAAATTTGCTTGGTCATTTTGCTTGCTTAATAAAGGTCACAACATTGTTTAAGTATTAACACCATATTAAGAATAAGAACCTGCCATCACTATAAAAGAAACAGTCTTTAACATTTAAAAAAACAGAACTGCTGGGAATGTGGCTCAGTTAGTGGGAATGCTTGCCTAGCGTGCATGAATCTATGGGTTGATTCTCATATAATCAATTACACATACATACACCTGCATTCACAGCACTGAAGGAAGAAGATCAGAAGTGTAAGGTCATTCTCAGCTACATAACAAGTTTAAGACCTGCATCCACTAACTGAGACTCTGATCACAAAAAAATAAATTACTAGCACCTACCTTGCAAAAGAGAGTTGGAAAGTGGTCTGGAGTCATAGGGGCATAGGACAACTCAGACAGCACGTCCACAGCTCGAGGGCCAATCAGATTGAGGGCTATAGGGTAAAGAACAAGAGATGTCCAGCCTCTCCAGAGGAACAGTTTCTTCTGAACTTGTCCACTGTCCTTGTTTCTTTACCTACTACTGTCATAGATTACACTGCCAAGAGCAACTTTTTTTTTTTTTTTTTTTTTTTTCCGGTTCTTTTTTTCGGAGCTGGGGACAGAACCCAGGGCCTTGCGCTTCCTAGGCAAGCGCTCTACCACTGAGCTAAATCCCCAACCCCAAGAGCAACTTAAAGGATAGTTTTCTCGTTTACAGTTCAAGGTCAGTACATCACGGCGGGGTCGTGGAGGCATCAGAAGTGTGCAGCAGTTGGCCTGACATCTACAACTGGGTACTGGCAAAGGCAGACTGCTTATAATAGTACAGGATCCATGGCAGGGAATGGTGCCGCCCAGTGGGTGGGTCTTTCTACCACAATTGACATGGTAATTTCCCACAGGCAAGTACATTTATCTCCCAGGTGATTCTAGATTTTTGTCAAATTGGCATTTCAGCTAACCACATATCCATATAGAACTTGGTCTACAGCTGGTGAGACTTATAAAAAATGTCCCTTTATTTAGGGACCTGAGGTTCAATGGCAAGTACCTGGGCTCTGGTACACAGTCCGCCGACAGACCTGCTGAATGCAGTTGCTGACTGGCTGGTGTGAAGAGGCTGCCTGGCTAGTGTGGGTCTTCTCCAAAGTTCACAGGAAGGGTGTATCTTACAGTCTCTGCAGCAAGATCAGGGTCACCAGACCAAGATCTAACCAAGAGGTCACTTCCATGGCTGGTCACATACTGACAACTATGGTTCTCTTTCTCTTCCTACAGGATAGAAGAAACTCCCATCCCAGAACAGGATCTGGAGAACTGTCTCTCCATCCTAGACTCTGCTGCCTGTGACAGAATTGCAGATAACTGCTCTAGTACAGGCTAGAACACAACCAGCCTTCAGTAATACTCGGTACTTGGCCAAGCTGGTGGCAGGAAGCTAATCATAATTGCTGCTAATCAGAATGAAGGTCTAGGTAAGATGAATGGGTTATAAGATGAACACAAGCCACTTTTCTACTTCCTCTGTGTGGTTCCCAGGGATGGAACTGAATAAATAAATTGAATGATCAATTATCTGTGTTCACAGTGTCTTATTTTCCTTTAAAGATTTATTTGCTTAAGGAGTATACAGTTTGGTTTTTTTTTTTTTTGTTTTTTTTGGTTCTTTTTTTCGGAGCTGGGGACTGAACCCAGGGCCTTGTGCTTCCTAGGCAAGCGCTCTACCCCTGAGCTAAATCCCCAGCCCCTACAGTTTGTTTTTATGGGTCAGCTCTGGCTGTCCTACGACTTGTCATGTAGACCAGACTCAGGAAGATCCACCTCCTTCTGCCTCCTGGATGTTATGACTGAAGATATGCGCCATTACAGGTAGCTAAGGGTTAAAGATCTGCTGATTTGTTACATGCTCATGGATGTTTCACATTCATCTGTGCCCCACATTATGGAGTATCCGTGGAAACTACAAGAGTCCACTGGATATGAGCTGCCATGAGGATGGTAGGAAGTGAACCAGAGTGCTCTACAAGAACAGCCGGTTCTCTTAACTGAGCCATCTCTCCAGTACCAATGATGTTTGTATTTTTGTTTTATGTGCAGGGGTGTTTTGCATTTATGGATGTATGCAGATACTCAGGACCTCTGGAAGAGCAGTCAGTGCTCTTATCGACTGAGCCATCTCTGCAGCCCCACCCCAGTGTGTCTCGTTAACACTAATCTGATGCTCACTTGTAAAGTCAAAGATCAGTAAGGGACACATAGCAGAAGCTCGTCTGCACCTGCTGCTCTCCCGGGCCGCCCACCCTGGGAAGGCTCACCTGTGTACTTCCAGGTGACGTCTTCCAGCAGCAAGTTGCTGTCTTTCGGCAAGTACTTGTGAAGCCAGGCCCAACAGTGGACCTGCTGATCAGTTGGAGAGATCATGAAGAAACTGAAAATGAAAACCCCCAAATAATCAAAACCAAAAGGCAGAAAAGGAATAGAGAACTTAGAACAATCTCTTGGGGCTGGAGAGATGGCTCAGTGGTCCTGAGTTCAAATCCCAGCAACCACATGGTGGCTCACAACCATCTGTAATGAGATCTGATGCCCTCTTCTGGTGCATCTGAAACAATCTCTTAACTTTCAGGAAGGGTATTTCACCATTCTAGATTCTACACCAATAATATCAAATTTACACAGATTTACTAACATTCATAAAGAATCCTTTCCCATCAGGGTGACTACACCCAGTTTTACAAAGTACAACTTCTTCTGTTCTTGTGTTTTTAAACAAAGTCTCGTTTTATAGGCCAAGCTGGCCTGGAACTCCTCGAGTAGCTCAGGTTGGCCCCAAACTTGTGTTAAGCCTTCACACTCCTGACACTACAGCTACCCTGTGGTTCTTCTCTGTGTTTGCCTTTGCTGATTTGTGTACAGGTGACTAGAGATTTAGACAGTTCATGAAATAGTTTGGTCCCTAGAACTGTGGCCTCTAGAGAAATATTAAGTGCTCTCGCCCAGAGCCCCTGAACTATGTTTAGTGGAGGGAAGAGAAGGACGTAGCAGTCAACTCACCTGCGTTTGGTCAGGCGAGCAATGCTGCAGTCATTTTCGTGCCCTCCATATTCATTGAGCATGCCAGTGTGAACAATGTGGCCTACAGGCACATCTAGGTCATTGGAGAAAAGGTACTGCAGACTTTCTAATGCCTGGTCCCCAGTGGACTGCAAGGAAAGGGATAAGGCGGACAGTAAACAGAGGAGCACCTAGCTGCATGACCATGCAGCACTGCTCCTTACTGAGGAGATCCAATGATACAATACCTATGTGACACCACTTGCCGGTTTACTTTCCTATAAGAAGCTACAAGGAAGTCTAACTGTCAGTACTTAAAGTAAATGAGCCTTTCTAAGTTAATCACAAACTGTTACAGGAGCTAAATTTCAGAAAAACATGATTATACAGATGAAACACTAAAATAGTGTAGAGTTCTTCCAGAAGCAGTTTTGAAATATCAGATGAAAAACAGGCATTCCGGGGCTATTGAGGTGGCTCAGTGGTCAAGAAAACTGGCTGTACTTACAGAGATCTTGAGTTCAATCCTAGCAACCACAGGGTGGCCCACAGCCATCTGTAACTAGAGCCCATGAGATCCAATGCCCTCTTCTGGTGTACAGATACAGATGCAGACAAAACACTCACATACACAACAAATCCTTGCTGGGCTGGTGGTGCACACCTTTAATGCCAGCACTTAGGAGGCAGAGGCAGGTGGATCCCTGAATTGGAGGCCAGCCTGGTCTACAAAGTGAGTTCTGGGATAGTAAGGGCTACATAGAAAATCCTATCCGAGAGAGAGAAAGGGAGGGAGAGAAGGAGGGAGAGTGGGAGGATGGGAGGGAAGGGAGGGGGAAAAGGATGGGAGGGGGAAAAGGAGAAAACTAACATGAAAGAAAGAAAAGAAAAACACTCAATAAGTATAAAATCTTTCCCCAAACTTTAAAAGTTTTGGTTCCCAAATACTTACAGTTATTTCAAATTTTGTGAAAGAAGACATGTCAATGACACACACAGCTTCCTTACAGCATTTGACTTCAGACTCCACAATATCAAACCAGTCTGGCTTGTAGAAAGTCTTGCTCTGTTCTAATGCAAGAAGGTCTATGAAACAGAAAAAAAAAAAAAAAAAAACAAGGTAGAACGAAAAAGAGTTTTGACACTGAGACGTCCCCATATATTTTATTATGGCCTACAAGACATTTTTCCTTTCAGGAATAATTCTAGCTACAGGCAATTATTAAATACCAGTTTTAAGAAGGGGGTAGAACTGCCTCAGTAGTGCAAGTGCTTGCTATGCAAGCATGAAGACGAGTTTGGCTCTATAAAGTGTGCATCTATAAAGCTAGGTGAGAAAAAGTAAGATTCTGTCTGAAAAAGTAAGGTGGAGAACAACAGAGAAAACAACACAAATCTCTGGTCTACACAAGGATACAGAAACACACAGACACACATGTAACACGCACACGCGTGCACACACATGCGCACAAAGGGTGGTGGTTTCTGCCTGTAATCCCAGCACTTGAGATGTTGAAATTAAGAGGACTGATGAGAATTCAAAGCCAACCTGAAATATTAAGTTCTAGGCTAAAATGTGGGATTCTGTATCAAAAAGACAGACAGACACATTCTTACCCTTGTTGGGTGGAACAAAGTACTTTGGCCTCTCAAATCCATGTTTCTCCATCCATCTGGCTCCTTGAGCATCCAGCCGGTCATAAAGAGGAGATGTGCGCAACTGCCTTCCAGTCTGGAAATCCCAACGAGGAACCTTCAGATCGTATATCAGAGCTAGAACAGATAAACAATCTGTCAGCTGGCCCTGGAGCACAGGCTTGCAATTCCAGAGACCTGGGTCACTAAGTAGGATTTCAAATTCAAGGTGTACCTGGGCTACCAACGAGGTTCCAGCCAAGCAAGGCCTGGGCAACTTGTGGTGAACTGGATTAGTATGGCCCCCCTAGACTCATACATTTGAAAGTTAGGTTCTTAGCTGGTAGAACTATTTTGGGAAGGATTAGAAGGTATGGCCTTGTTAGAGAAGATATGTCACTAGGAGTGGACTTTGAAGTTTCAAAAGCCCACACCTCTAATTTGCAGATATAAATCAGCTACTGTTCTAATACAATCTTGCCTGCCTGCTGCCACGCTCCCGACCATAACAGTCACAGACTCACTCTCTGAAACTATGCACAAGCCCCCAGTTAAATGATTCCTTTATAAGTTGCCTTGTTCATGGTGTCTCCTCATAGCAAGAGAAAAGTAACTAGGACTGCAACATAGCAAGTCCCCATCTTAGAGTAAAAAAATCAAAAACAAAGCACTGAGACAGATGTACTTGCTTAGCATGCATCAGGCTCTGGGGTTCGGTCCCCGCTACCATAAAAAAAGGGGTGTGGTGGAGGTAAGAACAACATCTCTGCAAGTACAAGCACTGGCTGCCCTTTCAGAGGATCTGGGTTCATTTTCTAGCACCCACATGGTGGCTCACAACTGTCCTTTAACTCCAGTTCCAGGGGTTCTGATGCACTCTTCTGGCCTCCATAGATATCAGGCATAAATGTGGTACACAGGCATACACAAAAGCAAAATATGCATACATATAACATTTGCAAATAAATTTAAAACAAAACATAAACCCTAGCAATGGAAATGCACACGATTTAATCCCAGTAGGGGCAGGTGGATCTCTGAGTTCAGGTCAGCTGGTCTATGGAACATGTTCCAGAACAGTGAGGACTACACAGAAGCGGTTTTAAAATTAATTAATTAATTAATTGAAGAGGGTTCATGAAGTCTGTCAAAGTCCAGAGTCACCCACTGAACTGAGAAGAACTGAGTAACCAACACCCATAACAGCCTGGAATTACTCCAACTCAGAAGAGAAGAATTAGCAAGGGAATAGCTCAAGTGTCTGCTGTCACCCAATGAACGTCTAGTTCAGAAGAAGGAAAGATGTGTAAATATTGGCACTATCTTGCTAATAAACACTAGCAAGCAATTTACACCTGTTTACATTTTTAGTTCCAAATTAGTAGGCAGAAACAATAGGAGAAAGTGGGTCTAAATCTTGCAAAACTCCAAAGCATAGATGAAGGCAATATCTTTCTGAGGAGGTGGGGAGGGTCTGGTTTTGAGACAGGGTTTCTTTGTGTAGCCCTGGCTGTCCTCAAACTCACAGAGATCTGTCTGCCTCTGCTCCACTTCCCCAAGTGCTAATACAATCTTAAAGTGTGCACCGAGAGCTGGAGAGATGGCTCAGCAATTAAGAGCACTGCCTCCTCTTCCAGAGGACCTGAGTTCAATTCCCAGGCCGTGAACCACATGGTAATGTGATCTGATGCCCTCTTCTGGTGTGACTGAAGACAGTTATTTATTTATATACAATAAATAAACTTTTTTTTTTTTTTAAAAAGTGTGCACCTAGCTTGATGAAGGCTGTGTCTAAAGAGGACACAGGTGATTTTGTTTTTTAAGTTCAAAGACAGGTATGCAGGCATACACCGTTAATCTCAGCACCCAAGAAGCATAGGCGGGGAGATCTCTGTGAGTTGCAGGCCAGCTAGGAATACAGTGAGAAGCTACCTTGGGGGAAAAAGCATGTTAGAGACCAGCTGCTTTACACAGCAAGTTCCAGGCTAGCCGGAGCTACAGACGGTGTAAAAAGGCACTTGATTCTTTGCTGTGCTTCAGGGACCCTCATGGTTTACAGACTTTACCTTTAATATGTAACCTCTTTTGAGGAGGGTTTATGACACCTTCATTTGGTAGTTATGCAATCTGAAAGGTAACATTATTCACACAACAAAGCTAAAATCCAAATTAATTCCTGTCCCTTTTTTGTTTTAATATTTTATTTTTGGAGCTGGAGAGATGGCTCAGTTTAATAGCACTAACCCCTCTTCCAGAGGACCTGAGTTCAATCCCTAGAAACCTGTGTAGTAGGAGAGGCCAACTCTACAGAACTGTCCTGACCCCACATCTGCCCTGCCCTGTGATGTGTACCCACAACACATACAGACACACAACTACACATAACAGATGGGAGGGAGGGAGGGAGGAAGGGAGGGAGGGAAGGAAGGAAGGAAGGAAGAAGACAGACAATGGGTATTGGTGATTGGTAAAGAACTTGCTAACATTCAAGAGGCCCTCAGTCCTAGGTGGAGGTGGGGAACAGGGATGGGGACACGACTGGTGGCACACACCTGTAATCCCAGCACTTAGGAAATAGAGGCAAGAAGATCAGGAGTTTACGGCAATAGTAAGTTAAAGACAGCCTGGATTCAATGATACTCCATCTCAAAATAATGATAAAACTACCCAATGACCTCACAACCTAGGTGGGAAGTTGAGTAGCGTCAAGGCCACTCGAAAGGCTGCATTGCTAGGACACACAGGAAGCTGCGACACATTAGCTTGCAGGTTACAGCCTCTCCCTACTCCTAGCCTGGCCCAACATGGAAAATGCTCCTAGTGTCAGGTACGGCACAAATCCCTACCCTCAGACCGAAATAACCAGAGATGAGAAAGAAACCCAATTCAGAATAGTTATTAGAGGTAAGGAAAAGCCCTGACTGGTAAAGCAAGCCACTTAAAGATGCTGAGTCGACAGCCAGAATACAGCAAATACAGAGGCGAATGCCAGCAGCAAACCACTGAACTGAGAATAGGACCCCCGTTGAAGGAATCAGAGAAAGAACTGGAAGAGCTTGAAGGGGCTCGAGACCCCATATGTACAACAATGCCAACCAACCAGAGCTTCCAGGGACTAAGCCACTACCTAAAGACTATACATGGACTGACCCTGGACTCTGACCTCATAGGTAGCAATGAATATCCTAGTAAGAGCACCAGTGGAAGGGGAAGCCCTGGGTCCTGCTAAGACTGAACCCCCAGTGAACTAGACTGTTGGGGGGAGGGCGGCAATGGGGGGATGGTTGGGAGGGGAACACCCATAAGGAAGGGGAGGGGGGAGGGGGATGTTTACCGGGAAACCAAAGAATTATTATTACGTATTAAATAAATTTAAAAAAAAATTAAAAAAACAAAACAAAACAAAACAAAACAAAAAAAAAAGATGCTGAGTCGAATAAAATTAGAATAAAAGAACACTCACGCATAACTTCCATGACCCGGTGGCGCAGAAAGGTGCGGCTGCCCTGGAGGGCTCCAAAGCGCTGCAAGTCCAATTCCCAGACGTTTTCAGAGGGGTAACCATACACCATCCATTCAGCTAGGAGCCTGTTCAGATGGAGACAGAAAGCGCTGGGCTCAGATGGGACAGAGAGAACAACTCAAGTACTATACAGACCAAGGACCACTGAAGCAAGACTGTGCTGTCACAGACGCTGAGCGACTCTAGACAGTTTCCTCCCATTTCCTAACTAAACAAACATGGACCCAACTACTATTCTCATAAAACCCCAATGAGGATTTTTTTAGATGGGGTCTCTATACATAGGCCCTGGCTATCCTGGAACTCACTATGTAGACCAGGCTGGCCTCAAACCCAGAGAGATCTGCATGCCTCTGCTTCATGAGTCCTGGGATTACAGGAGAACGCCACCATACTCAGTTTTTAAGGATTTTTAAAAATTTTTATGTGTATGGGTGTTTAGTCTACATGTGAATTTGTGTGCCAAAACAGCTGGTGCTTACAGGGCTGGAAGAGAGTGCTGGATCTGCTGCGACAGGAATTACGGGTGGTTGTCAACTGCCATGTAGATTTCAACTCTGATAACAGAATCCCCAAGAAAGTGTTTAAGATAGAAGCCATATGTATGAAGAGAGCAACGTGTTCCTTTTTTACAGAACAGTCACTTGGAGACAGCTATATGGTTATCTCACCCTGTCTCTCTCCAAATGTCTCTGAGACATCTTCTGTTTTCACAGCCACCTAAACAGACTTCATGAATCTAACCTTTTCTTTTTTATTACTGTGCATGTGTATACGATGGGAGCTGGCACTTCTGAAGTCAGGATACCTGTAGAGTCTTTTCTCTCCCTCTGCCTTTACAGAGATTCCTAAAATTGAACTTAGGCTTGTGCAAAAAGCCCCTTTCCCACTCAACCATCTCACTTTAATTATGATAAAATACATTTGATCCTTGAAGAGTATGATTTTGGACAGAGCAGATAATTTTATTTCTGGATTTTTAAAAATTGCTGCTTTGGGACAATTAGAAAAACAAAACAAAACAAAACCAAACTCATTCACCCTACAAATATCAAAAACACTGAGTTAGAAGGGCTGAAGAGATGGCTCAGCAAAATAAGAGCACATAGAAGTTCAGTTGCCAGAACTCACCCTTTAACTTCAGCTCCAGCAAGAAGATTCGACACCTGGCTACCACAGGCACCTGCACTCATGTGCACATATTTATTCATATTCTCTCTCTCTCTCTCTCTCTCTCTCTCTCTCTCTCTCTCTCTCTCTCTCTCTCCTGGCTACCACAGGCACCTGCATCCATGTGCACATATTTATTCATTCTCTCTCTCTCTCTCTCTCTCTCTCTCCTGGCTACCACAGGCACCTGCACCCATGTGTGCACATATTTATTCATTCTCTCTCTCTCTCTCTCTCTCTCTCTCTCTCTCTCTCTCTCTCTCTCTCACACACACACACACACACACATATGTATAGTTAAAAATAAAACACTTTTTAAAAGAGAAAAACAGATGGGCTGGAGAGATGGCTCAGCAGGTGAGAGCACTGGCTGCTCTTCCTCAGGACCCAAGTTCAATTCTCTGCAACCACATGGCAACTTACAACTGTCTGCAACCCAGTGCCAAGTGATTTGGGACCCTCACAGACAAACATGTGGCAAAAAACCAATGCACATAAAATAAAAGTAAATAAATCATTAAAAAAGAAAAAAGGAGCTAAGGCAGTAGTGGTATGAACCTTCTGTCCCAGCATCCAGGAGGTAGAGACAGGTGGATCTCTGAGTCTGTGGCCAGCCTGGTCTACATAGTGAGTTCCAAGAGGACCGGGGCTATATAAAGAAACTCTGTCTTGAACCCCCACCCCTTAAAAAAGGTTTACCAGAATGTATCAAATACATATAAATAGTACTATTTACTAGCAAAATATAAAATATATAAATATATTTCAATATATAAATTTAAAATTAGGTTTTTTGGAGTGGGGGTAGGGGTGATTTGTTGGGTTTGTTTTTCTAGACAAGCGTTTCTCTGTGCAACAGCCCTAGCTGGAACTGGATTTGTAGACCAAATCTGGCCTCGAACTCAGAGATCCTCTTGCTTCTGCCTTCTGAGTGCTGGGATAAAGGTGAGCACCACCATGCTGGCCCTACTTTCCCACTCTTAACCCAGGCTGAACAGAAATCACGACGTAGTCGAGGCTAGTCTCAAAGTCACTGCAGTCCTCCTCCATCAGTCCCCAAGTGCTAGGATTACAGGCATGTGCCACCATATCCAATAGTCAACCTTTTTAACCTGAGGATAAAGTGTCCTATGCTGCCGAGAGTGACCTTGAACACCTGACCCTCCTGTGCTTGACCTCCTAAGAGCTGGAGCTGTGTGAATACAGCTGATCAACTATTGCTAAGTGTGTGGCACAGTGGAGTCGAGCGCGCGTGCCCGGCTGTGTAACCACTCACAGTCCACTTAGGAGCTCCGTCCATCCTGCAGAACCGAGTGAGATAGCAGACCTATCTAACGAAACTCCACATTTTCTCTTCGCTGGGCAACCGCCATTTTTCTTTGTTCCTATGACTACCCTAAGTACCCCCACATAAATAGAACTGTACAATATTTGTATCCTTCTGTGACTGGCTTTTTTTTTCAAAACAGAGTCTCACTATGTAGTCTTGACCAGCCTCAAATTTACAGAGATCCACCTGCCTCTGCTTCCCAACTGGGATTAAAAGCATGCAGCACCACTCCCAGCTGATTTTTCTAAGAACCTATTTTTAAACTAAAACTTTAACAGCCTAGCATGATTGCCTATTTCACTTACCATACCTGGCTACTCCTAACCTTACGCAATCAAAACATTTGTTGAAATTGAAAAATTAAAATAAAATTTTTTCCACAGGTTGTGGCTAACTAAATGACTGAGTTCCTAAAGCATTATATTTAGTAACATTTATGGAATATGAATAAAGCAATTACCATGAAGATAATAACTCTCAAATACATACCGTTATTTACATTACTGTCTGCACACACACCGTATTAACAATGAACAATCTGAAAGGGAAGAACTTAGCAAGCTGAGGTGTCCACAGGTGACAACGTAGAACAGACTTACTTTCCAGCTCCTCCGCCCAGCGACAGGCCAGCAGAGTTCATCCCTGCCAGGACAAAGTAGCCCTGGACGACAGGGGACTCGCCCATGATGCACTTCATGTCTGCCGTGAAGGTCTCAGGGCAATTCACCAACTTCAAAATCTCCACAGACTCCAATCCTGGCATCCTGCGCAGGAGGGAACTCAACAGGGGCTCTGAGCAATCAAAATAAACCCAAACAGAGTCCTCACCTTTAGGGAATTAAACTTTTCAAGTACTTGTACTTTTTACTCCTCTTTTTTTTTTTTTGGTTCTTTTTTTTCGGAGCTGGGGACCGAACCCAGGGCCTTGCGCTTCCTAGGTAAGCGCTCTACCACTGAGCTAAATCCCCAGCCCCCTTTTTACTCCTCTTAAAAAATTCTTTAGAGGAAACTTTTCTGAGAGTCATTTGGTTACTAAAAGATGAAAATTGGTGGGATTACAGAACACACCTACAAAATGCCTGGCCTTCAGAGTCAGAAAAATCATACTTTACAAAGGCAAGGAGCCACACAACAAAAACACAGAAGGCGACAAACAGCAATCCTGAAGGGGTCAAGGCGTGTGGGAAAGGTCTTAGAGACCAGCTAGCGTTCCCATGAAAGACAGTGTTTCCTATACTAAGATGGATGAAGCATGGGCTTGCACTTTGTTCTATACTATCACCATGGGACAGTGGTGACAGAAGCAAACAGGATTGACTGGTTGATGGACACGAGGGTTTAGTCCCCATAAGCAGCAGTTTATTCTTGTAACACCCACCAAGGATGGAAGAAAAGTCAGGAGGTCTTTTCATACCCTTTCAACTTATAACCATGTAACTACAATAATTATTCAAAAAGACAACATTACTTAGTCTTAATAAAGACCACATCAGCAAAATAATTTACTTTCACAATCCTCCTGCCTCAGCCTCCCATATGCTGGGATTAAAAGCAAGAATACATCACCATGCCCAGCTTTGTAGAAACCTCTTCAATTGCATTAAGTCTTACAAAAAGAAAGACCCCTTCCCTTCTAGTCTAAAGCTTTAGCAGTGACTTAAATGACTAACTGGTAAGTCAGGTTCATCAAGCAAATCTGTAGGCCCTGCCTCCATGGATCTCAGCAGTAACCACACCCTCAGTTCAAGCAAACTCTAGACTGTTCTTTATGCTTACTACTGTACTTTCTGGAGCTGTCTTAAAAATACATAAAAAACCATTCATGAAGACACCCTGACAAATGTAAGATCTTAGATAAGTAGAAGGCATTGTTGCTGTAATTTACTTCACATACCAAAGTGATCCCAATCTTCCCGAAGGTTCTGAATTTCCAACTGGTTCTTGCCTTCAGTGAAAATAGGTTTTGGGTTCTTCTCAAAGCCTCCAGACAAGACGCCACCCTGCCAGTTCCTAATGTAAATTCTTCCGTCCGCATCCACGACGGCTGAAGGAAAAGAACACGGACGTGGGACAAAGGAAAAGAACAAGGGTTAGAGACCATCTAGATCCCTAGATGTTGGCCTTACCAACATCACAGCATCCAGTAAATACAGGCATCCGTTGGTCTTAGAGCACCCTTGAAGGCCAGGCAGCAGTAGTGCACGCCTTTAATCCTAACACTGGCAGGTAGTGGAAGGTGGAGTCTGAGGCCAGCCTGACCTACAGAGTGAATTCCAGGACAGGCAGGGCTACTGTCTGCCTCAAAACACCAAAAGAAAAGGGGAGGAGGGAGGGAGGGAGGGAGGAGGGAGGGAGGGAGGGAGGGAGGGAGGAGGGTAGGAAAGAGAAAGACAGACAGACAAAGAAGTAAAATAACCCCCTTTTCTTTATTCCATGTTTGTAACCATTAGATCACCAAGTATGTAGACTACCTATACAACTGATACCATTCTAGTTGAAAAGTACAAAAGTTATATTCCAAATTCTCAATGAACTATATTAGGGATTAAAATCATCTTTAAAAAGAAAAAAATCAAACAAACAAAGCAGGGCAGTGATGGTGCATGCCTTTAATCCCAGCACTCAGGAGGCAGTGGCAAGTAGATATCTGTGAGTTTGTGGCCAGCCTGGTCTAAAAAGCGAGTCTAAGATAGCTAGGACTATTACAGAGAAACCCTGTTTCAAAAAAATCAAACAAACAAAAAACCAAAACCCAAAAACATCCTTAATGGCATCTTCATTTTGGCTATTTTTTCCTAAGAAGTAATCAAAGAAAAGTCAGACTTGAATTCCCCGCCTTTTACATGCTCCAGGAAAGAAAAAAGTTCTCTAGATGAAATGTGTCTTTAATGAAGTTTTCCTTTCAAAGGACAAGATACTCGCTAGCAAGGAGATGAAATTATTTTTAAAAAGAACGAAAGAAAGAAAAAGTACAAGTCCTCACTTGGTGTGCTGCTCTGCAGAGGGGCGTCGCAGGGACGAGTCAGAAGGTAGAAGTGCTCACAGGCGTGCAGCGGGATACTAACCGGCTCCTCGCTGGACAAACCCAGCTCATACGCCCACTACAGCAGGCAGTTTGCGGGAGAAGAGGAACAGAAACACAGTCAGTAGCTGCTGACTAAGATGATATTACCTTACCCAATGTGGAGAAAGACTACCAAACCTCTAGCTGCTCATCGCTGAGGACTAAGTATAGGTTTTTTGGTTTAGAATATAATTCAGGATTACCCAGTCCAAATAAGCAGTATAGTATCTGAGACCAGTAAAATGATAATCTTCTACCTCCACAGTAAAAAGTCCAAATTTAAATAAAGTCAGAAACCCAGTAGTACTGTGGCCAACCTACCTGACCAGCACAGTTGACAAAATACTGGCATTCGATCTGCCCTTTATCTGTGTCCACACCAGTAACTCGACCTTTTTTGGTCAGTACATGAAGAACACTTGTCCGGTCATAAATCTGAACACCTATTTCAAAACAAAGAAAAATGAAGGTAAGGTATTAGCCAGGCGGTGGTGCTGCAGGCCTTTGATCCCAGCACTTGGGAAGCAGGAGGATCTCTGTGAGTTCTAGGTCAGCCTGGTCTACAGAGCAAGTTCTAGTACAGCCAGGGCTACACAAAGAAACTGTCTCAGAAAACCAAAAAGAAAGAAAAAGAAGGCACATTATTTCATGTTACAATATTAAGGTCTCTGGAGGGCTGGAGAGATGGCTCAGCCATTAAGAGCACTGACTATTCTTCCAGGAGTCCTGAGTTCAATTCCCAACAACCACAATTCTGGCTTATAACCATCTGTACTGGGATCTGATGACACTCTTCTGGGTGAAGGCGTACATGCAGATACAGCACTCATATTCATAAAATAAATAATTTTAAAAAAGTAAGTTTTCTGAAGCTGATTCTCTATTCCAAAAAGGTACTAAAGAAGCTGGATCAATACTTTAAAAACCGAACCTCAGCTCAGTACGGTGACATACAATGGTGCTTTCAGCACTTTGGAGTCTAAGGTTTGGCCACATGGCCAGTTTCAGGCCAGCCTGAGCTATACAGTGAAACCCTACTTCAAAAACAAAACAAAACAAACAAAAAAAAAAAAAACAAAGCCATACAGCTCAGTAGTAGAGGATCTATCTGCCTGGCATGCCAAAG
Source organism: Rattus norvegicus (assembly GCF_021556685.1). Classification (NCBI taxonomy): domain Eukaryota; kingdom Metazoa; phylum Chordata; class Mammalia; order Rodentia; family Muridae; genus Rattus; species Rattus norvegicus. The sequence continues at coordinate 54,188,367 of NC_141552.1, read as the reverse complement.
CACTGGGTCCAATTCTCAGCACTATAATAAGTCATAAAGTATATGTAACACTCTGGATATTAAGTCATTCTCTAATTCACTCCGGATCCTGTGTAAGCTATAGATTAAACTCCCAACCCATTCTCTAGCCTTGGCACTTCTCAAATCCAAGAGCAGGGACTCCCGTAAGTCTGACACGTATTAATCAGCACAAGTAGTTCCTTAGAACAAATGGATACTATTTAAAAATACAGTATTATGAAGGTTTAGGTAAATATTAAGGCCTAGGTAGAATTTTAAGGCCTAGGTAACTGTTAGCTGGCTAGCCTGCCATTAAAAGGAAACTTTCTCATGTTTCTGCTGTTACTAGGAAACTTTCTCATGCCCAAGTTGATTACATATTCTGTTATGTTCTGTGCCCTTGGAAACCAATCAAGATAGAAGTTAGTACTACTTCTTTGTAAAGTTACCCACAATAAGATTGGACCCAAACCAACCACTCAGTGGCACTTCCTGTACCCATGTATAAGCTTTTACAGTATTTGCTTTTATAAGCTACCCCTGGGATGGACCCTAACAAAAGAGTGACACTTGCACCAATGTAAGAAACTATTTGGAATAAAACTTCCATTTTGAGTAGGGGTCAAGTATAGTTTAAGTTCCCAAGACCTCCCTGGGAACTGACATCCTAACTTGGCAAAAAGAGACACGTACATGGGTAACTGACATCCTGGTTGGCAAGTTAGGACATGAATATTAGACAAGGCAAGTCCCCTGCCACAGCTGAATACCCCAACCAATAGGAGGAGGATAAATGTACAAAAAGACATGTTCCTAGGGAAATCCCCTATTCCTAAATTCTGACTGGTGGAATAACTTGGCACAGTGTTTGTAGATTTTAGGCTTAAAAATCCTGTAGAATCTTACTTCAGGATCGCAGTCCAGTTCCTGAGTCTGGACCATGGCCCTGACTGACAGTCCTGGGGTGTATGCTCAATAAACTATCCTTGTCTGATTGAGATCGTTTGTATGGTTTCTGAAATGACTCCTGGATCCCAACACAGTGCAGTGGTCAAAACTGGGAAACTGAGTATCTCATACCTTTCTTTGTCCATAACTAAGCTGGTCTTAGTCCTACTGTGATACACTCTCTTAGATAACCCCTTCTTTCCAAACTCATGCTAAATAATAAGGAGGAGGAGGAGGAAGAGGAGGAGGAAGAGGAGGAAGAGGATGAGGAGGAGGACGAGGAGGATGAGGAGGAGGAGGAAGGGGGGAGCAGCAGCAGCAGCAGCAGCAGCAGCAGCAGCAGCAGCCATATAAACAGACAAAACTCTGCTCACCATTCTGGGAGGCAGCACTTGCCAGGGCAAGAGCCACATCAGCAGAGGACACTACTGCGTCCTCAGGAACGTGCATGGCTCCCACCAGATCATGCACATTGAGGAGAGGATGAAGTTCGGCCACTTTCTTCGGGGAGATGATCTCAGAAGGTATACCTACAACACTGTACAAAACACAAGGGGACAATGACATTTATGGGCTCTCTGACAGAGGTCAAGCATGCAAAGTCAGGAGGGGTGTGCAGTCTTAGTCTAATAAGAGTATGTAGTTCTCAGGGGTGGGGATTTAGCTCAGTGGTAGAGCACTTGCCTAGCAAGCGCAAGGCCCTGGGTTCGGTCCCCAGCTCCGAAAAAAAAGAAAAAAAAAAAAAAAGAGTATGTAGTTCTCATACGCACTTCAGCCTTGAGTTGATACGCTTCAGAGAGATCAACCGGTCCTGAGTTTGGGCCAGAGAGATTGAGCCTGTCCTTAAGTAACCTGTAAAAAAAGTCAATCAAATGAGTGGTCCAATGGGATCTACTAGATTTATAGGTTAGACCTATTATGAATCATCCAGCAAAGTGCAAACATATCAGAGACATAACTACTCTCAGCTCACAGTTCTGTGAGGGTCAACTAGAATTCTAACTCCTTCCCCAACACAGCCAAACAACAAGCTATTACCTAGACACAGGCGAGTGGACCTTCTTAGAACATTCAGTCTTGAGTAAGCGGGTGAATGACTGAAGAGTCCTGCAGAAGCAGTAATGTCTGGGCAGCTTATTCATCTCCCCTATATCTTGGCTCCCTAGCCTTTCTACAGCTGGAAGTTTCCTGGAATTAAGTGATTTAATAAGTTTTGATTCCTCTTGGGTGGGAAGGTTTTTCCCAAACCAAGACACAATGCCATCTCTAGTTCATCTTCTTTCATGTTGATTTTTTTCTTTTAAAAAAATTTTTCATAGCCAGCCCTGATATGATAGCACATACACTTGGTAGGCAGATTCTGTGAGTAGGATCTCTGTGAGTTCAAGGCCAGTAGGATCTACATAGCAGGTTCAAGTCTAGCCAAAGCTACATAGTGAAACTCTATCTCAAAAAAATTAATATTAATGTATTTAGATGAGTATATATACAAATGCCACAGCATGTGTGTGGTAGTTGGAGGACAACCTTCTCAGGGATCAGTTCTCTCCTCCTACTATGAGTTCAGCAAGAAGTTTAACCTACCAAACCATTTCACCAGCTTTCCCTTGTAGGGATACTGTTTTAATGTACTGTGGAACAATTGTCTCTGTATTACCCAAATGCTGATTTCTGAACCAGCAGAGATCTGATTACAGGTAAAATTTTGGTACTGATAAGCATCTCCTGACCTAGTATTTTATAAACATTGTTCTCCATCACCTTCTGATTGGTTAAAATAAAAGTCTATGGCTTATGGCAAAAAGCAGAATAGTGAGATGGGACTTCTGGACAGAGAGGACCTCTGAGAGAGAGAGCACGGGAGATTCAGTCACCAAGACATGGATGGATGAAACTGAAGAGAGGCAACCAGCCATGTGGCAGAACTTAGGAGACTATAAACTGGGTAACTGAGTTACGAGTTAGTGGAAAACAATGCCTAGCTGTATGGCCTAAGCATTCATAAATGAATAGAAGCTTCCATGTCATTCAGAACTGGGGCAGGCATAGAAAAGGCCCGCATGGCTACATTCTCATATTCTTTCTCTCGCGGAAGAGCAGAAAATGCTCATAACCATTGAGCTATCCCTCCAGCTCCCTGTTCTGGTTTTTTTTTTTTTTTTTTTTTCTTTTCTTTTTTTTTTTTCGGAGCTGGGGACCGAACCCAGGGCCTTGCACTTGCTAGACAAGCACTCTACCACTGAGCTAAATCCCCAACCCCTGGTTTTTTTTTAAATCATACATGATCATTTATTATATACTCATGATTTGCTTACGTGTTATTTCCAGTGCTCTGTGGACAGCTGTGAGGGAACGTCCCAAAGCACAGGGCTGTTGTCACAAGCCATGAGGAGGTGAGGCTGAGGGCTTTCCTTGACCCTTTGGCCGACAGGGAAGGAGCTGAGCATGCCACCATTTCATTAGTGCTTCCTCCTACACTCCCTGTGCCCTGTTAATCACCGTCCTCATCGTCATCCTCTGGGACAAAAATGTCAAGCTCCTCAAGTGGAGCAGCAAAGATCTTGCTAATTAGTATCCCAATATAGAGAAAGGAGATCACAATGGAGAACACACAGAGAAGACCAAATGACATTTCCACAGGCTTGGGCAAAATGACTGAGCTTGACGGTACCTGGCTGAGACCCGAGCTACCTGGTACAGTGTAGACATTGCCACTTCTCCTCCCCCTTGGCCCACTCCAGAGAGCCCCAGGTTGGACTGATACCCAGGCCAGCCTTTGAGCTGCAGTGGACAACACCCTCAGCCCCGCCCCTCGCCAGGAGCCACACCCACCCCTGTTCTGTTTTTAAAACAAAGTCTAACTCTTTAACCCAAGTTGTTCGGGAACTCCCGGCAGCACTCATTCCTCCTTCAGCCTCCTGAATACTGAGTTCACAGACATGTGAGCATAGCCTCTTGGTATCTTAACCTACTGCTTAATCTTGACTGTCAACCTGACAGGGTTTAGAACGTCCTAGAAAACAAATGTCTAGAGATGTCTGTGAGGCCATTTCCAGAGAGGCTTAAAGATCAAAGACCTATTCTGATGTGGAAACACCATCCCATGGGCTGGGGTTCCAGATAAAATAAAAAGACAAGTACGACAGCAACATTCATCTGTTTCCAAACTGTAGACGCAAAGTGAGGTGACAAGTTACCTCTCGCTCCTGCCACCATGCCTTCCTCATTCTTGTGTACCCACTATCTGTGCCCTCACAGCATAAGCTAAAACAAACCCTTAGGTGGCTTGTCAGGCAATCTGTCACCAGCAACATAACAAGTAATAAACCCTCCTTCTCCAACACCAAAATGCCTGCTTCTCTTTATCCTTAATGTATTTACTCTCCAGTTACTGTCATATATTACTAATTCGCTGAATCCAAAGATAAACAAAACAAAACAAAACAAAACAAAAAAAAAAACCAGAAGAGTTCACATCTCCTTAGGAAACAAAACGGGCCAGTTGTATCAAATATATCTGCCTTTAGGCTAAGCGTGAACAGTTTAAATACCCTGGTCAAAAATGGGCACCTATAGTCTCAGATACACAAGAAGCTGGGAAGAGGTTCACTGGGGCCTAAGAGTTCAAGTCCAGCTCAAAACATAGAAAAAAGAAACATACCATGGTCAAAAGCTTCCCCATCTAAACCTTGCTTCAGTATAATGCTACCCACTTACAAGACTGTTGGTCTCTTCCCATCCTTCCAGATTATGTATCTGAGTACATAAATGTTAAAACGATTCAAAAGTGAGGCAGGAGAGATGGCTCAGCAGTGAAAAGATCTTGATACTCTTTTCAAAGGGCCCACGATCAGTTTCAAGAACCTACATGTTGCCTGACAACCACCCAAAAGATCCAACAACCTCTTTTGGCCTCCATAGGCAGCAGGCACACACACAGTACATATACATATACACACATAGTACATGTACATATACACACACAGTACATATACATATACACACACAGTACATATACATCATATACACACATGGTACATATGCATCATATACACACACGGTACATATACATCATATACACACATAGTACATATACATATACACACAGTACATATACATCATATACATACACAGTACATATACATCATATACACACACGGTACATATACATCATATACACACATGGTATATATACATCATATACACACACAGTACATATACATCATATACACACACGGTAGATATACATCATATACACACATAGTACATATACATCATATACACACATAGTACATATACATATACACACACAGTACATATACATCATATACACACATAGTACATATACATATACACACACAGTACATATACATCATATACATATACAGTATATATACATCATATACATACACAGTACATATACATCATATATACACACAGTACATATACATCATATACACACACAGTACATATACATCATATACACACACAGTACATATACATCATATACACACATAGTACATACATACATAAACACTTGCAGCAGGCAAATACTCACATTACAGTATGGCGGTCTGATTGGGAATGGTCTTCACAGACCATTTTTTTTTTTCTTTTCTTTTTTTCGGGGCTGGGGATTGAACCCAGGACCTTGCACTTCCTAGGCAAGCGCTCTACCACTGAGCCAAATCCCCAACCCCCACAGACCATATTTGAATGCTGAATTGGGTTCCCAGTTGGGAACTATTTAGGAAGGTTTAGGAAGCATGGCCTTGTTAGAGAAGGTGTGTCACTGGGGTTGTTGGGCTTTGAGGTTTTAAAAAAGTCCACACCACGCCAAGTCTCACACTCTCTCTTCCTCCATCTTGCAGATCAGATGCGAGTTCTCAGCTCCGGCTCCAGTTCCATGCCTGCCCGCCTGCCTTCTGCCATTTTTCCTGCCAGCTAAACACTTCATTTTTTTTTTTTTAAGATTTATTTATTTATTATATATAAGTACACTGTAGCTGTCTTCAGATACACCAGAAGAGGGCATCAGATCTCTTTACAGATGGTTGTGAGCCACCATGTGGTTGCTGGGAATTGAACTCATGACCTCTGGAAGAGCAGTCGGGTGCTCTTTAACTGCTGAGCCATCTCTCCAGCCCTAAACACTTCATTTTATAAATCACCTTGGTCATGATGTCTACTCTCAGCAATAAAATAGTAACTAGGTCATATACATAAAGTAAAAATTAATCGTGAATATATATATATGAATTTGGGGGTCAGGGGTCTCACTATATAGCTCTGGCTGTCCTGAAACTCATTTAGTAGACCAGGCTGGCCTTGAACTCACAAAGATCCATCTGCCTCTGCTTCCTGAGTGCTGGGACTGAAGGCATGCACCACTACACCCAGCTACATATGGTTTTTTAAAAAAGATTTTATTTATTTTATGTATGAGTACACTGTCACTCTCTTCCAGAAGAGGGCACCAGATCCCATTACAGATGGTTGTGAGTCACCATGTGGTTGCTGGGAGTTGAACTCAGGACCTCTGGAAGAGCAATCAGTGCTCTTAACCACTGAGCCATCTCTCCAGTCCTACCCAGCCCTTTAAAGCCAAAATTATAGAGAGATAGACTTAGACTATCACTCCTGATTGCAGCTGTTATATACTGTTTCCCACCTACCAATCTCAGTAGATTTATTTTTCTGTATTTCCATTTTGCAAAAAAACAGCAGATAGTAGCTTTAAATATATTTATTTGGGGCTGAAGAGCTGGCCGCAGTTAAGGGCACATAATTCTCTTCCAAAGATTCTGAGTTCAATTCCTAGCACCCACATCAGGTAGCTCACAACTTCTTATAATTCCAGCTCCAGGGAGATCCAACTTCTCTGCTCCTGTGGGCACAAGGACTCATGCACATGTACTCTAAAACACATAATTTTCTAAAAATAAAAGTAAATTGTTAAATGTATGTATGTATGTATGTACGCATTCATGTATGTATGTATGTATATATTTAGTGTGGATGCACACATACCATACCCTACACACAGAGCTCTGAAGACAGCTTGGAAGAGTTGATTCTCTCCTACCATGTAGGACCCAGGAATTAAGTCAGATTGACAGAGCTGGTGCTTGTTAAAACTGTTAAACTGTTAAAACAGTAAAACCTGTTACTTTCCATTTATATTTTCTAATTTTTTTAGGAATCAAACTTAGAGCTTCACATGTATCAGGCAAAGACTCTACCACTACTCTACATCCTCAGGCCTCCCACCCCCAAAAAAGACTATCAACTTTTGGGGTTGGGGATTTAGCTCAGTGGTAGAGCGCTTGCCTAGGAAGCGCAAGGCCCTGGATTCGGTCCCCAGCTCCGAAAAAAAGAACCAAAAAAAAAAAAAGACTATCAACTTTTAGTCATATTGTTCCACTTACTTGACAAAATTCTGTCACAATGGAAGAACTATGGTTGTGATGGCACACATCTCTAATCCCAGCACTTGGAAGGAGGTGGCAAGAGGATTAGGAATCCAAGGTCATACATAGTCTTCTCATTAAATTTAAATTATATATGTGTCTTCAACTTAAATAACAAAAACAGAGAAAGGGCTGGCAAGATGCTTCAGTAGTTGTCAAAGTGCCTGCAATGAAAGCCTGGTAACCTTAATTAAATCCCTGGAACCCAGAAAGAGTTGGATTCACTGGCTAGCATCTACAGTCCCAGCATTTCTATGGCAAGATGGGAGGTGAAGCCAGAAGAACTTCTCAGAGCTGGTGAGAGAGCTAATCTGAAGTAAGCAGAATGGCACAAATAAGACACCCTGCCTCAACAAAGGGCAAGTAGAGAACCGACTCTTGAGAGTCTCCTCTGACCTCTGCGTACCCGTAAAAGGCAAAAAGACTTTGTGCACACGTGTCCTGGCACTGGAGAAGCCAGGGAAGTCACAGCTTATCTCTTCAATGGAATGATATGGGTACCTGCTCTCCCTGGAATGACATGATGTAGTTTTACAACCTGGAGGTTCTCTGCTGACTGGGGAGACAGGCTTGACTCCCAGAGTTTTGTTTTTACTTATCCCAGATCTTTTCCCCTAAATCTTGAGCACTCTTTTTAGACCATAAGTGATGCCACTTGTGCTTTACAGCAGCCTAAGTGACTTCTGTCTCTTAGGGCCCAGACAATCCTGACACCTATAGGGGTTGTGTTTACCTCACTCAAGACCCCCAGCCCCTAAATCATGGGCACTATCTGAGTCAACAGTGCCTACTCTTGTGAAAGAAGCTAGATGTACTTTGTAAAGAAGCTCAGTGTAAACATGTCTAAACTGTCTACTCGGGACTGAGTTAATTGTTATCTAGAGACTTTTTTCCAAAATTGTTCTGTGCCTAAATATAGCTAAAGTCCAATGATCTGGGCCAGGCTCTGGACGTCTTGAGCTGAGTTTTATTCTTACCTTTTCATGGATGTTTTTTTCTGCCTATGGTAAAGCCTGAAGGGAATCCCCACACATACACAGGCATATCATACACACGAATAATAGAAAAATAAAAATCAGCAGCAGTTCCATGGTAGCTTACACATGTATACTGCTCTCTGCCTTTTTAAAACGCATTACACTTGTATTTATTTTTTTTGGCAGAGGGAGCTTATGTGTGCCATAGTACTTGCGTGGAGGTCACAGGACAACTTGTAGGGGTCAATTCTCTCTTTCCACCATGGAGGGTCCCAGGTATTGACCTCAAGCTGTCAGGCTTGGCAGCAAGCATTTCCACTTACTGAGCCACTTCACCGACCCATGTACACTACTTAACAGAGAATCTCAGCCAGGTGTGATGACGCACGCCTTTAGTCCTAGTGCTCAGAGGCAGGTGGATCTTTGGGTGTAACAATAGCCTGGTCTACAAAGCAAGTCTCAGGACAGCTAGGGCTACACAGAGAAAGCCTGGCTCAAAAACAAAACAAACAAACAAACAAAAAAAAAAAAAAAACCAGAAACTCTTCACCACTAAAGCACCCAAGCTTCCTCTCACGCCATCACTGGTCCGCTCCAGTGAAAGTAACAAGAGCAAACCTTATGCTCCTTGCCTTACTACTCTTCACTATTCCCCAACTCTTTGCTGCCTCACAAGCATAAAAGACAAGCCAATAAGGGGTTCTAGACTGTGACCTAGAACTAATCCTAGGCTAACTAATCTTATAAAAAAACAAAGCCTATGACTGTAATTCTGAACTCTAACCAGTGGATTAACACAAAACTCAACAAAATACTAGCAACTCAAGCCAGACTGGGAGTCAGTGCACCGCCTTGGCCTATGCTATAGACCCACATCCGACTCAAACGCTGGCTAATGTTTGACTCAAGCACCATATGCTGCCATCAGATTCAGTCCAACCAAAATGGAATCTCTCACTTGTCCTGCACAAAGTAAACACCTTCTCATACAAACTAGGATCTGATGCTCTCTTCTGGCCTCTGAAGGTGCATGTATATGTGTACAAACACACATACGGACACAGGCACAGACATACAAATAAATAAATCTACAAAAGGAAAATGATAGCTGGGCAGAGGTGGTACAAAACTTTAACCCCAGCACTCAAGAGGCAGAGGCAGGCAGATCCTGTGAGTTCAAGGCCAATCTGATCTACAGAGCATGTTCTAGGACAGTTGTTATACAGAGAAATCCTATCTCCAAAAAGAAAGGAAAAGGAAAAAAAAACAAAAACAAAAACAAAAAAACAAAAAACCAAGGTCGATGTTGTGAAACTACTTTTACTAAGTTCACTTCAGAGCCTTAGGTGGCCAAGCTCAGTTACTCTACAGGGAGCTGGTGATGATCTGATAGGGCAGGGACTGGGAGAAGCAAACAAACAACCCAGAAACCTACCCAGAACATGAAGTTGCCCTCAGTCTCTGCCATCTAACAGTCCCTTTACCCATTCTGTCATCAAATGGGATCATACCGTTTATTACCATTCCTGTCCTTCCAACAGTTCTGTTGAGGCTTCCCCCTACATAGCTGTACCCATTTTGTTCCATGCCCACCAGTTATTTCATATTGTTGCTGTAATCTGCCTGTCAGTCAACACAGAAAAATACCTTGACTTAGAGCAGGGTTGTGCTGACTATACAACTGTTACGTACTGTATGAGGTTTATTGATTTTAAACTCCACAACCATAGGCTTCTCCAGCCCTCTCCAACACAAGTCTTAATCATCAGATCAGAATACAGGATGGAGACAAGTAACTACTAAGTAGGGGTTTAAAGACAGGAAGGCCAATAAACAGCAGGTTACCTGTTTGAATCCCTGTTTCTTGTTCTAACTGATGGTAGAGTTTGTTTGAATAGTCAGCCATCTTCTGTTCAATGCTTGAATGCCTAGCAGTGCTTAGGATGCCAGCACAGAACCTTGTTGAGCCAGCAGCCAGCCTGCAGCATAGATGCAAAATACTGTTACAAAGACTCAACTTGTATCTGTGGATCTAAGCTCAGGCTACAGAACTAGAGAAGTCTCAGCAGATTAGCAGCACTGGTTGTTATTACAAAAGAGCCAGGTTTAATTCCCAGCAACCACACACTGGCTCACTACTGTGGGTCACAATCACCTATAACCCGAGCTAAGTAAGAAACCACACGCCTTTCAGCTCAGCACTCTAGAGGCAAAGGCAAGCAGATCTCCAAGTTCCAGGCCAGCCGGAACAGCACAGTGACACTGTCTCAGCAGTCAGGACCTCAGTTTGATTCCTGACACCTACAGTCGCTCAGCCATCTGTAATTCTACTTGTGGTAGGTTGTCAAACACACACAGGCACCTGGCATGTTTGTACTAGATAGATATACATATAGGCAAAATAGTCATACACATAAAAATAAACAGAAAACAAAGGCCTGGTGAGACGGCTCAGTAGTTAAGTGAAGTTGCTGTTCTTCTAAAGGAACTAGGTTTAGTTCCCATCACCCACTCGGTAGCTTACAAACACCTGTTAACTCCTGCTTATTTGATTCCTTTGCACCTGCACTTATGTACATGTGTATACACACACACACACACACACACACACACACACACACACACACACACAAATTAAAAAAATTCTGGGCTGGAGAGATGGCTCAGTGGGTAAGAGGACTGACTACTCTTCCAGAGGTCCTGAGTTCAATTCCCAGCAACCACATGGTGGCTCAAGACCATCTGCAATGGGATCCAATGTCCTCTTACTCAGCCCCCCAAAACAAAGGTAGATGAGAGAATCATACACATATACCCCCTCTACATACAATAGTTGTTTTAGATTTTTTAAATAATTTATTTGTGTACATTGGTATTTTGCCAGGATGTATGTCTGTGTGTCTGTGTGAGGGTATCTTATCTTGGAGTTACAAACAGTTGTGAGCTGCCATGTTAATTTTTTTAAATTTAATATTTTTATATGTATGGGTGTTTTTTCTACATATATCTGCATACCACGTGTGCTTCATGACCAGGGACCAGAAGAGGGTATCAGATCCACTGGCTCCGTTGTTACAGATGGCTCTGACCTGCGATATGGGTACTGGGAACCAAACCTAGGTTCCCTGGAAGCGCAACCAGTGCTCTTAACTGCTTGGCTGTCTCTTAGGCCCTGTAAATCTAAAATTATACTGGGTAAGACTAAACTTAGTAAAAGAAAGGGGCAGGAGGTAACTACTTCTAACCACAGGACACAGCTGTGCTGTGTGAAGAGGATGATGTCAGAGAGATGAGGTGGCCTATGAATCCTTGTCCTTTTAAGACACTGTTGGAATTTGCTACCTCTCTACAATGCAGAAAACACGAGTGCTAGAGCATAGCTAAATACAGTGCAGGTTTTACCTGGGGTCTTCTCACTCTAGCGAGCAACATTTAGATTAGCTATGGGGATGACATTATGAAAAAGACAGGGAGTGACAAAGCCCTGTACGTCATTGCAGCCAAACCCCAAGGCAAGTGAACTTGATCCTTACCTGCCCTGCTCCAAAAGGACAATATCTTGCCATCCCATTTTGGAGAGGTGATAGGCCACAGACGTACCCATGATTCCACCCCCACAGATGACCACCTGGGCCTGGGCAGGCAGAGCAATAGACTGCGCCTCGGCAGCGGACGTGCTGCTTCTTGCCGATGACCAGGTCTGCCATCCTGGGCTAGTTCTTTGTCTTTGGACAATAGACAGCAACCGGTAAAGCATCACCACCTGGAAGATATATGTTTTCACTCAGCTAAGATCCAAAAATACAACTAGAAAGAAAAAAAAATCATTACATGTAAGTCAGTTCTTGGGACTAATGAGAAAAAGATTTAACAAAGAACAATAGCCCTTCATTTGACATATATTTGAAGACCTGTTTCAAATTCTGTTTAAATAAAGTCAGGCATGGTGACACATGCCTTTAATCTTAGCACTTAGTACTCTGTAGGTAGATGTAAGCAGATCTCTGTGAGTTCAAAGCCAGCCTGGTCCAAGTAGAGATTTCCAGGACATCCAGAACTACAAAGAGACACTGTCTCAAAAAACCACACACCCACACCCACAGACAAAGGCAAACAAAAAACAAGCACAAAGAACTCTAAACTGGGGGCTGGAGAGGTGGCTCATCAGTTAAGAGCACTGACTGCTCTTCCAGAGGTCCTGAGTTCAATTCCCAGCGTCCACATGGTGGCTCACAACCATCTGTAATGGGATCTGATGCCCTCTTCTGGTGTGTCTGAAGCCAGAGACAGTGTACTCCTACATAAAATAAAGATAGATAGATAGATAGATAGATAGATAGATAGATAGATAGATAGATAGATAGATAGATAGATAGATCGAGATCTAGAAAGAGAGATCTAAACTTAGCCTAGCAACACAGGCTTGAAAAGTGGAGATAGGAGGATTCCCCAGAAGTTCAAGGTCGTCCTCAGCTACACTGTGATTTCTAGGCCAGCTTGGATTGGAAATCCTGTCTAAAGATAGATACTGAAGAGAGAGACATAGACAGAAATAAGAATTCATAGAATAAGAACCAATGAGATGGGACTGGAGAGATGGCTTAGTGGTTAAGGGCACACTGACTGCTCTTCCAGTGGTCCTAAGTTCAATTCTCAGCAACCATATGGTGGTTCACAACCATCTGAAATCAGATCTGATGCCCTCCTTCTGGTGTGTCTGAAAACAGCAAGAGTATACTCATATAAAAATAAATATTTTTGGGGCTGGGGATTTAGCTCAGTGGTAGAGCGCTTGCCTAGGAAGCACAAGGCCCTGGGTTCGGTCCCCAGCTCCGAAAAAAAGACCAAAAAAATAAATAAATAAATAAATAAATAAATAAATAAATATTTTTAAAATTTTTTTAAAAAGATAAAGAGGAAAAAAAAAAAAAAGAAAACCAATGAGATGGCTTCGTAAGTGAAGGCACTTTGCCTAGGGGCCTTAAAACCTGAGTTCAACACCTATTAACCCATTTAAAAAAAAAAAAAGAAGGAATAAGGAGGCCCAGGGGAAGGTTAGGAAGATGAGGCATGGGAACAACACTGGCAGATGGAAAGTAAGCAGCTATATAATATGCTTAGTCTGAAGGATCAATATATGTAGGAAGACAAACCAATTTGACGAGCCCCACCCCTCCAAAAAAAAGGAAGGCAGTGGCTGCAGTACAGTGATGGAAGGGAAATGATTAAGATAACCCTGAGAAAAACAGGCGGGAATCAATTCTACAGTACTTGAATGCCACAACAAACACACAAACAAACAAAATCACTGAAGCAAGGGAATCAAGTGACCTGCATGTTTTTCGGAGGTCAGTCTGCCTCCATGGTGGGGAGTAGATGGTGAATGAAGGAAAAGGATGAGAAAGGAAGATACTACAGCAGTTCAAGCATACACAATGGCTTAGACCGAACATGGCAGGTAAGTCAGAAAAATACACACATTGTTCTGGAAGCAGGAATGACAGAATTCAGCCAGTCATGATGGTGCACACATGTGATGCCAGCAAGCCAGAGGCTGAGGCACGAAGAGCTCAAGTTCAAGGCAAACGTTGGCAATAGAGAGATTTATCTCAAACCAAAGAGAATGTTCCAGTTCTGGTGTGGATAATGCAGCAGAAGAGCCAGGGAAATGCTGGGTACAGGAACTGAAGAACCCAACCACAAGAGACTCTGAGTATTTGATCAGCGTGGTCCAGTAAACAAGCAGTCATTACTGATTGAAAACAAAAAAGGTGGGCTGGGGATTTAGCTCAGTGGTAGAGCGCTTGCCTAGGAAGCGCAAGGCCCTGGGTTCGGTCCCCAGCTCCGAAAAAAAGAAAAGGGAAAAAAAAAAAAAGAAAAAAGAAAACAAAAAAGGTAGTGTTTTGACAAAAATCTAACAGGAATACTGTTAACTCTCAGGAAACTAAAGGCTGACCTACTGGCAGACTACGCCAGCATTAAAGAGCTTAAGACACAGGGTGGCAGATATGTGGGAATCAGGGCAACACACTGCCAATAAAGCCGCCACCACCCCCACTACCAGCATCTGTACTTAGACTCCCCATTGGTTCAAGTCCTCTAAGACCAAACCACACGGAGGGGTTGGGGATTTAGCTCAGCGGTAAAGCGCTTGCCTAGCAAGCGCAAGGCCCTGGGTTCGGTCCCCAGCTCCCGAAAAAAAGGAAAAAAAAAAAAAAAAAGAAAAAAGAAAAAAGACCAAACCACACACGAGAGAGAGAGAGAGAGAGAGAGAGAGAGTGTGTGTGTGTGTGTGTGTGTGTGTGAGTGTTCTGTCTGCATATCTGTATACCATACGTGTGCATGGTCCCTGAGGTCGGAATAGGGTGTCAGATTCACTAGGACTGAAACAGTTTCCTGAAGTCTCATCTTTATGTAACTTTAAGGACCTATAACTTAAAGCCCCATCCTTGTTCTTTTGAGACAAAACTCTCAAATATCCTAGACTATGTAACCAAGCACGACCTTGAACTCCTGACCTTCCCACATCCACATCCCAAAGTGCACCACTGCCCAAGCTCTACCACTTTGCCTGTTTTATGTATATGAGTGTTTTGCTTAAATATCTGTCTGTGCACTACGTGTATGCAGTGTTCAAGGAAGCCAAGAAAGGCCACCAGGCTCACTTGGAACTGAAGTTACAGACTGTTGTTGATACCATATGGGTGCTGGGAATTTAACCTAAGCACTTTGGAAGAGCCGCCAGTGCTCTTAAGCACTGAGCCATCTCTCCAATCCCCAAATGAAGCTTTTAAACAAAAATGTATCCTTGAGGATAAAAGTGGTGGCCATGGGTCTGGGGATTTAGCTCAGTGGTAAGCGCTTACCTAGGAAGCACAAGGCCCTGGGTTCGGTCCCCAGCTCCAAAAAAAAGAACTAAAAAAAAAAAAAAAAAAAAAAAAAAGTGGTGGCCATACACCTTATTCTCAGTACTCAAGAGGCAGAGGCAAGCAGATCTCTGGATCTCTTTTGTCTGAGTTCAGCCTGCTCAACATAATGAGTTCCAAGATAATAAGGGCTACATAGAGAGAGCGTATCTCAAAAATAAATAAATAAATAAATAAATAAACAAACAAACAAACAAACAAACAAAAAAAAACACAACCCGAACCCTTAGGTAAGTAAATTTGTTGACACAGAACAAACTATTGCCTGAACTTGAGACCTTGTGTTTCATAGCAGCACTATATTAAAAATAAAACAAATTGGGGTTGGGGATTTAGCTCAGTGGTAGAGCACTTGCCTAGCAAGCACAAGGCCCTGGGTTCGGTCCCCAGATCTGAAAAAAAAAGAAAAAAGAGAAAAAAACAAACAAACAAACAAAAAATTTATGCTGGGCATGATGGCACCACATCTTTAATCCCAGCAGAGTCAGGCCAGCCTGGTCTACACAGCCAGGATTATATAGTGAGAGCCTGTCTCAAACAAACAAACAAACAAACAAACAAACAGACTAATAAGACTTTCAAGAACCCATCTTTCACTTGACAGTAAATTATTAAACAGAAAACATCCCCTTGTAACAAAAACAGGACTTTGGCCCTACCGCAGCACTATACTTCCCTCACTAAAAACACCCAATATGCTGGTTTTAGAGGATCTCTCTCTCACATACCACACCACTAAGACCACAGACCACTCTGCTTCCTAGTTTCACCTCTATAGGTCCTGGGTCATAACTCTTTGCTGGAGCCTTCTACCCTGAGCCTTCCCATCTCTCCCCAGGTGATTTTAGTGTCACTCTGGGAATGATGCATGGCCTGACCCAAGAATCCTGCCCCCTGAGCTTCAGATCTGTTTATCAAGTGCAGAGTGGCCACACCCACTTGATCCCACAGGTAAAACCCAGCACATCCGTATGCAAACACCTCAGCCTTCACCCTCCCACACAGTGTATGTCCCCCAGGGCTCCTCAAACTGGAATCCAGAGTGTCACCTGGTTTCTACTTTTCTCATCTCTCTTCTCCAGTCATTTCTCAGGATCTTCCCTGTCCAGTCTACATCCTAGATCTCACACCCATCCACCAACTTCTCTCCAAACCCCCTGCCAACATATGTGGAGGCTTCTAGGCTTCTAGTTTCTACTTTTAGTGCACACCTTGCTCCCACAGACCTCAGGCCATACACAGGCATGAGTGAACAGTCTTCCATAATGGAAAATGGAAAATGGAAAATGGAAAATGACTGCTCTGTAATCAAAGACTAAACTGCAAATCTAGCATCAGAACCTATCAATTATCATAATTAATACTGCTACAGATTTCTTTTTTCTTTCTTTTTTCCTTTATGAGACAGAGTGTCGCCTTATAGCAAATGGCCTAGAATTTGCTATGTAGACCAAGATGGCTTAGACCTCACAGAAATCCACCTGTCTCTGCCTGCCCCAGTGCTGGGATTAAAGGCATGGGCCTGCTCAAACTGCATTTCAAAGAAACCCAGGTTTCTGTGAAGCAGAACCAGAAGCTTTTTCCCTAGCTGGAAAGATTGAACAGCAAAGGGAAAGAAACATAACAGA
The DNA here is from genome assembly GCF_021556685.1 of Rattus norvegicus. Lineage (NCBI taxonomy): Eukaryota > Metazoa > Chordata > Mammalia > Rodentia > Muridae > Rattus > Rattus norvegicus. Next base: position 54,171,418 of record NC_141552.1, on the reverse strand, counting down.
GAATCCCTCCTTCAGAACCCCTCTCATTCTCCAGGTCTCTGTCACTTTTTCCCCAATAAAGGTATGCTCACTCACCAAGAGAGAAAGAAAAGAACAAACAGCAGTTTCAGACAAGAACAATGCATGTTTAATGCCCAGGCTGATAAGGCTAAGAAAAGACTTGACTCTGTGATCATCATGACCTTCAAGAGTGAAGAGATGAGGGCAGAAAAGATTGAAGTACACCAGGAAGAGAGGGCTAGAGAGATGTCTCAGTGGCTAAGAGCACTTACTGTTCTTGCAGAGGGCCTGGGTTCAATTCCCAAATCCCACATAGAGTTCACAATCTTTAACTTCAGTTCCAGTGAATCCGATGCCCTCTTCTGATTTTTGTGGCCATCAAAAATGCACATGGTGCACAAACATAGGCAAAACACTCATAAAATAAAATGAATATATATTCATTTTAAGGTAGTTTTAAAAAGAAAAATTTACACCAGGAAGAGAAGTTATTAGATTCTACTCCTGAAGGTCTGGCAGTAAAACCAGGCAAGTTTCACAGGAAAAGGAGGTAGAACCAGAAAAATAGACACTGAAGAAGGCAAACTCATTCCAAATAAAACGTCAGGAAATTCGGTATTTTCTTGAAATTCGTGAAAATTAACTGTATCTCTACTAGTAAGAGTAACTTCTAAACAGCCTTAAGACCCAGACTGATTGCACTCAGATATTACACCAACAAGGTGGCGCCCAATCCTGGAGCAGTACTCACACCTGTAACTCCCACCACTGGATACTGAATCAGGAAAAATGTCCCAGGTTCCGGGTGAGCCGGGGCCACAGTGCAAGATTCTATCTTTAAAAGACAATAACAGTGACAGTTCGAACAACTGAATTCTTCCTCTGATAACAGCATGAGCCGCAGGTCACAAAGAATGAAGGCTGAATCCCCCACACATAACTCAGGGTCACCACGGCAAGTTTTAAAGCAAAAGAATCAGCCTCTGAACAGTATTTTTCAACAAATGCACCAATGCTCAAGAGAGTTTGAGAAAATGATACCTCCCTATCGCCAAAAAGAGGACCCTTAAAGGACCCTCGACCACATCACTATCCCTACACATCAAGATCGCATAAATGTCGGTCCCCAGCTCCGAAAAAAAGAACCAAAAAAAAAAAATCGCATAAATGTTTGAAGTAGGCTTGGAGACCGTGGACTCGAACCTCGGAAATATACACAACAATCACCCCAAGACACTGGAAACCCCACCGCCCTCAGTCTCTGACAGGAGTTGGTAAAGCGCAGCCAAACCGCACGTTTCGAGGTGGGAAACCTTTCCACCTGCAGAGATGCGGTGACAGCTGACCGTGACAGCAGGTGCGAGCCCGCCCGAGCCGCAGCCAGCCCCGAGGCCCGACCGCCCAGGAGAGCCGGCGCGCAGGCCCGGGGTGGCAGACACCGGTTCCCGAGGCCCTCACAGCTCCGCTGGCTGAATTCTGGCGCCGGACCCGTGGCACCGCCTCAGAGACCCGGAGGAATAACCGGGAGCCAGAGGCCATAGCTCAGACAACAGGGCGTGCGGGGCGCCCGGACCCGCAGGTCCTAGCCGGCTTCCTACCTCAAGGGCCCGCAACTTGCGGGCAGCGAGCTCAACAACGCCCGGCGGAAGTGAAGGGCAGCACAGCCGCTGAAGAGGGTCTGTGCGGGCCGGAAAGGGGACAGGGCATGGGGAGGGGGCGGGACGCAGAGCGCAAAGTTCCGGGACCGCAGGGGCCCGCGACCTTCCGCGCTTTACGGCCCGCGGCAAGGGTAAGGCCAGCGCGCGCGCGCAAACGCGCCGTGACGTCACCGCGACGGGCCGGTCGCACGTGGGCTTGTTTGGGTCTCGCCAGGCCCCGCCCCTCCCGCGACGCCTCCTCCTCTGCCTAGTTGGCGGCTTGCGTGCGGGAAGCTGCTGCCGGCTTCCATCCCCGCTCCCGGCCTCCCGCCCGGCTCCGTTCCGTGTAGAGCCTGGGCATCAGAGCCGAGCCAGAGCCTCGACCCGGTGTGGGGAGGTCGGGTGATCGTCTGCCGCCAGGCCTGAGCCCCGGGTCCGCAGCCCAGAGCCAGGTCTCTGCCGGTGGTCGCTGTTCTCTGTCCCTGCGCGTCGCTTAAGGCCTTTCCGTGCTGGGCTTTGGCAGAACTTGTCCTGCGGGTCTGGCCGCCCCTCGGAGGCCGAATCAGCCGACCTGACTTCCCATCTTACTCCTTGAGGCTGCCCAGAGGGAAAAGCATTGTTTACTCGGGCCTCAGAAACATCTACCTTCCATCACCTCCAACTCCCAGTCACATCACCCAGCCTTCTTTCCTTCACAGACCTCATCACTAGCTTAAATATGTGTCGCTATGTTCCTTTACACTGGTATAGACACAGCCCTCTGATATCTGTTCCTTTACACTGGTATAGACACAGCCCTCTGATATCTGTTCCTTTACACTGGTATAGACACAGCCCTCTGATATCTGTTCCTTTACACTGGTGTAGACACAGCCCTCTGATATCTTGACCAAAGCTTACTCAGGTGCAGCTTCTCAACACCTTCAAACCGCTCCTGTTACACCGTCCAGTATATCCTTCTTTGCACAGACAGCAAGAGAAATGGTGTGTGTTGGACCATGTTCTTTAGTTAGCATTCTCTGGACCAAGCCTATTTTGTCTTATGAGCTAGTCTAGAACATTATTGCTACGCTCTGTACCTTGGTGCTGTCTTGAGTAATCTGGCTAGGAACAAGATGGAGGGGCTTCTCCTTGTGGCAAGGCTGCAATCCTCCTCACAGTGGCATTCATTCCCCAACTTGCTTGGTTTATAACCAACTCACTAGCTATGAATTTCTCCAAGACTGCCCAGATGAGATCTGACAGTAAGACTCAACTCCATCCGGTTCCTTTTTTAAATTTGTTTTATTTATTTAAGTTTATTTGTATTCGTGTTTATGTATCTGTTTTTAAAAACTAAGTCTCAGTCTGGGCTGGATTCAAACTACATAGCAGAGAATGACCCCTAGTCCTCCTGCCTCCACCTCCCAAGTTGCTTGCTTTACCATATGTCCAGTTCCCCTTGTTCACCTGATACATTAAATTCAAGACGTCTGGAATCTCCTGCAAGATGAATTCTTTCACATTTTTGGTTAATTATTTAATGATACCTATAGAAAAAAATGAAAAGACACTGACCTATCAAAATATTTGGGCATAGGGGTTTTTTTTATGCAATTTGGTAGGGACCCAAAAGCAAAGTTTTTGTTTTGTTTTGTTTTGTTTTTCTGAGCCATCTGCCTCTTTACAATTTCCAGACATACAAACTTTGTTTGTAAGAAAGCTGGTTATATACAGGAAAAAGTGAACAAAATGAGGTGGTGTGTTATTTATGTGTCATATACAGTAAGTGATTCTGCTTCCCCTGTTACTGACTTTATTAGAAATTGCTAAATCTATCCAGGTAGTGATGGCTTATGCCTTTAATCCCAGCACTTGGGAAGTAGAGGGAGGTGAATCTGAGTTTAAGGCCAGCCTGGGAGTTCCAGGACAGCCAGAGCTACATAAAGAAACACAGTCTCAAAAATAAAAGATAAAAAAAATGTTAGGTCTAAAAGCTCTTTGTGTTGTCAATGGTAATATTTTTTTCATAATCTCTTACAACTACCAGCATAGTTTTGAGTGCATTCAGACGTGTGAAGTGGTTTTGCTTCTTTGGTTTTTTTTATGATTTTTTTTTTTTGAGCTGAGGACCGAATCCAGGGCTAGGCAAGCGCTCTACCACTGAGCTAAATCCCCAACCCCTTTTTTATGATTTTTGTTGGTACTTGGGATTGATCCTAGGTCCTCACACATAAATAAAAGCACACTCTCACCGAGTGACAGTCCCAACCCTATTTTTATAGTTTTGCCTTCTTTTTTCCCCCATAAGTCATCAGAGGTGTTCCTTGATTGGCTCCTGACTTCTCTGTGCTGAAAATTCCTTGGAGAATCAAATATTTTGCCGTGAAAAATGTATCTTGGAAGATTTGAGTGCAGTTAGAGTCTTGTCCTTTGAAAACACCTGGCATCCTTGACTATCTGTCAAATACGGAGAGTGAGAGAGTGGGAAGATATTTTTAGCACTTGTTTCTCAGGATCCATGCCAGGACCTTCTCTGAATAGCAAGAACTGGAACCAGAGCAGCTTCCAGGGGTTGGCTCTAGTGTCTTGCACTCAGGGATGTCAATGGTAAACCCAAGAAAGATGGAAAGTTTATTTTGAACTGTAGGCTCCCATCAGCCCATACACAGACGGGCTGTCCTTCCTCAGAACAGATGAGGTAGAAAGCTATGCAACCTGTTTCATGAAAGAGTTTTCTAGTTTACACTTAACTCTTCAGTCAAATCTCAGTATGTATCTGACACCACTGTAACTTCTTTGTGCTTCTGAGTGGCGTTTGCCCTTAGCCCACTTCTGTTCCTGTGTAGTGTTAGCTTGTGGTTTTGGGAACATTCCAGGTTCTTGAGTAGATGGAATTAAGAAGCTAGTTTATGGGGTTGGGGATTTCGCTCAGTGGTAGAGCGCTTGAGCGCAAGGCCCTGGGTTCAGTCCCCAGCTCCAAAAAAAAAAAAAAAAAAAAGAAAAAAGAAAAAAAAAAAAAGAAGCTAGTTTACTAAGCTGGATGTAGAGGCTCATGTCTTTGATCCCGGCATTTAAGAGGCAGAGGCAAACAGATCTCTGTGAGTTCAAGGCCAGTCTGGTCTACATAATAAGTTCCAGGATAACCAGGGCTCTATAGAGACCCTGTCTTGAGAACAACAAAGAAGAGAGGCTAGCTGACTGTGCATGTGGGGTTGACTAAGCTTTCCTGCCCTCTCCGAATGTGATATTAACACTATAGATTACAGGGTTGGGGATTTAGCTCAGTGGTAGAGTGTTTGCCTAGCAATCGCAAGGCCCTGGGTTCAGTTCTCAGCTCCGGGGTTGCGGGGTGGGGGGTGGCATTGTAGATTATGACCAGCCCTCTGGGTTTCATTTAAGATTATTTTCTGGGGCTAGAGAGATGGCTCAGCAGTTAAGAGCACTGACTGCTCTTCCAGAGGTCTTGAGCTCAATTCCCAGCAACCACATGGTGGCTCACAACCATCTGAAATAGGATCTAGTGCCCTCTTCTGGTGTGCCTGGAGACAGCAACAGTGTGCTCATATACATTAAATAAATAAATCTTTTTTAAAAAAATAATAAAAAATTAAAAAAATAAATAAAGATTATTTTCTATTAGTAGATGTGTAAATGCATAAATGAACATTTCACATCTTTTGTCTTGTTTACTTCAAAATGTTCTCCATTTTTACTTGGTACTACATATTATCTGATTCTCAAAAGGATATCCTGTCCATAAAACCATTTGCACCTTGATCCTAAAGTGTAAGGTTTGGAAACCAAAGTAAAGACGATACACACTTGTGTCTGATTCTCCATGCAGTGTTCATCTGGCCGTGGAGAGAGATCTCCCTTCGTTCTTCTGCAGCTAGCATTGCTGTCAATACACCCTACTCCAGCCTGCCCTTGACTTATGGGAAGGGCAGATGGGACTCAGCCCCACGTCTGTGTCCACCCATGTTCTTGCTCATGGTGAAAATGAAAGCTGTGTGCATTCCCTGTCAGACTCAAAGAAGAGCCTTGTCAGAGAGAAGCAGCTGACTACATTCACTACCTGTAGCTTCTATGTGTGACCTACCCGGCATTGTGGCCAAACCTGTTGGATACTGGGTATCTGTTGCCAACTGACCACCGATGGCCTACAATGACCATCATCTGTGGCTTCATGTATTCCCCCTCCCATCTCTCTCCAGGGGACCATGAAACCCAGGCTGATCTTGAACTCTTGATCTCCCTTCTGAGTGCCAGAATCACAAGCACGAGCCACTGTGCCCAAACACTCCTAGCAATTTTTTTAAAAAGGATATCAAGGGGTTGGGGATTTAGCTCAGTGGTAGAGCGCTTGCCTAGGAAGCGCAAGGCCCTGGGTTCGGTCCCCAGCTCCGAAAAAAAGAAAAAGAAAAAAAAAAAGGATATCAGTCCTATAGGATTAGGGCACACCTAAGGACCTCAAATACCTTTTGAAAGTCCTCTTCTCCAGCCAGGCAGCGGTGGCACATGCCTTTAATCCTAGCACTCAGGAAGCAGAGGCCAGCAAGTTCTAGGACAAGGAGAGCAAAAACAAAGAGCTGTGTGTGTGTGTGTGTGTGTGTGTGTGAGAGAGAGAGAGAGAGAGAGAGAGAGAGAGAGAGAGAGAGAGAGAGAGAGAGAGAGAACAAACACTTCTCCAAATACTGGCACTCTAGACAGTCTAGGACCATGCTAGGTGTGATACAGGGTCTGAGACTGGATCTAATCCAACTCTCTGTCTTGGAGCTGTCTGCCCTCTTCACACCTTTCCTTCTGTGCTGTGGAAAGTTCTGAACTTTTTTTTTTTCTTGTTTTTCTAGACAGGGTTTCTCTGTGTAGTCCTGACTATCCTGGAACTCACTGTGTAGACCAGGACTCTACCTGCCTCTGCTTCCCAAGTGCTGGGATAGAGGTGTGTGCCACTATGCCTGACTGAATTCAAAATCTTAAGACCCCAGTTGCCTTTCCAACTTTTCTGGAAAGACCCTTTCTTCTCTTACTCAATATACAGCCCATGACCGTTCCATCTCCTTGATGGAACATTTCCCTTCCAGGCAACTGGGATCCCTTGTTGTCTTCTCTTCTTTCCTTTCTTTTTAAAAAGCTTTTTAGGCGGCTGGAGAGATGGCTCGGTGGTTAAGAGTACTGACTGCTCTTCCAGAGGACCTGGGTGCAGATCCCAGCACCCCCGTGGCAACTCACCACTATCTGTAACTCCACCTCCAGGGGATCTGAAACCTTCACACACACCTTCGTGGAGGCAAAACTGCAATGCACATAAAAATAAATAAATTGTATGGGGGAGGGAGAGGGGATAGGGGCTTATAGACAGGAAACCGGGAAAGGGAATAACATTTGAAATGTAAGTAAATTCTAAGACCTGGTGGTGTGTCACAGAGCTTTGTCCAGTCTGCTCTGTCCTGACTCACCATTGTTCGCTCCTGCTGAGGAACAAGTCGGTCAGGAAGCCGAGCCTCAGCCATGGCATTTAAAGATACCAGGAAGACTCCCGTGGAGCCCGAAGTGGCGATTCACCGGATTCGAATCACGCTCAACAGCCACAATGTGAAGTCGCTGGAGAAGGTTTGTGCGGACTTGATCAGAGGCGCCAAGGAGAAGAATCTGAAAGAGAAAGGACCGGTGCGCATGCCTACCCAGACACTGAGAATCACTACCAGAAAAACACCTTGTGGTGAAGGTTTCGAGACGTGGGGTCGTTTTCAGATTAGAATCCACAAGCGACTCATTGACTTACACAGTCCTTCTGAGATTGTTAAGCGGATTACTTCCATCAGTTTATTGAGCCAGGAGTAGAGGAGATTGAAGTCACCATTGCAGATGCCTAAGTCAACTGTTTAAATAAATTGACTTAATTGTTAAAAAAAAAAGAAAGAAATTTAAGCATAGAAATATATCTAATAAAAATGTTATTGTTTTAAACCATTACTGAGCGGCTCAATAAAATGTATTTTATGAATAATAAATAAATAAATAATGTTGTAAAAAAGCCTTTTAGGGGCTGGAGAGATGGCTCAGCAGTTAAGAGCACCCGACTGCTCTTCCAGAGGTCATGAGTTCAATTCCCAGCAACCACATTGTGGCTCACAACCATCTGTAAAGAGATCCGATGCCCTCTTCTGGTGTATCTGAAGACAGCTACAGTGTACTTATATATAATAAATAAATAAATAAATAAATCTTTAAAAAAAAGCCTTTTAGATTAGTGTGTGCATGTATGTGCATGTGTGCATCTTTCCTTTTTTCTTTTTTTTTTTTTTCGGAGCTGGGGACCGAACCCAGGGCCTTGCGCTTGCTAGGCAAGTGCTCTACCACTGAGCTAAATCCCCAACCCCGCATGTGTGCATCTTTATGTGTATGTGTTCCCTGTAGAATCCAGAAAGGATATTGGATCCTTCAGAACCAGAATAATGGATGGTTGTAAACTACCGTGTGAGTGCCGAGAAGCAAGTTTGGGTCCTCTGCAAGAGCAACAAATGCTCTTAACTGCTGAGCCATCTCTCCAACTCCCCCCACCCTTTTTGAGACAGGATATCTCTATATAGCTCTGGCTGGCCTAAAACTCACTATGTAGACCTGGCTGGCCTTCAAATCAAAGCCATCCTCCTGCCTCTGCCTCCCAAGTGCTGAGATTAAAGAACTGGGCACCATCATCCCCAGATGTCTTCCTAATATCCCTTTATTTGTTCCTCTTCCTGTTGCATGAACTCTTCCAGGGACACGAACATCTAATTACCCCAGATAGAGTATAAATGACAGACCAAAGTAATGATGCCAGCAAATCCAACTTGGCAAAGAAATTAATTTCTTTGGCCTACTTACAGAGCATGGTTGAAGGGCTACTCACAAGAACATAAATGAGCCCTAAAAATCTCAATGCAGCACAGATGACTCCCCCATATCTGCACAGATGACGGGCGTTACCCTCTAGTTATTTCCACCCTCAGTACACCCTCAGCACCTCCTGAGACCCAGAGGCCTCTTGCAGCCTGTCAACCTACAGCTGACAAGGTTGTACAGGAAGGAACAGCTGGAATCTCAAGTGAGTGCCTTTTAAAATTTATTAAAAGATCATTTGCCAATCTTAACTGATTAACTGTAATTGTCCCAAGAACCAGATGGAACTTGGTTCTGCCTATGTCTTCGTACTGACCACTAGGTGGCGCTAGAGCCTGTGGCTTGAGGTGACCTGGTCGCCTGCACCCTTTATCATGCATTGAGTGAACTGTTAGGATTAATTAGAAACCCAAATCAGACTAATAAAATCCCCATGAAGGCTGATAACTCAGAGTGACTGCTATGATAGAGGAGGAAGGGAGACGAGAGAGCCTTGAAAGGGGGAACTGAAATGCCAGCAACTCAGGAGGCTGCTGCAGGACTAAAATTTGCTTGGTTGTTACTGTTTTGCCTTTTTTCTTTGTTCTTGTTGTTTTTGAGAGGGCCATAAAGACAAAGTATCTCTTAGCCCAAGCTGGCTTCTTTTGCCTTATGGTGGTGGATGATCTGGAATTCATCTACCTCCAGAGTATTAAGATTTCAGGTATGTGCCACCACGTCACCTTTATGTGGTGTTGGGGATCGAAGCTAGGGATTCATGCATGCTTGACAAACGCTGTAACAACTGAACTACATCCTAAGCCCATGCATTGCAAGGCGAGTCTGGGAGACGCAATGAGACTGCCTCTAAAGGGTGGAAAACCTAAAAGGGCGGCAGCAAAAACCTAACAAACAAATACACAACAGCAAAACGTGGATAGGAAGACTGGGGTAGTGGGGTGTCTCCCTAGCCAACATGAGTTCAATTCCTAGTTAAAAAACAAGCCGACAAGCTCTGTGTGGTTATGTACACCTGTAAGCCAAGGACTTGGGAGGTTGAGACAAGAGAATCGCAGGGCTGCACATTAAATACCAAGCCAGCTGCGGCTAAATAGTGAGACCCTGGTGTACACACACACACACACACACACACACACAAAGAAGGAGGGCTGTTGCAATCAGGAGAACCCAAGTTCAAATTCTCAGAAAGCTCGATGTGGAAGCATCTCTCTAAAACCTCAGTACTGGTGCAGACAGCTGGGAAGCAGAGACCGGAGACTCCTCAGAAACTCATGGGCCAGCAGGCCTGGCATGCACAACATTAAAAATGAAGGAATCTGTTTCAAACAAGCTGGAAATCAAGGACTGGCCCAAGAGGTTGTTTTCTGACCTCTATACACATGCCCGTAGCATTCAGATGCCCACATTCACACATAGGACTACACACACACAAAAAAATGAAATTAAAAATGGGGTTGGGTGATGGTGATGGTGCACGCCTTTAATCCCAGCACTCAGGAGGCAGAGGCAGGTGACTCTCTGAGTTCCAGGCCAACTTGGTCTACAGAGGGAGTTCCAAGATGATAAGGGCTACGGAGAAACCTTGTCTCAAAATACAAAACAACAACAAAAATGAAGGCTGGAGAGATGGCTCGGTGGTTAAGAGCACTGACTGCTCTTTCAGAGGTCCTGAGTTCAAATCCCAGCAACCACATGGTAGCTCACAACCATCTGTAAGTTCCAGGGTATTTATGCCCACTTCTGGACTCTCTAGACACTAGGCACACATGCTGTGCACAGACATAATTGCAGACGAACATCCGTTCACATAAAACAAACTTGGAAAAAATTTAGATTACTAAAAGTAGAAATAGGCCAGGTGTGTGACTCGTGCCTTTAATCCCAGCACTAGGGATGCAGACACAGGCAGATCTCTGTGAGTTCAAGTCCAGCCTGGTCTACACAATAAGTTCCAAGCTAGATAGTAAGACCCTGTCGCAAAAGAAATTAAAGATAGAAATAATGACGGGCCACTTCCTCCAGTACATGATTTCTGATGTGTCTCCTACTACAGCCGTGCCTGGGATGAACAGAACTTTGGGCTTGATTTGACCTGAAGCTGAGCGCAGGTGTGGCCTCCCCTCTGTGTGTTGTGCCAGGAAAAGTTCGTGAACCCCAAAAAGACCACCAAGACAAATCCAGACAATCGCATTAGGGTCCCTTTATTCAAGCTGGAGCATGGGCTCCCGGCCAACCCTGACACAGCAAGATGGTGAAACCCTGAGCCTAGTTTTAGGCAAGCACTTAAAGAGGCAAGAAAGGGGTGTCTGGCCTGGCATACATCTGATTGGTGGGGCGGGGCGCATTATGGCCTTTAATGTAATTGGCTGGTGCTGGGAACCAAACGATAAACTTAACTTTTGTTTTCCTCCTGATTGGTGGTTGTTAGGAAGAGAAGTGTCAGGGGTGGGTTTGTAACCTGGGGGTGCAGATTTGTTGAGGAATAACCTGGAAACTGGTGCTAGACACAGGTTTTGTTGGGGTGCACCCTGGAAACTGATGCTAGGTACAGGCCTGTTAGTTAACTTGAGTTCAACCTTAAGTCAGCGTCTCTAAGATGGAGACTGAACCCAGAAGATTCAGTCCCTCAGTGTGGTCTTAGGGGTCTATATTAGCTGGAGAGGGCTTTAAAACTCAAAGCCTTGGGGGCTGGAGAGATGGCTCAGCGGTTAAGAGCACCGACTGCATTTCCAGATAGACCTGGGTTCGAATCCCACCAACCACGTGGTGGCTCACAACCATCTGTGAAGAGATCCGATGCCCTCTTCTGGTATGTGAAGACAGCTACAATGTATATATAGAATAAATCTTTAAAAAAAAATACTAAAAGCCTTTAGTCTCACCACTGCTGTCCCAGCTGGTGTTTGTAAACGCTGCATTTGTTTGTTAGGGCCGCCATGACAAAATACCATACATTATTCAGCTTAAATATAAAGGTATTTTCTCCTAGTTCTGATCATTTAAAGGTCAAAACCAAAGTACAGACATAGTTAGCTTTTCTGAGGCTCTCACTCCTCAGCTTGCAGAGAGCCATTTTTCCCCTGAGAAACTGTGTTGTGTTCTTTTTTTTTTTTTTTTTTTTTTTTTTCGGAGCTGGGGACCGAACCCAGGGCCTTGCGCTTCCTAGGTAAGCGCTCTACCGCTGAGCTAAATCCCCAGCCCCGTGTTCTTTTTTTTTTTTAAAGATTTATTATATATATATGTATATGTATATATATATGTGTATATATATATATATATATATATATATATATATACACACACTGTAGCTGTCTTCAGCCACACCAAAAGAGGGAATCTGATCTCATTGCAGGTGGTTGTGAGCCACCATGTAGTTACTGGGATTTGAACTCAGGACCTTTAGGAAGAGCAGTCAGTGCTCTTAACCACTGAGCCATCTCTCCAGCCCCCTGTGTTGTGTTCTAATCCTTTCTTCTGAATTGGAAGAAAAGACTTACTTAACTTTAATTAACCCTATAAAGACACTGAATAACTCATATTCTAAAATATTCGAGTTAGAAATCTCACCTACTGGGAGGATGTGAAACAATCATGATGACAAGGATGCAGGGATTTTGTATCTATCCATCCATCTATCTATCCATCTATCTATCTATCTATCTATCTATCTATCTATCTATCTATCTATCTATCTATCTATCTTAGATAAGGTCTCATTAAGTAGCCCAGGCTGGCTTCAAATTTGTGTTAATCCTCTAGCCTTCTAGAATGCTGGGATTAGAAACGTAAACTACTGTACTCACCTGAGGAACTTTGAAAATTTTGGGGTTTTATTTCTGCTTTTTGAAACAGAGCCTCTCTTCAGAGCTCTGGCTGTCCTGAAGCTCACATCACTGTAGTCCAGGCTGGCCTCAAATTCACAGAGATCTCTCTGCCTCTGCCTAAAGGGCACTACTGCCTGGGTGTGGTCTACCCAGACTGAAGTGCTGGGTGCACTACCACCTCCAGTTTTTATGGAGTTTTGGGTAGGGTTTTCTGTTTGTTTGGTTCTGGGTCTTGCTACATTACCCAGGCTGGCGCTGACCTCCTAGTCTCAAATGATCCCTCAGCTTCAGCCTTCAAAGTGCACAGGACAACAGGATTGCACCACTTCACTGACTACTTTCAGATTTTATTAAATAATTTCCCTGGCCCCGTCCACTAGGAAATAGGCCTGAGATCATTCTAAAACACTTTATACCCAGATCAAATACTTTTTCTAAAGTTTATTTTATTTTATGTATGAGTGCTCTGCTGCATGTGTACCTGCATGTCAAAAGAGGGATCCTTGTATAGACGACAGTGAACCACCATCTGGGAATTGAACTCAGGATCTCTGGAAGAGCAGCCAGTACTCTTTTTTTTTTTTCTTTTTTCTTTTTTTCGGAGCTGGGGACTGAACCCTGGGCCTTGCGCTTGCTAGGCAAGCGCTCTACCACTGAGCTAAATCCCCAAACCCTAGCAGCCAGTACTCTTAACCACTTAGCCATCCCTCCAGCCCCCTCAAATACTTTTTTCTTTCTTACTTTTTTCTTTTAAGATTTATTATATGAGCACATAGTAGCTGTCTTCAGACATACCAGATGAGGATATCAAATCTCTCCGTTTTGTGAGCCACCGTGTGGTGGAATTGAACTTAGGAACTCCAGAAGAGCAGTCAGTGCTCTTCAGATACACCAGAAGAGGGCATCGGATCTCTTTACAGATGGTTGTGAGCCACCATGTGGTTGCTGGGAATTGAACTCATGACCTCTGGAAGAGCAGTCGGGTGCTCTTAACCGCTGAGCCATCTCTCCAGCCCCAGTCAGTGCTCTTAACCAATGAGCCATCTCTCCAGCCTTACTTTGTCTATCGTTGAGATGACCTTGTATGTTTTGATATACATATATATATATATATATATATATATATATATATATATATTTGTTCTTTTTTTTTTTTGGAGCTGGGGACCGAACCCAGGGCCTTGCGCTTCCTAGGCAAGTGCTCTACCACTGAGCTAAATCCCCAGCCCTTCGCAGTCTTATATTAAGTAGTATTTAGTGTGGTTATTTGATCTACTTTGTATGTTGCTAAGTCAGATGATACATTCTGTTGAGAGAAGGTGGAGTCTGTGTTCATAGAGTGCTAATCTGCGGTTTCTGTAGCCTGTGATGTCTTAGACCTGGCTTTGGTTACTACTGACATTAGTAGGATAAGTTGAAGAGTATTTCTGCTTGCATTGGCCAGCCTTCACTGCTGTGTCAAACTACCTGGGATTCTAAGCATGGATCACAAATTCATGGATCACAAACTCTGGACTACACTGTTGGAATATGAATGTCATCATGGATATAAGGCAGTGGGGGTTGGGGAGGACAGGCAGTCAGGTATACAGTGTTGTATAATACCCACAGCCTCCTGGACTTCTGCCTCTGATAGACGGCCTGACAACTTCAAACTCATTATATTAGGGAGAGATAACTCATCAGTTAAAGCAAGGACCACTTTTCAGGCAACCCAGGGCCCATTCCCAACACCAACAGCAGTTCACAACTGTCTGTAAGTCCAGTCCCAGGGGATCTGACACTCTCCTTTGATTCTGCAGGCACTGCACACACATGACACATTAACATATATGCAGGCAAAACACCCACAAACACAAAATAAAGGGAAAAAAATTTAAAGTTGTTACGCCGGTAAAAGTTTTCCTCCTATCCAAGCCAAAGCCAGACAACAATGAGCTTCTGGGACCCAGGAGCAGGAATTGAGTCACCAGCATAGAACAAAGCTATTGAGAATTGAACTTTAAAAGATCCACTGTGTATGAAAATCAAAACTCTGGCGATGCGAAAGTACAGACCCTGAATTCACTGGGATCTACCTTGGGTAAATCCCTGAGACTCACTGTATCCTGCTTCCCCATATCTGTACTAGGTTGTTGTGATACAAAGAAGTTACATTTATAAACATGCTTTGTAAGGCCTGTTAAAAGGGTGGCTACCAGGCTGGCAAGATGTTGCAGTGGGAAATGGTCTGTGCCACCAAGCTGGACAACCTGCTTTGACTTCTTGGAACCACAATAGGAGAAAAGCCTTTCTCTGACTGTCTGTCTGTCTGTCTGTCTGTCTGTCTGTTTCTGTCTGTCTGTTTCTCTCTCTCTCTCTCTCTCTCTCTCTCTCTCTCTCTCTCAGGTTGTCCTCTGACCTACACACTACACAACAAACACACACACACACACACACACACACACACACACACACACACACACACACGATGTAGCGCCCTGACACCCGTACTCAATAGCAATACCTTTTTTATATGAATGAAAATGCAGCTATTACTAATCACGGATAGGACCTGCTATGGTGATCTCAGGCCATCTGCTTGAGGCAGAAGATCCTGAGGCTCTGGGTATTGTACAACACTGTGCACCTTGCTGCCTGGCCTTGTCCCCATTGCCTGACATCCATGATGCCATTCATATTCCGTTAGTGTTTCTCCAGAAGTCCATGCAGCCCACCTGTGCCCTAGCAGAATCTCCAAAGAGGTGACATCTGAGAGAGTGCTGGGTCAGGGATCACACCAACTTCAAAAGGGCAAAGTGTTAGCTTGTAAGGCCGTGCTTTAGAATGGCTGAGTAACCTGTGTGGGCATTTGACGATGGTCTACATGTCAGTCTTTGATTTGGCTATGCTAGAAATTCAGTGATCCTGGTGGGACTATGTAGGCTTCAGCTAGGCCCAAAATACCATGGTAATTTGCCGCCTTTCTGCTCCACTGTGACCTTGTCTAGAGGCAGACTTGTTCACAACAGGACTCAAGTCAGCCAAGGGCATCCACCACAAGCCCTCCTCTCTGTCTGCCTTGCCCCAGTCTTAGCCCAAAGTCACATGGGTAAGTATAATGGGCCCTGGGGCTGGCCTCATCCTCTCACACTGCCCTGACACATAAGTCACACCTTTCTTCCTGAAGGTACAGTGCCAGCTCACTCCTCCATGATCCCACCAGTGGCATCTGTCTGGTGAAGAGTTCCTTCCTGCTTTATGTTTAATTCATAGCTAAGGTTTGGGATGAGCTTCCCAAGAAAGAAGAGAACTCCCCTGGGGTCTTGCCCAGTTCCTGCCTGCTTTACTGGCCCACTGCCAAAGTCCCAGCCTCCTCCCCATGACTGGGGCTGGGGAGTAGAAGCTGTCCATGGGCTTGGGGGACATTGTCCCTGCCAGGGTACAGCCATCAGTTGCTAATCCCACAGCCCTGGAATGTCTGCAGGCCAATCAGCAGGGTCTTTGGGGGCTCCCCGAGGGTGCTAATAATCCGACAATGATTAGCAGGGGCCACAGGGTCAGCGCAGCACACTGCCCTGCTTTCTGTTGTGGAGCAGGCTGGCCAGACACTGAAGCGGGAGTAAGGAGGCATTTAGAAGGAGGGTTCTACGTCTCTTTTAAAGCCAGTGTACCATGGAGGGGAGGCTGTTTGGACACAGTGATGATTCACTAGCTTCTTCCTTTTGTCTGGCAGCTTAGCCTGACTCCCTGAGACTGTGAATAGCTTCATGAAGCCTGGGAAGCAAGCCGGACAGCTGAGAGAAGCCATGTCTGCAGCACCAGGCAGAACAGCCATTCAGCCCGAGCCCTCCCTGTGGCTGGGAAACCAGAGCCGGTGGCTTGGTCTCTTGCTTCTGCTCCTGCCTCTCCTTGGCATCACCTGGACAGAGGTGCAGCCACCCCAGCTGCCAAAGCAAGTTCCCATTGTGCAAGGTAAGGGATACCTGGGCAGAGACAGAAGATGTGCTGTTGTGAGTCTGAGAAAGGGTAGCAAGGGGATTTCTAGGCGTCAGGAACCCAGGACTGAGCCCTGTGTTATGCTGATATGATACGATGGGGGAAGCCATTAGGATGATGGCGGGGAGGATGGAAGGATACAGGGAAGGAAGAAGGATGAAGCAGATTGGTCCATGGTTGAGGTTAAGGAAAGATATTGGTTAGAGCCTATAGCTAAGACCTCAGAAGAAACACAGTGGTAGAAAGGCCTGTTTCTAGTCCAGGATCCGGGACTGAGTTTCTCATGCCCCTCTGCACCCCGCAACCCCCAAATATCATCTTCCCACTCCCAAGCCAGTCACTCACAGCACTGTTCTATGCTTGGTCTGTCCTCACCCATCTTCCTGCTTCTCTCCTGTCCTCCTTCCGTCTCCGTAATGGGATTTCTTTCCTACACAGCTCCCACTGCCTCTCCTCATCTTAGATCTGTGTCCTTGGGCTGGGGTCACCCTCACCTGGCTATGGCAATGTCCCAGGAGCTGCTGGTCATTGGCTTAACCTTCTCTCTTGGCCTCCAGCCTTGAGCAGGAAGGAGAGTTTCTTAATCCTCACAACACACAACCGTCTGCGCAGCCAGGTCCACCCTTCCGCAGCCAACATGCAGAGAATGGTGAGTGGACCCAACTGCTCTGGGTCAAGAGGGCTGCCAGAGGGACTGAACCCCAGAGTGAGCTCAGGAGGCCTTTCCAGTGTCCCTTTCACCAGGGGTGCCATGGTCTTGGTCGTTGGGGAGCTATGTGCTTTCTTCCCTCGGGGAAAGCCATTTGTATAGGAGATCAGGGCCGTGGGCAACTCACTTTCCTGGCACTCTGTCACTACGGAGATCAACAGATATGGAAGGAGCCAAGGTCCTGTCCCCGACCCATCCCCGGAAAAGGAGCTACACAAAGGAATCCAGCAGAGAGGATGGAGAACAGAGAGGGAGAAGAATCTCACTGGGCTTTGGGGGTGGACTGGTTTGTGACCAGGATTTTTCTAGCAAGTACTAGAAGACCTCTAGCAAGTTCCTCATTTGTTCACTTACTTGCAGTTTAGAACCCCCACAATGGAGGCTGCACCAGGGTTGGTTGGGGATGATCAACCTGCAGTCTTAGACATGCTGCCTTCACAGTCTGGGACACCCCCACTCCCACCCCCCCACCCCCCGCCACCCACAGCTGCAGCCCACGTGAACAGACCTGGGAACAAGGGTGGGATGGGTAAGGGAGGGCAAGGTTCCCCATGGCTACCTCCCATAAAGTCCTCAGAGGTGGACAGCCACAGTGGGCAGTGACCTTGAGAGCTCAGGGGTCAGTTTCCCAGGAGGTGGGGGAGGGTCTGCTTCTCTCCCCTGCCCTGCTCTGTGTCCCAGTGCCCATGTCCTGAGCAGCCAGGATTCAGGATTTTCCAAGCTGCAATACCTAGCCCAACCCTGCAGCCTGGAGTAGACTCTATGATTTACTGACATAGTTTATATCTTTCTTGGGGACCCTTGTTTAAATGGGCGTTGAAAAATCAGGTTTGACCAGATGGGAGCAGCAGAGTTCTTCTGACTGTGGCTAGGGCCAGCTCTTAAAGGAAAACACAGCCAAGCCAGCCTGCAAGTCTGGGCACTTTCTAAGCTCAGATTATTAGATGTGGCACATGACATCAGAAGCCCAGTCCCTTGCCTTCTATTTCCTATGAGATGCCAAAGGTGCCTATTGCAAGGCTTGGAAGATGGAGGCACAATTTTTTTCCCTGACCTATCTTGGGCAGCTCTGGAGGTCCTGCCTCAACCTTCTGTGGCTCTGTGCAGTGAGAAAACTACACCGATCTTTAGGCAGGCAAGCATGGCCCTGCTCACTCTGACCTGGCACCCCACGGACACTCAGAGCCAGGAGGGAGCTGGCTCGATGCCCATTTGTTTCCTTCCCTGTTGTCCAAAGGCCAGTCGTAGTGGTTAGTGTTGATCGTGCCAACTTGACCAGAATCACCTGGAAAAGGAATTTCACTGAACAACAGTCTAGATTAGGTTGGACTGTGAACACATCCGTGGCGAACGGTCTTGATTATGTTAATTGATATAGGAAGACCCAGTTTAAAAAATGGGTGTCATTGGTCGAGCATAGTAGCAGACGCCTTTAATGCCAATACTTGGGAGGCAAAGGCAGACAGATCTCTGTGAGTATTAGGCCAGCCGGATCACAAGACAGCCAGGTCTGCAAAGAGACCCTGTCCCCAAAACACCAAGAAAAGAAGCAGGTGGCACCATCCCCTTGACTGTGGGTATGACTAGCAGCTTCAAGTTCCTGCTACCATGATGACCCTGCAGTGCTGGCCTGGAATTGTGAGCCACATAAGCCCTTTCTCCCCTGAGCTGTCTCGCAGTAACTGGCAGGGGAGCAAATATATCACCCGAGGATGTCCGTTCTTGTCACTCCCAGGATTGGAGCGAGAGCCTGGCTCAACTAGCCCAAGCCAGGGCAGCCCTTTGTGGCACCTCAGCCACCCCGAACCTGGCAGCCACCCTGCGGAACACCCCAGACGTGGGCTGGAATGTGCAGCTACTGCCCATGGGCTCAGCCTCCTTTGTGGAGGTAGTCAACGTCTGGTTTGCTGAGGGGCTGCAGTACAGACATGGGTCGGCCGAGTGTGCCCACAATGCCACCTGTGCCCACTACACCCAGGTGAGTATACTTCAGATAAGGCGAGGCTAGGGCACGGTCTCCCCAGTCATCTTCCAAGAGGATACACTTTATCTTTAAAAGGGGAGGCTAGGGCACGGTCTCCCCAGTCATCTTCCAAGAGGATACACTTTATCTTTAAAAGGCGAGGCTAGGGCACGGTCTCCCCAGTCATCTTCCAAGAGGATACACTTTATCTTTAAAAGGACGCCATCTAAATTTAGATGTTACCACACCAGAGCCCCTTCCGTTCTCAAGAAAGTCCCCTTCTTTGTCTCCTCCATTCGACAAGTATGGATACTTATCGAATCACAAAACCTGACACTGTTTGAGTGGCTAAGCACAGCACTGAATTCTCAAGGTTTTCACGCCTTTAGTATAGATATCACGATAGTAAATGACCCGTGAAATCAAGACCCTTTGTCTTGTTTCCTGTTTTCTGGAATAATTTATATGATATTTGTTATAATCTTTCCCTAACATCATTGAGCCTTGTTTCATTCTGTATTTGTGTGTTTTCTATGTGTGCCTGTGTAAACAGACTATGTTTGTTTTGCTTTATAATACTAATTAATTAATTCAATATCTCATCTATTTATTTGTGTGTGTGTACGTGTGTGTGTGTGTGTGTGCATGTGTGTACGCGTCACGCACATGTGCCCTTGCGTGCCACAGAATATATCTGAAGCTCAAAGGACAACATGTAGTGATTGCCTTTCCTTCTATTATGTGGGGCTGTGGGATTGAATTAGAATTAGACGCAAGTGCCTTGTCTGATGAGACATCTCCCCAAACCATTGTTTTGTGTTCTTGATTCGACTCCTGGCTGTGCTTTCTTAGGCAGACCAAGCTGGCCTTAAACTAATAGTGATCTATTTGTTTCTCTCTCTCAAGTGCTGAATTACAGTGGAGAGTTATCAGTCCATCCTGGTTCCTCTGTACCTCCTTCCAACCTCCACCTCCCACCCCTACCCCCCTACTCCGAGACAGGGTTTCTCTGTATGGCCCTAGCTATCCTGGATCTAGCTCTGTAGACCAACTGGCCTCCACTGGCTGGCCTCCAACTCACAGAAATCCACCTGCCTCTGCTTCCCGAGTGCTGAGATTAAAGGCATCCGCCACCACTGCCAGACTCTTCTGATGTGGGTTTTTATCTTATTAATATGAAGTCTTTTTTGGTTTTGGTTTCAAAATCTTTTTTCTTTTTTTGAGACATGGTCTCATGTATTCTAGGCTGTCTTTAACTCTTACAGTTAAGAGTTCTTCAAGGGGGTTGGGGATTTAGCTCAGTGGTAGAGTGCTTGCCTAGCAAGTGTAAGGCCCGGGGTTCGGTCCTCAGCTCCGAAAAAAAAAAGAAAAGAAAAAAAAAAAGAGTTCTTCAAGGGTGGCTTTGAACTTCTGGTCCTTTTGTTTCTATCTCCCAAGGTTGGGATATCAGGTAGGCACCTGGTTTTGCCCAGGGCTTCATGCGTGCCAGGAAGACATTCTCCCAACTGAACTACATTAATTAAAACATTTCTAGTACATGAATTTAAGGGTTTTCAACTTCTAATTTTTCTTCCTTTCCTCCCCACCTTTCTGTTTTAGCCAGGGTCTTCTAGCATAGTCAGACCGGCCTCAAACTTATCTCAATCCCCCTGTCTCACTTCTTAGTCCTCCCGTTTCACTTTGGTTCTGTTGTTTCTTTTGAGACAGGGTCCCATGCAGCCCAGGGTGGCCTTGAGCTTACCTTGTATTGTAGCCCAGGCAGGCCTTGTGAACCTCTTGTCTCTAGCTTCCAAGCAATGTGACTACAGGAGTGGGCCACCATGCCCAGCTTCATCCTGTAAGTTTTTACATTACGTAAGGCTGGTCTTATTGTTGTTGTTGTTTTCAATGGTGGTTCTGGGTTGTTTGTTTTGAAGTATGTAATTATTTTTTCTTTTTATTAATTATATATATTACAAATTCTGCCCTTTCTTTCTCCTCTAGTTGTGTAGTTTTAACATTTTTAAAGATTTATTTATTTATATTATATGTACGAACACACTGTCACTGTCTTCAGACACACCAGAAAAGACCCCATTTCAGATGGTTGTGAGCCACCATGTGGTTGCTGGGAATTGAACTCAGGACCTCTGGGAGAGCAGGCAGTGCCTTAACCACTGAGCCATCTCTCCAGCCGCAATTTATTTTTATTTTATGTGCATTGGTGTTTTGCCCGCGTGTATGTCTGTGCGAGGGTGTCAGATACTGGAGTTACAGGCAATTGTGAGCCACCATGAGGTTGCTGGGAATTGAACTGGGGTCCTCTGGATGAGCAGTCAGTGTTCTCACAGCCATTTCTCTGACCCCAAGTCTGTGTATGTGTAATGCTAGTGATTCACACTAGAGTCTTGCATGTGATAGGAAAATACCACTGAGGTATAATTCTAACTCTAAAATTATAAAATGTATATCGTCTAAAGTAAGACATGGTGCATGCCTGTAAACCAGACTTAGGAGGTAGAGGCTAGAGGATCAGGGGTTCAATGTCATCTTTGGATACATGGAGAGTTTGAGGTTAACCTAAACAATAACTGTTAAAAAAAAAAAACATGGGCTAGTGGACTGGGGAATGTGGCACAATGGTAGAGCACATGTCTAGTATGTACCAGGCCCTAGCATAAAAGGACAGTCCATAAACTGAGCACAGTGGACCATACCTATAATTCCAGCATCTGGGAGACAGAGACAAGTGGGACTCCATGAGTTTGAAGTCAAGCTGTTGTTGGGGATTTGGCTCAGTGGTAGAGCGCTTGCCTAGGAAGCGCGTGGTCCTAGGTTCAATCCCCAGCCCCGGAAAAAAAAAATTGCTCAGTGAAGTCAAGCTGTTATACATGGTGATTTCTTGTCCAATGCTGCATCCTGCATAGTGAGGACCTTTTCTCTCTCGTCTCTATCTCTCTGTCTGTCTGTCTGCCCCATATAGATAAGGCTTGTGGCCATTTTTACCATCTTATACAAGGCCCTTGATATCTGTCTTTCTTTGGTAACTATTTCCACCTGTCTATAATCGTCCCTCATCCCTCCTTTTGACACTTAGTAACCCTAATTCTACTACCTCCTTCATTCCAAAAGCTTTCAATTCTGATGGCTGTGCTCAGCATAGCCACTAACCCGGAGCCCTAGGCAGGTAAGGGAGTCATCTGTCCACCTGGACGAAGCCAAACCCTTCCCAAGGGTGCACTGCCTGCCTTGTGATCTCCCAGACTGAAATAAAACCCATCTGAAAGTGTCTCTGAGCCTTGTGTTCTCCGCAGCTTGTGTGGGCCACCTCCAGTCAGCTGGGCTGTGGGTGGCAGCCATGTTTTGTGGATCAAGTGGCCACGGAAGCCTTTGTCTGTGCCTATTCCCCTGGGTAAGTCCCTCACCACAGGCTGGGTGGTAGCTGGGAGTAGGGGTGGGTGAAAGGACAGGGAAGCTGGGGCTGAAGGTAGGAAGGGTGGATGGATGACTTTTAGTTAGGGTGAGATGTAAGCCCAGCCACCCAAAATGCCTTTAGACCTTGGTGTGCATGGGAGACAAGAGGATGAAAGGAAGAAGGTAGAGTTGATTCCGGCCGTGCAGAGCAGGACTTGTTCATGAATTCTCCTTCCTGAATGTGTGACCCTACTCAGAGGGAATGTGTCCAGGAATGATACAAAGTCACCTCTTGTTTCCCAACTGCCCTACCTGTCACATCCAGCTTCCTGAATCCCTAACTGGGCCAGAAGTGCTAAAGGGGCCCATGGGGAAGGGAGCCAGGACCCATTCTGCTCAGGGCTCTTCCTGAGCTCTGTCTAAAGCTCCTGCCTTGCCAAGGCCAGGTTCTCCAGCCCCTCTGATGTTTTCTCTCACAGAGGCAACTGGGAAATAAATGGGAAGATGATCGCCCCTTACAAGAAAGGCCCCTGGTGTTCCCTGTGCACAGCCAGTGTCTCGGGCTGCTTCAAGGCCTGGGATCATGCAGGGGGCCTCTGTGGTGAGTGTCCCACCCTATTTGCCTCCTCCTGGAGCAGCAGGTACATGAGACCTTAGAATTGGTGAGCCTGGGGTGGGAACTAGCAGCCCGAAGGGCTATCCCCGAAGCCTTGGCCTCCACACCTAGGAAAGTACCTGCTGGAAAGAGGCCCCTTCTCAAAGTTACCTATTCTTCTTACCAGAGGTTCCCAGGAACCCATGTCGCATGAGCTGCCGAAATCTCGGACATCTCAACATTAGCACCTGTCGCTGTCACTGTCCCCCTGGCTACACAGGGAGGTACTGCCAAGGTGAGGACCCAGTGCCCATTCAGGCTGTCCTGCAGGGTGATCATGAGGGAGATTCGCCTCAGGAGGCATATACCTGTCTTGTGGTGTGTACTGGTACAGTGGGATACCTGGAGGGCTGGGGTGGCCAGAGACTGGAATGTTCTGAGGGAAGCCTCAGGTACATTAAGAGTGTATTGACTACTGTTTTTTTTTTTTAAACATTTATTTATTTATTATGTATACATCATACAGCTTTCTGCCTGCATGTATGCACCTGCAGGCCAGAAGAGGGCACCAGACCTGATTATAGATGGATGTGAGCCACCATGTGGTTGCTGGGAATTGAACTCAGGACCTCTGGAAGAGCAGTCAGTGCTCTTAACCGCTGAGCCATCTCTCCAGCCCTGACTACTGGTTTTTACAGTGCTTACATTCACTCAACAAAAGCTCATTGAGCCCCAACCATGTGTTATACATGTGATTTAAAACATTCAGGGCTATAATCCTAGTATTTGGGAGACTGAGGTAGCAGGATTGTCATGAACTCCAGGCCAACATAGGCTATATAGTGAACTCTAGGAGAGCTCAGGCTATAGATAGAGTAACACTCTGACTTTTAAAAAGGGCCCTTTAAGCTATCTATTGAAACAAAGGTAGAATTAAGAAACAGAAGGGGTCTCTCTTGTCCCACTGCCCACTTTTCATGACCTTACGTCTTGTGTTTTATGTGTTTTGTTGCTATAAAGAGACACCATAACCATGGCAACTCTTATAAAAGAAAACGTTTAATTGAGGCTGGCTTACAGTTTCAGGTGTTCAGTCCATTATTATCAAGGCAGCCAGGAGAAGACTGTCTGTGTGTCACACTGGGCAGAGCTTGAGCATATATTACCTCAAAGCCCAGCACCCATAGTGACACACTTCCTCCAACGAGGCCACATCTCCCAGTAGTGCCACTCTCTGGGCCAAGCATATTCAAATCCCCATGTCTTCCAAACCTCAGTTTGCTTCTCTCTACAAGGAAAATCAAACCAAAGCAGCCAAGGATGGCCATAGCTGGAAGCCCCGTCATGGGCTCTGTCTCTGGGAGCGTAGTCTTGCTGTGGCTGGCCTGTGAGGTGAGCATGGGGTCTAGGAGGTTTGAGACGGAGCACTCCACCTGTCTGCTTTGTTCTGGCAGTGCGCTGCAGTATACAGTGTGTGCATGGCCGATTCCAGAGAGAAGAATGTTCCTGTGTCTGCGATATCGGCTATGGCGGAGCCCAGTGTGCCAGTGAGTTCCAACTCACGGTTCTTCTCGGACCCCTCTTCGGTGGGGTGCTGGATCTGACTTTATCAGCTTGTAAGAGTCCATGTGTCAAGCTATTACCAACTACTTGTTCAGGAAAACCACCCAAATATCCTGGACTTGATCACAGTGGGGTATTTATACCAGTGGAATTAGCAAATGCTATAAGCTGTAGACCTTTTTTTTTTTTTTATGACATTTTACTTGTGCGCATGTGCCACAGAGCAGGTGCTGATGTCAGAGGACAATTTATGGAGGTTGACTTTCTCCTTCCACTAAATGGGTCCCGGGGATTGAACTCAGAACATCAGGCTTCTGGGCAGCAAGTGCTTTTACCTACTGAGCCATCTCTCCGGCCCTGGATTCCCCAGCCCCCCTCTTTCTCTCTCTTGAGAGATCTCGTACTTTCAAGTTTACCAGCACACTGTTGTCTTCTGCCCACTTCCATTTTGGAATAGTTAGCCAGAGGTTGGAGCATCAGGAGTATCAGAAGCATAGCTCAGCCTGACAGGAGAGGGTAAGGGTTCTGAGGTCAGCACACAAACTCAAGTTCTCCTTACTCCCGGCAGCCAAGGTGCACTTTCCCTTTCATACCTGTGACCTGAGGATTGATGGAGACTGCTTCATGGTGTCTCCCGAGGCAGACACCTATTATGGAGCCAAGATGAAATGTCAGGTGAGGGCTGACCCTTGCCTTCCCGGGGTCGGGGTCTCAAACAGGGTGGCAATGGAGTGGCTTTGGCCCAAGAGATAGTTCCTTCAACTTCCCATGGCATCGCTTTCTTCCTTAGTATAAAGCAGGAATCATAGATTCAAGGCTCATGCAAGCTAGGGTCCCACCTAGCAGCCAGGAACAAAGTCCTACCCCACTCCTATTTTAGGAGCTGTCTTGACTCAGCTCTGGCTTGACATGTGGGGATGCCAGGTCGGGATAGCTAGAACACAAGGTTTTCTTTCTTTCTCCCTCTCTTTCTCTCTCTCTTTCTTTCTCTTCTTCCTCTTCTTCCTCCTCCTCCTCCTTCTTCAAGATTTATTTATTTATCATATATAAGTACATTGTAGCTGTTTTCAGACACACCAGAAGAGGGCATCAGATACCATTACAGATGGTTGTGAGCTACTATGTGGTTGCTGGAATCTGAACTCAGGGCCTCTAGGAAGAGCAGTCAGTGCTCTTAACCACTGAGTCATCTTTCCAGCCCAACACAGGATTTTCTAAAGCCAGAAACCCAGATTTTCCTTGGTCTTTCTTGACTTGATAACACTGACAATTGATCCAAATCTAGTTAATACACTGAGTGACTGAGACAAAGGCCTTTTGAGAGGAGCACCAGGGGGTTGGAGATTTAGCTCAGTGGTAGAGCGCTTGCCTAGCAAGCGCAAGGCCCTGGGTTCAGTCCCCAGCTCCAAAAGAAAAAAAAAAAAAAAAAAAAAAAAGAGAGGAGGACCAGGCTCAGCCTATGAGCTGCCAACTGGGCTATGTGCACACAGGATTTGGAATCCTGGCTGTGGAGGGGCAACAGAATGGGTAGAAAGTTCTGGGCCTGAACTCTACAGTCTGTCCCATATGACTCAAAGTGGGGTTACAGGGAAAAGGTGGGGTGTTAGCCCAGATTGAGAGCCAGAAAGTGCAAGACATCCTTGCCTTCTACCTGGACCACCTGGAGACCACCAACAAGGTGACTGACAGTGACTTTGAGACCAAGAACTTCTGGATTGGTGAGTGCTTGGCCGTGGAAGGGTGTGGTAAAGTGGGAGGAACTGAAGCTCTACAAGGCCCCAGGAAACATGGCCTATGTAAGGGTATGGTAAGGGCTTGGAGCATGGGTCAGTAGTCAAGACAATCCCCTTCCCTGGGAAGAGGGTTGCAGGGAGGGAAGTATCACAGGATGGGGAGAATCCTGAAAAGAGATCTTTAACAACTGGGAGCTCAAAAGACATTAGGCAGCAGGCTTCTGCACTCTCAGATAGTAGGCAACCTTGGCTACCCTGGTCCAGGGCTCACCTACAAGGCAGCTAAGGACTCCTTCCGCTGGACTACTGGAGAACACAAGTCCTTCACCAGTTTTGCCTTTGGGCAGCCTGACAATCAGGGGTGAGTCTGGGATCTTTACCCTCTTCTGGGTCCACTTCCCACTTGGGCCTGCCTGGTTGAGCTTCTGATGCCACTGAAAAACCTTCACCCAGCCTATACAGGTCTGGATCTGACCTGGTTGTAGGTGCCAGGGAAGCCTGGGCCCAGCTGATGCAAATCCAGGTGAGGGAAACACAGAAGGCACATTATATAGAAAGGGGACCCAAGGAGTCTCTGCCCATCTATCATTGCCATTTGCACTGATATCTGGTCCCCGTCCCTCACCTGCCAACTGCCTGCATCAACCCCATCATTTCTGGTACCCACCCATCTGCATCCTTCATGCAAACCTCCACCAGCTGACCCACCAGCTGTCCCGTACAGAGAACATCTGGCTATGTGGCACTTCCCTGGTCTTCAAAGCTCAGGAGTGCCACACAGGGACAGAGATCACCATCTATAGGAGTCTATAGGATCTCCAAGGTCTTCAAATATCTCCCCAGCACACCCTCATGGCAGTCAGGCCTAACTGGACTTCTGGCATATATTCTCTTGATGGCAGAAGGGTGTGGTCCTGTATATTCCTGCTGTGACTGAGTGCCGGACTGGGGTGGGTGGAGGGTTACAGAGAAGACTTCCTGGCTTCTGTATGGAGAGCTGCAGTGTATGGGGAACGGAATGGTCACTGACTCCCAGCAGCCCCGGCTGCATGTGTTGCAGCACCAGGGCCTCACGGGTGCAGGTGGCCTAGTGGGCTGGAGGGTTTGAGACGCTACTAGGTTGCTAATTTCATCCCTCCACCTAAGCACTCTTTATCTTGACCTCGCAGGTTTGGGAACTGTGTGGAAATGCAGGCATCTGCCGCCTTCAACTGGAATGACCAACGCTGTAAAACTCGAAACCGTTATATCTGTCAGTTTGGTGAGACCCCGCTCTCAGCAACCTTCCTCCGTTCCCTTTCTCCTGGTGGGCTAACGGCCTGTGCCATGTTGCTAGGCTATCCAAGCCATAGGTACAGAGTGTGTCTGGGTTCAGAGTCAGAGGTGTTTTCCTGCTCAGGGCCTTGCATTTGCAACTGTCTGGGGCCAAAGGGATGATGTCAGCCCGGATTTGAACACCATGTTCCTGCAGAGGGACAAGACAGGACCCATATCTTGCTTGGGAGTTTTCCAGGGTTCCTCTCCTTCTATCATGAAAACTATCACCTGGGGAATCTGTCCGACTCCCTTACTGTGCCTGAATTTCCTACAGCCCAATAAGATCTGGGGGAGGAGGCAGAAGTAAAACCTGGACCAACATCAGCTCCCAGCATCCACCTATTAGAATCTGGAGTTCCCCAAGAGATCACAGCCCTGGCTTCTTCTAGATGAGTATAGCATCGAGAGAGGAAGAGTCATTCTACTATGCTTCCTTTCCAGCTCAGAAGCACTATTCCCAGTGGGAGCCGGGGCCCTGAGCCTGGCCCAACAGCTCTCCTGCCAGCTTCTGAATGCACAGACCGTTTCCTTGACTGCTCACCTGTGGGAAACAAGTGCCTGGCTGGGACTGAATGCCCAACATCCTGAGCAGTCTCAGACCTAACGCCATGCCGCCATGCCATATGCTGGGTAGGATAGTGTAGGTTGGTGTCATTATGCAGGTGAAGGCAGGTACAGGGTAGAATGAGATCTGTCATTGGACGAGAAGGAAGGATGGGCGGGAGAAAAGTTTTAGAGAGGGAGGAGACGGGAGCCAGGGGGAGAGCAGCTGAGAGAACATGGAGGCGGATGTTAAGATTTCTCTCTGCACATTTACAGGTTGTTATGACTATTCTTAAGGAATAGATGTGTACAGGATTCTGTGTGTCTAGATGAACAAACTATGTCTTATGTAGGTGGGCAGTTTATATCCTTATCAATTGGTTGTAAGTTAGTTGTGTGGATGCATTGTACACTGAGTAATTAACATATAAATCTGGTTGTTGGGTTACAGTTTGTTGAGTCATGACTTCACTGGGTTGTTGGGAGTGCGAGCAGAGTCAGTGACAGGAAGCCGTGCTTGGCTATAGAATGCTTGGTGCTGCGCTAGCACAGCCCGCTGAACACCATGTATGTGTCAGGCATGGTAACATCTCACCGAGGGGACAGCGCATGAAAGCAGCTGACAGAGAAACAGCTAGAGCTCTCGGATCCACACTCGGAACCTCTCGGGAACCAGTCACGAGCTTTTTAAAATTATACTGCAACAGGATAGTGGTATAACCTGTGGGAGACAAATAGGGAGTCCTAAAGGAGCCTAGCATGGGAAGAGAAGCTCCAGGATCCTAAACCTGCTTCTGATGGGAAAGATGGGCTTCTGTGGGGTCCGAAAGCAAAAGCCAGAGCCAGTAGCCAGGAGAAGCTGCTCTGCTCCATCCAGACAGATTCCCTTGGGCTGCTGGAGTTTTCAGGACTAGTGGCTTTACAGGGGATTAAATGATGCTCTGCATCAGCCGATTTTGCAATTCATCACCCCCCGCCCCCGTGTATTTTATTTCACTTTTGTGTTGTTGTTGCAGTTATTGTTTTGTTTTCTTGTGCTGACTGAGTTCAGGCTGGCTTTAAATTCACCTTGTCGCCTGGCCTGGCCTGGCCCCTAACTCATAGTAAGTCTCCTTCCTTAGCTGCCTGAGTCCTGGGAAGATCAGAAGAGGCTTTCCTGTCAGTTTCCTCTTAGTCCTCAGTCCCTCAGGCTCCCCAGTAACATAAGAGCAGACTCTCTTTGCTTCAATGACTTCTCCTCTTTCTCTCCTCTCTTCTCTCCTCCTCCCTCCCCTCCCCTCCCCTCCTCTTCTCTCCTAGCAGCTTCCAGCATTGTGCCTCAAACAGTAGGACAGAGACTACCCTGCAAATCTGGGAAATGCTGTGTGTGTGTGTGTGTGTGTGTGTGTGTGTGTGTGTGTGTGTGTGTTCCTGTGCGCACGCGCATTCATTCATGCCTGTGCATGCATTCGTCCTTGCATCCGAGCGTGCGTGTATCACCTTATCATCAAATATCATCTTACATTTGAAGAAATGCCAGCCGAGAGGTTGAGTGACTTGCCCAAAGTAACAAAGCTGAGAAACAAACCCAGTCAGTTTGGCTATCATTCAATCCTTCTATTTTCTTTCACTGATATAACCTGTTTAATGAAGTCAGGGAGGCACAGAAGAAGGGCTGCTGTTCCTTCACTCGTAATATGGACACATGAGGGGCTAACCAAATGCCTATCTCTGTGGGGTTTCATCTGGGGACTTTATTTTTCTTTGATGTAGCAAACTCTTCTAGGCCAAGGCATCTGTTTCCCCCCAGTCTATAAAAGTTCATTATGTGGTTATGCCTGCCAGAACCAGGCCTCAAGAATTACCCAGTGTTTCAGATCCCTGCATGGAAGGGCCCTACGTTCTTGCCATATCCGCTGCCTGTAGTAAGAGTCGTACTGGGGAGACAAGCAAACTTAGACAGGCAACCTTAAGCTGTTCGAGAGTCAGGTACCAAAACAATCTCCGCTGGGAACTATGCCCTTGCTTGTCTGACCCGAGGCCCCGCCTACTACTCTTGCTCCGCTCCATCCCTTTGGGATAGTCTGGTCCACCTCCCCATTATCCTTATCTGTCCCACTGCCCAGTTTGTCACCTGGCCCAAGCTTTTCTGCAGGGAATTGGTGGGGAAGTGACATGTATGCCACTTTGCAAGGTGTGTCCTCCGTGGGCAGGCATGTGGGAGACGGTAGTTCCTCACGGGGACTGGAAGAAGTGGAACCTCGGACGCCAGACACTCCCATCCCAATCTCTGTGCTCAATAGGCTGGGCTGCCAGAGGTGGCAGAAGTCCAGCAGAAGCATAGTCACTGCTAGGGTCTCAGGAGGTGTAGAGATATATATCCCACATAGCCGTCAGTCCTAGGGAAGTATACGGGTATTCAATAAACATACATTGGCTAAGGCATCAGAAAGGTTTTGTGCTTCATTATAGATTTCTGCTTGTAGCCTGGGTTTAGTGTCATATACCTGTGATCCCAGTGTTCAAGAATTTAGGGCAAGGGGATTCTGCATTCTGGGCCAGCCTGGACTACATAGCGAAGGAGTTGGGAAGGCTGTATTTTGCTTCTCCTAGGATGGGAGGGAGATAACAGGAGCTAAGCATAGCCCAAATTCAGAGTAGCCAGTTCATGTCTAAGAGCAGAAGAGTGGAGAACAAACCATCTGGGCTTCTCAAGACAAAGATTTGTTTTCCTTGGAAGCAAGCAGACACCTTGGCACACTTTCTGGCTTAAGCTGCAATTCTAACTGTGGTTCTAGAAGGCCCTTTCTGGGTCAGAAGCCTGGTGGTTTTGTAGGTTTGGTTGCAAGCATCTGGCTGTAAAAACCTAAACGTACTTATATATTTGCTAATGAATTTTGTCCATGTACTGCAGTATTTGTATGATGCATTGTACTGGCTGGTTTTGTGTGTCAGCTTGACACAACCTGGGGTTATCACAGAGAAAGGAGCCTCAGTTGAGGAAATGCCTCCATGAGACCCAGCTGCAACGCATTTTCTCAACTAGTGATCAAGGCAGGAGGACCCAGCCATTGTGGGTGGTGCCATCCCTGGGCTGGTGGTCTTGGGTTCTAAAGAAAGCAAGCTGAGCAAGCCAGGGGAAGCAATCCAGTAAGCAGCATCCCTCCATGGCCTCTGCATCAGTTCCTGCTTCCTGACCTGCTTGAGTTCCAGTCCTGACTTCCTTTGGTGATGAATAGCCATGTGGAAGTGTAAGCTGAATAAACCCTTTCCTCCCCAACGTGCTTCTTGGTCATGATGTATGTGCAGGAATAAAAACCCTACTAAGACATGCATATATTACAAAAGAGGCATAAATAAAAACCCTAAAGAGTAAACATGACGATGAATGTAAATGTCTTAATTTTTTTCCCAGTACCGGAGATAAACCCAGGTCCTTGCACATGCTAGGCAAGCACTTTACCACTGAGCTACGTTCCCAACCCACTTAATAATGTGCTCGCTTTGCACCTGAAGAGGCTGTCTGGGGTGCTTGGGCAATGATCTATGCTTCCTGGAGACCATACATAGATGAGCTTTACTAACTAGGGTGCCAACAGATGGGTGGGGCCCTCCAGGGGAGCATTCCTTTACTCTATGGCCATTAGCACAACCATTCTGACTCGACTTCAGCCTGATCTTGTATTTCCATGGCAGGAGCCATTAGGTTCTGCAAAGCTTTGCTTTTTCTGAGTTCTTTGTTCTAAGGGACCACAGGATTAACTGTCTTACCACAGCATGCCATAGACTGCTGGAGTCTCTTCCCTTAATACTAGCTGAATTTTCGCTGCCCTCTGGCTACTGACGAGCCTTAGATTTCCCACAGGGCTTCTTACCACTCCAAGTAGTCTCCGTCCTGAATTTGTATGAATCTTGGTTGTAAGCTACAGAAACTAATTCCAACAACTCTGAGGAGAAATGAGTTTGTGGAGGACATTTGTCAGCCCCCAGGGCTGTCGGAGAGTAGGAGAATCAGATCTGGAAGAGATCTCGTGGCAGAGCTGGCTTCGTGTAGACCCCATTGCCTCGGTAGCTACAAGCGACTAAAGTGGGACAGAGGTGACACCATCTTTGAAAGCTGGGCCCTCAGGTTTGACTGTCAGTCCTAAGTCATGCGCCCCAGGCCCTGGCTTTAAGGAAGGCTGGGAAAAGAAGGTAGAGAAAGGAATATTCAACTTCTTTCAGGAACTGTCTTAGGAGGTTCTGTCTTAGTTTGGTTCCACTAATCGAGAAACAAACTCCTACAAGTTGTCCTCTGAGCCCCACACACATGCAGTGGCACAAATGTGAAGCTACACACACACACACACACACACACACACACACACACACACACATACACACGATAAATAAATAAATACAATTTTAAAATGGAGCCAGTCATGGTGGTTTACTATACACCTTTAATCCCAGAACTTGGGAGGCAGAGGCAGGAGGATATTAGTAAGTTGTAGGCCAGCTTGGTCTAGAGAGTGAGTTCCAGGACAGCCAGGGCAGTTATACAGAGAAACCCTGTCTTAGGGTTTTACTGCTGTGAACAGGCACCATGACGAAGGCAACTCTTATAAGGACAACATTTAATTGGGGCTGGCTTACAGGTTCAAAAGTTCAGTCCATTATCATCAAGGTGGGAGCATGACAGCATCCATAGCCACGATGTAGGAGGAGCTGAGAGTTCTACCTCTTCATCTGAAGGCTGCTAGGAGAAGATTGGATTCCAGACAGCTAGGATGAGGGTCTTAAAGCCCACACCCACAGTAACACAGCTTCTCCAATAAGGCCACACCTACTCCAACAGGGTCATACCTTCTAATAGTGCCATTCCCTGGACTGAGCATATACAAAACCACTCCCTGGCCTCCATAGGCTTGTTCAAACATATGAGT
This sequence comes from Rattus norvegicus, assembly GCF_021556685.1. Lineage (NCBI taxonomy): Eukaryota > Metazoa > Chordata > Mammalia > Rodentia > Muridae > Rattus > Rattus norvegicus. The sequence continues at coordinate 54,138,392 of NC_141552.1, read as the reverse complement.
CTATGGGAGCCATACCTAATAATCATAGCATAATGCAAAATACGTTTAGTCCAACTTCCAAAATTCCCATAGTCTATAATAGTCTCAACAATGTTAAAAGTCCAAAGTTCAAGGTCTCTCCTGAGATCCATCCAATCATTTAACTGTAATCCCCAAAGCAAGACTGGAAACCATCTGGGCAAACTCTAAACTCTGCATCTCCATGTCTGATGTCAAGGCGGTCTTCAGATCTTCAACTCCTTCTCATCTTTGTTGACTACAAACTTCTTTTCCCTGGGCTGGTTCCACTCCCTTTTGGCAGCTTTTCTCCAGGTCACAAGAGAATCTGGGGCAGGACTGAGACCACAAACACCCTCCAGATGCCATCTTTGAGATGATGAGGGGGACCCAAGGTCCTTAGCACCTTCCTCCCAGGCTTGTAATCTACTGAACTCAGCTGGCCCACAAGTTCCATGGGAGCCATCTTCCCACTGTTTCTAGGAAGACACATGATCCTTCTGCCCACAGTACCAAGAGGCAGTGTAACCATAGCAACCGAGGACTCTTTCTACATATGGAACTTGGTTCTTTGCTTCCTTTTTTTTTTTTTTTTTTTTTCTTTTTTTCGGAGCTGGGGACCGAACCCAGGGCCTTGCGCTTGCTAGGCAAGTGCTCTACCGCTGAGCTAAATCCCCAACCCATTCCTTTTTCTTTTTAAAGGTTTATTATTTATTATACATAAGTACACTGTAGCTGTCTTTAGACACACCAGGAGAGGGCATCAGATCTCATTACAGGTGTTTGTGAGCACCATGTGGTTGCTGGGATTTGAACTCTGGAAGAGCAGTCAGTGCTCTTAACCACTCAGCCTTCTCTCCAGCCCGGTTCTCTGCTTCCTTGACCCTGGTAGATCCACTGAGCAGGCTGCAGAACATGGGACTCTTTGTACGTTCTTTAAAATTGTCTCCAGCTGACACTTTACTGGTATGTTTTTTCCCCCCCGGAGCTGGGGACCGAACCCAGGGCCTTGTGCTTGCTAGGCAAGTGCTCTACCACTGAGCTAAATCCCCAACCCCTTACTGGTATGTTTAATTGGCAACCCTAACATCCCTCATAACCCTTCTTTTACAAATGCATGTTGGGGAATGGCAGAAAGATGGCTCAATGGGTCTGGGTGATTCCTGCACTTTAGGGGTCCCTGCAAGCATCATGACAGGCAGGAGAATGAACCAGGAGGAGGTGAGCATGAAAACCTCTTGGTCCTCCAGGCTGGACCAAACTTCTAGGTCTGATATTAGGTAGTGTATTGTAATTCAAACCCAATTGGAAAAAAAACTCCCAGGCAACAATCATTCCAATTTAAGGCGCCCAGTAAAATTTAAGGCATGGCTGTCAGAAATACCTTTTCGAGGAGTAGATGGTGGTGGTGTAGGCTTTTAATCCCAGCATCTGGGAGGCTGAGGCAGGCAGATCTTTGTAGTTTGAGGGCTGCCTGGTCTACAAAGTGAGTTCCAGGAAAGCCAGGGCTAAACAGAGAAACCCTGTCTTAAAACAAAACAAAACAAAACAAAACAAAACAAAACAAAACAAAACAACAAAACCAACCAACCAACCAACCAAACGACAACAAAAACCCTTATCTTTGTAAAGACCTAGGACAGTGATTCTCAACTTTCCTAATGCTGCGACCCTTTAAGACAGTTCCTCATGTCATGGTGACTCCAACCATTAAATTATTTCATTGCTACTTCATAACTGTAATTTTGCTACTGTTATGAATAGTAATGTAAGTATTTAATATGCAGGATCTCTGTTTTGTGACTCCTATGAAAGGGTTGTTTGACCCCTCCCCACCACCACATACACACTCATACACACAGGTTGAGAATTGCTGGCCTAGGATCTGATGTGGTCTCTGACCAAGATGACATAGAGGTCAGCAGGCTATAAAGTACATATGACATCTCCCCTAAGGATGGATTCTATTGACTGAAAGTTAAAGAAAAAGGTCTATTTGAAGGAGAGTCTGGGATAATCACTCTGGGGGGATTTGGGTGAGGTCTGGTTCTACCGATGGCAAATGGTCACCAGGTCGTTAACAACATCCACTCCCACCCAGCGTTTGGGTGGAATGTATGTATTCATTTTCTCCACTGGGAAGTTGCTCATGCGTGTTTATGCTTGGATCCCTCCCAGCATCTACATAAAACAACAACAACAGTAAGACCAGTCGTGGCCAGGTACCTACTTATAACCCCAACACTTGGGGGTTGGGGGCAGGAAAATTGTTGGCTGCCAATCGAGCTCCAGGTTCAATGAGAAACACTGTCTTAGAGGTATAAGACTGAAATAGAATAGGACACCAGCAGGATATCCTCTCTCTCTCTCTCTGTCTCTCTCTCTCTCTCTCTTTCTCTTTCTCTCTCTCTCTCTCTCTCTCTCTCTCTCTTCCCTCCCTTCCTCCCTCCCTTCCTCCCTCCCTCCCTCCCTCTTGCATGCGCAATGTGAGCCAAGTTACTTTGAATTTAAAATATTTTTCTTGGTATGGTGCCTTTCTGGTGGTTGACTAACAAGAGAGGGTCATGAATTAGAGCCTGGCCTGGTCTGCTAGGTAGACCAACAGGAAGAAAACAAACAAAGGAATGAGCAAATGAACGAACGAGAAGAAAGGTGGAGAGGCCCAGAAGCAGAGGCAGTGCAGGTCACATTCACTACAAACTGAACTGTGGGGCTTGACTACACATGGGCAGAAGCAGGGCCAACTCTCAGGTGGTTAGAAAAGGCAGTAATGGGGGCTGGGGATTTAGCTCAGTGGTAGAGCGCTTACCTAGGAAGCACAAGGCCCTGGGTTCGGTCCCCAGCTCCGAAAAAAAGAACCAAAAAGAAAAAAAAAAAAGCCAGTAATGTTTATGAAATAAAATTAAAGTAAATTAAACAGATCTGTAGTCCAGGCTCTCTGTTCTCCTTGTCCTGCCTTCAGACACAAACAAACAAACACCCCCAAAAAACCCAAAACAAAAAACGAAAACAACAAAACAACAAAAGACAAATAAACAAAAAAACCAAAACAACAAAAAAAACTCTGTCTGAAATCTAGGAGTTTATTTATCTGAAGGCAAACATGAATTTAAAATTTAAGGAAAAAGTTCCTTTTTCAGGCCAGCAAGATGGCTGGCTCAGTGGGTCTAGCTTGAGAAACTGAGCTTGATCCTTGTGACTCCAACAAGTCCTCCCACCTCCGTTTGCACTCTGGGGTGTGTGCCCAGCCCCAACAATAAAAAATAAAAAAATAAAGTTCCTTTTGTTTCTGGCTCCCAGCAATCCTGGCTCTTTGAGGCTTAGCGCAGAAGCAGGTGCTGGGCCTGGGTCCGGCAGTGATGGCTGGGGCCAGGGTGGCTGGCACGGGCACTGTCTGTACCCGCCTGGTAGCAGGAGGACACTCAAAAATTAACCCAGCCCAGGGATGGGTGTCTTCTCAGAGGACACGGACCACAGACATTCTTCCTCCTGCGTTTGATGGTACCTAAACTCCAGGGTCTGAGCAGTGAGGTTAATGTGGCCATTGGTTTGGGGCTGAAGGAAGTAATGTGACCTTTTCAGCTTTAGGACATTTTGGTTTTGAAAAACTGCAGAGAGGACCTTTTTTCTCTTTGTTTTAGGGAAGTTCCAGGATGGCTCCCTGCAGTTGAGCAGACAGCTCTGGAGAGGGGCTGTTCTGGCTTATCCAAGGCTGGCAGAGCACAGATGTGTGTGTCATGTGACCCACCCTCCTACAGCCCCGTTTTCATCCCTTCACCTCTCTCTACCTCTCTCTCTCTCTCCATCAGACTGAACATGGCTGGAAAGTCCGGACCTGACTCTGCCCATCCAGGCCAGAAGAGGCCACAGGACAGGATCATCTTCCGGTGAGTGTAGCCTGTTATCCTGTCCTCAAGGCAGGCTGGTTGTCTACTTGTATGAGTTCCCCTGAGGTGGGAAAAGGAATCTAGAAGGTTCCTTATGCGTGCTGCCCACCCAGCATCTCAGCATCTGTGACTGACTCCCAAGTCTCTGGCTTTCTCTCAGGCTGACATACCTGACATCCGACATCCTCCTGATGTGGGAGGATGCTCCTTTTCCACCCTGGAGTCTGGGAGTCTATCCAGGAGACCCTCTTCTATGGAGGAATCGGAAACTTTTTCCTAAATATAGATGTTTGGGAACCTTTCTAGATGACATCTTGGCCTTGGGTTGGCGGGCCTCTTTTTAGGAAACCCTCTTTTTAGTTGCTGCTTTAGAATACTTACATTTATGAATTTGCATGTGCGCATTCATGCATCTGGGTGTATGTATGCGATGTAAGTGTGCACATGTGTGTTTATGTAATTTTTTGTTTTATTTTTAAGATTATCTTCTAGCTCCCTTTACCTCCCTCTAATCCTCCCATCCCAAGCCTCCCTTTCCTCTTTTTTTTTTTTTTTTTAAAGATTTATTTATTTATTTATTATATATAAGTACACTGTAGCTGTCTTCAGATACACCAGAAGAGGGCATTGGATCTCTTTACAGATGGTTGTGAGCCACCATGTGGTTGCTGGGAATTGAACTCATGACCTCTGGAAGAGCAGTCGGGTGCTCTTAACTGCTGAGCCATCTCTCCAGCCCTCCTCTTTTTTTTTTTAAGATTTATTTATTTATTATATATAAGTACACTGTAGCTGTCTTCAGACACACCAGAAGAGGGCATCAGATCCCATTACAGATGGCTGTGAGCCAAGAGCACTGAGCCATCACTCCAGCCCCTCTCTCTTCCTCTTACTTATTTATTTAACTTTCAGACAGGATCTTTCTATGTACTTCTGTCTGGCCTCAATCTGGCAAATCTCTTCCTGCCTCTGTCTCTCGTGCTGGGATGGAAGGTTTGAATTAAACTCACCCTTCCTGGAGACAATGGGTAGAGCAGGGACTGTCTCTCTAAACCACAAATCCATTTACTATATAATTCTTCAATAGAGGACATATCAGATATTAAAATGGTAACAGTCTGGGTATAGTGACACTTCCCGTTAATCCCAGCACTTGAGAGGCAAAGGCAGATGAATCTCTGTGAGTTTGAGGCCAGCTTCGGCTACATAATGAGTTCTGGACAACCAGAGCTACATAGCGAGACCCTGTCTTGGAAACAAAACAAAACAAAAACAAAAAATAAAAGGTAGCCAATCAGTGGTGGTCCACACCTTTAAACACAGGACACCGGAGGCAGAGGCAGACGGATCTCTTGAGGTAGAGGCCAGCATGGTTTACAGATTGAGTTCCAGGACAGCCAGGGTTACAGAGAGAAACCCTGCTTAAAAAAAAAAAAAAACCAAAACAACCTACACAAGTAAATAAATAAATAAATAAATAAATAAATAAATAAATACCCCGCTGGTGAGGTGGTTCAGTGGGCTAGGGTACTTGCCACCAAGATTGACAACTTGAATTCAATTCCTGGAGCCAAGGAAACTAGGCTTCTCTGCTAAAAGGCTCAGAAACTCTATCATTCTTGTTTTGTTAACATGGTCATCGTGAGGATAGTGGGGACTGTACAGTTGGTCAGTTCTTGTGGTCCACGCGGAGGGAATGATGTGCGGAAAGGTGTGGTCCACAAGGGTTTCTTCCCTTTCCAAAATGAAGCTCTGGGAGGCAGTTTCGGTTTTTGCCTTTAGAGACACCTACAAAATGGTGTATTTGGGGTTTCTTAATTTCTCTCTTACTTTCTTTTTCTTAATCGCGCTCTCTCTCTCTTCTTTCTTATATTTCCTTTTAACTTCTTTCCTTAATTTTCTTCTTCCTTTCCTCTCTGTGTGTTGGAAGACTCAAGATTTTTAGATAAACTGCAGCCATTAGCCCCGGTGCAACCAGAAAAGGAAATACTAAGAAAAGGAGTGAGTGCTCTCAATTCAATGCAGGGAGGGAGGGGCTTCCTTCTTGCAGTCGACTCTGCGGAAGGGCGTCCCTCCGAAGTTAGTTTTAGTTTTCTGTGAGCTCTTTCCTGACTTCTTGAGCAAAGTATTTAAGAAAAAGAGACCGTGCATTGGCCGGGAATCGAACCCGGGCCTCCCGCGTGGCAGGCGAGAATTCTACCACTGAACCACCAATGCTTGGCTGTAGAAACAGTCTTTGCTAGTTGGATTTAGTTTCAGCGAGTCTAGTGCACGTACCATTGCTGTTTCTGAAATTCCCCATCTGGGGCTCTGAATACAACACTTTTTGGATCTGAACTGCAGTGGCTAGGGAGAAATGCGTGCCTTCTCTTCAGTGATGTGCGCCTGCAGGCTTTTTCTTCCTCCTACGGGACGGAAACCTAAGCATCCCTGAGTGTCCTAAACCGCCCACCGAGACCTCCAGGAAGCAGAGGTGGCCGGAAATCTCATCACAGTCGTGGGGACCCTGCAGGCTGTAAGGACAGATGGGCATCCTGCTCTTCATTTGGCCCACGGAGTCGCCTTAGAGAGCTGGGCACGTTAGGCGACAGCTCCAGAAGTTGTTTCTTAACTTTAGACGCTACTCCAATTCAATTTGTTCACCAACCTCATCTCGGGCGGGACCTAATGCTTTGTGTATTCGCATCAGCCATTGATGGACTAGAGACCCAATTGTCTGCTCGGACGCTCCATTCCTCCGTGTGAAAAGGGGTGAGACCGCCCTTAAGAGACCGGCACCTTTTCGGAGCTCGACCTCTTCCATGGCCCGCAACCAAGAGCAGGTGGCTTGGCGGCAGCCTTAACCTCATACTAGCCCCTCATACGCTGACCTCGGCATTCTGGCAGCTCCCACGCTGGGATTAAAGTCTCCACACCCACACTGCGACCTTGGGCTCTGGTTTATCTTCCCTTTCATCCTTTGTGGTACAAAGATGCCAAAGATCAGCAGTGCCTGGCTCAGGCAGAAGAGCCTTTGGAAGGCCAGGTTCTGGCTGGATTGTCACCCTGCTGCCACTTGGAACCTTGGGGGTTGTGGGCGAGGATAGGGTTGTGGTGCTAGTGGTTAAGAATCCAATCAGGGAGAAGCTGGTTTGTTGTGGTCTCCCAAAATGACTTTGGGAAAGAGCCTAAAGGTGTCTTCTGAGGTAGAATCCTGACCTTTGAAGGAAGGGCTGTAGGTGTAGGTAGAGTGGGCAGGAAGTTCAAAGTCAGTTTCAGCTACACAGAGAGTTTGAGGCCAATCAGGACAACACAAGAGAGGGAAAGGAGGGAGGGAGAGTATATTTGCTCAAGTTCAGCTGAGGGTCAGGCTTTCCCTTACCTGTGAATTGAACTAAGTCAAATAGAGAAGGTGTACACTACTAGTTAGTGTAGGTCTTGCCCGTTGTGTCCTGGGGTAAGGGCAGGATAACTTGACTGCTCCCTCCTCTCCTGTCTCTTTAGGGTGGATGAAAGCAAGAGGACCCCTCTATTCGTCAATCAGGTGCCAGCCAAGAGCCGAAGAACTTGTACAGGGGTCAAGAATACCCACAACACTCACAAGACCTTCAGGAACAGTCATCTCCCCCTGGGGCAGATAAAGTGTAAGGGGGCTCAGCCCGCACCTTCAGCGCTGGGAGGAGTTGGGTAGCCTTAGGGAAGGCTGAAAAGCACTACCTGCTCAGTCCCCGCGGCCCCCTGTGGCCATGTGGGCATCAACTCTGCCCCCCTCTTAGCAGACCAGACGGAGGAGCTAGATTCCATCCGGAGGGAGCTGAGCAAGATCAAAGCCCGGGTGGACAGCCTGTTGGAGAGTCTGGAGTCCATGGAGCAGCAGAGGGACCAGCGCGTGAGTCAGGTACTCAAGGGCGTGCCCAGGCCACGCCCTCCATGGGCCCCCGGTTTTCTTGCTCCGGAAGATACCGGGGCACTGGGGTTCTTCTTTCTCTGACTGTAGGCCTCTTCACCAGCATTGGACTTCATTTCCCCTGGCTGTTCCCATGTCCAGGAGATCTCTGTGATCTCTAGGTTGTCCTGGTTCCCTCCAGATACCTGGAGGCATAGCAGCCGTCTCGTTCTCCCCCTTGTTCTTTGGAGTTAGTTCAGGATTAGGGCTACGCACCTGACTGAGTCAGCTGGGACCTCCGAACTTTGGCTATTGGCTCTCTAAACGGGAACAAAGGATAGTGAAGAGAACAGGTGTCCCAGAAGTGAGGGCTCCTCATGCCAACATACTCAGCCCCAAATGTCCAGGGCCTAGAAAGCCTACCAAGAGGCAGACAGCTCAGAGCAACACACAGACAGGGGGTAATCAGGAAGTGTTCTGTCTCCTTCACCCTACTTGGGTCCTTGTGGCCTGAGAGCAAAGACAGGGGACTTGGTTTATGGAGGAACACAGAGTAGTAGGATACAGATAGGCTTACAACCTATACCCAAGAGCAGTGCCTAGGACAGCCACTTCTCCCCTCTCCTCTGCTGTTTAGCCCTTTGCCTCTGGGCTTGGTTGGCTCAGCTATACCAGCAGCTACTGTCAGGTATTTGGACACTTGGGTTAAGTCAGTTCTGGGTTGAAACACCATCTTCTGGAATAGGTATGTTCCATATGCTAAACTTCCCCCTGCTCCCTTTTAAGCTTGTTTAATTAAAATTTGATTTCTTGAACCAGGAGGTGCTCAGGAGCAGAGGCAGGTGAATCTGTGAATTTGAGGCTAGCCTGGTCTACAGAGTTCCAGGACAGTCAGGGCTACACAGAGAAACCCTGTCTCTAAAACAACATCATCATCATCAACAACAACAACAAAAACGAATTTCTTCCCCCTTTCTGGCCTCATCCTTTTGGTTGCCTCCCCAGGGCTGTGGCATGCTATGCTCATGTTCCTAGGCTGAGGCAATCCAAATGTGGACTGACAATGGCCCTTTGTGTAGCAGTAAAGGGCCTGAGGTTTTCTCTGCCCTGTCTCTTCCTCTATCATCAGTGCTTAGCACTTCCCAAGTCTGCTTAGCAAGATCAGAGTTGGTAGTGAATTCCCTCATGATGCCCTGCCTACCCCAGGCTAGGTGAGCTCAGGAGGGTTCCCGCCTACTGCCCCAGTCACAACTGCCCTGAAAACCAATGTGCTACAGGGAGAATGTTTACTCCTGCGGGTGGGTTCTGGGTTTCCAGGCTTCAGGGTTTGCTTAGAATGGACACTTTCCAGCACCCCTCCCATCCCCCAGAGAATCTAGAATAGCTTCTGGCTTCCCAAAACGGGAAGGAGGAGAGCTGGAGGAACTAGATTTTAGCACGTGGCCGTGCCTCTCACCCTCTAAACTAGCCTCTCTGTTTTCCACAGGTGAAGAATCTCGCATCAGACCAGAATAGCCAGTAGGAGGTGGGGAACCTTCCAGACTTTCTTCACTGGTACTCTTGGGTGGCTTGTTTTCTTGCCTTGTATTTTTGGAAGGCCCCCTAGTCACTCCCATGCGACTTGAAGTCACCTTTCTGGAGCTTGGGTATTGAAAGTCTGAAGCACGGTACAGCCAGCCCACCCAGAAAACCTCCCCCTCCCGGTAGTCGTGGGTTTAACTCTCTTTTTCCATGAGTCTTGCTGTGGGCAGGGTAGGGAAGCCACACAGACCAGCAGTGCCTATTTTCATTCAACTGTGGTGGTCTTGCAGGAGGCACACGACAGGGCCCTGAGCCCAAAAGGCACTATTAGCTCTCATGGAATGAAAACTGTCTCTTCCCCACACAACACTAAACCTGATGGTGTGCGCCCACCTAAGCAACCTCTTTTGGTTAAACCCACCATGTGCTCTATGAAGCCATAAGCTATCCTTCAGAATAAAGGAGCATTTATGTCTCTATCTTGAGTCTCACTAGTAAGTATAACACTAATTTTGGATTTGTTCTACAGTCATGTCAGAAGGGGGAAAAAATAAAATATGTATTTCTTCTTCTTGGTCAGGAGTTCTTACTTTGTCCTCATAAACTGAGCAGACCCCTGGAATACTTAATAAGTCTCACAGCTTCCTCCACTTCAGCCTGTGAAGAACAGGATAAGTCCCTATACTGGTCAGTCAGGCCTGCTCTGCCTTAATAGCCAGGCTGTAAATGATACCACAGTATTAGGCGGTCTGCATTTTAGTAGACCATTGCTGCCCAGACCCTTGTTCCCAGGAGCCAAGCCTGGACAGGCACCAGGATGGGACCCGGCTTCTTTCCAGAGCATAATCCTTTTCAGTTACCTAACTCCTAGACATGGTTTTGTCCTAAAGGAAAGGACAGGGGTGCATCCAGGCTTCTCCTTTGAACTCTCCCCAGACTTTTCCAGACGGGAGTTTCTCTGTGTAGCTCTGGCTGTCCTGAAATCTGCTCAGTCTTATCCCCTCGGCAGCTGCCCTAGACAATGCTCCCGGGGCAGCTGGTTTCTCCTCCAAAGCACATAACCCTTTCTTTCTTACAGCGGGCTAACAGGAATACTTAAGGCAGTAATGACTTGGACCCTTGACAACACACAATCAACACACACCCATTTCTGAACAGCATTGTTTTTAACTCAAGAAAAATCACAACACATGTTATTTCCAGGCATAAAAATGTTTTTATGTTTTACTTCGAGTAGTGAGAAGGCAAAGTCCCCTTGTCCATCCTCTCAAAAGAAAAGAATTGGGGTTGGGGATTTAGCTCAGTGGTAGAGTGCTTGCCTAGCAAGCGCAAGGCCCTGGGTTCGGTCCCCAACTCAGAAAAAAAAAAAAAAAAAAAAAAAAGAATTATATTGGAGCTGCCGGCTGGCCTGCACAGGGTCCATCCCTTACAAGGCCATAGCCCCAGGTCTCATTTACTAAGTAAATCCAGCCCAAGTCCTTTCCAACTTAGGAATATGGCTGCTTTCAAATTTCTCCAACTGGATCGTGTTTCCAACGGCCTTTTAAACTTCTTTCCAACGCAGCTGTGCAGAGCTTTGGTTCTGTGCGCACCACTCCCCCACTCTCCTGTCTCAGCTCAGCGAAATCGGGCAACCATCAGCGCTGGTCCTTTTGGGAGAAAAGGGCGACAGCAGTCCTCCGCATCCTCGTCGCTCAAGTTTTCCAATCAGGGCGGGGCGGCGGCACCCCTCCGGCGGGCAGCCCTCACCAAGCACTGCTGCAACACCGGGTAGAGGCGCTGGCAGCCTTCCAGGCCCAGGCGCACCGCATCGGTCCAACTCTCAGTCTGGCCGCCTTCCCCACTGCCCAATAACCCGGCCACCTGATTGAGCACGGGCATGAGCGCCACCGTGAGGCCGGCCTCAGAATGCTCCTCCTCCAGTCGCGTGGGGTCCAGCAGCCAAGTCGGGGAGGGCCCCGGTGTGAGGCTCAAGCCGCAGCCCACTACCAGATCGTACATCTCCACTCCCGCGTCGGCCAGGGCGAGCGCAGCAGCGGTGAGGGCCGCGGCCAGCGCAGAGCCGCCGTCCTCCAGCAGCAGCGCGGACACCTCGAGTTGAGCACGAGGGTAGCGTCCTAAGCGCACAGCGGGCTCCAGAGCCTCCTGCAGAGCCAGACCCAGCTCACGATCCTCGCTGCTGCCCTGGGGCGCGCGACGCCGGCGACCGGAGAAGGGCGCGCGACGGAAATCGCAGAGCAAGCGACCCCGGAGAGCAGCCGGAGCTTCACCGCCCGCTCCGGCGGGACCGCCGCCGCGCTCACCGCCCTCGGCCTGCCGCGGACCGGACACGGCGCACAGCACCTTGGTACCTCCCGCTTCCAGGTAGGCTGAGCCCTTAGCCTGGCTCAGCAGCCCTGCGCGGGCGTACACCGGTCGTAGGCGCGTCGGGTCGCGAGCAGCGGGCGTCTCGTCTTCTTCGGCCGCGTACAGCTGCGGCGGCTGGGACTCCTCTGGCCCTCGGATGCGGCGGTGGTCTCCCGGCATGGCGGCTACCGGCGTACGAGCTACTTCCGCCTGCCAGGATGCCTTGCGCACCGGCTCTTCCGCTCGCTTAAAGATACGCGCCCGCGCGGAGCCTATCGGGAGAGCGGTAGGTTTCCGCATTGCCACCTAGCGGAATGGAGGAAGAACGGCGAGGTATTGGCTGGACCTGTGGTTCCATAGGACCTGATCTACTGTCATTCCTTGAATTTTGCATTCAGATTGTTTTATATAAGCTTGCCCTAGGTAAGAACTTTTTGTTCGGGCTGAAGAGATGGCTCAGCGGTTAAGAGCACTGACTGCTCTTCCAGAGGTCCTGAGTTCAATTCAGCAACCACATGGTGGCTCACAACCATCTGTAATGAGATCTGATGCCCTCTTCTGTGTGTCTGAGTACAGGATACTCATGTACATGAAATAAATAAATTAATTAAAAAAAAAAAAGAACTTTTTGTTCATTCCTGTAGTTAGTCCCCTGGCTTGCTTCAACACTTGTTTAATAAATGGACGTTATCTCTCTTCCTACAACTGAATAATAATTCTAACACTCTGAGATCTGTCATAAGCAAGCAGTATCTCAGCTTCCAGACCCTGCTGTTTGTAGATTCATATAAATTGCATTTTAGGGCCGAGCCAGGGTCTTGAACCTATTTCAGGTTAAAGAAGCAGGGATGGGGCAGTTACTAGAAGACATCTCTACATTCATACCTCCTACATTAGTTGTCTGACCTCATATCAGCAGCTTCAAGGGGAGGCACGTTGAACACACATGATGAAAGCCATTATGAGGTTGTCCCAAGAGACTAAGAATGGTGCTTCTTCATGTGAAGCAATTCAGAAGAATTTTCCTCCACCCCTTTTACTGAATGCCTCAATTTCAGCCCACCCATTCTGCCTCTAGCTCTGCTCTCCCAGGGGCCGTTCCTCAAGTTCAGGAGTCTGAGGCTGTACTCTGTGATAACATCAATCAGAAACCAGCCAGAACCACACACAGCCTGTATTCTGCATGTATAGGGAGCTGAGGTCAACCTCAGGAGAAAGGAGAGCGTGGTATCATCTAGTATTGCACATGGTCCTTTATTTTCTGCAGTGGAAGGCTTCCTTCCCACTTGCAGACCTAGAAGCCTCAGGTTGGCAGAGTGACCTCATCTAGACGTGATCAGGATGTTAGGTAGCATTCCTGGGTAGTGACTTTAGACAGATGGCGCTGACATTATGGCTCAGAGCAGAATGGAAAGGGGCAATGAATCACAGGACAGCTCCAGGCGCGTTCCAGTTACTGCTGGATCAGGACGGAGGGCTGCTGAAAGGTCCCAAGACTCAAATGTCTTCGTGGCAGGAGGAGAGCTCCTGGCTAGACTCCTGCACCTGAACATGACTGGTTGTCGGGGAGATGCTTTCCTGAGAGGGCTTCCCTCCCATCAGTTCTTTACATCTCCGAGACGGAGCTGGGCAAAGGAAGTAGCCAGCTGCAGTGCTTCCTGAAGGCAGCCCACGTTCTTGCCTGTGGCCTGGGCAGACATGTCCTTCCCACCACCTTTACCATCCATCAGGCCTGAAACCTGCTGGACCCACTCGCTGGCTTTTAGCCCCCGGTTGGCTGCATTCTAGAAGACAGAAAGGGAAAATGGTAGTCAGCATAGAAGATGGGACTGAGGTGGGGAATGGCAGGAGCCCCCAACACCCATTTGTGTCATGGGTGAAGCTACCACAGGCCAAGACTAACTCTATAGCGGTTACAGGAGAGCAGCTATGGCCAGTGCCAAGGTGAGGACAAAAAGCTAAGCCAGTAGTGAATACTGTCACCCAAAAGAAAGCCTAAGAGGTAAAAGGCACCAAGGGGGTGTGTGTGTGTGACAAACGACAGATCAACTGTTTCTAATCAGGACTGCATGCACACAAACACAGTCTTCTCCTTGAGAAGCTAAACATAGTGTTTCCCACGGCCTACGGGTTTGCAGACTGATTTGGACTGAGGCTGTAGGAAGTTCTGACCTGAGGAACCTGACACAAGCATGTGATCTTGCCAGCCTCATTGTCTACTGTGAAGAGCATTGCAGATGTCTGAGGAGAATGTGTCTTGAAAAGCTTCAAAGCTTCATTCAGGGCCTGAGGGGAGAATCTTGTGTTAGGTCACAGCACTGGGGCAGGGAGCCCTGCCTTCTAAAGGGAGTCTGTGGAACTCAGCCCTCAGAGCACCATCCCATTTCCTAAGAGCAGACCCTGTTCCCAGGAGCCCGTGCAAAGACCCTGGCTCCTAAGCATAGGAAGCTCCTCCCTCTCAGGCCACCAGACCTCTCCATGGCTCAGCCGTGGGCCTCAGGTGACCACAAACTCAAAATTAAAGGGCTGGCAAGGCTGGAAGGACAAACACCCCCCAGCTGACGTAGGGCCCTGGCCCTCTCCCTGCTTGCCTTGGCCGATGCACCGCTCTCCATCTCCAGGATGACCAGAGGCTGGTTGGGGTTGCTGTCAATCAGCTGCTTAGTCTTCTCTAACACCTACAAGAAGCCCAGGAGAAAGGCTTAGGCCAAGGGCCCAGACTCTCAACCCTGTCAGCCTCTCTCTAGAAAACCTGTGGGCTCTCTTACAGCTGCCAGCACTACCAAGACTCACTCGCTTCTGGACATCGGCTTTGCTGGCCCGGTCTAGGTCATCCATGACTTTCTTCAGGGATTTCAAAGTCTCCCGTTGTTCATCTTTCTGCCACTGGGGAATGACTGCAGTGGCCAGGACCTGGAACCAAAGCAGAAGACCATCTGGGGTCTGGGCCAATAGGAGGTAGAGTGAAACTCAAGCCCACTCTGCCACACCCTCTGTCTCTGAACCAAAGTCTTCCATGGCCAGAGCTTGAGAAAACAGGAAACCACCAAGATATCTGCTGGCTTTAAGACTAGTCACTATATTAACGCAGCAGCCATCACTGGACAGAAAGTAGCGTGATAAAGGGGGCTTCCATTGAGACCTGGTCCTAACCAGCTGTGAATAGAGCCTGCAAAGACTTGCAGGGAGCCCAGCATACCAAGAAATTCCAGGGGTTCCAGGTTAGTATGGATACATGATATCCTTCCCCAGCCCCCAGCATGTGGCTCAGGTTTGCAGGGACATGCTGAGGCCAGAGGTCAGCTGTAAATCTGAGGGCAGCCTGAGCTGTAGAGTGCCTTTCAGGCTAGTCCTGGCTACAGAATAGGACCCCGTCTTTAAAAAGCACAACAAATAAAGGAACAAAAAGTTTAAGCACAGGGAGGGTCTTACTCCTTGGTTGGATATAAGGAACAAACAGAGGGAGGCCATCCCTACCTCACCAAGGTCAGCAATTTCCTTCTGCACATCCTTGTTGGGTGCAGTCTGGGCCTTCACTTTGACCTCCATGGCCGAGAGAGATTTCTTCAAGGTTTCTGACTTCCTGAGGGCCTAGGAAGAGAAAGATCAGAGCTATAAACATGAGGATTCCTTTCCTTCAGGAAGCAAGGGCTCTGGGCACACACACGTGGGCAGCAAAGGCTGCACCTAATTCCTGTTCAAAGCTAGTTCATGCTCATGACCCGGAAGCCCTTCCACCTGGGGAAATGACCTTTCCTCAGAATCTACCACAAAGCTGAACGGCTCTCCTTGGTGCCACGTTCCTCACAGTGTCCACCCCTGGGATATGTGGAGGGAAGGGCATATGAAGCAGGAGGATACTCAGGCTTGCCCTCACACACAGACCTGGGCTAGGAGGAAGGCGCAGGATTTATGTATTCTGCTTTCCTAGATGTTGTTTGCTTTTTAGAAATTTCTCCTATAGTTTTGTGTGTGATGTGTGTGTGTGTGTGTGTGTGTGTGTGTGTGTGTGTGTGTGTATACGCGCGGTGTATGAGTGTGTATATATATGCTTTATCTGTGAGAGAGAACAACTCTATGAAGTCAGTTCTCTCCATACATTTTATGTGGGTCACTGATCACAACCTCAGGTTATCAGTCTTTGTGGCAAGCGCCATTTTGTACTGAGCCATGCGACCGGCCCCCAAATATAAAAGATTATACATGATGGCTAGAAGCCCTGCACATTGACAGCTCTCCTCTGACTGGCAGGACCCACAGGTCAGCCTGACCTGCTCACCTTCTGGGCTTCAGCACCTGTGACAGCAACAATCCTGCGGATACCCTTGGCAATGGCTTCTTCAGTCACTATCACGAAAGCTCCTGCATGGCTAGAATTCCGTAGATGTCTGAAAGCAGAACACACACACACAAAGCTGAAGAAAAAGGAGTTTGTGGAGCCCTGGGTGAGAGGCATTTGCCCTAGGAAGCAATTCATTTTTTTTTTTTTTTTGGTTCTTTTTTTCAGAGCTGGGGACCGAACCCAGGGCCTTGCGCTTCCTAGGTAAGCGCTCTACCACTGAGCTAAATCCCCAACCCCCCTAGGAAGCAATTTTGAGACAGGGTGTCTCTATGTAGCCCTGGCTGACCAGGAACTCACTCTGTAGGCCAGGCTGGCCTCAAACTCAGAAATCTGTCTGCCTCCCAAGTGCTGGGATTAAAGACATTTGCCACCACACCTCCAGCTGCCTTTCACTCTTGAGGGATTTTATGAGCACAGTTCAGAAGCAAAGGCAAGAAAGAGAAGGAGCAGAGCGGGGGAGAGAGTTGGGCCGAGGCTGGAAGCCAGGGCTTCAGAATGCTCAGAGAGCAGGACACTATTTCTTCGAGCCTCACTTCTCTCAAGTATGAAAAGTAGAGAAGTCTGCCTTGCCAGACTGTTACGAAAACCATATAAGACTGTGTTCAAAATGCCAAAACCCCTAATAACCAACTCAGTAATACTGTTATTAGAGTGCAGGAGACATTTTGATTTGGTGGAACAAGAGCTGTATCTTGTATGTAAAAACGCTCCCTGGGTGAGACTACTGAGGACTACTTTTCACGACCCTAGTACTCTTTTTTTTTTTTTGGTTCTTTTTTTCAGAGCTGGGGACCGAACCCAGGGCCTTGCACGACCCTAGTACTCTTAAACAAACAGATCTATAATGGGACTCAGTCTCCAGTTGCTCAGAGGACCCAAGGTGCATTAACTCTCAGTCACTTTCTGAGAGACTGGTAGAGTCTTGGAAAGCCACTCCCGAAGGTGTCAGTGAATGTGTGTGCCTGAGTATAAGTGAGACCTCCTAAAGGCCCCTGCCGTCTTTGTACACTGTTAATGTTTCCCACTGGCCTGAGGCCTGCCGGAGGCTCTGGCTGGCATAATCAGGCCTTCAGGGATATGCTTTCCGTGCTGCTTGCAGAGCAAGTGCTCCCAAGCCAGCCAAGCCAGGTCTCCTGAGGAGCTCTCAGGCAATGGATTCAGCTTCCCTTCCCAGATGCTGCTCTGGCAAAGGGCTTCAGGGAGCACAGGTCTAGAATGACCTGGGGCCAGGGCCTAAGCTCCGTGAGCATCTAAAGCCTTGCTCATTTCTGAATTCTCACAGCTTCACTTAGAGGGTAAACCCAGGAAACAAGAGCCAGCAATTGAGAATGTGCAGACAGAGTCTTCATCTCCTCATCCTGGAAAGGACATTTCATTAGAAACCCAAGACACGGTAACAGTGAACACTGAGGGGTCTCGCTGGACTGCCAGGCTGTGAAGATTCTTGGAAATCTGATTTGGCGAGTCCATTTCTGAGGACTTCATTTTACCCTTAGAAAAAGGGGAGTCTGAGGCTCAGTGGAAGAACACTCGGTTAGCATCCGAGGCCCTGAGCGCCAATCAAAGCATAGCAAATCATAAACAAACGAATGAAGGAATGACCTTTGGCCCAGTCTAGTTTCACATCCTCAAGGGGGAGGCCATAAGCAGGTGAGCCCATCTATTGCTGTCCCTGCCAAGGTACTCACGTTCCTCCACAAAACTCAACAGAAGTAAGGGAGCCGGCAGGCCCGGAGGGGTCATCTAGCAGTTCTGACACTGGGACTCCAATGGAGACAACTCGCACAGGGTCAGGATAGGTCTCATCAAATACAGCTCGAAGGCCCTGGATGGCTTTTGCTGCAGCCAGGGGACAATCCAGGGTGTAGACAGGCTACGGTAAAAAGAGAGGAAAAAAGCTAGAACAATCTCTAAAGGTGAGGAAGCGGCCTGGCCAGCATCTGGGCCTGTACCCAGGCTCTGAGGTTGTAACCCCACAGCGTCTGGCACACACCCTGAGCCTCCTGAAATAACAACCCGTGTTAAAGCAAAGAAAACCAGACAGGAACTTCTAACCTTTTTGTTAAACTGCTAGGCAAACACTATTAACTACAAGAACACTGGCTTCTTAAGGAGGTGGGAGATCAAAGACACCACACTATAGGCAGTTGGAGAGACACAGCTTTCAGCATCTCTGTGAACGGGTCAGGACACAGTACAACAGAGTGGGAGCATCTGGATCTTTGAGCCTCCACGACAGAAAGCCATGGTACAGGAAGAGTGAGCCTCACGTTGCAAGAACTCCTCTGGCATGGGAGAGCCTACCTTAGCTGCCTCAATCATGCCATTGACAATCTCCTCAGTCTTCTTGATTTGCTCCGTGGACATGGCTCCCTTGGCAGTGAAGTCAAACCGAAGGCGGTCAGGAGCAACCAGTGAACCTTTCTGGTCTGCATCCCCAAGCACCGAGCGCAAGGCGAAGTTCAGGATGTGTGTAGCTGTATGGTTGCTCATGACAGGTCTTCGTCGGGGCTGCGGAGGGCAGAGATGGCTGCTACGGAGCTGTCACCAAGTACTAGAACATCTTGCTGGATACTAGGGTGCTCAGGGTAAAAACGGTTTTTCCCAGCTTTCTTTATAGAGTGGGCACAGAACTAAGTTCTAGCCAGGAGGGTGTGAGAGGGAATGTACGCCCTCCATCTTCCTCTGCTCAGAACAGGGATAACAAACTGGGGCTGATGGGCTGCACCTGATTGGTGGTCTGCTTGGATTTTGTTTTAGGATAGGCCTGGCCTGGAACTCAAAGACCCATGGGTCTCTACCTCCTGGGATTAAAGACTTAAGTCACCATGCCCAGCCTCTTGTTGGTTTTGGTACTGTTTTGTAAATAGGATTACTGGAACACAACTACATTATCTGTTTACACACATTAAACATATTGTACCGCATCATAGCTGAGAAGTTGTGCTTGATACCATACGGCCTGAGGAGCCAAAAGTATTTACTTGGGATTTCCAAAAAGAAGCTTGCCAACCCCTGGCCCGAATAACGCATCTTACAACTACCGCTTTGGTCCATGAAACTAAATCCTGAGCAAACCTAGGGATGAATAATGATCAAAGACAAGCTGGCCCTTTAACATCTATAATGTGAAACACGTACTGCTTCTGAGCTATTACTGTAGATGCCTGGCACATGCAACAGAACCTAGCTTTATTTCTGTTTTTGAGACAGGGTCACACTATGCAAGCCAAAGGCTGACCTCAAGCTCCCGACGCTTCTGCCAAGCACAAAGGTGTCCAGTGTGCACACATCGCCTGAACTCCTAGCTCTTAACATAAAAAAGCTCCTTGACTCCGAAAAAGTTCATGGAATTTGAAAAGCAATCCATGGGCGAAGGGGATGCTTTACAGGACAGGATCAGGGTAAATTGTATACATGTGTGAAACTGTCAAAGACTAAATAACACTTACAAAAAGATTAACTTTGGACCAAATAGGCTTGAGGGGTTAGCTCGTCCCACACAAACTACATACAAACTGCACCTACATTACTACTGTGCTTTGCTAATACTGTCACTTAGGAGGGGCCTACAAAATGTCTTAGTGGGCAAAGGCACTTGCCACCAAGCTTGACAATCTGAGTTCAATGCCTGGGACCCACTTGGTAAGAACCAACTCTTTCAGGTCACCCTCGACCTGCATGTGTGCTGTGAAATGTGCACAGAGACAAGATATTAAAAATAGGCAGGCAAAGTACTGCTCACCTTAAAACTCAGGAAGCAGAACCAGGCAGATCTCTGTGAGTTCGAGGCCAGCCTGGTCTATGAAATTAATTCCAGGAAAGCCAGGGCTCTCTGGCTCAGAAAGACACCAAAAATAAATAAATAAATAAAAGTATTAAAAATAATTACGACCGGGTTGGGGATTTGGCTCAGTGGTAGAGCGCTTGCCTAGCAAGCGAAAAGCCCTGGGTTCAGTCCCCAGTTCCGAAAAAAAAGAAAAGAAAAAAAAAAATTACGACCAAGATCAAATGGGGAGCTGGACAGGGTGGTGCAAGTCCATGCTTCTAGCATTCAGGAGACAGGACAACAGGATGACCCTAAGGCCTAACTACAAAGTGTTCAAGAGACGGACTCACTAAGTAAGTAAATAAACATCACATGTGGACTAGCATATGCAACTTACCTCGTCAATGAACAGCCGGACTTGATCCCCCACTCTCAGGTTACCATATATTGTTCCTATGTGCAGCACATACCCGCCTCGGACCTGAGCATTCTTCACTGTAAACTCAGTTTTCTGCAGAGTCAAGGACACCAACAAGTAAATAGAATCTTCAAACACATCAATTCTTTCATGGGCAGACACATCCCTATCGTCAGATGATGTATGTACACGCTGCCCTTTGATGAACTGCCTAGGGTGACCTTGCCTCTTAACTTTCCTGTCTTCTCTCTCAGGTGCTGGGATCACACATGCATAGCCCCACTCCCAGCTTTAGAGAGTGTGGGAATGGAATCCAGGGAGTGTGCATGCTAAGCAAGCGTTCTACAAACAGAACTGCTTCCTCAGCGAAGAACACCTTAAAATCCTCTGAAATGGATCCTATCCTATCAGTAGGAATCAGCTGCCAAAGGAGACCAACTGACTGAGCCATCAGCACCAAACAGCCAGCAGTGGCCACACTAGAGGCTGAGCTGTCTAAGAATGTTTGTCCTTCAAGAGTGTCTCTGCCAGGCATGGTGACGCCCACCTCTACTCCTAACACAGGAAAGGCTGAGCAGGCTTCCTGAGAGATCAAGACTGACCTGGGCTATAAGTGTGAGACTCTGCCTCAAAAGCCCAACAAAGAATACCAATCAGCAAGTGAAAACGGAGTCCTTCTCCTTATGCAGAAGGAAGCATGTAGGAATAAGTGTTAGCATCTGCATCCTGCCTGCAAGGGACCCTCAGTACCTAAGAACTGAGACAGCAACAGGTATAGTGGTTAAGGGCATTGACTGCTCTTCCAGAGGTCCTGAGTTCAATTCTCAGCAACCACACGGTGGCTCTCAACCACCCTCCTTTGGTATGTCTGAATACAGCAACAGTATACTCATATACATGAAATAGTAATAACAACAATAATAGCAGCAGCCCTCCTGCCTGCAGAAGAAATACCAACAAAAGAATAAGATCAAGCATCTGTCAAGTCAGCCCCCTCAAGGCTCAGAGTGTGAAGGAGAAGAGAAGGCACCCAGCTCCCCCAACCCCGCTTGCCTTCCACAGCTAACAAGAAAGAGTTTGGCCTTACATCCTCACTGCTGTCGTCGACCTTCACCAAGTAGCCTTCATCGAAGATCTGCCCTCCTTGCTCGGCATAGAAACAGGTCTTGTCCAGCACCACTCCGCACTCCTGGCCAGTGACCACCTCGTCCACAAACATCTTTTCCCTACGCAGAGCAAGCACGGTAGCCACTGTACATTCAAACACTGCTCAACAGATACAGAAATGGGGGAGACAGGTCAGTGACTTTGGTGGAAAAAAAATATACACATACACATATACATATACATGTATATGTATATATATATATGTATATATATATATATACACACACACACACACACACACACACACATAATTTTATTCCCCCTCTGTGCTGAGACTGAAGTTTGAACCCAGACCTTCATGTTACCCAAGCACTCATCCCCAGAGCTCCCAGGCGCAGCCCAGGTCACATATTCTCTCCGTTTTTTGGAGACAGGGTCTTAGTACGTAGTCCTTGCTGGCTTGGAATTCTCTACGTAGACCTGGTTAGCCTCCAACTCACAGAGATCCACCTGCCTCTGCATCCTTTGTATTGAGATTAAAATCACACCATACCTGGCTCCAATCCCATGTTCTTAGTTGCTTTTTGCTAAGTTCTATTGCTATTGGTCCTTATTGTCTATTTGTATTTTGAAACCAGCCCCTTAGACTGCATAAAAGAACTAGCACACTGATTTCCCACTAGAGAATCACTGCTTGGCCACAGGGATTTCCTAGGGTTTTCAGTGTTAACACTGGGGCATTTCTGAATAAACTGGACAGTTGGTCACCCTGTACCTTAGACACAAACTTGGTAAATCTAATTCTGTCTCATACAATTATAGTAATATATTTTAAATTCTCTCTCTCACACACCCACTTACACACATATAGATGTGTACACACACATGCACAGACACACACACAGATGTGTACACACATATGCACACAGACACTCAAACACATACAGACACACACACACACTTAAAGCTAATGGACTTGGGCTGGGCACAGCAGCATGTGTTCAATCTTAAGCACTTGGAAGGCTGAGACAGACAGATTTCTGAGTTCAAGGCCAGCCTGGTATAAATAGGAAGTTCTAGACTAGTCAGAGCTACACAGTAAGACCCTGTCTCAAAGAAGCAAAATGAAACAAACAGCCTCACGACATGATTTTGGTATAAGACGATGTCTGCCGGGCCCATGCAGTGCATACCCACTTGTTTATTCACATTTTCTAGAAGTCTATTCTATTATTCCCGTGCAGGGTTCAGCAGCTGCTACAACTGTGACTGTTTTTTCTGCAACATGTTCCCAATGAAGGGAAATTGGTTTAAGAGTAGCTGGAAGCGGGGTTGGGGATTTAGCTCAGTGGTAGAGCGCTTGCCTAGCAAGCGCAAGGCTCTGGGTTTGGTCCCCAGCTCCGGGGAAAAAAAAAAAAAGAGTAGCTGGAAGCTCCCTACAGAAACAACTTCCTGTAACTATATTTAAATATATGGTTAAGGAGACCACCAGCCAAGGGCGTCTATGAGTATAAAAGTACAGCTGGGCACCTTGAGACTCGTCTCTTGAACCTCCCCAAGTGAAAAGTCAGACAGCATGCAAGTAGAAGGCTAGCGTACCATAGCTACCACTGGAGTCTGAATGGTAGTTATACTTTGGAGAATCATCTGTGGCCTCCAAACCCTTTGCCCGGAGTTCTTCAATCGCATAAATGTCCAGCATGATGAGGTCTTCGCCCCCTGCCCCCTTGCCCTGTGACTTCAGCTGTCAAAACAAGAGAAAAGAGAGCCTCAGTTACGTCAGTCTAGGAGAAAAGAGAACTGAGACTTGACAAAAATATGGCCACGGAAAAACCAAGAACAACGTTCTTTAATCTTCACGCTGCTGGCATTTGGTCAGACCAGCCTTTGCTTTGGGGGCTGTCTTCTAGCATGTCAGGACACTGAGTAGCATCTCTAGGCTCTACCGACAAGATGACAGAACTCTGTCCCAGTTGTGGAAACTGAGAATGCCTTTAACACATTTGCAGACAGCCCAGGGGAGATGAGCATCACTGGCTGGGGGGTGGGGAGACCTTAAAGGAAAGGAATCAAGTTGTCTTCTGCCAAGCAGGTGCTGCCTTTCATCTCATCCCGCATATTCTTTTCTTTCTGTGATGGTGGTG
Source organism: Rattus norvegicus (assembly GCF_021556685.1). Lineage (NCBI taxonomy): Eukaryota > Metazoa > Chordata > Mammalia > Rodentia > Muridae > Rattus > Rattus norvegicus. Next base: position 54,114,996 of record NC_141552.1, on the reverse strand, counting down.
GTAACAGAAATAGAGGTTTTGGGGTTGGGGATTTGGCTCAGTGGTAGAGCGCTTGCCTAGCAAGCGCAAGGCCCTGGGTTCAGTCCCCAGCTCCGAAAAAAAAGAAAAGAAAAAAAAAAAAAAAAGAAAAAAGAAATAGAGGTTTTTTCCTTAAGAAAGAGAAAGCAGCCCCAAGAGCTAGTGAGCGGGGAGACAGGTGCTTAGAGTCACTCGTCACATTCCTTACTTACCTGGGCCAGTTTCCTCTCTTCTTCAAAGCCATCCATATCTACCACCAGGCCCTTCTCTTCAGCAATCAATCCAGTGAGATCCACTGGGAATCCGTAAGTATCATAGAGGAGCCAAGCGGTATCACCTGCACAGTACACAGCAACTGTGTCAAAAACGACATGGACAGACCCTTCTCTTCCCATGCCAAGCCCTCCCAGGGCGCTGCTGGGAGGAACAGGAGTGAACAGAGTTAAGGCAAGACAAACCTTTTAGGTCTGAGCTATAAGAAAGATAAAGGGTCTCCTGGTAAATTTCTGTTTCTTAAACTGAGCACTATGAATGAGTTCTTTAATCTTTCTCTTTTAACATTTCACTCTAATAAAAAGGAAATAACCAGGACTAGAGAGACAGCTCAGAGGTCAGGAGCACTTGTCACTCTTGCAGAGGACCTGAGTATCCATGGTGGGCTACTCACAAACACCAAACACCTATTATTCCCCAGGGGTTCCAGTGCCCTCTTCTCTCCTCTGTGGGCACTGCACTCACACTCTCCCACACCACACACACAATCAAAAAGAAGCAAAACATCATGGAAGGGAAAAAAAATAATTTTCTCAGCTGATGCAAGATAATGTGGACTTCAGGTTACTTTCATGTGCAAAACATGCAGACATAAACACCTATTCCCAATCTCATGCAGATTAAAATCCTGAAGCATTGGTTACACACTAAAATCTTATGTTTTACTTCCTGAGATAGGATTTTGCTATGTGTCCCAGAGCCTGGCCTTGACCTTATAATCCTCCGGCCTTGGCAGCTACAACGAGATTACAGCCACCATGTTGCCAACTCCTAAGAGTTTACCTCTGAGAAACATATTTGGAAAAGGTTTTTACTTGTGTGTTGTTTGAAGTTTTACCACAGTAAATTCTTTTATAGTTCATTGTGCTCCAAGTCCAACTGCTTAAACAAAAGCAGTTTAAGTGGGGTGCATTCAACCTTGGCGGAGGTGAGAGCTGGGCCTCACCTGGGATGGTTTGGCAGTCTCCTAAGCTCTGAATTTTCCGGTCCAGGATGCGCCGCCCTCTGCTGAGAGTCTTGAGAAACTGTACCTCTTCTTCATTAATGATGTCCTTCACCATATCTGGGTCCTTCTTCAGCTCAGGAAAGGCGTCTCCCTGACAGAAGGGGTTCAGGTGGCCAGACTATCCCATGACATACCCCCTTCTTTTTGGTTGTGAGCCTAGCCTTTAACGGCTGAGCCATCTCTCCAGCCCCCCCTTCTTTTTTAAGATGGGGATTCACACTATATGCAGTCCTGGCTGGCCTATAACTTATACAATGCAGTCAGGCTGGCGTCAAACTCACCTGCCTCTGCCTCTGCCTCTGCCTCTGCCTTTGCCACTCAGGTGCTGGAATTCAAGTGTACACCACCGGGGCTGGGGATTTAGCTCAGTGGTAGAGCGCTTACCTAGGAAGCGCAAGGCCCTGGGTTCGGTCCCCAGCTCCGAAAAAAAGAACCAAAAAAAAAAAAAAAAAGTGTACACCACCATACCTGACCCCCATCATCTCTAGTAAGATGTCCATTCACAGTATATCAGCACCCACCATATCCCTCTTAGACTATGACATCAGCACGGAGATGAAAGCAGGGGTCTTCTACGTACCAGGGATTGAACGACAACATCAACTAATGTGGCGAAGAAACCCCTGCTGGCGTTCAGTTTCTCGTGGGAATAGCGAACAGCTCGGCGAAGGATCCGTCTCAGCACATACCTGTGAGAGGCAGGCCTTAGCATCAGCTAGGAAACAGCCCCAGCTGAGGCCCTGGTAGCTCCTTGAAAACCCACTCAAAGCCAAGCAACATTAGCTTTTGTTCCTCTGCTTATGCAGTTTATTTAACTACCCAAGCCAAAGCCAAACCGACGTATGAGGTCCCTGGCCCACACAGTCAGGAATGCAGTTTCCTGGGCTGAGTCAGTATCTACCCCTACCCTGCCAAGACCTGTCTGAGGGCTTTTGTGCCAGCTTTACCTCAGTACTTAGTAGAAACTGTTAAAAAAGAGGAGAGGGAGGGGATCTCTCCACTACACAAAAGGCAACAACAAAACAAAGTATGGCTTTGAGTTCCAGTCAGAACACTCATGGTATCCGCCCAAACCCTGTCCACAGTGTGACTGACTCACCCCCGACCTGTGTTGTCAGGTCGCCCGCCATCAGCCAGCGCCACAGTGATGGTCCGGGCGTGGTCAGCCAGAACCCTGTAGGCCATGTCAATTCCATCAGTGTCCTCAGCACCAACCTTCCCAGTATACGGCCGGGCGCCTGTACCCTGCAGGTGACCAGAGGAGAGGGCGATGAAACAGTCCTGCTCCTGCTGCCTTACATGAGCAGGCTTTTAGAGGGTGAGGAGCTCTGGGAGAGGACGATGATCTTGCCATGCCCCACAACTGCAAGAAAGGGGTGGTAGGGAGCCAAAGAGCCTCAAGTCAGGCCCTAGCCCTGGCGAATGGCATAGCATGCCTCTACTCAGAGAGTTAGGCTGACAGTATGGCGTAGGCAGACAGCAACAAGTACTTTGGGCTATAAAAGCACATGGGCATCCATCTATGCCGACAGTGCTAACGGTCCATCTTGCAGGCCTCCATAGACGTGCTCATGCTCCCAACATGATCAATACCTTCTGAATGGCTTCGAAGTAAGGAACGAAAAGGTCAGTGTCATAGTTGGACATCTTGTTCTGCAGCACAGACACCAATCTCTCCAGGCCCATCCCTGTGTCAATGCTTTTCTTGGGGAGAGGTTTCAGAACACCATCAGATTCCCTGTGTGACAGATACGAGAAGGAAACTGAAGCAGGCCGGGGCTGCTCCTCTCTGGGCCGTTGGTTAAAACTCACTCAGTATTGTTGGAAGGTTGTTATTATTCCCCGTTTGCCACTGTCTGGATTGTGAAGAGGGGCTGAATACCCAGTCTCCTTGTCTACTTGTTATTTTGGGGTGGGAATGGTGCTGAGACAGGGTCTTTCTACGTAGCCCTGGCTGTCCTTGAACACACTATGTAGACCAGGCTAGCCTCAAACTCAGAGATGAGCCTGCCCCTGCTTCCTGAATGCTGAAATTTAAGGCATGTACCACTACACCCAGAGCCTTTTTTTTTTTAAGATTTATTTATTTATAGTATATGAGTACACTGTAGCTATCTTCAGACACACTGAAAGAGGGCACTGGATCCCATTACAGATGGTTGTGAGCCACCATGTGGTTGCTGGGAATTGAACTCAGGACCTCTGGAAGAGCAGTCAGTGAGTGTTCTTAACTGCTAAGCCATCTTTCCAACCCAGAGCCTTATTCTTTTTTTTTTTATTTTCTTTTTTCCGGAGCTGGGGACCAAACCCAGGGCCTTGCGGTTGTTAGGCAAGCGCTCTACCACTGAGCTAAATCCCCAACCCCCCAGAGCCCTATTCTTAAAGCAGAGAGCAAATGGTTCAGGAAGCAAATGGTTCTCAGTATATGAGATATTAGTTTTTAAGTAGGTCCATTCCTGTCCCAGGGAGCAGATGGAAACCTGACAGACAATACAGTGCCACACGATCTCAGGAACGTCTGAAGCTCAGGGCTGTTCTCTGGCTCCAAAATTAAAGATCACAGACAACTTTCAGTCAAGAAGGTTTGGTTAAAGAAAAAGAACTGCTCTTAATGGAAAAAGAAAGGCCCACACTACCTGTTATATTGGATGAACACGAGATTCCAGATCTCTAGCACATTGGGGTCATCCTGGTTGACAAGGTGTGCAGCGTCCCTGCCACCAATGCGGTCATAGTGGATCTCACTGCAGGGACCACAGGGGCCCGTGTCACCCATCTCCCAGAAGTTGTCCTTCATGTTGCCAGGGAGAATTTTGGCTTCATCCAGTCTGCACAGAATAAGGAAGAGAAACCACTTGAAGCCACCAGGAATCCCTCCAAGACTTGCTTCTACCGCACATCAGATCCATGATTCCTTATGAAGAAGTGAGCCCCACTGCCTGGCAATCAGTCATTTAATTGAGAGATCACGTTTTTCTTTATGTTTTTGTGATGGTCTTGCTATGTAGCCAAAGCTGGTCCCGAACTCAGGATCCTGCCGCCTCTGCCAACAGGCTATAAAGATTACAGGTATGTCACCAAACCTGGGTATCACGATGAAATCTAATTAAATACCAAGTGGCTGGGGTATAGTTGAGTGGCCAAGTGTATATTTGGAACTCACTGCAAAGAGGGAAGGATTGGGGTGGGTGAGTAACCATCCTGATTCTCTCTTTCTCTTTCTAAAGAAATTTATTTATATAATGTGTGTATATATATATATATATATATGTGCTCTATCTGCATGCACACCTACATGCCAGAAGAGGACATCAGATCCCATTACAGATGGTTGTGAGCCACCATGTGGTTGCTGGGAACTGAACTCAGGATGACCTCTTGAAGAGCAGTCAGTGCTCTTAACCAGTGAGCCATCTCTCCAGCCTGACTGTGCTGAACTTAGAACTCTCTCTTCGTGTAGTGGGTTATACTCTTATCTGTACCCCCCATTTTATTAAGATTTAAGAATTTTTTAAGTCTGCAAGAGCAATATGAGCTTTCAACTGAGCCACCTCTCCATGCCCCTCTTACCCTAAATTTTGCCAGATCTGTCTACACTCCAGATCTGGCTCTAGGCCGGCTGCCTCATCCCCACCAAAGTAAGTAACATAGAGTCTTTCAACTGGAATACCAAACTCCTGGGTAAGAAGTTCCAGAGCCATCTTACATGCCAATTCCTATGAAAAGAAAGATCCAGAACACGGATTCAAAATGACAATATCTTCATTATAAACCAAAAAAATCCAACTTATACAGGAAACAAAAACTGAGACATCACGTGATGCGTGTTTTCTAGAGAGTCTCAGGATTATTAAATGCTGTTCATTCCAAATCTTCTAAATTATATTTTATGTTTTAGAAAAATCAAAATTAAAAACCCCGTCCCTTTTGTAGAAATGAACCTAGAGTTAGGAGGAAAAAAAAAAAACTAAGTCCCCAATGTTGAGCTTACCTTAAAATAGTCCCCAAAAGACCAGGAGCCCAGCATCTCAAAGAAGGTGTGGTGGTAGACATCTTTGCCCACGTCATCCAGGTCATTGTGTTTGCCCCCGGCTCGGATGCACTTCTGGGTATTGGCAGCTCTGCTCAGCTTTGCCATGGGGTGAGAAGGGTCTACTGTGTTTAGGAAGATGGGTTTGAACTAAAAGAGAGAAAGGAATAGCCTGATTTTTAAACGGTGCAGGTGATGTCAAGTGTGTAGCACCTGCAGGATGTGGTTCCCAGGTCACAGAGCAGTGTGTTCCCACGGTTCCTATGGCTGCGACCCTTTACTGAAGTTCCTCGTGTTGTGGTGACACCAACCATAACATTACTTTGCTGCTACTTCATAATTGTGATTTTGCTACTGTTATGAATCGTAATGTAAACACTGACCCACAGGTTGAGAATGGCTATCTTAAGATCACCCCAGGACTCACATACAAATGAACATGCTCACTTGGGAGTAAAGGTGACAGAAGGAAAGTCCTGAGACAGATAAGCATGTCTCCCTAGCTGATACAGGACTGGCTATGCAGGTTTGGTGTCCCTGCACCGGGGATTTAACCATTCGCACACACAGTGATGTGTCACTGCCAGACACATGACTTCGCCTTACTGTCCGTACCAGGCTCCTACAATTTGGTGTTTCCAACCTGGAAACCAGTAGCTACTTGTAACTGTGACAAATTAGTTCAAATCAATAGGAGGGCCAGAGAGATGGCTCAACATTTAAGAGATTTTGCTGCTCTCGCAGAGGCTCTAGGTTCAGTTCTCAGTACCCACAGGGCAACTCACATGTCTCTAACTCCAGGCCTATGGGATTCAACATTCTCATCTGGCCTCTGTGGGCACTGTATGTATGTGCTATACATAAATATGTGCAAACAACATGCATATACATAAAATAGAAATAAGTCAGTTTTTAAAAGAAGATTTGAAGGGGATGGATGAGATGGTTCAGGGGTTAAAAGCACTTACTGTTCCTACAGAGGTCCCAGATTCAATTCTCAGCACCCACATGATGGGTCAGAACCATCTGAAACTCCAGTTTCAGGGGCTTTAAACCCCTCCTCTGACAGGCACATGTGATATATAGACAAAATACCCATACTTATAAAACAAAATAAACATTGAAAAAAGGTTAAAAAAATGTTTGCCAGGGCTGGGTTTGGTGGTCCATGAATATAATCCCAGCTTTTTGGAGGTAGAGGCAGGTGGATCTCTGAGTTCAAGCCCAGTCAGATCTATATAGTGAGTTCCAGGACTATGTAGAAAGACCCTGTCTCAAAAAACCAAACCAAACAAAAAGACAGCTATAGTGACTAGCTACACTGGGAGACCAGGGCAGGCAGATCCTCGAGTTCCAGGGCCAGGTGCTCATACATACATGTAACAAGAAGGCTGAGGATATAGAGTGCTTGCTGATCATACCTTGAAGCCCCAGGTTCAATCCCCAGTAAGAAAGGAAAGAAAAGGGGTTGGGGATTTAGCTCAGTGGTAGAACGCTTGCCTAGCAAGCACAAGGCCCTGGGTTCAGTCCTCAGCTCCGAAAAAAAAAAGGAAAAAAAAAAAAAAAAAAAAGAAAGGAAAGAAAACAAATATTTTAAAGAAAACTTTTCAGTTTTATTTTTTATTTTTATGAAATCAGTGTTTGCCTGTATATGTATGTGTGTCACATGTGTGCTTAGAGCCCACAGAGCCAGAAGAGTACATTGGATCCCTGAAAGTGAAGTTACTGATGGTTGTGAGACACCTTGTGAGTGCTGGGAATTGAACCTGGGTCCTTTGGACAAGCAAGCAGACAGTGCTCACAAGTGTTGAGGCATCTCATCTCTCCAGCCCCCAACATTCTAATAAAAATGTTTTTTTTTTTCCTCAGAAGAAAGAGACAATGAAAGATGAAAAAATAAAATCTTAAAACCATATTTTGGTTTGTAGGGGAAAGCTAATAGCTTACAGGGCTGTAGTTATCTATCTTTCTAAGACTGCCTAGTTTCTCAATTACTCAGAAAAGTATGGCTTCCTTACTTACGGTGGATCTCTGTGAGTTCTAGCCCAATCAGATCTACATAGTGAGTTCTAACTCTGCTCTAGCATGCTCTCTCAGAAACTTTGCACTTCCTTACTTTCTCTACAGTTGCTCTCCCTGCCACACGGCTGACTGATGTCCACCACAGCTCAACACGAACAGCACAGTTTTGTTTGTTTGTTTGTTTTTCGGAGCGGGGGACCGAACCCAGGGCGCTCTACCACTGAGCTAAATCCCTAACCCCACAGCACAGTTTTTTATCTCCCCTTCTCGTCTCCATTCCATTCTCCTCTAGGCAACTGCTGCAGATGTAAATTTTGCCTGTCCTGGGGTTCTCTTTGAAATGTGTTTTTGTTTTTTGTTTTTTGTTTTTTTCCGGAGCTGAGGACGGTGAAATGTGTTTTTAAAAATAAGTTGCCCTCGAACTCTTAAAAAATTTTTTTTAGGGGGTTGGGGATTTAGCTCAGTGGTAGAGCGCTTGCCTAGGAAGCGCAAGGCCCTGGGTTCGGTCCCCAGCTCCGAAAAACAAAACAAAACAAAAAAAACAAAAAACAAAAAAAAAAAAACAAAAAATTTTTTTTTAATTTTTTGAGACGTGGTCTTATATGTAGCCTAGTTTGGCCTCAAATCCTTTTTTAAAGTGTTCTTCCTTTTTTCCTTCCTTCTCTCCTTTGCTCCTTATGTCCTTTGTGACCCTGGCTGCCCTGGAATTCATATGACCTTGAGTGGAGAGCCGCCTGCCTCTGCCTCTCAACTGCTAAGATTCAACCTTGTACACTACACCAGGGCTATCACCTGCCCCATCAAATTCTTGATCTCGAATGCCATAAAAGCAAGGAATCTTTGCAAGACTCATTTAAAACAGAATTTCTTGGCCGAATGTGGGAGCCATGTTTCCAGCCCCTCTCACTCACTTCTAACCATCGCACACAAGCAGTCCTGTTCTTTTCAGAAACTCGGGTTCACCACAGAGAGTCGCACAAGTTTACCTGCTGCGTGACAGAACCCAGGTTCTGCCTAACTCCAAGAGTTGGGCAGAGGAAGATCTTTACCTGGTTCATGCCTGCGTTGGCGAAGAGCAAGGTGGGGTCGTCCAGAGGGATGGTGGCGGAGGAGTGGACATAGGTGTGCTCATTTCGTTTGAAATAATTTATAAACCGCTCTCGGATCTCTCGTGCTGTTAGAGTGGAGTCCATCTCTGAAAATCTCCTCAGGGAACTAACTGGAAGAAGGAATGATGGGAAGTTAGGGAAACAGAACTAAAAGTGGGCATTACACAAGACTCATGGTGTCTCAGGCCAAGTCAAAGAATGACACAGGTTTTTTTGATCCTAAAACCTTCGTGTTGCAATGTCCCAGGTTACAGTCACACTCGCTGTGAAGTTTTTGCTGCCTCGGCAGAGTGACCCTGGCCATCTTCCCCCAGTTGACCTCAAGCAAAGCGGGGCCCTATTCCTGTTTTTCATTCATTAAACAAATATGCACTGAGCACCCACTGCCAGGAATCAGCGATGGCCACCTCAACAAAAGGAAGTGTCTGTATCTACTGGCCTCTGAAGAGCTTCCAGGTCGTTTGTTAACCTACAATGTCCCATATCCCCAAAGACAGAGCTGCTAGGATTGGGCTGACACTTGTGTCAGTGGCTGTGAACCCAGTGATAAGCTTATCTGTGCCACGGTTCACCCTAAAGAATCCAGGTACCAACCTCAACGTACCCTAAACTCTCCAGAACCCTAACTGGGAACGGGCTGGGTTCTAGCCATGAGATTACTACGAACTGTGACAGAGTATGTATTATTTCAAAATGAGCGTGCTATACGAAGAACGAACCCAGGGACTCAGAAGCGAGGGAGATTGACAAAAGGCAACTTTACTCTTTTATTTGTATTATAATATCCCTGAAAGGCAGGGCGCGTGTGGTGTGGGATGACCGGTTTTGGTGAGTGCCCCAATTGCTGTCTAGTGTGGTAGCGTTCTACGGTGCTGGGTGTCCTGACAAATGAGAACTGACTCGTTTGTGACATCATCCAAAGTCTCTAGAATTCTAGAGACCTTAACTGCTATATCACTTTAGCCAGAGTTTCGTCCCTGTGTGGAACAGGACCTTGCGAGCATCAGAGAAAAAGTAATGAAACGGATACTGTTCTACATCCACTAACACAGAGCTTTTAAACACACCCACAAAGCACATGACATCCTGACTCAGAGCCAACCACAACTCCAACTGATCTACTCATAGCTCAATTAGCACACCACCCAGACAGAAGCCCCAAAGGGACAAAAAAGATGGTACAACAGCCTGAGTAGGGGGAAAATGGCCTTGTATTCCCATAGGGTCTTGCTATTCACCATAAGGAGTTGAGGTTCTCAGAAATCTTATCATGCTGCATTCTCTTTTCAGCCCTTCTTAACAATGGCTACAAGACTGACGTTATAGTTGCTAAAGAAAATGAACTGCTTCTCTACACAGACAGGCTGAGGTAAAGTTAACATTCTAGAGCACATTTGAACTTCCCACCTTTGCCTTCTTGTCATGAACTGAGAACCAGTGGAGAAACAGTGCCCTCCTTAGGGAGGTGACTACATACAGACATAACCAGTGTGGTATACTGGGCTCTAACGTGTTGGCTATTACCCTATGGAGACTGGAGACTGTTCAAAGCTGTGTCCCCACCCAGACAATCCCAGAGCTCAGGAGTCTGAGGGAGGAAAACTGAGGTTCCAGATCAGGGACCCCGACCTTAATAAGTCAATTCCAACTTGTTCTTTCCTCGACATACATAAGAGATCTGTAGGACAGGGTGAGGATACATTCCACCAGGGGCTAAAAGACCTTCAGGACATTTATTTATTTGTATTTGCAAGCTTGGGGTCAAACCCTGGGCCTGGAATTACAAGGTGATTTCAGCCCCAGGACCTTGTAATGTAACATACTTCCAGTTATAAGCCAGGCATGCTGCCTGACCACTCCTTTCCCATCTTCCTAATGACTTCGTTTTGATAACGTATTTAAGCAAACCTTTCCTTTCTTCACCAGGTTCCCCCTCTTTTACTGTCTCCTAGCCTCAAAGGATAATTTGCCGGGACTATTTAATGCTCATCTCCCAATCACAGTATGTGTTACATCTCAGTAGGAGTCATCCTGGCTGGTTTCAGTTCATCCGTACAGCATGTTTTTAGTATCTAGTAGAGTGGTCGTTCAACACATGCTCATGATTAATTATACTCATCTTTAAATAGCATGCTGGGCATTAACAAACTCCAAAGCACACCAGGAAACTCAGACTGTCTGAAAATCTGCTGAATATACTTGTTCGGGTGAACCCGAGGGTATCAACTATTCTGTTATTATTAAGAGCACACGCCTTTGGTCTCACCACTCAAGAGGGACCCTGTGAGTCGAGGCCAGCCTGGTCTACATAGTGAAACCCTGTCTCAAAACAACATAAAGAATCGAGTCAGGAGTGCTGGCTCACGCCTGTAATTCTAGAACTCGAAATGCTGAGGCATGAGAACTGCCGCAAGTTCAAGGCCAGCCTTACAGAGTTGAGTTCAGGCCAGTCTGGGGTAAGGTTTGAGAAACTAATAAAGAATGAATGGAGATGCCTCTTAGAGAGAGAGACTCCATCCATTTTGGTCACTCTGTTCTTAAGGCCTGCCTCCCCAAACCCCTAGTGGATTAAAATTGGAGGAGACAAACCCTTAGGTCTGGGTCCGATGACTGGAGAGCAATCGCGATCTTCTCAAGGTCTTGGTCCTCCGCAAGTCCACCCGAAGCTACACCACTTTCAAGGCTCCGAAGGAATAGCAAAAGCTACTCTCGAGATTGTGCTCCTGCGGAGCCTGGGTCCCGACCCAAGCTAGGGGCGGGACCGCCCGGCAGCCCCTGCAGCTGCCCCTCCCCCTCCGAGCGCCGGCTCTTCTCGTAGAGCTCTCAGGGCTCGCTTTTCTCCCCAGGGTCCGCGTCCCCAGGGCCTTGACCAGAACCCACCGCCACTCGCCCGCAGTTACCTGCTCCCTCAGATGCGCACACACAGCTATACCCACCCGCCACAACCGGTGCCAGACCCGTACCTCACCACCCAATCAGAGCGCTCTGATGAAAAGTGACCCGCTACGCCTTGCCATCCACTAATATTATTGGTCCATTCTCACGCCAATCATTCGGAGCGCGAATGAGCTAACAAGCCGGTTTCTGGGAAGGCTCCTGGGCTCGGCTGATGCAATGCTCAAGAAAGCAAGGACATGGGCTGTCACGTGACACGGCTGGCTATTGGCTTCAGGAGGCCGACATTTTGGATTCTACCGGTAGAACCTAATAGTTGACAGTTAACAAGAGGGATAAAAACATGAATTTGATGGCGATCACAGAACTCCTGTTTAACTGCAAAGTGATACACGTACCTCAAAAGTTCATTTCTCGGCCTTTTGAAACAGAGAGCAAGGTGGCCTCGAATTCGGACTTTGCCAGTGTTACAGGTGTGACCAATCAAATGTTCTTATTGTCACCACATATGCCCACATATGTCTTGTTTAAGGGTACTCTGGACTGAAATAAGTGCTTCAACCACGCCGAAGCGCTTTAGCACTGGCCAGTACCTCCAGTTCTCTCTTTGAGACAGAGTCTGGATAAATTGTCCGGGTTGGCCTTGAATTTTTCACTCTTAGCCTCCAGAGTAGGTGGGAGTATAGTCCTGTGCCACCAGGCATAGCTTTATATTTGTCCTTTACGTCCCAATTTCTTGAATTCGAAGAGGATGAAATGACGCGTACGTAACCCAAGTTAAAGGACATCTGTCCCTCCGTTTGCTTTAGAAAAATAGTCAGCATTCATAGGAAAAACCTTTAACAGTGACACACATCCATAATCCCAGCCAGCACTTGAGAGACAAGAGGATTGGGAGTTTAAGGCCAACCTTGGACATTAGCCCCACTCTCAAAATACTACACACGAAACCAAAACTCTATGGGCAAGGCATCACACTAAAAATTTCACACACCGTTAATTTTTAAACTATTGTCAGATCTGCTAGTATCCCCTTTTTTCACAGATGAGGAAACTCCAAATTACACGGAAACTATTTTGTGATGTTGGGCAGTTTTACAGAACAAAGAGAGTCCTAAAGCAAGACAATTTAAAAATATAGTGGTGGTTATATCAGAGAGGTGACTATCGCAAGATGGAAGGAAAGCTTTTCTATAGGCCCAAGATGTTTTCTGATAGCATTCTTAGCTTTTTGGTTGGTGGAAGCTAGTGGTCTGGTAAGTTAATAAGATTCCAAATGGTTTCTATCTACGAGTACAAGATTTTAGTTCCAACACAGAGATAGACAAAGGATGGCTGTTTTCAGAAGGCTAGAACTAGTCCAAGATAAATTAGCCTCTGGACCTGTGACATTCCTGTCTCCACAGTACTGACTTCAGATCTAATCATTCAATCAGTATCTGCAGACACAGTCTCTTTTCGGGAGTTTTTGGTCACCGCTATAAAGCAAGACCATGTCTTTTTATCTTTAATATATTTTTCCCGTTTTTACATAGCCCCTGGCTATCCTGGAACTCAAGAAATAAACCAGGATGGCCTTGAACTCACAGAGCTCTTCCTGCTTCTGCATCCCAAGGGCTGGGTTAAAGACAGGTGCCACACTACATCTGGACGGGTTCAGCGTTTCTTAAAGACGCTACTGCTGTAAAGGAATTTCTACTCATTGGTTAGTTTAGCAACAAATGACAAACTTGAAATTTCAAGCAACCTTCTGGCGGAGGCTGCTTTGGGGCTCTGGAAGGGGGGGGGATATTCTCAGTGCGCATGCGCAAGCAAGAGCTGCTCCCTGCCCCTCTTATGATTGGGTGGGAGGAGCCAACTTCAAAGCCCTAGCCAATGGAGCTTAGGCTTGGCTTGGACTGTGAGTGGCCGTTGGGGAAGCCTAACCGCCATGTTGAGCGGCGATGGCCGGAGCTGCTGGCCTAGTCGAGGCCGAGCCCGAGCCCGTGCCCAAGCGCGGAATTCACTTTCCCTGCCCCTGACTGGTGTGAGTATCTGTGTGGGTAGCCTTCCTTCCACATCTTTAGGCGCTTTTCTCGCTGTTAGAAAGAAGGTAGGGGAATGATTAAAAGCTGAGGAGACTTGACCCTCAGCAAAGCACCAGGCCTCAGGCCTTTGAGATGTCGCAGAACCCAGGGGCGGCCTGCCAAGAGTTAGGAAACAGACTGGCATCGGCTACATGGAAATAATAAGTACAGGAGACTGAACTAAAGTGCCTAGTTGGTCCTTCTTCACACCCCACTTTGGACAGACACCACGTTCTTTCTCCTCAGAAGTCTAACATTGCTCAACTATGTTGGGATGACTCTGAGAGTCTAGACTTTTTGTTTTTGTTTGTTGTCTATAACAGCGCTTGCTCTGTAGGCCAGGCTGGCCTCGAACTCAGAGATCCACCCGCTTCTCTCCCAAGTGCTGAGATTAACTAAAGGCACGAGCGCCACAATGCCGAGCTTAGATATTCATTTTAATAGAAAAGATAACACACTTAATTTAATTCAGGATACAATGTCCTGTGATGGGTACAGAGGCTGCTTTTGGTATTCTTTGTTGGTACTCTGAACGATCTTACTTGCCCTAGGCTAGCCTTAAACTCAATATATAGCCAACGATAATCTTGAACTGGATCTTACGGCTTCCACCTTCCCAATGCAAGTATTACGGGGGAACCACTTGGCTTAACTTGGAGAGTGCTTCAGTTGAAATTTCGCATTTATGTTGGAGTGACTAGACATTCAGGGTCTAGAATGTGCTGCTGGGCATATCTACTTTTAATTCCACGTTTTATTTCTTGAGTCTCGTAATAGAAAGCTAGGTTGTGTGTGTGTGTGTGTGTGTGTGTGTGTGTGTGTGTGTGTGTGTGGCGGGGGTGGGGGTGGGAGGCAAGCTGGTTGACTTTTAAATTACTTTTGGGCAATTTCATAAAGGGTCATAGCAATCTGGTCAAGAGTTTTCCAACTCTTTAATCCTTCCATCCCCCAGAAACTGAGGTATTTGTTAATTGTTACTATGTTATTTCCTTTGTTGTTTATCTGAAGTAAAATTTGGCCGGTTTTGGGGGGGGTTGTTTTTTTGTTTTTGTTTTTGTTTTGTTATTTTGTCTTTTGTAGTCCTGGGTGATATGGAACTATGTCGACCAGGCTGGCCTCAAACTCATAGAGATTCACCTGCCTGTGCTCCCTGCGTGCTGGGCTTATTTATAATGACTTACATCAACACTGAGCTGTGTTTTATTTAGTTTTTTTTTTTTTTTATTAACCTGGTAGTGAAGGTGCCCACCTTTAATCCCGGCACTGAGGAGGGAGAGGTAGGTAGATCTCTGTGAATTTGAGGCCAACCTGGCCTATGGAGTGAGTTCTAGGGCAGCCAAGGCTACACAGAGAAATCTTGTCTCAAAAACAAAAAATAGTGGGGTGAAGGAAAGGTCCCGTTGATCTCCAACTCCTTATTCAGCCTATCACTGGGATCACAGCCTTCACCACAATGTTTTGTTTTGTTTTGTTTTTTTAAGATTCTGTCGCAAAAGAGGGAGGGAGGGGACAGAAAATGAGCACATAGAAATTAATTTGAGAGGATAAAATGAAATTGCAGATGGCAATGGTTCATGCTTGCAGTCCTAGCACTTTGGCGACTGAGGCAGGCAGGTCACGTGAGTTAGAGAAACCCCTCATAAACAGTCCCTGTTAGTTGTGTTTCTGATGACTTTAGGACTGTATACACACCTATGTGCGTTCGGCTTGTCTTTGGCAAACAAGTGGAACCTGTTCACATACTGTATTACATCTTGCATAACTTAGTAATTCGCTTCGATAAAATTTGTTTGGAATTTTTTAAATAACTTTCTCTAGTCTTGAAAAATACAAAATAACAAAATCTAGCTGCTTTTGGCCCCCTGGTTGTGCTTGGTTGTCCCCCTGCTGCCACCCCATTCTTACCTACTCAGCATTTCTTGAGGTTAACTTATTGCTTACAGTAAAATGTTTTCCTAAGTTCCAGGAAAATGCTGTTTCTTTCTATGGAATACACAGAATTAAGGCCTATTTAATCCCAGTTAGGGGAAACAGGCATTTCCATTCTCCTTTATTTTACTGTTCTAAAACTAGAACTAGTACCTCCTTTTTAAAATTAACCGAAATTAAGGCTGGAGAGATGGCTCAGAGGTTAAGAGCACTTGTTGCTCTTGCAGAGGACCACATGGTAGATCTGTAACTCCACTTCCAATGTATCCAACACCCTCTCTGACTAGGTATCAGGCACACATGTGGTGCACATACACATGCAAGCAAAACACTCATACACATAAAATTAGATGACTAAATCTATAAACTACCCAAAAGTAACTGAATAAAATGTACCCCCGAGTAAACTCTATTCTATACTATACTGTTGTGTGGCTGGTCCCTTAGGCCTTAGCATGGGCCCTCGGAGGCAACCCCTTTCCCCATACCTGACTGCACCTCCACCAAACATATGCCTTCTCTCCTTCTCTTTTTATAAAGTGCAACCCCAACTACACAACCTCTACATAGGAGAGGAGAGGAGAGCTGGCCATCTGGAGAAAGTGTAGATAACTCCAAAGTCATGTATTTTGCTATTAAACTGCGCTTGTCAATTCATTCGGGAACAGAATTGGTTTGATTGAATAAACTGCTTACTCTTTCTGGTCTCTGATCTCTACCAAATGTTTTCCTTGGCACCTTCCTTTGGTATTTCAAAGCTCAATTTGGGGCATATCGTTAAGCACTTAACCCTTTGTTTCACGTGACTGGTTGCCAATGCTTAGATGTCTTATTAAATTAAAAAGAACAGCTACTATTTTGACCTTAGCTAAAAGTCTGGTAAGGCACTTTTACACTGAGGCATTTTAAAGATCCTGGAAAGTTAAAACACTTGCTTATGTATTCTGACTGTAATAGTTATGCCACCATGCTAGTCGGGAATGTGATTTTCCGTCTTCAGTCCAAGAGCAGTTAATGCTGGCTACCTCAGTTGGGTTGTAGGGAGATCTGCAGCGAGGGGTGAGGGGTGGGCACCCGAAGAAGACGGTAGTGGCGCTGGATCCCCAGACCTTAGGGGCGCAGAGCTGACGCGACTCTGACGACACCGTGGCGCGCCGTTTCCGGTCTTCTGAGCGGCGGTGAATGATTTCCCCCGGGGCGGTGCTGGACCTCTCTGACACCCACCTGAGTCCGCGGTTGCACCGCCCAAGCGGGCAAACCTGCCAGCGCTGCCCGGGCACCGGGGACCATGGCCACGGATTCTTGGGCCCTAGCAGTGGACGAGCAGGAAGCCGCCGCTGAGTCGGTGAGTTGTCACCAACCGCTGGAGGACCAGGTGCCAAAGCTGTCAGGGTATCGGTCCCTTGGAAGGACACTTCTTAGGTTGTTTGGTACTGGACAGAGGACCCTGGCGGCATGGGGCCTGGGCCCAGAGCTGGCTTTGATTACCCAATCCCTTCCACCTTGTGTAAACTCAAGTTGTATGTTCGGTTCCCCATAGTGCTCAGCCACCCGCCTGTCTTCCTGGAATCAGGGCTGATAGCGATTGCACTCACAAACTCGGATGGTTGTATGTATCTTCAGAGCGGAGTTTCTTGGGCTCAGGGAGGATGTCTTACTCATAATTGTGTGACTCCTCCAACTGGTTATTGGCAGTGAGTGACTGACTGGTCTGTCAGTAAGTCTTCTTTTGGATGGCTTAACTCATTTTCTGAACCTGATACATAGTAGCAAGATATGAGTTAAATATTGCTAGATTTAACTTATAAACATCCTGAGTTCTAGCATAATTTTGAACCTAACTTAATATATATGTCTATGAATTTAACACGAATTAGGACCTTGTTCATTTTTTCTTAACTTTGAAAGAGTAAAGGTTTGAACCTGGCACTGTGGTGTGGCACCTCTCATCCTATCACTTGGAGGCTTAGACAGGAAGACTGCCCTCAAGTACAAGGCTACCCTGGGCTGCATAGTGATCTGTGAAATACACACACACACCCCAATACAACAAAGTAGTAAAATTCACTTGGGCTCGAAGCTTTTATTATAGTACGTATAGTTTAAAGAGAAATAGTATTTTGGGCTTGTGCATTGAGGGGTCATTTTTATTTATATTTTTTGGTTCTCAAGATAGGATTTCTTTGTATAACAGCCCCAGCTGTTCTGGGACTTCTTTTATAGACCGACCAGGCTGCCCTCAAACTCAAAGGGATTGTCCTGTCTCTGCCACCTGAATGTTGGGATCAAAGTTGTGCTCTACTACACCCAGCCTTTTTTATTTTTATTTTTAATCAGGACCTTGCTATATATATCTCAGGGTGGACTGGAACTCCTGATCTTCTACCACTTACCTCCTGAGTACTGTGGCCTGCTTGAGAAAAAAAATTTGTTGTTTTTTGTTGTTGATGTTGTTGTTGGGTTTTTTGTTTTGTTTTTGAGGCAGAGTTTCTCTGTGTAGCCCTGGCTGTCCTGGAATCTGCTCTGTAGACTAGGCTGGCCTCGAACTCAGAGAGACACCTGCCACTGCCTCTCAAGTACTGGGACTAAAAGTGTATGTCACCACGCCCAGCATTTTAAATATTTTTAATTATATTTATCTGGCTTTTGTGGGGTGGGGGAGAGATGTTGCCGTGGCACAGGCATGAGGGTCAGAAGACAGCAGGAGGAGTCCTTGTTCCTTGTAGGTCTTCAGGTGTGATGGCAAATGTCATCACCCACTGAGTCTTCTGGGCAGTCAATCCCCTTACTATATAAAACTCATTTTGCGTGGAATTCTTAATTGCTTTGTGGTTTCTGTATTTATTAGTAATTCACTCCTTAGCTCTTGACTGGCAGTCTGTGTATCAAGATGTCTAAATAAAGGAGTTGGGGATTTAGCTCAGTGGTAGAGCACTTAAGGCCCTGGGTTCGGTCCCCAGCTCCGAAAAAAAGAAAAGAAAAAAAAAATGTCTAAATTCACAAAGCATTGTAACAACTGTTTCTGTCATAACTTTTAGTCTCATTCAGACACTCCGTGTTTCGAGCACATTTTGTGAGAGAAGAGGAAACAGCAGATTTGCTTTCATTCTCTTTTTTATTTTTTTTATTGATTTTTTATGTGTATGAGTACACTGTAACTGTCTTCAGACACACCAGAAGAGGGCACCAGATCTCATTACAGATGGTTGTGAGCCACCACGTGGTTGCTGGGAATTGAACTCAGGACCTCTGGAAGAGCAGTCAGTGTTCTTAACCACTGAGCCATCTCTCCAGCCCTGCTTTCATTCTCATTCAGAGGGATTCCTGCTTCTCTTGTGTTAAATATAGTCTCTTCTTTCTCCTTTCCTTCCTTTCTCTAGATACAGGTCTCGTGTAGCCCCAGCTACATGGCCCATACCTGTGATTCAACAGTTGCCTGCCTCCCTGCACTGGGACTGAAGGTGTGCGTTAACACACCTGGCTCAGTAGCTCTCTTTAAAGGTCTGTGAGTACTAGAATTAGACCATGTTCCTGGTAGGGAACTGGGGAGTGCTTTAGCAATGTATGTAGTACCTTCTTTATCACACAGTGTACTGGAGGCTTTGCACTTACTGTCACTTAACGAGTCCTTGATCCCCAGAATGAATGAAAGATTTTTACATGTTTACAATATGCTAACCCCTCTGCTAATTCCCTTTGTCTCCTCTCTCCCTTACATTCCTCTCTGCTGCTCGGTAACACTAAAGCAGACAGACCATAGGTTTTATTTTAGTTTCCATGAAGACAAATGGTGTTCCTCCATCTGCAGCTAACCACCCAATCAACTTTTTCTCTCCTGCCTTCCCAATCTCATTCCCCCTTTCTTTGTTTTTGGACTTAGAGAAAAGACATAGAGAGCCTGTCTGTGGTTTGAGAAATAACCATTTCTTTGTAGTGATTTGTTATTCTTTTTACCCTTTACTAGATGATAGCTGAGTCTTCACTCAATATTCCGTGATTAGTCTGATTGCGCTAGATGCGAACAGAAATAGTCCTTGCCATTAAGATCTTCACATTCCCATGGGCAGACATAGGTCATGCCAGTATATTTCTAAATTTATACTGTTAGACAAAGTCCAGATAATTCTTGCCTTGGAACAGTTCTCTGATCTGTTTCTTCTTTTCCTGTCCCACCTCAGCCTGGCTGGGCAGTTTGGTTATGCCTGGTGTTGCAGTGCTCCAAGATGTGCCCAGTTAAACTGTCAGACCGTAGCACAAGGCAGCTTGAGCTTGACGCTGCGTGCAGTTGTGGTCTGGTTAGACTTAGCCAGACATAAGTAGTCATTTCGCTGACTCTCTGCCCATGATCCTTCTTGTCTGCTGTTGGCTGTCGAAAAGACACTGCACCTTTCCAATCGTCACATTTCTTTCCTTTCAGGACATGAGAAAATGGCAGCTCTGACGACATCTCCCTGAGAGAGTCTTTGTAAATCAAAGCATGAAGGAAACTTACAAAGTATAATTCTGCCGAGAGATTGTAATTAGGGCATCTGAGTTTGGGGCTACTGCGTAATTCTTTTTTTTTCTACTACTGTATTTATGGGAGATTTTGTTATTCTCTTTCACCCATTTGGAAGCAAAAGGAACCCAGCAGAACAATCTAATGAATCATCTTACTGAGTGTAGCTGGGGAGCACCCTTGAGAGCTGCTCTTCTACTCTCGTTAGGGAGGCTCTGTTGATTCGAGACTTATATGTGATTTCCTGACACTTTCTGTTCCCCCCACATTTAGTTGAGCAACTTGCATCTTAAAGAGGAGAAAATCAAACCAGATGCCAATGGTGAGTAGCTAAAGCTAGTTCATAAACAAATGCATTTTTGATTTGCTATTTCTATTTTGATAAAGCAACTACCTGAATAATTAGTGCATTTATACTAGACAAAATACTAGTGAATATTGGTATTTGTTTGACTTGGGTATCAGTAAACTAGGCTGTATAGTCAAAGAATGTTTAATAGAATTGAGAGTACCTAACTAGCATGTAAATTATTTAAATTTATTACTTAACCATAGGACTATATTGACAGAGATGATTTTTTTCAAACCATTCTTTATCTTCAGTTTGGGGTGAGATGCATAAAATTTGAGCAACTTGTAAGTTTACATATTCCAAATATCCTCCTGAATTTACATCTGTTAAAAAGTGTAAGGTGGGGGTTGGGGATTTAGCTCAGTGGTAGAGCGCTTGCCTAGCAAGCGCAAGGCCCTGGGTTCGGTCCCCAGCTCCGAAAAAAAGAAAAAAAAAGTGTAAGGTGGAGGACTAGGACTCTATCTTAATGGTAAAGTGCTTACCATCAGCACACAAGGCAATAGGTTCCACAGAACAACCATAAATCAATCAATATCAGAGCAATGCTAATTAATTACCTCATTCTGGAAATACAATCTTGTATATATTTTGCTGAATTACAATGTTGATTGAGTATGTGTATACATATGTATATATATACTTTAAAGATTTATTTATTATATATAAGTACACTGTAGCTGTCTTCAGACACACCAGAAGAGGGCATTAGATCCTATTACAGATGGTTGTGAGCCACCATGTGGTTGCTGGGATTTGAACTCAGGACCTCTGGAAGAGCAGTTAGTGCTCTTAACCACTGAGCCATCTCTCCAGCCCTGAGTATATATTTCTATTAGTCAATAATTTACTACACGGAATTTTTATGGCATTGTGCTCACATTGACACAACTGCAGATGTTTTATTGAGCACAAAGATGCTTCCTAATTAATGCTATTGTAGTTATCATTCTGTATTATTTCAGAAATGTCACTGCTGTGACAGAAGTATGCAGTTGTTTATAAAATAGGGTAAGGGGATCTGGAAATAATCACAGAAGGCAGTGTTGCTAAGCTTTATGTAGAAAGAATAAAATGGTTTTAGTAGTGGCTTGGTTTTCTCATTTGTTTTGTTGAAAAATTTGATAATTTCTCCCCCTAGAATTAGAATTGTCTTGGTTGCTAGAAATGGAATAAAGTTTTGAACAACATCTCTACTTTGTTTCTAACCAAGGTGCTGTTGTTAAGACCAGTGCTAACACAGAGAAGACAGAGGAAGATGAGAAAGGTAACAGCATTCAAGTTATAAATGGGGTTCCATGCTCTAGGAAAAAGGTGGTAGAAGTCTTATTCATACTTATTTATTAAGGTTATTTTCAGACAAGGCTGAATCCCTTGCTGGCCTAGAACTCTATGCAGTTGAGTTAGCCTTGAACTCATGGTCATTTTTTTTCTTCTACCCCGAGTGCTGGGACTGATAGCATGTGCCACATTGGGGGTGGGGGTGTGTGAAAGGGGTGGGGATGGGTGTTTGAGGGTGTGGGTATGTGGGGAGGTGGAGTGGGAGGGTGGGTAAGAGTGGGGGTGTTTGGTGTAGGGTGTGGATGAGTATAGGTCTGGGTTTGGGTGTGTGGGTGTGTAGATGTGTGAATGTGTGGGTGCGGTTATATGAGTTTGGGTGTAGGTGTGTGGATGTGGGTGTAGACCAGAGATTAACTACAGGTATCTTCTTCAGTCACTTTCTACCCCATTTTGCTTTTGAGACAGGGTCTCGCTATAGCCCTGTCTAGCTTGAAACTTACTATGTACTGGCTAGAACTCACAGATCTGCCTGCCTCTGCCTCTTGTCTTCTTAGTGCTGAGATTAAAGGCCAAAGCCACCATGCCTGGCCTTTCCACATTATTTTTTGAGGTGGGAGCTCACTAATTGAGCCAGGTTGCTAGAGACCCTTCTTGTCTGCTCACCAGCATGGAGCTTTACTTCAATGACATTGAATGGGTGTCACAGTGCTAGGGTAGAAGTTCAGTGTAGTCATTATGTAGAAGAATTGTTGGTTGTTATATTTCAGGGAAATTTTCAGTTTTATTATACTTTAAATATCAAACTTGATGTATTTATATTAAGAACTCTAGTACAGGGCTGGAGAGATGGCTCAGCGGTTAAGAGCACCCGACTGCTCTTCCAGAGGTCATGAGTTCAATTCCCAGCAACCACATGGTGGCTCACAACCATCTGTAAAGAGATACGATGCCCTCTTCTGGTGTATCTGAAGACAGCTACAGTGTACTTATATATAATAAATAAATAAATCTTTAAAAAAAAAAAAAGAACTCTAGTACATATATATGTTATTACTTAAAATATCTTTGACTATGACTTAAATTCATGAACTTTTTTTGAGACAGGATTTCTCTGTCCTGGAACTCTCTGTGTAGCTGGCCTCAAACTCACAGAGATCCACCTGCCTCTGCCTCCCCAAGTGCTAGGATTAAAGGTGTGGGCCACCATGAGTGACCAATTCAGAGCTTTTAAAAACTCTAGTGCTCTCTCTTCCTGACAGAGGACAGAGCTGCTCAGTCTTTACTCAACAAGCTGATCAGAAGCAATCTTGTGGATAACACCAACCAAGTGGAAGTCCTGCAGAGGGACCCGAGCTCCCCGCTCTACTCAGTGAAGTCCTTCGAGGAGCTTCGCCTGTGAGTGCTTGCTTATTTGCATTCAGACGGGATCATGGCCTAGCTACACATCTTTCATACAGCATTGTGTTTACCAAATGAGGTTAATAATATGCATGTAGCTGCTCTGAGTGCTACGGAAAGGCTCTCATGGGGTTCTCAGCTGCATCCTGGGTGTATCAGTGAAATGCTGTGTTCCTCAGTCTCACTGACTTTCTTCTCCATTGTCTTTTCTAGGAAACCACAGCTTCTCCAGGGAGTCTATGCCATGGGTTTCAACCGCCCTTCCAAGATCCAGGAGAATGCACTGCCTTTGATGCTTGCTGAGCCGTATGTGACCCAAAATACCTACCTCTGTCATTTATTGTTTAGAATACTTTTTAAACATTTAAACCTATTCATGCCTATAAACTCAGAAAATTAGGAAGCTGAGGCGGGAGGATGAAAAGTTGAAGTTCTCATCAAGCTATAAAATGAAGTCAAGGTCAGCTTCACCAACCTTTAAAAAAAGTGCATACCAACTATTTGTGTGGATTTAAAAAAGAATTTCATTGCACTTATTTTGTGTGTGTGTGCACATGAATGCACCATGGTATGTGTATGGAGATAAGAGGACATATGGAGGGAGGCAGTTCTTGACCCCTACATAAGGTTCCCAGAGAATCAAACTCAAGTCATCAGGCTTGGCAGCAAGCACCTTTACCCACTGAGCCATTTTGCCAGTCCCCAGTTGTTTTTTTTTTTTTTTTTTTGGTTCTTTTTTTCGGAGCTGGGGACCGAACCCAGGGCCTTGCGCTTCCTAGGTAAGCGCTCTAACCGCTGAGCTAAATCCCCAGCCCCCCCAGTTGTTATTTTTAACCTGAACATATTGTTAGGAAAAGCTTAAGATGTTCAGTGAAGGGCTAGAGAGATGGCTCAGTGGTTAAGAGCACTGACTGCTCTTCCAGAGGTCCTGAGTTCAATTCCCAGCAACCACATGGTGACTAACAACCATCTGTCATGGGATCTGATGCCCTCTTCTGGCCCGTAGGCATACATGCAGGCAGAAAGCTATATGATGTATACATAATAAATAAGTATTTAAAAAAAAAAAGATGTTCAGTGAATTTGAAAGGATTTTATAGGGAAATGCCCATATACCTACTACCTAGATTTTACCACTAGCATCTTATTCTTCTCACATATCTGCTGACTATGGATCTTCTTGATGGTTTTTGCTTGCTTTTGGGAGAGTGTAAGGCTGACTTTGGAGATACTAATAGTGTTGTTTTGAGACAATCTCAGTATAGCTCAGACTGGTCATACATTCTCTTATGTTGTTAAAGATGACTTTTCCTTTTTCTTTTCCTTTTTTTTTTTTTAAAGATTTATGTATGTGAGTACACCATCACTGTCTTCTGACATTGGATCTCAGCCACCATGTGGTTGCTGGGAATTGAAATCAGAGCCTCTAGAAGAGCAGTCAGTGCTCTTAACCGCCGAGCCATCCCTCCAGCCTGACTTTTTTCTTTTTTAATGTTTGAGTATATGCTGTATGTGTTAGGAGAGGGGGAATTACAAGTGGTTGGTAGCCTACTGTCTAGGCTCTGAGAACCAAATTGGTATTCTCTGGAAAAGCAGCAAGCATTTGTAAATGTTAAGCCATCTCCAGAGAAGATGATTTTGAACTTCTGATCCTCCTGCCTTCGAGTCCCAAGTGTTAGGATTATAGGCAAGTTTATGCAGTCGTTGGTGTCAAACCCAAGGCGAGGTACATGGGCTGCCAGCTAAGACACATCCCCAGCTCCCTAAACTCCTTATTTCTGCTTGTGACGAACAGAGACTGCCCTAGCCTTGACTTGTATTTTCTCAGGTTTTTTGTCTACTCCTGCACTAATTGACAAAATAATGGATTTTGTTATGATATTTTCATACATGCATTTGAGGTAGTTTGATATATTTACTTACACACACACACACACACACACACACCCTACCTTTTGTTTATTTCTGAAAGCCTTGTGTTCCTTATCCATATCTTTGACTGCTGCTTTGGCTATGTTAGGGCTTCATCTTGCTACCTTCAAGGACTTGAACTTGGTACTTGCTTTTTTTTTTTTTTACAGAACTTGCCACTTGAACCCTTAGTTTTGTGTTTTAAGGCGTTTTACGCTAGGTTACACTTTGTAAGCCAAGTGCTTGTTTGAGTTTCAGGTTGATGACATCTGAGGCTTTATAGGAAGGAGAGGAGATGGTTACCTAACATTTGGGTACAATTGTTTCAGGCAAGTAGGGATAATGCAGAAGCCTTAAGACGGCAGAGCAACATTGTGACGATTGTGGTTTGAGATGAGGGAGATTGGGAGAGAGAGAAAGAGATTTGAGTTGAGAGATACCAAGGAGCCAGAGCAGGTAGAACCTTTAAGGACATTAAAAGATCTGGAGAGGGCTGGAGAGAGATGGCTCATTTGGTAAAGTTTGCTGTGCATGTGTGAGGACCTGAGTTTGGATCCCAAGCATACACATCAAAAGCTAGGTGTAGCAGTTACCATGCTTGTATCCTGTCCTCATGCTTAAGGGCCAAGGCAGAGGGACCCATGGGAGTTACTGACCAGTTTAGCCAAATTAGAGAGCTCCAGGGTTAGTGAAAGACACTGTCTCAAAAAATAAAAATGGAAAGCTACTGAGGAAGATAATCTATGGTACTTAGTGTTTTGTGAACTTCACATAAGCTTAGGTCAGCTGGGAAGAGGGAACCTTAACTGAGAAAATGACTCCATCAGCCAGGCCTGTGGGCAAGTCTGAGGGAACTTGTTTCGATTAATGATTGATGTGAGAGAGCCCAACCTAATGGTACCACCCCTGGGCAAGCGATTCTATATTATATAAAGAAGCAAACTGAGCCAGGAGCTGGTGGCACACTCCTTTACTGTCAGCACTCAGGAGGCAGAGATAGGTGGATCTCTGAGTTTGAGGCTAGGTTTGTCTACAGCCAGAGCTACACAGTGAAACCCTGTCTCAAAGGGAAAAATAAATCAAGAAGGAGCCGAGTAAGCCATGGTGAGCAGGGCAATAAGCAGCACTCAGTCCTGCCTCCAGGCTCCTGCTTGACTTCTTTCTATGATGTGACTTGGGAAGTGTAAGCCAAGTCAACCCTTCATTTCCCAAGTCGCTTTTTGCTATGGTCTTTACCACAACAGTAGAACGCACACTGGGAAAATGCCTGATGTCAACTTCTGCACTTCCTATGCACACGTGTATACACATGTATGTGCACATACATAAGAATCTGGGCGAGGGGTTGGGGATTTAGCTCAGTGGTAGAGCGCTTACCTAGGAAGCGCAAGGCCCTGGGTTCGGTCCCCAGCTCCGAAAAAAAGAACCAAAAAAAAAAAAAAAAAAGAATCTGGGCGAAGTAAGGATCAGTTAGGTTTTTGAGCATAGGAGTGACCCAAAGTAAGTCACACTTTATTGAAATCACTGCTGCTTCAACTCTAGGTAAAGATAAAGAATGCTTAAAACTTCTACCACGAATCTGTGTTATTCTGCACATGTGAAGCTATCAAGTGTAATTCTGCTACAGAATCCAAGGTCGTCTTTTGTAAATGAAATTTAAAAACCCATTTGAAGCTTTATTTGCTTTTATTTTTTTTTTTGCTTTTTATTTATTTATTTATTTATTTTATTTTTTTCGGAGCTGGGGACCAAACCCAGGGCCTTGCGCTCGCTAGGCAAGCGCTCTACCGCTGAGCTAAATCCCCAACCCTTTGCTTTTATTTTTAAAAAACTTTTTAAAATTTTTGTGAAAGCGTTTTGCCTGCATGAGTACATATATCTTCTGCATACCTGATGTTCAAGGATGTCAGAGGAAAGTATCTGATCCCCTGGAACTGGAGCTGCAGACAATTGTGAACCACCATGTGGATGTTAAGAATCAAGTTCAGAACATTGGCAAGAAAAACAGGTGTTCTTAACCACTGAACCATCTTTCTAGCCCGGTGAAAACTTGATAGTTGTCTAGTTAGGACTTCTGTTACTGTGATGACACGATGACCATGACAACTCTTAGGAAGGACAGCATTTACTTGGGGCTGGCTTGCAGTTTAGAGGTTTAGTCCATTATCATCACGACACGAAGCATGGTAGCATGCAGGCAGACATGGAGAAGTAGCTGACAGAATTCTACATCCAGGTCCATGGGCAACAAGAAGAGAAGAGACAGACAGACAGACAGACACTGGGCCTGGCTTGAGCTTCTGAGACCTCAAAGCCCACCCCCAGAGACAGGCTTACACTTCCTCCACCAAGGCCACACCTCCTAATAGTGCCATGCCCTGTGGGACTATGGGAGCCATTTTCATTCAAACTACAACGATGGTGAAGCTCCTAAACATTTTGTTTTCCATGCAGCCCACAGAACTTAATTGCCCAGTCTCAGTCTGGTACTGGGAAAACAGCTGCCTTCGTGTTGGCCATGCTCAGCCAAGTAGAGCCTGCAAACAACCATCCCCAGGTAAGGGCTTTGGCCATTTGGGTTTTCTATTAGCATGTAACCTAAAGGGGGTAGATAGAGAGCACTGTTCCTGGACTACAGGCAGGCTGTGGGTGGTCAAGGTATTCACACTTGTAATCCCAATAAAGGACCGCTAGAGGCAGGAAAGTTTGAGGGTAGCATATGCTATGTAGTAAGTTCCAGGCTAGCTTGGGCTACAGAGTGAGACCCTGGTTTTTTTTCTTTTCTTTTTGAGTCCTGAAATGTATACATATAAGTAACTGAACTGAACAGGTTTAGGAACATGTGCACATGCACAAACATACATACGCACAGATACACCACACACCCACCCACACACACACACACACACACACACATACATGAACACCCACATTTATCAACAGGGGTGGGGTACGAGGGAAATTTTGCAGGAAATAGGGAAAATGATGCAAGGATAATCTCAAAAAGTAAAAATATATATAATAAAACTTCATTGAAAGCATTTTCAGATACAAAACATACAGTGAGATTAGCCAAACTAGTGTCAATGAATTTTCAGTCAGTTTTTATATAATTAGAAAAATCAATCTGAAGGATGGACCTTTACACTGGATTTCTTTCTTTCTTTCTTTCTTTCTTTTTTTTTTTTTTTTTTTTTTTTGGTTCTTTTTTTCGGAGCTGGGGACCGAACCCAGGGCCTTGCGCTTCCTAGGCAAGCACTCTACCACTGAGCTAAATCCCCAACCCCTTCTTTCTTTATCTTTATTTTAATTTTATGTTGTCTGTATATTTTATATGCAGATACAGGTGTGTGCTTGGTGCCTGCAGAGGCCAGAAGGCAGCATCATATCCCTTAGAGCTGGAGTTTGAGATGGTTGTGAGCCACAGTGTGGGTGCTGGGGATAGAACTCAGCTCCTTACTACTTTCATTATCATATTGTCTGTCTGTCTGTTTTGTTTTTGAGACAGGGTCCCTATGATGTAAAACTTATGTAGGCCAAGTTGGTCTTGAACTCACAGAGATCCACCTGCCTCTGCCTCTGAGTGGTGGGATTAAAGGGCGTGTACCACAGACATACTACAGCAGCTGTCAGCTTTATCTTTATTCCCTTATCCACCACACACACACACACACACACACACACACACACACACACGTACATTATATGCTAGAGTCCCCACTCCATCCATTTTTCTGCAAATTTTAAATAGTATTTAATTTTGTATTTTCTTTGAATGCTCATCTTTCTTTTTAATATTTTTTAAGATTTATTTATGTATATAAATACACCACCAGAAGAGGGCATCAGATCCCATTACAGATGGTTGTGAGCCACCATACGGTTGCTGGGAATTGAACTCAGGACCTCTGGAAGAGCAATCAGTGCTCTTAACCACTGAGCCATCTCTCCAGCCCCTGTATGTTCATCTTTTTTTTTTTTTTTTTTTTTTCTTTTTTTTCGGAGCTGGGACTGAACCCAGGGCCTTGCGTTTGCTAGGCAAGCGCTCTACCACTGAGCTAAATCCCCAACCCTGTATGTTCACCTTTTTTGTTTTGTTTTGTTTTTGTTTTTGTTTGTTTGTTTTTCTGTATGTTCATCTTAAATAAACTAAAGATGTTATTTTATACAGGATCTTCCTCCTCCTCTTCCTCTTAAGGTCTCACTCTGTAGTTGAAGCTGTACTGAAACTTACTGTGTAATTCAGGCTGGCTATGAGCGTACAGCAGTCCTTCTGGGCCTGCCCTGTGCTGACTTGATTCTTCTTATATAACCCAGAACTCAAGTTGAACAGCAGTAGAGTGGCTAATGTTTCAAGGGAACACAAAGTCTACTGAACTTCCCATGGTATGCGGGTCCTAGAGTACTGCCAAAAAGCTTGGTGCTTTTACTTGTATGAAAAACTACTTTATTATTCTCATAGGTTTGAACATTATGACAACTGCCAGGGATGGTAGTACATATCTCTAATCTTTGAATTTGAAAAGCTGAGGCAAGTTGAGCTTGAATTTAAGGCTAACCTGGGCTTCATAGTCATCTGGAGGTCAGATTGGTCTATGTATATGTATATGTGTGTGTATCTGTATATATATATATCAAGACCTTTCCCCGAAAAAGAAGAGTAAGTTCTGAGAAATTTCTAAGTGAAAAAGAAGCTAATCTTCAGCTAGGTGGTAATGCCTTTAACTTCAGCATTTGGGAGGCAGAGGCAGGGAGTTCTCTGATTTTGAGGCCAGCCTGGTCTAAAGAGCAAGTTTCATAACGTCCAGGCCTCATTGAGACACTCTGTCTTGAAAAACAACCCTTATTCCTCAACTGGAGTTTGAGAATCTTGATCATGAACATAATGAGAGTTAAAATCCCCTGCGAGGTCTGTATACCTCTGGGCCGGTCTGTATGGTGTTTCCGGTTGAGTTTAACTGAGGAAAGGAAACCAACCTTGAATGTACATGGCATCATCCCAGACTGATTAGTGTTGGGTGCTGTGTGGAGGGAAGCCACTGGCTCTTGCCTTCCCTGCTTCCTGACTGCAAGGGCAGTGTGTGCAGATACTTTATACTTTACAGTTTACTGACTCAGCATGGTGGACCCTGGCCACCCAAACCTCTGGACTTTCCTTCCTGAAGTTGCAGCTGCTGTCCCAGAAAGAGAGCGACATGTAGCTAGTGCAGTCACTCCCAGGGAGGTTTGTGTGCTCCAGGGCCAGCTACTGCTCTGCTCGCTCCTTCCTTCCTTCCTTCCTTCCTTCCTTCCTTCCTTCCTTCCTTCCTTCCTCCCTCCCTCCCTCCCTCCCTCCCTCCCTTCCTTCCTTCCTTCCTTCCTTGAGACTGGTTCTTATTATGTAGCCCTAGCTGTCCTAGAACTCCTATGTAGAACAATCTGGCATTGAATTCAAGGGGTCAGCCTGCCTTTGCCTCCTGAGTGCTAGGATTGAAGGTGTTTTACAGTGCCTGGCTGACACTCCCTCTTTCAATGTCTTTATAGTCTGACCTCTAGTGATTCTAGTGTTTGACTCTGCAGTTTACAAGTGATACGGTGTGTTGGAGAGATGGCTCAGCAGTTAAAACACTGGCTGCTTTTCCAAAAGACTGGGATTCAATTCCCAGCAACCACCTGGCAGCTCTTCTCTGTCTTCAGTGTCTGTGGCTCCAGTTCCAGGGGATCTGACACCTTCACACAGACATAGATGAAGGCAAAATATGAATGCAAAAAAACATTTTTTATAAAGGGAAGTTCTGTATACTATATTTCTTTTTCTTTGACCTCAGATGGATGAGCAGGGTATTAGGGGGATGGCCCTTGGCCACACAGTCGTTAAGAGCTCTCATTCTGGACTCTGTTTTTCCTCTAGTGTCTCTGCCTCTCTCCAACCTATGAGCTGGCTCTTCAAACAGGAAAAGTGATTGAGCAGATGGGCAAGTTTTACCCTGAACTGAAGTTAGCTTATGCTGTTCGAGGCAATAAATGTGAGTAGAAGTATGGGGGCCTAGATCATAAATAACCACTCATTTTATGTCTGAAGAATTTCAACAGTTAAAGTTAGAACAGTTCAGTGAATGCATGAATCCTACCCATCCGGTTCAGAACTTAACATCTGCCACATTTTCTTTTCTTTTTTTTTTTTTTTTACAGAACATTTTTTATTTTCCACTTAAGACTTTCCCAGAGGACGTAACTAACCTTGTCCCTACCCCACGTCCCACGAAGGGTTAGTGTGTTCACTGCTATAAAGCAGACTCGGAGAGTTTCAAGGACTGGAGCTAACCTTAAGTGGCAAAAATGCTTTCTGTCTGAATTATCATAAAAATGTTTAAATAATAAAACGAAAGTAAAGGAGCAAAGGGGTAACGGTGGCTTCAGAGTGAGGAGACCATTCACGGTTCACATCAGACACTCCATCGTGGCTCAGGCTTAACACGGTGGAGACAGGTCACTATTGTATGAAAGGTTCACCACAGCACGCTGTGTGCACCCGAGCAAGCCCACCCCAGTCCCTACTGCTTCCACCTCAAGTACTGCCCAGCCTGTCGGGCTGGCAGTGGAGAGGCACATGGGTCTTCCCTTCGATCCAGTCTTTGTTCTACGGCTGGGGAGTCTGTGTCAGCTCGGTAAAGAAGACAGCTGAGATCTACCAGGTCGTCAATAAAGTCAAACTGACTGATATCACTGTGAGGGAAGGGCCGTCGGGATTCATTCTCTTCAGATGCTCTTCAGTCATACATTTTACTCCCTCCATGCATTCATTCTCAGACTCCTTCTGGCCTCTTAGTGGGCTGGAGCAGCAAAATGGTGTGAGACAACACAGCAAACGCTTTGCTGCAGCCCCCGCTAGTGCCTCCGCCACCCCACAGCCACGCTTTCTTTTTTTTTTTTTTTTTAAGATTTATTATGTATACAGCATTCTGCCTGCAGAGGCACCAGATCTCATTACAGATGGTTGTGACCCACCATGTGGTTGCTGGGAATTGAACTCAGGACCTTTAGAAGAGTAGACAGTGTCCTTAACCTCTGAGCCATCTCTCCAGCCCCCAGCCACGCTTTCTTTATTGATACGTTTGTGTGTTGTCGTTAAGTGTTTAAAAGTAAACTGTTGGGCAGGGGGAAATGACTCAGCGATTAAGAGCACTGA
Source organism: Rattus norvegicus (assembly GCF_021556685.1). NCBI lineage: Eukaryota > Metazoa > Chordata > Mammalia > Rodentia > Muridae > Rattus > Rattus norvegicus. The sequence continues at coordinate 54,083,043 of NC_141552.1, read as the reverse complement.
CTGCTCTTCCACAGGTCCTGAGTTCAATTCCCAGCAACCACATGGTGGCTCAACCATCTGTAATGAGATCTGATGCCCTCTTCTGGAGTGCGGGCAGAACATTGTATACATAAAAAAAAAAAAATAAATAAATAAATTGTCTTACTGAAATTCATCTGTTCTTAATCTTTTAGTGGGCACCTCATAGGGACATTATACACTCCTAATGCCCTTGTTTCAACCAAATACACTAACAGTTCCCTAGAAAACTAACATCGACTCTACTATTGCCCATTTGTACCTAAAATTTTCTTTGTTTGCTGAATTCTAGGTTGGTCTTGCCCTCACAATCCTGCTTCAGCCTTCTGTGTGCTCTGGGTATAGATATCCCACATTTCTGGCTATTTTTTTTATAATTTATTTTTATTTTATGTGCGTTAGTGTTTTGCCTATGTGTATAGCTGTGTGAGGGTATCGGATCTGGAGTTATAGACAGTTATGAGCTGCCTGTGGGTGCTTGGAATTAAACCTTGATTCTCTGGAAGAGTAGTCAGTTCTCGTAACTGCTGGGCCATCTCTCCAGCCCATCTGACTCCTTTTTAAAAAAATTTTTTTTTTTCGGAGCTGGGGACCAAACCCAGGGCCCTGCTAGGCAAGCGCTCTACCGCTGAGCTAAATCCCCAACCCCTTAAAATTATTTTTATCATTATTTTTGTTACATCTTTTTTTTTTCTTTTTTCTTTTTTTTGGAGCTGGGGACCGAACCCAGGGCCTTGCGGTTGCTAGGCAAGCGCTCTACCACTGAGCTAAATCCCCAACCCCTTGTTACATCTTTAATATATAATTTCAGCAATTCACCAAGAGGTGGTGGTACGTGTTAGTTTAATTCCAGCACTTGGAAGGCGGAGGTAGGCAGATCTCTGAGTTCGAAGTCAGCCTAGTCTACAGAGAAAATTCCAAGATAGCCATAGCTACATGGAGAAACCCTGTCTGGAAAAACAAACAAAACCAAAAATAATACAATTTTAAAACTAATTAATCGTAATTTGATTAACTATGTGCCCATTAGATATTATGGTAGCATCCTAAATTTTTCCTAAAATATTAACAAAATCATTAGTATTAAATACAAACTATCTTCAAAATATTTCACAATGGAGAGCTGGCCTTGCATTTGGAATGCCTGAAGAAAACTTCTCTTTTACACAGTGGAAAGAGGTCAGAAGGTCGGTGAGCAGATTGTCATCGGTACCCCTGGGACCGTCCTGGACTGGTGCTCCAAACTGAAGTTCATTGACCCCAAGAAGATCAAGGTGTTTGTTCTGGACGAGGCTGATGTGATGATAGCGACTCAGGGCCACCAAGACCAGAGCATCCGCATCCAGAGGTAGGAACTAGAGCCAAGGGGAACTTGCCAGAGCTCCTCCTGCATCTTTGGGTTCTTTGCTCTGCTCTGTGCAGCTACATTGGTGCTGTGGGCCATTTCCACAGCTGCTGTCACCATGCTTCCAGCATGGGTCGAGAAGAGAGACCTGGGCCCCTCACTCAGCCCCAGTGCCGTGCTGGGTGTGCTCCTCCTTCCCCAGGATGCTCTCTCCCCACCTCAGCCTGCTGGGGCCATGACCCATCCAGAACGGGGAGGCTGAGCTTGTGCTCCTTCTGGTTGTAAAACCTTGGAGTCTTGCCAAGCGCCTGGGCCTCCCCTTGCAGGATGCTGCCCAGAAACTGCCAGATGCTGCTTTTCTCTGCCACCTTTGAAGACTCAGTGTGGAAGTTTGCCCAGAAGGTGGTCCCAGACCCCAACATCATCAAGCTGAAGCGTGAAGAGGAGACGTTGGACACCATCAAACAGTATTATGTCCTTTGCAATAACAGAGAGGAGAAGTTCCAGGCCCTGTGCAACTTGTACGGGGCCATCACCATCGCCCAAGCCATGATCTTCTGCCATGTGAGTAGTCCAAGGTCTGCTCGACGCACTACCCTTCCCTGCTGTTTGTAGGTTAATGAGTCCCCATCTCTGCCACCCAGCAGAGGAGGACTAGATCCCCCTCTGTACACTGGTGAAGGGAAACCACCATCTACATCCACTGTCCAGACAATAGTCTCCTTGGGATTTTGAGTTTAAAGTCGGTTTGGTTGATTATGCTTAGAGATTCCTTTAAAAAAGAAATTGCCCAATGCCAAGCTGAAGCTTAGTGCTGGCAGGTTTGAGTAGCAGGCATGGTTCTTCCAATCCCATAGTCAGCACCACAAAATCAAAGTAGAACAAAAAATTGAAAATCCACCAATAATTTTTTTCTGTATTTGAGATAGGGTTTCACTCTTTCCCTCGCTGTCCTTGAAATCATAGAAATTCTTCTGCTCTGTCTCTATCCCTCTCACCCTCTCTTCCTTTGCCTCGTGGTAGAATGAAAACATGCACAATTATGCCCACTTTACACATTTAAATATTTGTATTTTATCTTTATTTATATGTATGTGCCTCTCTGTGTATATATGAAAAGCAGGAGAGGTATTAGAGCCCAAGGAGCTGGAATTACACGCGGGTGTGGGCCCCCGGTATAGGTGCTGAGAACTCAACACTGGGTGCTCTCAACTGCTGAGCCACCTCTCCAGCCCTGGGTACAGTTCTTTTTTTCTGATAAAATATTTTTAAAATTATTATTACTACTATTATTATTACTATTATTATTGTGTGATAAATGTGTGTGTGCATGGAATTCCATGGATGACCTGAGTTTAATTCCTATAACCTATTTGTTGTCTGTGTACACCATGCCATGAACATGTACACACATATACACCCATACCAATAAATGAATATAAAATTTAAAAAAGTAAGCTGTTCATTTAGGCTAGTGAGATGACTCTGGGTAAAGGCGCTTGCTGCCAAGCATCACTACCTGAGTTCAGTGCCTTTTTTTTTTTAAAGATTTATTTATTTTTATATTAGTACACCGTAGCTGTCAGACACACCAGAAGAGGACATTGGATCATCGGATCCCAGATGATGTGAGCCACCATGTGGTTGCTGGGAATTGAACTCAGGACCTCTGGAAGAGCAGCCAGTGCTCTTAACCACTGAGCCATCTCTCCAGCCCACTGAGTTCAATTCCTGGTACCCATGGTGGGATGTGAGAATTAATCCTGAAGTTATTATTTGATCTCCTCATAAACTCAGCACATTCATGTTACCCTCCCGAACAAACACTACATAAATTAATTTAAGAAAATAAAACATAAAGCCAGGCATGGTGTTATACACCTTTAATCACAGCAAGAGGCAGAGGCAGGTAGATATCTGTGAGTTCAAGGCCAGCCATGGATACACAGTGAGACCTTGTCTAACAAATAAATGGTATGTCTATGCAGGCCTGGGAACAGCACTGTGAGGTGGTCAGGGCAGTGTCTCCTAGAATGGGTTCTTCATCTCGTACTCTGTCGCTGAGGCAGGGTCTTTCCTGTGGTTTGCTGCTACACTGTGTACTTCAAGCTCACTAGCCTGTAAGCACATGCATCAGACTCTTACATGGGCTCCAGGGATCTGAGCTCAAGATGTCAGGATTGTACTAATAGGCTCTTTACATACCCTGAGCCGTTTCCCAGACATGCTGTACTTTTTCAAGCTTTTTTAAAATTTATTTACTTATTTTGTGTCTATGAGCACACTGTAGCTGTCTTCAGACACACCAGAAGAGGGCATCAGATCTCATTACAGATGGTTGTGAGCCACCATGTGTTTGCTGGGATTTGAACTCAGGACCTCTGGAAGAGCAGTCAGTGCTCTTAACCTCTGAGCCATCTCTCTCTAGCCCAAACATTTTTTTTAATTAATTTATTTTTTTTTTTGTGTATATGAGTGCACTGTAGCTGTCTTCAGAAGAGGGCATCAGATCCCATTACAGATGGTTGTGAGCTACCAAGTGGTTGCTGGGAATTGAATTCCTGTAAACCTGCTTCCAACATTCCAGAATGTTGACTAGCTTGATCTTGTATAGGCCTTGTTCAGGCAGCTACAGCTACTCAGAGGTCATGACTGCAGTAGTCCTGTCATGTCCAGGAGACGCTGTTTTACTGCAGTTATGCCCATCCTCTTGGTCCTGATGTTCCAGCCCACCCTTCACCCCCATGTGAGAAACGTTAAGCCTGGACAGCCTGCTGAATTCATTAGAGTCTTCACATTTCATAATGGCAACAGCCACCATTTTGTGGATATCTTTGTTTCTGTTTTTGTTTTTGTTTTACAGGTCTCTTCATTAAAAACAATTCTTTTCACTCCAGACCCGCAAAACAGCTAGCTGGCTGGCGGCAGAGCTCTCCAAAGAGGGCCACCAGGTGGCCCTGCTGAGTGGAGAGATGATGGTGGAGCAGAGGGCTGCTGTGATCGAGCGCTTCAGAGAAGGCAAAGAGAAGGTTCTGGTGACCACCAACGTGTGTGCCCGTGGTGAGCAGAGACTGGCCCCGTTCACCAGGCAGGGGGGCCCAGGCCTGTGAGCAAGAAAAGTTCCTGTGCTCATGGTCTCCTGGAGGTCGGAGGGTTGGGGGCCGTTCCTTCCTAGGAGGGGCTGATTGATTCCTTTGGGTGGAAGGGAAGCCAGCAGTCTGGCTGTGGTGGGAAGGTTTCCAGATGCTCCCTGACTCGTAGAGTTGTGTCCTTCGGCCTCGGCTACAGCCCTCTTTAGTGTGTGCTCTTCAGTGGCCACATGTGACCTGTCCCAGCCATGTCTCCAGTGCCACTGGGTATGTGTGGCTGATGGTACCTCCCTCCCCTTGTCTCCTGCCTGCCTCCCTTTGTACAGGTATTGATGTTGAACAAGTGTCTGTGGTCATCAATTTTGACCTTCCTGTGGACAAGGACGGGAACCCAGACAATGAGACCTACCTGCACCGCATTGGGCGCACAGGCCGCTTTGGCAAGAGGGGCCTGGCAGTAAACATGGTTGACAGCAAGCACAGCATGAATATCCTCAACAGAATCCAGGAGCATTTCAGTGAGTCCCTGAGTGGGCTCTGCCGGATCCCCTTTTCAGAGGGGGGTGTGGAAGAGTGGATGTTTCCTCAGTCCCTGAGGCGGGCTCTGTCCCTGCATATTGAGGGCTCGGGGACTGGAGTATCAGTGCCCTGGGACCAGGCTGGGAGAAGCTGACTCCTGGGATGTTGGTGTCAGTGACCAGAGCCCTGGTGCTGTCTGCTCAGGCTCAGGAAGCCTGCCCTGTGCCTAGAGGAAGCATCACTGTCCCACAGGGAGGTGCCTCCCCAGACTTCCCTGCTGTCCTAGGTGACTTCTGTCACATCTCCACGGTAGTTCACGGTGGTCTTCCAATCCTTTCTCTTTCCCTCAGATAAGAAGATAGAAAGATTGGACACAGATGACTTGGACGAGATCGAGAAAATAGCCAACTGAGAAGCTTCTCCATGGGCTGGCGCCACCCTCAGCACTCCCTGCCTGGGACTCCAGTGCTTTTATGGCATAGGCCTTGACAGGCACCTCAAAGACCAAGGTCTGAGTAGAGACTACCTACCTCATTCGGAATTACGTTTGGACTTGACAGAAATTTGTGCAAATGATGAGGGATGGTAGAAAATTTGTTTACACAACTTTGGAAGATTAGGCATGAATGAATACACAGAAATTTACCTTTTACAAGTCCCGTCTTTTTTTTTTTTTTTTTGGACAGAACTTCCCCATCTTTACACTAATCTAGACAATACCCCAAGGATTCCTTATGACAGAACTTAGCTGAGTATGACTTGGAGTGTTCAGGCCAGGCGTGTGCAAGTAGCCACACAGTAGTACAAGAAAGGCAGAGTCCCCAGGTAGGAGAAGGATGTGTCAGGAGGGTAGCACGAGGTAGTTGTCCTGTGGACTGCTGTGTAGGACCTGGTGTGCAGTGGCTGAGCTGGATGGATGGTGCCAGACCCCGCTGACACTCTTTCTAGGAAACGACTTGTATGCTGGACCAAATGCCTTTGGGTCCCCCTGTCTCTCTATTGAGCTTTGTGCCTCAGGAATGTGATGTTCTTTCCAGCAGGCAGCAGTCATGTGCTGTGCAAATCTGGTATTGTGAGTTCTCGGCTCATACTTCAGCAAGACCTGTGGGGCAGTTGTCAGAGGATTAGTGGTACCTTGGCTTACACCTAGTTCATGGGGACTTGAACCATTGTTTTTACATCTGTAACATCACTTTGAGTGTTAGTTGTCCCAGGCAAATAAAAGGGTACCTGAGATCTGGATTTTAAGTGAGTACTATAGCTTCAAGTTTCTGATGGGCAAGCAGTCTTGATCTGAGCAGTTGCCAAAAATCCTTGCTTTGTCGGTGGTTCCCAAAGACTAGTCCTATCAGGGCTAGGGGTGATTACAGACATTGAGCATTGTGAGTCTGCAGGGATTCTCATGGTCTGTGTTCACAGTGCCTGGAATGAATACAAGTGAGTGAGATGAAGGGCAGATGGACCACAACCATTTGTCTGTCCAAGACAGAGTAATCGCCATGCGTTTGCTCCTTCCTCCCTTAGCACCTGTCAGTAGAATAGTAAAGCAAACAATAGGAACAGAATTTGTCACAGTTAGGTCATAGATACCCTGAGTGACGCAAACGGAAAGATCGAGAGGCATCCTCTCATGGGGTGAGTCCTCTCTCTAGCGCCTGTTTTGTTTTGTTGCATGTATGTGTTTGCTGGGACTCAAAGCCAGAGCCCTGTGGTCTGTAATGTAAGCACGTTACACTTAACCATTATTCCCAGCCATGGTAGAAGAATTTTGTGATGAGAGGTATTGATCCTAGATCTTCTTATCTGTGTTCATGTATCTTAAGGCCAGCTCTGTCACCTGGGAAAGGAGAGTGCCATGGCTACCGCCTGGGGCTACCGCTCAGTGTCACAGAGAAACCAACAGCCTGCCAGTTCTCTACTTTCTCCAGTGGGTATTTGAATAGAATTCTCTGTGTGCTTTTGGCCAACTTTGATCTATCTTAGGAGTCTTAAAAGGAGAGAATAAACTTTTTCTCTTAAAATACTGTGGACCAAACTTGAGATAACTGAAAACAAGGACTGTAGTTGGAGAAGTGTGAGACTCTTCCCTGAGTCTGAGAAGGAGAATGGGGAAGGAGAGCAGCAGCCTCTCCAGTGGCTTCTGGTGGAAATGTAGATCGGCCTCCTAACCTAGAGTCCTGCTCCTCCAAGAATCAACTGGATGGGTTTCATGGTGTCTGTGGGGATTCATTGGTTTAAGGTTAAAAACTAATTGGAAAGACTCCCAAAAGACTATCCACCTTTTAAAAAGGTGAGGCCTACATTGTGGATGGCTCTGGAAGTCACTTGTGTCATGTGGACCATATTCCTTCACAGCCCACACTCACTCCTGCCACCACCTGTCCCCCAGGGCGAGGTTAGTACTGTTAGGAGCCTTCAGAATGTATTGAGCTTGCAGAGCCTTGGTACCAGGGATTAGACTGATGTCAATAAAGTTATGTATCTAGGAAATGATAAACCGAGCCCTCAGAGACAGGAGCTCAGGGAAAGGAGAGAAAGAAGCTCAGGGAAAGGAATTTTTTGTCTAATGAAAAGTTTTGTAACATTCATTATCCACAAACAGATCTTAATGGATTTTTACTCTTTGACCTCAAACTTAAATTCCTGCCTCAGTTTCTTGAGTGTTAGAATTATAGGTGTGTACTATCATGCCAGACTGAGGTATTTTGTTCTCAGAGTATCATTTATTGGTTGGTTGCATAAGATCTGATCAATTGTTGAGACATAGTCTTTTGGGAGTTTAGGGTTTTTGTTTGTTTGGATTTTTTTTTTTTTTGGTTCTTTTTTTTCGGAGCTGGGGACCGAACCCAGGGCCTTGCGCTTCCTAGGCAAGCGCTCTACCACTGAGCTAAATCCCCAGCCCCTGTTTGGATTTTTTGAGACAGGGTTTCTCTGTGTATCCCTTGCTGCCCTGGAATTTGCTCTGTAGTAGACCAGGCTGGCTTTGAACTCCAGGATCCACCTGCCTCTGACTCCTGAGTGCTGGGATTAAAGGTGTGCACTTCCACATCCTGCAAGATACAGTTTTTCCTGGTGTTAATTATGAATTATTCATGTTACTAAGACAGGAATGATTGTAAGAAGGAAGCAGCATTTTGTGGTTGTTGGTGTATTAAGTAGTTGACATTGCCTCAGGCTAGTATCAGTCTTTTAGTTGGTACTGTTCTAGCACGAGCAACTAGGGGCTCTCTACAGACCAGGATTCTGTTCACTCGCCAGAGGAACTCACACACACACCTCACCCCACTTTAGTAAAACAGGATGATTTTGGTCACTGCCTATAAAGTCAGTCTATGGATGCATCTTCCAGGAGTGATGGTATATACCAGTCAGGCCCAGCATTAGCAAGCATGATAGTCCGTATCTGTAAATCCCAGCATTAGCAAAGCTGAGGCTAGAGGGATTGGAGTTTAAAGTAAGCCTAGGCTACATAGGTCCTGTCTCAAAAAACAAAACAAAACAAAAAATAGTCTGAGCATGGTGCTTCATGCCCATAATCCTGGCATTTGTGATCTGAAAGCAGGAAGTTCAGGAGTTCAGAGCTAACCTAGGCTCCAAGAAGCTGGCTCAGGGCATTCCACCTGGAGGCTGAGGCAGAATTGCTGAGTTCAAAGCCAGCCTGGGTTACTTAGAAATAGGCCAGCCTTAGCTCTGTACACTGAGTCAAGTTGACAAGGGTGGAAGAGAGATTCTGGGAAAACAGAGCTCAGGTGGCCATGAGTGGGAGAGAAAAGTCAGGGTCACAGGATAAAATGCTGCAGCTGTTTTAGTTTTTGTTTGGGATAGGGTCTCAGTGTTCAACACAGGCTGGCCTGGAAATCAAAGCAATTCTACCTCAGCCTCCTGAGTGCTGGGATTCTAGGCAGGAGCCATCAAGACCTGGTGACTAAATTTTGGCTGCATCATAGTCCAGTGTCCTGCTGTGACAGACTAGCCAGGGCTGGGCAGTCTGAGGACAGGTGAGCATGCGGGCGTGGAGGCGGAGACGTCAACATCAGCATTAGCAGCAGGATGAGGAATTCTGAAATCAGTGTAGCAAAACTGGCTTTCTGTTGTTGGAGGGGGGAACTGGACTGCCTGCCTCCTTTGCCCACACTCAGGTAATGACTGTTTCTCTTGGTCCTCATTAGAGACACCAGATTCTTGAGGACTCCTTGCAAGTTTACATGGCTTTGCTTCTCTATGAGAATAAATACCTGTGTTCTGTTGCCTGGCTGTTAAGGTGTCTTCTATAAAGGACCCTGGGGCATGAAATTAACCCAAGAAACTTACGCTGAGGCACTTACACCGCTTTTCTTGTCCTTAGCTGAGATAGAACTTTCCCAGAACAACTTGAAACCCCGTGTGAAGATGCAGACTCATGCTTGTCTTGGCTTCCAGACTGTCTTGGCTTTAGAATCCGAAGGGGCAGGGAGGCGGCTGCTCTGTCATAGTTTCAGTCATGAAGTGGGGAATGACTAGAAGGTGGAGGAAGGTATGGTGGCCCTGCAGATGTCATCTTAACACTTGCAGGGCTGATGGTTGAAACGTTTGAGTACTGCTAGGGCTACAGAGATCTGGACTGTGTCGTGAGATCATGATCAGGTTAGGTCAAGCTTTACAGTGATGCCTGACATGCCCGCTGTCCATGAACCATGTCTCCCCTCTGTCTTAGCTACAGTTAATGGGCAGAGAGAGACAAGGGTGAGAGAGCAGACCTTCTGTGTCTTTTTGAGCCCAGAATTGTGGCTAGCTTTTGCCAAGGGAAGAAATAGGTTTCCCTAGAAGACTACTGTTGTTCAATGTGTTTTCCCCATTCCAGTTCTTCAACCTAAAAGCAGCCTACTGAGTGTAGGTTGTTGTAATTATTCCCTGAGGGCAAGCCTCCCTCCCCATTCACACTTGAAGGAACAAGTCAGGTTATGTGGCTAAGTAAGCCTGTCACACTTGAAGGAACAAGTCAGGTTATGTGGCTAAGTAAGCCTGTCACACTTGAAGGAACAAGTCAGGTTATGTGGCTAAGTAAGCCTGGTTTTTTGGGTTTTGGTTTTATGTGTGTGTGTGTTCAGCTCATTTTGCTATCTGACAGCAGTGGCTGCTGAATATGCGTAGAAATTATCAAGCTGTGGCTAGTGCATGACTCTGGTTATTACTGATCCAGGTCCTAAAGGTCAGAGGGCACTGGCTGCCTCAGGGAGTTGTCATTAGTGGGGCACTGGTGCCTAGCCTCTCACTAATTTTATTTTTTAAGACTTGCTCATCTTTTTAAATAAATATATTTTTAAAATTGTGTATGGTGTTTTGTTTGCATTAACTTTGTGCTGGGTCTTATGGTTTCCACTGCTGTGAAGAGACACCATGACCACAGCAACTCTTATACACAAATCATTTCACTGGGTCTGGCTCATAGTTTCAAAGGTTCAGTCCATTACTGTCATGGTGGGAAGCATGGGCGCATGCAGGCAGACTTGGTGCTGGGGAGCTCAGAGTTCTATGTCTTGATCTGAAGGCAGCCAGAAGACTGTCTTCTGCAGGCAGCCAGGAGGAGGGTCTCAGCCACACGGGTGGAGCCTGAGCAGAAGAGGCTTAAAATCCACCTACACAGTGACACACTTCCTCCGTACTTAATAGCTGAGGCCAAGGATTCAAACATGAATCTCTGGGGGACAAAGCTTCAAAAAGCACCACATACAGTGTCTGTGAAGGCCAGCAGGGGACACGTGATCCCCAGAGTGATGGAGGATTCTACTCAGGTTCCTCAGCAGTACTAACTACTTCCTAAAGGGACGAGTGTCGTTCTAATGTTTACAGTTGGCACACGCCAGCTTCTAGGTCTTTACTGACCTTAGTTCTTGGGCATTTTCTCTTGTCTGCCATAGGTAACTTTGTTCATCCTATGGCTCTGTTTGCTGGAAACCCCCAAAATCTATCCTAAGACCTGACGAATTTTGGGGTAGGCTTGTAGCTGGGGTATTTTCTAGTCGTGTTATCAGCAACAAGGAGCCCAGCAAACACTACCAACCCAAACCCCGAATGCTGCTCTTGAGTTTCTCCTCCAACTTGACCTAACAAAATGGCATAACAGTTACCTTTGCTCAAGTTACAAACCTGGAATTCAACATGGGTCTTGCTCCCTGACCCTGACCCAATAAAAACACTAAGTCCTTTGGGTCAGTCATCCATTGCTGTGTCACAAGTCTCAAAACAATGGCTTGTCAGATGTGGCAATACATGGCTTTAATCCTAGGTTTCAGTAGGCAGACGTAGGTGGTCTACTGTAAATGAACTCACTCTGTTTCACAGCAAATATGTGTTATGGTCTGTTTCACAAATAGGGAAACACGCACAGAGAGGCTATACGAAGTGTCCTACAACACCCCAATAGTAAGAGGCCTAGACTTTCTGGATCCAGGCCCCACACTCTTAATATGTTTGTCTCATGCTATTTTAGAACTGCTTTTTAGAGATTTACGTATATTGAGTGTGCTATCTTATGTAAATCTGCCAGAAGAGTGCATCAGATCCCATTACAGATGGTTGTGAGCCACCATGTGGTTGCTGGGATTTGAACTCAGGACCTCTGGAAGAGCAGACATTGCTCTTAACCGCTGAGCCATAGCTCCAGCCCCTGGAAGTATGTCTTTACTACTGAATTCTGGACATAGCAACAGCAGGGGTTGCAAAGAACTGTCCCCTGTTAATATGTCTTCAAATGTTTATCCTTGAGAAAATGCTTCACGGTCATTTTCTCATACAATTAATTTAGTGCTGGGAATCAAACCCAAGCTTCTTCCCACATGATGATTCAGCTGCATCTCCAGCCCTTTATACCTTTTTTTTTTCTTTTTTTTAGCCAAGGCCTCTATGTAGCCTTTACTGGCCTGTAGACCAGGCTTCTGTCTGCCTCTGCCTCTCAAGTGAGAGAGGTGTGCGCCACTGCGCTTGGCTTCTTTTATATAATAAAAATTTGAAAAGCCACACAGTTACTCTAGCACCTGATATTATCCCTTGTTTTTTTTCTGAATCTTTATAGCATTTCGTTGGCCCTCGCCATCCTGTTTCTTACTCTATATAGAGGCACCTGGAGTGTAAAGGAGCAGAAAATTCGCTGACCGATTTGCTCCCTCCCTAACAGTTCTTGTGCCCACCATGGGCATACTGCAGGGGATCCAATGGTGAATGTGGGACTCCGGGATGAAAACAAAATCCTCACACATGAGAAATTGACAGTTCCAGACACCCAGGAGCAGGTTAAGTGTCCAGAAAAGGACATTGTCCTCCAGTAATTGGGTTCACTGATTTGGCTTTGGCCAATCAGATGCCAGCAAGGGTCAAAGTTGCAGGCTTGTTGAGTTGGTTAAGTGTGAAGAAAGCCAGCTGCTGCCTCTCCCAGGTTTTGGGTTTGTGCTGTAGAACTAAATTGCCCTGAAATCAAAGGTCAGATTTGCCAGTTGGTTAGGTTTACTGATGTTAAAATTAACTTCTAGAATTCCAGTTTCCTCAACCAGCCTCAACTGGCCTCAACTGGGGAATGGAGATGACATAAGGATACTGAGAATAAATGTTTCGAATATTCTGTGTAAAATTGTTTGTTTGTTTGTTACTTGTTTCGTTTTGTAGATAGGTTTCTTTGTGTAGCCTGAAATTGACCCTGTAGATGAGGCTGGCCTCAGAAATCTGCTTACCTCTGCCTCTCCAGTGCTGGGATTAAAGGCATATTTGACCATGCTCAGTTTAGAATGAAGTTTTTTTTTTTAAATTTTTTTTTAACTTACTACCACTTTTAGGCCTCCTGGCTAAAATGGAGTATAGATGTTAAGTCATGTTACCGTGTGCAGCTGAGTCAGAACTTGTCTCAGTGTTGTCTGTTTGGTAGGAAATATCAGAAAGTGCGTTCTCTTTGGCCTTTGGTGTGGAAAAAGGAGTCATTGTAGTTATGCTCCTTTTGGGGTGTACAGCCTAGCTGTGGGTTAGGAATGAATGTACTAGCAGAAGGTAAGGAATAGCCCAGAGCTGTTTCCAACAATAACTGAGTGGCTTCATTGTTCCATTTGGGGCTTCAGCCTAAACCACCAGAAATCAACCTCATAGTGGATGCAGATGGTATGAAAGAACTATTTGTTTTTTTTTAACTCATTAAACGCAGGAGTGGTGGTGCGTACCTGTAATCCCAGCACTTGGGAGGCAGAAGCAGCAGAATTTCGGAAAGTCTGAGGCTATCCTGTTCTACATTGAGAATTCCAGACTGGAAGGAAGGAAGGAAGGAAGGAAGGAAGGAAGGAAGGAAGGAAGGGAGGGAGGGAGGAAGGGAGGGAGGGAGGGAGGGAGGGAGGGAGGGAGGGTGGGAGGGAGGGAGGGTGGGAGGGAGGGAGGAAAGAAGGAAAGAAGGAAGCAAGCCAGCCAGCCAGCTGGGTGTAAGGAGGCCAGGCTGATTCCATGACAAGCTTCAAACTGGCAGTTAAGGAGACTGGGCCTAACTATTTCCAAGAACTGGGCAATTCCTGGCAAGTCCAGGTCTCAGAAGCTGCCCCACCACCTAGCCTGATGCAAGGACAACGGGTCAGCAGCAGTTTCCAGACTTCCTCAGCTACTTCCTCAGCCAAAATTTTCCAGACCTCCTCAGCAAGTTTCCAGCACTCACACTTCAGTAATGGAATGTCCGGAGATGAACCAACAGATTGACATAGAGGTCACCTAACCCAGAATTCCCTAATGTGCTAAATCAGGCCTGCAAGCTCACTTGGGTGTCTCTCCATCTTGTTAATGGCGAGACCCCAGCATCTGGACTTCTACAGAATAAAACACTTTTTGGGTTTACATACTGTTTGGGTTGGGGGGGGTGTCATTCTTCAGCAAATCAGGGACCCTTACAGCTGGCAATGGTGCCTGCTCTTATTCCCAGCACTCTGGAGGGAGAGGCAGGTGAATCTCTGAGTTCAAGGCCAGCCTGGTTTACAGAGTGAGTTTGAGTGCAAGTGAAGGCTACACGGAGAAAACCTTTCTTGAAAAATCAAAACCAAATCAAACCAAACCCTAAATGTCTTGCAAACCCACGACAACTCAAAACTTGAACTCCTTTCTTTTTTTTTTTTTTTTTTTGGTTCTTTTTTTTCGGAGCTGGGGACCGAACCCAGGGCTTTGTGCTTCCTAGGCAAGCGCTCTACCACTGAGCTAAATCCCCAACCCAAAACTTGAACTCCTTAATTGTTCCCGGATACCATGTCTTCTCTAAGAATTATGTCCCAGCAGACACACTGAAGAAAGAACCATGTTCTTGGTACTAGAACAGGTATGCTTTGTAGTGAAATTTCAAGACAGAAGACAGTGGATAGCTAGACTGGAAATACATGTGTTTTGAGACTAGGTCTCATAGCAGAGACTGGCCTTGCACTCTCTCCCTCCCTACACCTCCCAAGTACAGGAGTTAAAAGTGTTCACTGCCATTCCTAATTTTGCACTTTTTTTTTTTTTTGGTTCTTTTTTTCGGAGCTGGGGACCGAACCCAGGGCCTTGCGCTTCCTAGGTAAGCACTCTAACCACTGAGCTAAATCCCCAGCCCCAATTTTGCACTATTTTAAGAGCCTCTTTTTTTTTTTTTTTGGTGAAGCTCCTGTTCAAATCATTCAAACAGCTTTACACAACTATCAGGACTTAAAATGTATCCCAACAGCATCACAGGCGGAAAGCACTTCTCTTTTCCCGGTATCTGGGAGGCAGAGGCAGAAAAAAAGGCTATGAGATTCTTGTCTCAAAAACCAAAAACTAAATACATACCCACACAAATAGGATGTAACTCTGTTGTTTTTAATTGTTTTTTTTTTTTGGGGGGGGGGGAGACAGGGTTTCCTCTGTGTAGCCCTGGTTGTCCAGGAATTTGCTCTGGTGGCCTCTGCCTCCCAAGTGCTGGGATTAAAAGCAAGTGCCACCATCGATCAGCTCATTTTTTTTTTTTAAGATTTATTTATTTATTATATGTAAGTACACTGCAGCTGTCTTCAGACACACCAGAAGAGGGCACCAGATCCCATTACAGATGGTTGTGAGCCACCATGTGGTTGCTGGGATTTGAACTCAGGACCTCTGGAAGAGCAGTCAGTGCTCTTAACCACTGAGCTATCTCTCCAGCCCAGCTCATCTTATTTTTAAGTGTGTGTGTGCATGTGTGTCTATGACCGCAAAGGCCACTAGAGAGCGTCCGATCCCTTGTAATCTTGGCGTTTAAGACGATTAAAGAAAGGTAGCCTTGTTTCAAAACCAAAATAGGGAAGAATTTTAGTATGAAATTAAGTGATGGAGCGAATACTAAGTAACTCTTTGCAGGGCTCTAGAACCTTAACTCAAAGAGATTGCACCTAGCGAAATGGGACTTCTTTTTTCTTTTTTAGCGTTTCGAGGCACGGTTTGTGTGTGTGGGGGGGGGCGGGGGGGCCCTGGCCGTCCTGGAACTCTCTCGGTAGATCAGGCTGGCTTCGAATTCCGGGATAAGCGAAGTAGGACTCTAAAGCGCTAAGCTAAGCACGCTTATGTTCCTCTGGGCGGAGCGCCGGTGGAAGACGGCCACGAGGGGCCGGAACTGACGTCAACTTCGCGCAGGTCTTTTTCCGCTCCGCACTAGTGGCACTTGGCGCGGGTTGGGACTCAACGCTGGTGTTGGAGTGCGGAGCCTCTCTGCAGGTCGGCTCGTCTTGGGGACCATGGCCACCGACTCCTGGGCGCTGGCGGTGGACGAGCAGGAAGCCGCTGTCAAGTCGGTCAGTGGCCTGGCGGGGATGGGGGACTGAGGCGGACCCAGTTTCCAGCACCCGAACCTCCGAGTCTGGCGGGCCCGCGCACACTGGAGTCTGCTGCGGGCGATCACTTAGTGCTGATTTGCTCCTAGAGCGAAGAAAACCCGCAGTGAGCTGCTTATCCGAGTTTGGACTAAAAAGTTGCTCCCGCGGTGATTCTGTACCTCATTATGTGTGTGAGGCTCCAAATTGGCCCTTCTCTTGACTTCTTATAAGAAATGGCAACATAAAATTCTCTTTTTTTTTTATTGTTGAGGGACAGTTTTTGAGTGAGTTCATGCTGTTTTTCACCTAACAGTCACTGCAATCATGCTTAACTGACAGTTGGCAGTTTGAAGCTCTCCAGAATACCAGGTTTTTTTTGTTTGTGTTAATGCTTCACTTAGCAACACATACATGTTTAGTTACTATTTTAAGTGACGTTTAGTTTTATTTATTAGGTTGTTTTGATTTTGAGTTTTTTTGGGTGAACGGTGGAGGGTTCGAGATAGTGTAGCCCAGACTGCCCTCTGACTTGCTGTGTAGCTGAGACCGGCCATGAGAGCCTGAATTCCTATCTCTTTGCCTCCTCTTAGTGTTTGGGTTACCGATTTGCGGCCTTTGTTTTGTTTTTGACACAGCCCAACTGGCCTCACTGTTTAACTCAGGGTGGCCTCAATACTTTTAATAAATATGGGGTGTGTGTGTGTGTGTGTGTGTGTGTGTGTGTGTGTGTGGTGTTTTGCCTGTGTGTATCTGTGCACCACACTTGTGCCTGCATATGTTAGAAAGAGGGTGTTGGATCCCCTGGAGCTGGGATTTCAAACTTGTGCTGGCCCTCTGCTAGAGCAGCAAGCTCCCTTAACCGCTGAACCAGTTCAGTAGAAGAACCAGCAGCAATTGTTTTTCTGTTTCTTTGTTTGTTTGTTTGTTTTTGTTTGGATTTGCTTTGTGTATGTACATGTGTAATTTGAGCATGCATGTGCTACAGTTCATGTGTGGAGGTCAGGAGATAACTTGTGAGGGTAATTCTCTTTCTTCAATTTGTTGGGGTTAGTAACGTGAGCTACCCACTGAGCAATCCTATGAGTCGCGTCTGAAGTCTCAAATCTAGTGATTATTCCTAAAAGGTAGTGACTGCGAGGTTTGGGGTTTTTTTTCTTCTCCAGTTTAATTATGTGTAGTCCTGGATGTCCTGGAATTTGCTCTGTAGACTCAGAGATCCACCTGCCTCTGCCTCCTAAGTGCTGGGACTACAGGTGTGTGATACCTTTCCCAGGTTTGTCTGCTTTCTCATGGCCTCTCCCCCATTAAAGGAGAAATTGTGTTCACCTGCTTTTTCTGTAGAAAACCTGGTTCCTAAACTCTTAAACTGGTAGTTTAAATGAGACGTTCCCCATAGACTTGGACATTTTGACACTTGGTCCCCATTTGGTGCTACTGGTTAGGGAGTCTTAGGAGGTTTGGCTTTGCTGGGGAAAGTATGTCCCTTAGAGGCTGCCTGATTTCCAGTACAGTTAAAGATGTAGGCCTTCAGCACCCAGCCCCGGTCACCATGCTTTGCTCTGCTTCATGGACCCTTATCGCTAGACTAACGCTAGAACCACGAGCCCGAGGAGCGCTTGTGTAGATTGTCCTGGTATGCTGTTTCCTCGCAGCAGTAGGAACTCCGTAATGCACAGGAGCGCACAGTAGGTCGGTTGGAGAGGGCAACTTGGGAAGGACATTACCACTTGGCAAAGTCAGTACAGTGACTCTAGGAAGAGTAACAGTCCCCAGGTGTGTTGTTGGTTCACACTTTTGTTTAATATTTTATTTTATGTGAGTACATTGTCGCTGTCTTCACACACACCAGAAGAGGGCATCAGATCCCATTACAGATGGTTATGAGCCACCATGTGGTTGCTGAGAATTGAACTCAGGACCTCTGGAAGAGCAGTCCATGTTCTTAAACCATTGAGCCATCTCTCCAGCCCGGTTCACACTTTTAATATCAGCACATGGGAAGCTGAAACAGGTGAATCATCTCTGAGTTCAAGGACCCAAGGCTATGCACAAAGACCCTGTCTGTAAACACCAATAACCCATGATGTTAACTTAGGGATCTTGGGGACAGACCCAAGGTTCCGGGAACCTAAATCATCTGTCTTAGATGCTGTTGTCTTTGCTGTGGCAAAATACAAATACATGACAAGAGCAAGAGTTTATCTCGGCTTGGTGAGGTGGCACGTGCCTTCAGTCCAGTACTCAGGAGGTAGAGGCAGGTGGATCTCTGAGTTTGAGGCCATTCTCGTCTACCTGTTGAGTTCTAGAACATCCATGGCTACACAAAGAGCCATGTCATAGACAACCCCCCCACCCCCACCCCCACACACACAAAGTATTTTTGCCTCCTAGTTTAAGAAGGGCACATGGTCTGTAATGGTGGAAGGCATGGTGCAGGGAACTGTGCCACATCCTCAAGTCAGGAGAGAGACGCTGCTGCAGCTGCTTGCATTCACTCCTCATTCAATCCTGGACCCTAGGGCTGGGAAAGGTGCAGCCTGCACTTCAGTGTAGGTCTTCCTACGTCAGGTGAACCTCTCAGGAGCTTGTCTTTCATTATACATACCATCGAGTGGACAATCAAGATTGTCCACGCCACCTTCAGCTCTTACTGTGGACAGTTCTGTGTTATTAAATACCTGTGACTCTGATTGTTACATTTGTAAGTCTCCTGGTGCAAGCTGGCTTCTAACTCAGTGACCCTCAGCTCTGATCTTCCTGCCTCCACCTCCCAGGTACTGGATAAAGAAAGGCCTGTTTTACTACACTGGCTTACTGTGCTGCTCTCTAACTTGCATGCAGGTGGTCGGTAGGACAGGTAACTTGCTGCTGTTTAAGTTTGGGGTTAAAGAGGCTGGCAGCACACCTGTCCAGTTTGTTTAGTGTCCTGGGTTTGACCCTTGCTTCACTAAAAACCCAGACAAACAAACAGAAACTTGGATATGTTGTAGAAAAAGTGTATGTTAGAAAAACAAATGTTTGAAGCTTCTTTCCCAGTGTCCCCATACCATTATGGTTAACCCGTGCCCACTTGCTCTGTTTATGCTGCTGAGGAAACAGGAGATGGTTTGCCCAGGCCCTTAGTACTTCTATATTGTGTAGAACAAGCCAGCTCCCCAGCCAGCTCTGCAATAGTTTCTGCTAACTGCTTATGAGGCATTCCACTGCCTTCCTTGGTTGGGTCTTTTGCTTACTGTTTCCTTTTGTTCTCACTCAGATGAACAGTTTGCAGATCAAGGAAGAGAAAGTCAAAGCAGACACCAATGGTGAGTCAACGGTAACTACAGACTAGGTACCAAGTTTACCTGGGCTGGTGCCAGGGCTCCCTGCAACGAGCAGTGAGATTGTCCTAGAGCCCATGCGTAACATGTCAGCCCTGGAATGGAGCCCGAATTAGGAATTTCTGAAGAGGGAATGTTTTCCAGATTTTTCTAGCTTCTGATGCCTTAAAAACAAAAGTCACTATTGTATTCTCCTGTTTAAGGTTTGAATCTTTGGGTCCAGGCGTGGTGGCTCTCATCTGTGATTCCCCTGGGCAGGAGGTTTTAGATCCCTCCTGCTAAGGACATAGCAAAACTCTGTTTCAGAAACAAACAAAAATCAGTAACTCAGAAAATCCATAAAGGCACAAGGCGCCCCTCCATGCTGTTATAGTACTGTTCTCACACCAAGGCGTCCATTTGCTGGTCTCCCTAACCTCTGAGGAAGCACTCAAAGGTGTGCTGTTTAAATCGTAATAGCTGCCGGGTGCTGCAGGCCTGTGTCCAGGGGAAGCAGAGGCAGGCGGGCTTCCGAGCTAGAGACCAGCTAGAGCTACAAACGAACAAACAAACTCCAACCCACAGCCCTGGCTCCTAGTGCTTTGCTGGCGGTCTTTGGTATTTCTTGAGTTTTAACAATTTTACTCAGATCTCTGCCCTCACTTCACATAGCATTCTCTCAAGTAGCCTTTCTTCTTCCATCGATTGACTGATTGAAAGTGCTGGGAGTAAACTCAGAGTCACAAACACTTGAGGCAAATACTCTGTCACTCCTTAGCCATAGGTGTACCCCCTTTTTATATAGGTCCAGTAACATTTTGGATAGGGTACACTTAAGCAGTGGTATCTGCAGTGACCCCATTTTCAGATAAGATCCCTTTCTGAGGTACAGGGGGTTAGGACAAGGATAAATGAATTTTAGGAGTGCTGGGTTCAGTCCATGACACAGAAGTGATGACTGTTAGGGACATTTTAATTTAGTTTCATTTCTCTTAGCTTGGTCATTTGTGGTTTTTTGGTAGCAAGGCCGTGCTCTATAACTGAGGCTGGACTCGAATGCACAGATGCCTCTAGCCTTGGCATCCTAAGTTTGAGGATTGCAGACCGTTACTGTGCCTGGATCTGAATTTTGAATGATGCTCCAAAGGATCTTTATGTATGGGGACTCCTATTTCATTCTTTGTCATCTCCTGGTTGTCTTTCCCTGTCACAACCTCTGTCTGAGAGGTGACAAAATAATGCACAGAATTGATTTTTCGTGCACCTATAGTTCTTTGCAAGCTGAGCTACACAACGTCCCCTTATGTTGGTTGAGATTAATCGTGTTTGTCTCAATTTGATATCCTAAACTAGATCTTAGAATCACCGTGAGCTGAAATACTTTACCTTGTGTAATGTTTTTGTACAACAATTTACCCAAGATACATTTGCTAGGTCAAGAGTATAAGCATTTGAGAACATATTGTGGCACGGAGAGATGACTCTCTGCTTCGGAGTTCTCAGTGCTTTTGCCGAAGTCCAGCTGTGTTCTCAGCAGCCCATCAGGCAGTTGATTCACAGCATCCTGTAACTACACCCTCCTGGCCTCAGGACACCTGCCCTCTTGTGAACGTGCATAGACATATAATTTAATCTAAAAGAATTTCTTTCTTTCCTTTTCCTTTTTTTTTTGTTTTTTTTTTAAAGATTTATTTATTTTATTTATATATTAGTACACTGTAGCTGTCTTCAGACACATCAGAAGAGAGCATCCCATTACAGATGGTTATGAGCCACCATGTGGTTGCTGGGAATTGAACTCAGGACCTCTGGAAGAGCAGTCAGTGCTCTTAACCACTGAGCCATCTCTTCAGCCCTTTTTTTTTTTTTTTTTTTTTTTTTTTGGTTTTTTTGAGACAGGTTTTCACCTGCCTCTCCAAGTGCAGGCACTAATCCAAGTGCAGTCATTAAAGGCGCAGGCCACCACCAGCAGGCTTGAAAATAAATCTTTGGAAATGTTGTTATTGTGTGTGTGAGACGGATGTGTCACACCCATGTGGAGGTCGGAGCACAGCTTACAGGAGTTGGTTCTGTCCTGCCAGGTGTGACCTGGAGATTGAACTTGGGTCATCAGGTTTGACAGCAAATACTTTTATCCAATCATTCTCAATTTTTACAAAAATTTTCAAAGTAGGGGTGACGATATTGTAGCATGCAGGAGCTTAGTGTCATATAAGACAGTCATGCTGTTGCCTTTTTTGTAATCTAAATATGTGGAAGTAGGAGCACGAGGGTTAGAGGTTCAGCATGATCCCCTGCTACATAGCAAACTGCAGGCTAGCCTGGACTACATGACAGTTGTCTCGAAAACAAAACAAAGTACTCTCTGCAAAATTGTTTTATTTTTAGTGTTTTAGAACAAGGTCTCCATATATATCTTGACTGACTTGGAATTTATATATAGACCAGGCTAGCCTCAAATTCTGGGTAAGCTTGATTCTGCTTTCTTAGTCTTGGGATTTCAGTCACCACTATGCAATACTCTATAAGTATTCTATGATTTTATATTTCTGTTCTCAGAGCCTGAAAGTGTCTATTTCCATATAGTCTCATCACAAAATGTTTAGTCAGACTTTTAAGAGTTTTTCTAGTGGGGTTGGAGATTTAGCTCAGTGGTAGAGCGCTTGCCTAGCAAGCGCAAGGCCCTGGGTTCGGTCCCCAGCTCCGAAAAAAAAAATTTTTTTTTTCCAGTGTCATAGGTAAAAGAGAATAGAATTTACTATGTAATGCTTTGCTGTATTTTAGAATATTCAAGTAACCAGCAGCCACATATTTTTGTGATTCTCAGTTCAAATTTAAGTTTTTCTTATGCACTTAACATACTTTGTAGACATAAAATCCATTAAATGTGAAGAAATGTCATCTCCTTACAGTCATTCACTTAGTGAGTTTTAGTGTTTAGTGTCCCAGCCTTAGGTGGGTTTAGTGGTTGCCTTTCTAATGACAGCTGTTCTCTTGTGTAGGTGTTATCAAAACCAGCACCACTGCAGAAAAGACAGAGGAAGAAGAGAAAGGTAACCATTCTTTGAAGTATGCTGTGAGAGACCTCATGTGACCCTGCCTAACCACTGGAGCTAGCGACACTCTTATGGGAACAGGGAAGTGAGGGGAGATGAAGAGTTTGCTGTCCCGGAAGCTGGAGAAAATCTCTTCAGCAGTAGGATGTCAGATCTGGGAAGATGGCTCACTCACTAAAGTGCCTCCGTGAAAGCATGACCTGAGTTGTGCCCCCAGTTTCTAGCTCGTGAAAACACATGCAGTGGCATGTGTGTGTAAGCCTGGCACTGAGGGAGGGGTGGTGTGACGCTTGCAGTGCGATCCCAAGCTCTCCGCCTAGCCATTCTAAACAACTAGTCAGCTGCAGGCTCACTGAGACCCTGTCATGAGCTGAGGAAGCAGGTGAGGAAGATGCACAATCTCAATCTCAGACTTCACACGTATGTGCACCTTTGAACTCATACAGACACATACATTACACATGCACAAATGTGCAGAGCAGGTGTGTCAGGTTGGACATGCACCTCAAGGGCCAAACACTTGTGTTAGGCCGTGAGTTCTATCCCCATCACTGGAAAAACAAACCAAAGGGCGTCACGATAGCTATAAGGTGATTGAGGAAATAGGCATCATGTGCTTGTGGTCTCAGCTGCTTGAGAGGCTGAGGCAAATGAAGTTTAAAACAAAAATAGCTTAGTGCAGAGACAGGAATCCAAGTACTCAGTCCCTGCAGCAGGAGGATGCTGTGAGTTCAAGTAAGACCCTGTCTCCAGTAACTTAAACTGTACAGGGAGTGGCTTTTCTCCACCGTGATTGCTTGTCTAGAGCAGAGATGGGAAAGTGCATTTCCTCGGGTGAGAATTCCCCAGTGGATGAAGAAAATCTGTTCTCTCCTGACAGAGGACAGAGCTGCTCAGTCTTTACTCAACAAGCTGATCAGAAGCAATCTTGTGGATAACACCAACCAAGTGGAAGTCCTGCAGAGGGACCCGAGCTCCCCGCTCTACTCAGTGAAGTCCTTCGAGGAGCTTCGCCTGTGAGTACTTACCAGTCAGAACAGCTCTTCCTCAGTCCCCGTAAATCAGTTCTCAAGACTTGGCCTGGTAGCACAGGCCTTTAATCCCACACTTAGTAGGCAGAGGCAGGGGATCTCTGAGTTCATTCTAGCCAAGACTACGTAAGGAGACCCTATCTCAAAAATAAAAAAAAAAAAAACAAATTTCAGCATTTTGGATTCTTGTGGACTTTCATTTTGGCTTTAAATTTTTAAAAACAAATCATATTATGTCTCTGAGTAGGAGGTAATCTACATAATTAAACGTGAGTGTGGGAGGGGCAAGGTTTGTGGCTCAGGTAGTTGTAGAGTGAGTGCTTGCTTAGCAAATGTGAGGTCCTGAGTTTGATCCCTTGCACTGCACAAAACAAGCATTGAGTGGCATGCCTATGTACAATCCCAGCATTTCAGAGATCTTGCAGGCTGGAGGTCAAACCTCAAGGTCATTCTAGGCAACACAGCAAGTTTGAGGCCAGCCTTGGACACACGAGACTGTATGCATGTGTATACAGTGATAATCTTCTATCTCTCTCCTGACTATCCTTTTTCTTCCAGTATAGCTTTCTCTTTTTCTTTAGACACTGGATCCCCGAGTGGTCTGGTGGTAGTGCAGGCCCATAATCCAGCTGCTTTGAAGGATCAGAAGTTCAGGATCTGCTTGGGGTACAGAGTGCATGTGGGATCCCACTATGTTGTCCTTGCTAGCCTTGGACACCTAGCATCAAGGATCCTCCCACCCGAGCCTCATGGGTAGCTGGGACTACAAGTGTGCATGTGCACCTGATTTTCTTAGTAGAGACTGAAATGCTACAGATTCATTCATCATAGCTGAAAGTCTTTTTGTTTTTCTTTTATACTCTTAGAACTTTGAATAAAATATTGGCTGACAGGTGATTTCTGGATGTCAGGAACATGTCTTATTAGGTAAGCCCTTTGGAAGACTACAGGGTTTACACACATTTTTATCTGCTTTTAGAAAGTGTCTGAAGAACCTGGATTCTGATACTGTTGGGGTCTGGGGTTGCTCAGATAATGAGGACAGAACCTTCAAAGTCAGAAAGAAACCAGAAGCACCTTTATTCACTGTGGGAAGCACTTCTAGCTGGCTAAGGATGCAGTCAGATTCAGGTACCGAGCTGCTTCTCTGAAGGGAGGGAGCAGGCTCTTTTTAAAGCCTAAAACCTCAAGCAGATGTTCAGAGGATGATAGAGAAGAAATTTCTTAGTTGGGGTTAGTCCTTGAGTAACCTGTCTCAAAATGTGGCTGATAGCAGGATGTTTGTAGAGGTTCAAGGCTTTTTTATTTATTGAGGCATTGGTCTTATCTTTATGGGGCTGACACAGGCCAGATGGTTTTTACTGTAACTGAAGAGAATGTAGGGCAATGACATATAGTAAAATGGGGGCAGTGGCCCCATACTTGGAGTTGCTCTAGGCAGTACTGAGAGTGCAGTGCAACCTTTGATAGGCCAGGCTTTGAGTAAAAGGAGTGCCTCGTGGGGTTGGGGATTTAGCTCAGTGGTAGAGCGCTTGCCTAGCGAGCACAAGGCCCTGGGTTCGGTCCCCAGCTCCGAAAAAAAAAAGAAAAAAAAAAAAAAAGGAGTGCCTCGTGATAAAATACACCTAATAGCTCTCAGAAGAGGTTTTATTGGAAGTGCGGCTGGGCTGTATAGCACTGTGCACTAGGCAGCACTGCCATACCGACCACTTGAAAATGTAGGACGGATGGAGCTCTTGTAGGAAATACTCTGTGTGAGAGAGAAACAGATTTTCCTCTGAACCTGGAGTATGTCCATGCAGCTAGATATCCCAGGATCCTCCTGGCTCACTACCGTCCTGCTCTCCTTGGTGTCATAGGTGTGTACCACTACTCAGCTTTTACCTGAGTGCTGGACATCTAAACCCAGGCCGTCATGCTTCTGTGGTGGAACTTTACCAGCTGAGCTGTCGGCACCCCATTCATATTGATATGAATTATGTTTATATTGATAATGATTATGTTTCTGTCACAATCTTTTTGGTTTGGCTTTTGGTTGGATTTGGGTTTAGGTTTTTTGAGACAAGGTTTCTTTGTGTAGCCCTGACTGTCATGGAACTGGCTCTGTAGACCAGGCTAGTCTCACAGAAATCCACCTACCTCTGCCTCCCACGTGCTAGGATTAAAGGTGTGCACCACCACTGCCTGACAAGAATATATTTTTTAATTTAGATATTTTACATATGAGTGCTTTTGCCTCACATGCGTATGTGCACCATTTGTGTGCCTAGTGCAAATGGAGGTCAGAGAAGGCATGAGATCTGAAGCTATAGTAACAGATGGCTGTGCCACCACCATGTGGATGCTGGGAACAGAACTCAGGTCCTCTGGAAGAACAGCCAGTGCACTGAACCATCTCTCCATCCCTCCCCTTTCTTAAGATCTTACTACATAGCATTTCAGAGGCTGCCTTCGTTACCCAATAGAGAATACCAAAGGGTTTTGTTGATAGGAAAATTAGCTATGTCTGAGAACCTAGATATGCCAGAATTTACTTTCTAGAGATTCGTTCATCTCTTAAACATTTTAAAATATTTTAAAATTTACTATTTTTATCTTTAGTATAAAATTTTCATTATGTATGTTTTGCCTACATACACACATTGTGTGTGTATTTATATATATTTGTATAAATAATTATATACATATTAGTGTACCAAGGGCATGTCTGGGCCCGTTAGAGACCAGAAGAGTGCAGTCATTAAGATCCCATAGAAACAGAATTACAAACAGTTGTGAGCTACCACGTGGGTGCTGAGAATTTAACCAGCTTCTTTTGGAAGAACAGCTAGTGCTCTTAGCTACTGAGCCATCTCTAGTCCTTTTGTCTTTAAATTTTTTATAGTATATATCTCCGTGTGTGCACGAGTACAAACTACACAGAGACAAGAGTAGAGACTAGAGGATGAGTTGGAGTCGGTTCTCCTTTTCTATCATCTGGGTTCCAGCCAACAGATCAAACTCAGGTCATTAGGCTTGGTAGCAGTGGCTTTCCTCATAGCCATCTTGTTAGTCTTGCCCCCCCTCCCTTTTTTTTTTAACTCACTCCGTAGCTCAGGCTGACCTAGAACTCACTGTAGCCCAGGATAGTGTGCTCGAGGCTGTCTTTCTATCAGCTTTCTGAGTATTGTGATTACAGATTTGAGACATCATTTTAGATTTTTTTGTGAAAAGTTGAGCATAGGAAATACTGTGGTCTCAGCACTCAGGACAGAGTAAAGTGGTCAGGAATTCAAGGTGACCCTCAGCAACATGGTGAGTTCAAATCCAAACTGGGTTACATAAACTCTTTCCTTTAAGAAACAATAAAAATTAAAAATAAGCAAAAAGTTTTGGGTTTTTCTTAAATACTTTGTGAATATAGAGGTAGTAGAGAAGTTGTTATAAATGTGACCGCAATTGATATTTATTATGTAGTTACATGAAAACTTGTTGCCAGGACTGGGGATGTAGCTTAGTTGCTCTAGTGTTTGCCTAGCATGTATGAAGCCCTGGCTGCAGTCCCTGTAGAGCACGAAGTGTGGTGATGCACTTGGGACATGAGTTAGGGTGTGAGGTATATCAGGTTTCAGAACAGCCGGCTCCATAGGGACCTTATCTCCTAGAAAGAAAAATAGTTTTACGTAAATTCAATTTTTCTAAAGAAATTCTACATTGCAACAATATAGCAAGCAGTGTTTATTTTAGAAATTTCCTTTATAACTTATGAAATAAATATCACTTTGCTGTGTATAGAGAACACTTGTCATCCTGATCTGACCAGATGGGTGGGTCTGCTGAAAGCGTGGATTCTTCCCTCCGTCTAAGAAACTGTAATAGTCACAGAGAAGGCTAAGATGAGGCTCTGGTTTTAGATGGTTTGCATGGTGTCGGGGCTGGAGAGATGGCTTGTGGATTAGGCCCGGTCACTGCTGTTGCAGTAGACTGGAGCTTGATTCCCTGCACCCGCTTCCAGCAGCTCACAACTGCTTGTTAACTCTAGCTCCAGTGAGCGCAGTCCCTTTTTCTGTCTTCCATAGGCACTCACACACACCGACGCATACACGTATGAATTCGTACACATAGATAAAAATGAATCTTTTTACAAAAGTTTGGAGTTGGTGAGGTGGTTAATTGGGTAAAGGCACTTACTACCAAGCCTGATAACCTGAGTTCAATCCCAAGGACCTTCACGGTGAAAAGAGAATGCTGACTTACGCCATGGCACATGCACGTACACACAGAGAATAACCACATGTAAATTTTAGAGTAACAGTTTGGCTAAGCATCATACCTAGGTAGATCTAGGGAAGGTGAGAGTCTTTAAGAACATTTTAATTGCTGGAAACCCATCTTGTCTTTACCCTTCCTCCTAGGAAACCACAGCTTCTCCAAGGAGTCTATGCCATGGGCTTCAATCGACCATCCAAGATCCAGGAGAATGCTTTGCCCATGATGCTTGCTGAACCGTGAGTGCAGACCCGGCTGTCCCTCTTCATAGTTGGTTTAACTAAATGTTTCACAAATGGCTCTCATTGTTTCTGGGCACAGAACGGGCTGTCTGGGACAACCTGCTTTCTCAGGAAAAGAGCTTCAAAACTGCAGAGAGAATCAAGGGGATTTAAACATACTTCTTGGGGGGCGGGGAGGGAGGAGCATTGAGACACGATGTCTTGTGTAGTCCTGGCTATCCTTAACCTTGCTCTATAGACTAGGATGGCCTCAAACTCGAGATCTTGCCTGCCCCTGCCTCCGAGTGGTGGGGTTAAAGGCATATGTGCTAAATAACACTCCTGGCCTTCACTGGGCATTTTTGATGACCTAGATTTACTCTCTGCTTCTTTAAAAACAAGACAAGTATTTTGAGGAGTTGGAGAGATGGCTCAGCAGTTAAGAGCACTCTTTTAGAGAACCTAGGTTTAATTCCCAGCAACCACATGGTGATTCACAACAGTGTATATAACTCTAGTCCTAGGGGATCTGATGCCCATTTCTGACCTCCAAGGCACACAAGTGGTGCACAGACATGTAGGCTAAAGATCCATGCACATAGAATAATTTTTTAAAAATACTACTTTGAAATTTTTAAACTCCACAACAAAAAATGTATATAGAAAAATACCAGGAATATCTTTGTAGCTCTATTCAGCATTTACGGTATTACATTAATAAAGTTGCAAGTGGAACCTCCCATGAACTCTTCCATCTCTTGTCTACCCCACCTTCAGAAGCAAATGCCTTCCTGACATGGGCTATCTCCTTGTGTGTTTTTAAATCCTTTCACTATGTGCATAGTTGTCTAAGGCTCTGAAGGGTAGCATGCATATTTTTAAAACCCAGATAAATGATACTGTATTTTGTAGAACTTTTTTTATATCAACTTCTTTTTGGCTGTTTGTCTTTGTTTTTTTTTTTTTTTTTTGAAATAGATTATTACTATGTAGCTTTGGTTGTCTTGAAACTCACTCTGTAGAGCTGGCTGGCCTTGAACTCACGGTGATCCACTTGCTTCTACCTCCTCAGTGTTGCAATTAAAGGCATGTACCACCACACATGGCTTCAACTCTTTTTTAATGACAAAACACCATGGTATTGGGTGAGGTGATGTAGATTGTAAAGGTTCCTTCTAAAACGCCCATTACACCTAATTATGAACTCAGTATGCAGAAGTAAGATCATGGTTTGTAAGTTTGAGGCCAACCTCCTGAGCTTTATAATAAGACCCTGAAGAAAGAAAGGAGAATTCACCAACTGAGTCAGTGTCTTAAGTCATCTGTGTAGGTGGGAAGAGAGAGTATCCAGGAAGTTGAAATTCAGGGGCATGTTATAGCTCAGCAGAAAACATCATTGGGCTTCTGTGGCCTAGATATTACTCCAGGCTTGATCTCTCTGGGACACTTGGGCATTAAAACTAGGACACTCCAGAATGAGGATTTTGTTGGTGTGAACCCATCTAAATAATAATTGGTTTAAAAAAAAAAACTGACAGAATAAAGTGGAGCTGGTATGGTAGCTTAGAGTAAATAAGCCTTCCAATAATTGACATCTGTTAGATGGACCATGTGGTGAAAGGAAAGAACCAACTCCTAAAAATTGTCCTCTGAGTTCACACTTGCACATCTCCACTCCCCAAAACACTAAGCACTTAATTTGTAAATCTTTGGAAGGAACTAGAGAGATGCCTCATGGTTCTAAGAACACATCCTGCTCTTCCACATGACCCAAGTTTGGTTCCGACTACTCGGTCAGGTGGTTCACAACTTCTGTGACTGGAGTTCTAGAAGATGTGATATCTGATTCCCTCTTCTGGTCTCTGTGTGCACTCATTTGCACATACATGTCATACCTCTACACAGATATACAGATGTACATAAATGAATGATAAAAACATTTTTAAAATGTAGGAGTTGAAATGTAGCTTGGTGGCAGATTGTCAAGTGAAATAATGTATGAAAGTTAATTTCTGTTCAGTGCAGAAACAGAAAATAAAAAGAGGGGTTGGGGATTTAGCTCAGTAGTAGAGCGCTTGCCTAGGAAGCGCAAGGCCCTGGGTTCGGTCCACAGCTCCGAAAAAAAGAACCAAAAAAAGAAAATAAAAAGAAACTTAAGTGGATGTGTGTGTGTGTGTGTGTGTTTATACATACATACATACATATATATTCTTTTTTTTTTTTCCGAAGCTGGGGACCGATCCCAGGGTCTTGCACTTGCTAGGCAAGCGCTCTACCACTGAGCTAAATCCCCAACCTTTTCTTTTTTTTGAGACAAGATCTCACCATGTAGCATTGACTGTCCATGAATTTGGTACCTAAACCAGGCTGCTCTCAAACTTAGATCTGCCTATGTCTACCTCCTATGTGAGATTAAAAGTGTAGATCACCACACCTTACTCCAATATTGTTTCTTTGTCAATGCAGCCCACAGAACCTGATTGCACAGTCCCAGTCTGGTACTGGGAAAACAGCTGCCTTTGTCTTAGCTATGCTCAGCAGAGTGGAACCAGCAGACAGACACCCTCAGGTGAGTGTTAGAAGCCTAGGAGCTGTTGCTTGGCTGCCCTGAGGACCAGTAGTGTCATCTGATGACACTGAGGTATGACTGATGTTGGCACCTTAGTCTTGGGCTATCTCAAAGCAGGTTAGTGTTCCAGGCCTTGACAGGATTAGGATTCTTTTGGAGACCTCAGCCTTAAGCAGTGATTTCTAAAGGCCTCCACCAGTTCTGAACCAGGGCTCCCACTAAAGCCAGGTTCCTTACTGACAGACATTTGTTCAATATGTGAGAGATGAGCCTGCCTGAGAGTGGGTCCCTTGCACTATTCAAGAGGTAATAACATCAGGGTGCCAGTGGCTTAGGCCCATTGTCCTTACTAAACTCACCTTCTATGATTTCTCTGCCAGTGTTTGTGCCTGTCCCCAACATACGAGCTGGCACTGCAAACAGGAAAAGTGATTGAGCAGATGGGCAAATTTCATCCAGAATTGAAGCTAGCTTATGCTGTTCGAGGCAATAAATGTAAGTATAAGGGAAAAGGGCTAAACAGAGATGAAATTTGTAAGTTTGGGCTACTATGCCTGACCAGTGGCCTAATTTCTTACAATGGAATGTTAAAGTGAACATGAACTTGTTTAAACTTGACCTCGCTGAAGTTTCAGAGGGTGTGTGTCATAGGCATCTGTGTTTTAAACTAAAGGGATTTGTCCTTAGCTGTACAAGTAGAATATTCATAGACCAGGAAACAACAAGTCTGCCAGGATCCTTGACAGCTACCAGCTTAGGAGGAACTAGGTGACCTGCACGGGAGAGTAGATGGCAGAAGATGATATGGAAAGACACATGGAGGTAGAGAGGAGCTTCATGACCTCAGCCGTGGAAAGAGCTGGAGAGACAGGTCAGTTGGTAAGAGCACTGACTGCTTTTCTAGAAGGACCCAGGTTCAGTTTCTTTAGCATCCATACGAAAAACAGAAAGCTGTCAGGAACTCCAGTTCCTGGGAATCTGGCCCTCCCGTCTGGACTTTGCGGGCACCAGGCACAGCACTCCACTCTTCACCCATGTGTAAACTAAGAAACGTTTTTGAAGGTTTTAGGGAGTAGAAAGAAGTGTGCGCATTTGTGTCCATGGTGCAATGACTGGTGTTTTACTCCACAGTTGAAGAAGAGAGGCGTGAGGACGACACCTCTTTGTTTATTGGGGTGGGACTGTGTGCGGATCAGAGGATAATTGTGGGAGTCAGTTCTTTCTTTTCACCCTGGGTTTTCAGGGATTGAATTTAGTTCCTTGGATCTGACAGGAGCCTTAGCATACTAAGCCATCTTTTTTTTTTTTTTTTTTTTTTTTGGTTCTTTTTTTCGGAGCTGGGGACCGAACCCAGGGCCTTGCGCTTCCTAGGTAAGCGCTCTACCACTGAGCTAAATCCCCAGCCCCCCATACTAAGCCATCTTACCAGCTCCCCCACATTTAGAAATCTGACATTTGGGTTCGGTCCCCAGCTCCGAAAAAAAAAAAAAAGAAATCTGACATTGACTTGTTCTGACACTTCTGAGACATGTAGAAGACTTTTTCCCCCCAGAACTGGCTTTGTCTTGGGAATGCCTGAAGAAAACTTCTCTTTTACACAGTGGAAAGAGGTCAGAAGGTCGGTGAGCAGATTGTCATCGGTACCCCTGGGACCGTCCTGGACTGGTGCTCCAAACTGAAGTTCATTGACCCCAAGAAGATCAAGGTGTTTGTTCTGGACGAGGCTGATGTGATGATAGCGACTCAGGGCCACCAAGACCAGAGCATCCGCATCCAGAGGTAGGAACTAGAGCCAAGGGGAACTTGCCAGAGCTCCTCCTGCATCTTTGGGTTCTTTGCTCTGCTCTGTGCAGCTACATTGGTGCTGTGGGCCATTTCCACAGCTGCTGTCACCATGCTTCCAGCATGGGTCGAGAAGAGAGACCTGGGCCCCTCACTCAGCCCCAGTGCCATGCTGGGTGTGCTCCTCCTTCCCCAGGATGCTCTCTCCCCACCTCAGCCTGCTGGGGCCATGACCCATCCAGAACGGGGAGGCTGAGCTTGTGCTCCTTCTGGTTGTAAAACCTTGGAGTCTTGCCAAGCGCCTGGGCCTCCCCTTGCAGGATGCTGCCCAGAAACTGCCAGATGCTGCTTTTCTCTGCCACCTTTGAAGACTCAGTGTGGAAGTTTGCCCAGAAGGTGGTCCCAGACCCCAACATCATCAAGCTGAAGCGTGAAGAGGAGACGTTGGATACCATCAAACAGTATTATGTCCTTTGCAATAACAGAGAGGAGAAGTTCCAGGCCCTGTGCAACTTGTACGGGGCCATCACCATCGCCCAAGCCATGATCTTCTGCCATGTGAGTAGTCCGAGGTCTGCTCTATGCAGTCCCTACATCATTCAGCCCCTTGCTCAAAAGGACCAAATTCTCTGTAGCAAGCAATTAGCTCATGGGGATGGAGAAAATAAGTGGTCTATTTAGCCCTCATGTTCTAGGGCTCACATAGCTTTAACACAACATTCCTGGAACAGTATCTGTGTGTAGGGGATATGTTATCGGAAAATCCAAGCAAAATCGTTAATGACTTCTAGGAAAAAGAAGAACTGTAACAAGTTGCTTATTTGTCACAGGAGGAAGCACTTGAAAATAGTGTTAGGAGACAAAAGACACATCCTCTTCTGCTAGTACAGAACATTCTGCTGTGATTTTATTTGGTGGGTTTTTTTTGTTTGTTTGTTTTTCAAGAACGGGTTTTTCTGTGCCGTGGTGCTGGCTGTCGTGGAATTCTTTTCAGAGCAGGCTGGCCTCCAGCTGCTTCTACCTCCTCAGCGCTGAAACTGAAGCTGCAGTGTGGCTTTGAACTACGGAGGCAGCTCTTCAGGCCCTTACTGCTTTATGTTCGCTTAACATTGAGCCAACCAGTGATTGCTGACCGCATTTAGTCTTGTCTCAAGACTCCTCTTACCCAGAGCCATCCCTTCACGTCTCTGACATGACATGGCTGACATGATTCTTCAGGACAGGGACATCTCAGAGAATGAATCCACATAATGGGGCAACAGTGTTGTAGGACTTCTCCGATTTCCCTACCCCCCCCCCTTTTTTTGTTTGTTTTTTTCTTTTTTCTTTTTTTTGGAGCTGGGGACCTAACCCAGGGCCTTGCCCTTGCTAGGCAAACGCTCTACCACCGAGCTAAATCCCCAACCCCCCCCTTTTGTTTTTAATCCCATTCAGATTTGGTTTTGAGATGAATGTCTCCCTGTGTAGCTCAGACTGGCCATCAACTTATGCTCTTCTACCTCAAGACTCCCAAGTGCTAAAATTATAGGGTTTTTAAAAAATTATTATATTTACTTATTCTGTGTGTGTACATGCACAGCATGTCAGGATATCTGAGGCATCAGTTTTCTTCATCTATCATGTGAGTCTCTGGAATCGAACTCTAGTCATCAAGTTTGACAGCGAGTCTTTGCCTACTGAACCATTTCATCAGACCCAAGTGTATTTTTGTAATGAAAACTTTGTAAATCTTTTCCCTTGAAGCACTGCTGCTTACTGTTGTAGTCAGGTTGGCAGTTTTAGTGTATTTAATGTTTAGGTGGTTACAGTCTAGATCCACAACAGTCTTTAGGTACTAATATTTCTGTTTTTCCAGACCCGCAAAACAGCTAGCTGGCTGGCGGCAGAGCTCTCCAAAGAGGGCCACCAGGTGGCCCTGCTGAGTGGAGAGATGATGGTGGAGCAGAGGGCTGCTGTGATCGAGCGCTTCAGAGAAGGCAAAGAGAAGGTTCTGGTGACCACCAACGTGTGTGCCCGTGGTGAGCAGAGACTGGCCCCGTTCACCAGGCAGGGGGGCCCAGGCCTGTGAGCAAGAAAAGTTCCTGTGCTCATGGTCTCCTGGAGGTCGGAGGGTTGGGGGCCGTTCCTTCCTAGGAGGGGCTGATTGATTCCTTTGGGTGGAAGGGAAGCCAGCAGTCTGGCTGTGGTGGGAAGGTTTCCAGATGCTCCCTGACTCGTAGAGTTGTGTCCTTCGGCCTCGGCTACAGCCCTCTTTAGTGTGTGCTCTTCAGTGGCCACATGTGACCTGTCCCAGCCATGTCTCCAGTGCCACTGGGTATGTGTGGCTGATGGTACCTCCCTCCCCTTGTCTCCTGCCTGCCTCCCTTTGTACAGGTATTGATGTTGAACAAGTGTCTGTGGTCATCAATTTTGACCTTCCTGTGGACAAGGACGGGAACCCAGACAATGAGACCTACCTGCACCGCATTGGGCGCACAGGCCGCTTTGGCAAGAGGGGCCTGGCAGTAAACATGGTTGACAGCAAGCACAGCATGAATATCCTCAACAGAATCCAGGAGCATTTCAGTGAGTCCCTGAGTGGGCTCTGCCGGATCCCCTTTTCAGAGGGGGGTGTGGAAGAGTGGATGTTTCCTCAGTCCCTGAGGCGGGCTCTGTCCCTGCATATTGAGGGCTCGGGGACTGGAGTATCAGTGCCCTGGGACCAGGCTGGGAGAAGCTGACTCCTGGGATGTTGGTGTCAGTGACCAGAGCCCTGGTGCTGTCTGCTCAGGCTCAGGAAGCCTGCCCTGTGCCTAGAGGAAGCATCACTGTCCCACAGGGAGGTGCCTCCCCAGACTTCCCTGCTGTCCTAGGTGACTTCTGTCACATCTCCATGGTAGTTCACGGTGGTCTTCCAATCCTTTCTCTTTCCCTCAGATAAGAAGATAGAAAGATTGGACACAGATGACTTGGACGAGATCGAGAAAATAGCCAACTGAGAAGCTTCTCCATGGGCTGGCGCCACCCTCAGCACTCCCTGCCTGGGACTCCAGTGCTTTTATGGCATAGGCCTTGACAGGCACCTCAAAGACCAAGGTCTGAGTAGAGACTACCTACCTCATTCGGAATTACGTTTGGACTTGACAGAAATTTGTGCAAATAGGGGGAAATCTAAGGAAAGTTACATTTTAGAAAATAGTCCTAGCTGGGTGGTGGTGCACACCTTTAATCCCGGCACTTGGAGGGCAGAGACAGGTGGATCTCTGTGAGTTTGAGGCCAGCCTGATTTACTTAGTGACCTCTAGGGCAGCCAGAGCTACATCCTTGTCTTGAGAGAAGAACTGAGTTCTCAGCTCTCTTCTCCTCTAAAGCCAGTTTTCTCTTGTATGGTAATATGGTTGCTGATGCTTGGGCCGTAGGCCTTGATGCTCACTGGCTGGCTCCCTGTGTTTTGACCAACCTTCAACCTTGAATAAATGAGAGTAAAAAAGGCAGTTCAGAGAGGTCAGGAGAGACTGCTGTAGCCCACCTGCCCCTGATAGAACCAGTAGAGACTCTGTTCTCCACCCACCCCCACTCTACTTGCTCCCCCTTCCTCCCTGGTGAGCACCTTGGTTCCATTGCTATTCTTCAGATGGCAAAATGGAAGTCAGAAAATCAGACTCAAGGGTCATTGGTCTACGGGGTAGACAATCCCATTGAAGGGGAAGGTGTCTTTCCTCCTGTTGATTCCATCTATTCTGTGCCTGGCTCCATTGTTTGGTTCCAATCCATGGGGTTTCATGCCAAGTAGCAACTTAGAAAGGAAGTTATGACCAAGCAAAAACTCTCAATTATGCTGTTAGCAAACTTATGGGTTACTTCATACCTTGTATGAATAAGATTGGATAAATCAGTGATAACATCATTCTAAGAAATTTTAAAGTAATTATGAGAAACATTTTACTAATCATGATTTGTTATTTGTATTTTTCTGCTTACTAGACTAATATATGCTCATTAAAAATGTGTATAAAAGTGCTCCGTGTGCATGTGAGGCACCATGGCTACCAGCCTACTCAACACGTCCCACTCTTGCTTCTGTCGTCCACATATGCTATCGTTTGCACACGTGCACCCCTTCACAGTATTTTGTAACCCGATGGTTCAGTTTTACACCTGTTTGGCTCTGGAAAGTAGCTGTCGCCTTAATGTGCAGCTCCCCTGGTGTAGATCAGCAATCCTCAGTGATAGGGACTGAGGATTTCTACCATGTTCCATTACCTACAGTGACAGTGACTGGCTCAGTCCGTCTTGGATCTCAGTGGGTAGAATTCTTATGGTCAGTGTTGGAACATTTGAAGTCACAATCCACCAACTCTGTAGAATCCTTCTACTTCTTTTTTGAGATAGGGTCTCACTGTGTAGCTCTAGATGTCCTCAAACTCAGAAATCTACCTACCTCTGCCCCCTAAATGCTGGGATTAAAGGGGTTTACATTATCAATTTTTTAAAAACATTTATTCTGTACACAATGTTCGTAATGCCTGTATGCCTGCATGTTAAAAAAGGGCACCAGATCTCATTACAGATGGTTGTGAGGCTACCATATGGTGGCTGGGAATTGAACTCAGGACTCTGGGTAAGGGCAGCCATCTCTCCAGCCTTTATATTATCAATTTAATAAGGAGAGGGGCTGGAGAGAGGTAGCCCAGCAGTTAAGAACACCTGGTGTCCTTTAAAGGACCTTGTTTGAGTCCCAGCACCCACATTATGTTAGTCAGGTGGTTCACAACTACTTGTTACTTCCAGTTTCAGAGGAATCTGATGCCTCTGCTCTCTTTGGGTACCTGGCAGTCATGTGTACCCTACTCCCAGAGACATAAATTACCTTTAATTCCAGCACTGGTGGCAAGATCTCTTTAGTTCCAGAATATCCAGAGCTAAAATTAAGAGAACATGGCTCAAAAACAGAACTAATAGTCATTTTTCTGTTCACATAGATCTTAAGATGCCTGGTGTATTGGTGCTCAGCTGTAAGCCTAGACAGTGTAATATCAACTGAGCCCAGAAGTCAGGGATTTGGCCCTTTTTCCAAGAAAGGAAAAAGAGAAAGCAGACGAGTTTAGATAGCTTTTTGGATCTGAAATATTTTGGTCCCACAGAAGAGAAATATGAGACAGAGGTGTATTGTAGGCTAGAGTTTCAGCCCTTGAATGAGTGTGAACATGGGAGAGAAAGTATGAGATTAAAAATCAAGGTCTGCCTGGGACGGGTATTGCAGGGGACAGCAAGGTGTGCGTGCGTGTGTGTGGTGAGCATTTTAGCACTGGGGAAGTTTTAAAGGGGAAATGGCATAAGAAGGCACAAAACAAGATTGAACAATAGTTACTACCTATACTGACCAAATGACGACACTGAAAATGAAGAACATATCGTCTTAAAAACAAGGCAGAAAGGACTGGATAGAAAGCTCAGCAGTTGACACCAGTAGCTGCCCTTCCAGCAGATCCAGGATCAAGTCCCAGCACTTACAGGACAACCCAGAACTGTAACTCGGGTTTCAGGGGATCTGACACATACTCAGGCAAAACACCAACACATGTAAAGTTAAAAAAGGGAAGAGGGCAGATAGTGGGGTGCTGGTGGCACACTCCAGCACTGCCAAAGCAGAGGAAGACAGATCTCTGGGTTTGAGGCCAGCCTGGTCTGCAAAGAGAAACCCTGTCCCAAAAAAGCAAAATAGAAATCACAAGGCAGATAGTCTGTGGACTAGGAATGGTGCAAAATGGCTCATCCAGATCATAGCTGATTCTACCCAGCTACCCTAGTGTCAGTCCTGATAGGTCCTGTCTCTGTACATAAAACTCTAATGCAGCCTCCACATTTGTCCTATTTTAACAGAACAGTCTTCCTGCCCCAGTTTCAGAAACCATCACAGAAGAGTTAAACAACCACAGGGCAAAACCCCATGGCCCAGGTTATCAAGGAAGCGTCTTTGTTTTTAGTTAAATAGCAAGTCCCCTCACAGGGCAGTGGTGGCACATGTCTTTAGTTCCTGAACTCAGGAGACAAAGCTGACGGAACTCTTAGGAATGAGACCAACCTGGTCTACAGAGCCTAGGTACAGGAGAGCCTCTCAGAAAAGCAAAACAAATTTAGCATGCCTCCTCAACCTCCCTCAGACTGTAGGAATGAGTCATAACAACTGGAAAAAAAGTAATCTGGACAGTGACAATGAACATCTGTAATCCCAACCTGTGGGAGGCAGAGGCAGGAGGATTTCTGAACTTGAGGACAGCCTGGTCTGCAGAGAGACCCAGGACAATCAGGGCTACACAGAGGAACTCTCTTAAATTGAAAAAAAAAAAAAAAAAAGTTACCACCTGTAGGGGTTTGAAATTTAGTTCTGAGAGACACCTATTTTAGTGAGTGGTTTAAGGTGCAGACCCAACATTTGCCCCGGTTTTCCAGGTACTCTACCGAGGTTTAAGCATTCATCTTCGTGATAGGCAAGCTGAGATAGGTACTATCTGCCCCCAGCAGCTCTCCCAGAGAACTGTTCATTTGCACAGCACCTTGTTGTACTGTCAACAAGCTGTTGGCCACATGTAGTATGGACGGAGACAGCAGAAAAATGTCAAAACCCCTGAGAAAACTCACCATAGAGTCACAGGAAGAGGACCGCTTTATGGGTGCTGAGATAAACCAACATGAGTCTGTAATAAAGACCCTGTATTTACAAAAGGCCATTTCAGGTGAACCAGAAATTCTTCCCAAGGCATTACTCTTTTAGAGGAATCTGAAGAGGGGACAATGGATTTTTTTTTTTTTGTTCCCTTTTTTCCCCTTGAGAAAGGGTCTCATATAGCCCAG
The DNA here is from genome assembly GCF_021556685.1 of Rattus norvegicus. Lineage (NCBI taxonomy): Eukaryota > Metazoa > Chordata > Mammalia > Rodentia > Muridae > Rattus > Rattus norvegicus. Next base: position 54,044,242 of record NC_141552.1, on the reverse strand, counting down.
GTTAGTTTGAAAGTTACCATATAGCTGAGGCTAGCCTTTAACTTACTTTCCTGCTGCAGACTCCTAACTGCTAGGATTAAAGGCACATACCACCATGCCTGGCATAATAAATTGATTTTTCCAAACCATAATACTCAGCCCTCTGTGGGGGGACTTCGGAGTGCAGAGCCCATGAAAAGGCTTCTCAGGTGTAAGAGGTTATCAGAGTTGCCTTGTTCCCCCAAACATCTTTACCTCCTCAGAATCACCTATGAGGGGTACAGTTCAGAACAGATGAGTAACTCTATGGACTTCGTTCTTTTTAATTCAGGAAAAGAAACAGAGGGAAAAATTGAATGTTTAAATAACTGTAGAAGAAAAAGGATGTGGGTGCTGGGACCTACCTTTTCTAGAATGGTGACTCATGGTTTAAGCAAAACAAAAGGAGGAAAAATAAATTCTTCTTCTCAATACTGTTTGTCGTAATCGCAGTACTTTCCCACTTCTCATCACAGCAGCTTCTTGGGAGAGCGGAGACAGGCAAGAACGGCCACTGGTACAGTGACTGCACGATGATTAGAGCCCTGAGAGGTTCCGCTACAGCCCTTCTCGGTATACTCCCTTTTTCTCTACCCCTGCTTTTGAAACTTGGAAGGAACAAATTCAAGCAAAGTTCTTCATATATTAGTTTTTAGGGGTACTTGCCTCATACCAAACTTTAACACACTCCTTACGTGTGACTGTCCCCCAACCAGGAAGCTGCTTGTTAATGTCAACTCATTAAGAATGGGAAATTATTATGTGGACACTGAAGGGAAGTGTTTTCTGGGGCCTGAGGCATTCACTGAAGCCCTTTCTCCCAAATGAACCTCAACTTTGACCTGGGTCAAGTCATGCAAATAGCTTCCAGTTGTAACCCGATTCTTGACTCACCAGCCCTTTAGGAGCTGGAAAGTAGGTTAGAACAGGCGAGTAAGCATGGTAAAGGGGCGGACAGGAGGAGCCATGCATGGCAGATACCAATCTGCTCCTCCCCAGCAAAGCTCCGAGCCATCTGCAAGGCCTGCAAACAACTGTCAAGCGATCTTGGTTGGATAGCCATCCCTGGCAGCTGGAGGGTAACTAAAGTATGAATCCAAAGCAAATCCAACACCCAAGCAAGAGGCTGCCTGCTCCTCTTTGGGGTGACAATGAAAGAAAAAGATACATGCACAGGGCACTCCTTTCCAGCCTACTGTCCAACCCTGCTGCTCTCGCCTTAGGGCTAAAGACTTGGGCCGCGTGTGTGAGAGCACAAGCAGCGGAGTCCCGGTGGTCTCATTTTGTCTCCAAATCAACAGGTGAGCTGGAGAGGAGACCCAGGACCTAAGGATAGACGCTGAGAAGGTGGTGGGGAACAGGAGTGAGGGCACACGTGAGAGAAGCACCTTGCATGTGACCCGGTGGAGCTTCCTACCCGTTCCTGACACTAATGAGGCCCTAGGGAGGTCAACCCAACTAGGGAGTGAATACAACCCCCTACTAGCTGGTGAGCCACAGAATGCCCTGGAAAGTATCTCGCCGGGACCACATTTCTTTGGCGGGCTTCACTCACCCATCGGGACTAAGCTGGAAATGAGCAGTTCAAGGTGCTCCCTCCCAGACCCAGACCGGCCTCTTAAAAAGCAGAAAAATTCTCATCCAAAGCGGGGTTGGGGGTTGGGGGAGGGGGTCCAGGCCCGCCGCCTCCCAAGGCCATGATTGGTGGAGACGGCGGCGCCGGAAGTTCTCCTTGAGTTGTGTGATTGGCTAAGAAAGAAGCTCCTCCCAACTGCAGCACTGATTGGTTGCTGGGGACGGCGCAGTCTGATTGGTGGGCGGCAACCGGCGCTTGCCAGACCCTGAAGTGACTGGTTCTGAAGGCGCCTGAGGCTGCTCAGTTCCCTCGGTAGACTTCAATCTTGCTGGCCTTGGCCAGCATGTCAATGATGTGGGCTTCGAAGTCGGCATCATGCACGCCTGTCTTCCGGAACTCGCCCGCGTACCGGTTGTTCTCCCAGTAGTGGTGCCAGTTGCCACGGCTGTCGGCCCCGAACCCATACACGTTCACCTGTGAGGAGGATGGCACAGGGATCATTGGGAGTCTAGGACCGCTGTAGGGGACAACCAAGCCTTGCACAAGGACACTGACTCAGAGGGGACTGCTGCCTCTCTGTCTCTTTCTCATTTGTGTTTTGCTTTTCCACAACAGGGTCTCATGAGGCCCGGGTTGGCCTCAAATGATCCTCCTGTCTCAGACTCTCCGTATCTGATTACAGAAGCCACCATGACTCTGCTATAAATTTGTCTTTTTTTTTTTTAAAGATTTATTTATTTTGTGCACATGTGTTCACTGTAGCTGTCTTCAGACACACCAGAAGAAGGTTTTGGATCTGGATCCCATTACAGATGGTTGTGAGCCACCATGTGGTTGCTGGGATTTGAACTCAGGACCTCTGGACGAGCAGTCAGTGCCCTTAACCACTGAGCCATCTCTCCAGCCCTAAATTTGTCTTTTTAATGAAGTAATTTTTGTTAGTAAAATTTAAAAGGCAATAAATTGGGAAATGCAAACATATTGTTTATAGGAATAACAGATATGAAAAAAACCCTAATCCACATGGTTTTTGTCTATAGAAACTGTTTCCCTAGAACCACAGCTAAGGTGGGAAACAGGCCGTTCCCTCTGTCTATGGGTTCTCCTACTTCCTCTCTAGACTGGCACGGAGCCTACCTCATCACACACGTGTAGTGCAAAGAAGAGCACCAGCATTCCTGTGGAGGGGTAGCGGCCATGGTGCTCGGTCCACCTGTCATGGATGTACTTGAAGAAGGCTGGGTTGTAAATCTGGACCTGCAAGGAAAGTAAGAGACACATCAAGGGCTTGGAGGTCTGGAGATTTGGGCCAGGCTCTGACCAGCTTCTGGCAGTTGCTCTGGAATGGTGTACATGGGTTTTCCTAGGTTCCTGTGGTCAGTGCAGGGGTCAGGCATACCAGCAGGTGCAGATTTCCCCACCCCCCACCCAAGACAGGGTTTCTCTGTGTAGCCCTGGCCATCCTGAAACTCACTCTGTAAAGCAGGCTGGCCTCAAACTCAGAGACCCGCCTGCCTCAGCCTCTGCCTCCTGAATGCTGGGATAAAGATGTGCAATACCACCGCCTGGCCCACAGATTTTGATGGTCTTGATACACCTTGATTAAGTCAGCATAACCTCCATGCTGGTGAGGGTCAAAAGACCAGTGGGTAGGGAACTTACCTTCTCTTTGTCCACTCGAAGGAAGGACTTCACTGGAGCATAGGTGCTGCAAGAAGACAGAGACCGTTCAGATGGTTCCCAGATGGCAACACATCTGCTCCTTATGAGCAAATGCTAACACCCTCATGATTTCTACACTGATCTATCCTCACTGCACGTTCACCACGGCAAGGCCTTGCTCAGAAACCTTCAGCAGCTTTCAGGATAGAGCTGGGATATTAAGGTCAAGCCTAGGGACTTCCAATCTCACCCTTTCTTCCCTAAGCTGTTGTCTGGGGAACTCTACATTTGGATTAGCTGATCTCAAACTCACCATGTGTGCTGCCTACTTTTTATATCAACCTGACACGAGCCTGAGAGTAGAGGACCTCAACTGAGAAGACGCCTCCATAAGATCCAGCTGTAAGACATTTTCTTTAAAGATGTATTTATTCTATATAAATACACTTCGCTGTCTTTAGACACACCAGAAGAGGGCATCAGATCCCATTACAGATGGTTGTGAGCCACCATGTGGTTACTGGAGTTTGGACTCAGGGCCTCTGAAGAGCAGTCAGTGCTCTTAACAACCGAGCCATCTCTCCAGCCCAAGGCATTTTCTTAATTAGTGATTGACAGGGGAGGGCCCAGCCCATTGTGGTGAAGCCACCCCTGGGCTGGTGGTTCTGGCTTCTATAAGAAAGCAGGCTGAGCAAGCCATAAGGAGCAAGCTGGTGCTAAACCACCTTCGGCCTTCTTACTACTTAAAAAAAAAAAAAATTTCAGTTTACTTTTAATGTGTATGCCTACAGGTTCGTGCCTAAAATATTCAAGGCCCTAAGTTTGATCCCCAACATCACAAATAAAGTAGAATATGAAGTAGACAAACAAAATATGGTGTGTTCACTACAATGATGGAATGCATTCAGTCTCAGTGGAGGACGGACATTGTGTCGGATGAGCAGTAAGTCACACGGACAGTGGAACACAGGTGGGCAGGAGCAGCTGGAGGTGATGTAATGGGTAATGGACAGTTTCTTTTTGTGATGTGTTTTGGATGAACCTTATTGAACTTCATACATTAGCAAGGGTTAAAATAGTGGTTTTCATATTTAACCACATATAAAAATACAAGGTTAGTCAGAGTAGACCATGAGGATGTTTAGAGCTGGGGATGGGTTATGGTGGCATTACTAGATCAAAGACCTTTAGAACATAAAGGCATTCTAACATTAACTGTCATGTTTACAGCATTGTGGACTCATAAAAAATGTTACTGGTTTGTACATTTTAGAAGTTTTTATTACATTTGTGTATCTGTGTGCTGGGGTACATAAGTGCCATAGCGTGCATGTCAGAGGACAACTTGCAAGAATGGGCTCTTTCCTTCCACCATGTGGGTTCTGGGAGATTGAGAAGCGACATGTTCACACCACTTCTCACTTCCTCAGGCACCAGGCACACATTCACGCATCTAAAATAAATACCTCTCTTGTTTGTTTGTTTCTTAAGATTTAGTAGGTAGGTATAGTGGCATATCCCTGTACCCAAGAATTGTAGAGGTGGAGGCAGGAGAATTACTTCAAAGCCAGCCTTGACCTTGTCTCAAGAAACACACACACACACTTGAGAGATGGCTCAGCGATTAAGAACACTGACTCCTCTTCCTAGAGGTCTTGAGTTCAATTCCCAGCAACCACATGGTGGCTCACAACCATCTGTAATGGGATCTGATGCCCTCTTCTGACATCAAGACAGAGTACTCATATACATAAAATACATACATAAATCTTAAAATAAATCAAAACAAAAAGAGAACAATAATGAATCCTCAGTGAAGGGGATTGCCCAGAGTTCCCAGCTGTGATAGAATTATGATCTCAAAGACAGTGACCAGAGCTGCCTCCTCGAGAGACCAGTCCAAGCTGGGCAATCATGGTTTTGCCACTAGTATACACTGAGCTGCACCAAGTAGGAAGAGACACAGTATGAACTATGCCTTCAATTAAGCCACCATTTTGAGCCCCTACTCCTCACTAATTCAATTAGAGAATATTTTGAACATTGAGAATTTTTTTTGAACAATCCCTCCCAGGGAACTCCTGGGGCCAGTATGCTACTCAGCCAGCAAAGAGGCTCACAATCGGATCTGTCCTGTGGAGAGGGCGCTGGCAATCCACATCAGGTCCAGGGCCTTGAAGGGCACCAGCACAAAGCTCACGTTGGCAGGCAGGTTCTTGGCACTCTCCGGGTACATGAAATGGTGAGTTGTTCGGCTGCCAACATCCTTCTCAAAGCCTACAGTCGGTGCCTGATTCATCCTAGAGAGAGAGAGAGAAAGAGACAGAGAGAGGGAGGTATGAGAACGGACAGGCATGGAAAGTGCTGTATTGGTTTTAGAGGATAATTTGGCACTCATCAAAAATAAAAAAGGAAGCTGGACACGATGGCTAATGCCCATGGTTCTGGCATTCAAGAAGCTGAGGCAGGAGGATTGCCACATATTTGAGGCCATCCTGAGCTACAGAGTGACACCTGTCTCAAAATAAAATGTACAAAATGATGTACACTTTGACTTAGCAATGGTTGCTTAAGTAAAGATAAAAACTATTCCATTAATCAAGGAACTAGGGGGGTACAAGGTGTGTGTTCATCCACCGAGTACCATTTAGGTACCGGAATGGAGTAAATCTTACATGTTGTAACAAACCCAACCCTATTCAGCGGAACATCCTAAGGGTGGAAAGTACCCCGATTCCTTTTTGAGACAGGATCTCATACACTGGCCTCACATTTGCTGTGTACTAAAGTTGGCCTTGAACTCCTGGCCTCCTGCTTTCACCTCCCAAGTGCTGGGATTACAGAGATGTACTCCCCACTTCCCATTTTGGTAAACATATTACATCACAGGCTCCAAGCACCAGCCTGTTGGTCTCATTTCCTGCTGTTTGCAAAGACATTTCTGTCCCCTGAGGACGGAGTACCTTATGGCAGCATTTCTACCACACTAGGGTGACCGGAAGCTCTGCTCCTTCCCTATGCCACAGAGACCCTGGAGGGAGGAACAGTTTCCATGTGCCTCCCTAGCTTTCAGGCCAGTTCTATGAAACTGTACAAACTTCCCCCATCAGAGTGGCTGGCACCACTCTCTGGGTGGGGTGTAGACTTCCTCTGCCACTGAACACCTCTGCTGTTTTTCTCCTGCTCCACTTCCAATAGCAGAAATGTCAGAGAGGCAGGGAAGCGTCTCAGGTGCCTGTGGATGGAAAAGGCACGAAGGACAGGGAAGAACTTGCTGGGCGGATGCTGGGAGCCAGATTTATGCTTACGAGGATCTGAGAAGCAAACTTTATCTTTTGTTGTTGTTGTTTGTTTGTTTGTTTTCAAGATAGGGCTACTCTGTGTAGCCCTGGCTGTCCCAGAACTCTCTCTGTAGACCGGGCTGTCCTCTAACTCAGATCTGCCTGCCTCTGTCTCCTGAGTGCTGGGATTAAAAGTGTGTGCTACCACAGCCCGATACCAGAGACTAAAGATCAAAGACTATGACTATTCAGTTTCAGGGAAAATGTTTGAAAGAAGACTGTCTGGGAGGAGGGACAGGCAGCTGTGAAGAAAGAGGAAAAAGAGAAGTCAATGGTAGGTGACTACAATCAAAACTATATACTCATATGAAAATATTGTAACGAAACCCATTATTGTGTGTAATGGGGGAAGAGAAAGACCATGGTTACCCAGGCTGCTCCTACAAGACCAGTGCCAGCTCTCTCCACTGATTAGCCAGGCTACTCAGAGTCAAGTGTTCTGTCAGCTTCCTTCAATCCTCTTCTACCCACTTCAGGCCCCAGACAGCAGGGATCTGGAAATGAAGGCCCAAAATAAAGTCCAAAAGGGAGGTACGTGGCATTCTTTTGGAGACTCTGACTCATTCTAGATAAGTCCTGGAAAGGGGCCAGAAGATGACAGATCTCTGGGACATGGGGCCAAGCATTCCAGAAACCAATCTGCTCCCAGCTGCCCTCAGCAGCCAAAGAAAGGTTGGGCAGGGTGGATCCCATTTTACTTGGGGCCCAGGGTCTGGCTGCCTCATCCCTTTCCTCATGCTTCCACCATGCCTTCTGTCACCTGACAATGCCAGGAGCTGGATGTCTCTATCTGCAACCTAGAAGAGGCAAGAAACGCTCAACTCCAGTTGGGGTCATCAGATGAGAGATCAAAGAATTTACAGGAGACAGCTCGAGGTGAGAGGACAAAGCTGTATTCCACTGCTCTCCCTGACTCTGGGTTGAACGGCTTCCTTTCTGGTTCCAAATCAAGAGAGATCTGCAAACAGCTACCAATGCTGCCACCTGGCTCTTTCTGTAGACCACAGACAGCCAGCTACCATCTGGGTCACCCTTTCTACAAAGCAGTTCTAGGGACCATTCCAAACACTGTGTCTTGATCCTGTGGGTGTGTGTGCAGATAGGATGCCCACAGGTCAGAAGAAATCTCAGCTTTTGGGCTGCAGGCTTTGACCCCTAAGGTTTCCCAGTCATCACTGAGGAACCTAACAATAGAGTTAGCCAGAGAAGCAGCTACCCGGGTATCCGAGTTTCCTTGGACTTTCGAAGTGCCCCAGCACTGAAGGGAAGCAATGGAAGCCTCGACCCCTAATCCTGGCCACCTCCTCTCAGTACACATTGTTCTTGGCACCAGCTTCCAGCTTCCTTCCTTTAAAGTGCCAGGAACTGGAGGATGAGGGTAATTCAGGTGGTTCTGGAGTTCTGGGTGGAACTCAGTATCCTATTTCCACATCCATCACCATTTCTCCTTTTGAAGATCTTACAAAAAAAAAATTATGGAAAGCCTCGAGAGATAAATTGCTGTGTTGGTGTTGCTATGGAGACAGCAACGGTTTCTACGACAAAGGCCTTCTGCCTCTTGGGAAATCTGGTCTTTCTGCAATGCCCATCCTAGGGGATGTTTAGCAAAGACCTTGCATTTTCAGTATTTTATCTACTCATTCATTTGTGAGTGAGTGTGCATGTGTGTGTGTGTGTGTGTGTGTGTGTGTGTGTGTGTGTGTGTGTACGTGCACATGCGCATTGACAGTGGGAGTCTTCTCTCAATTCCCCTTTATTTCTTTGTGTGTGCTTGTTTGTGTGTTAGTGCCCATATACCATGACGCATGTGTGGAGGTCAGAAGACAGAGTCTGAGGTGTCAGTCTTCACCTTTCTACCTGAGATAGCATCTCTTTGCTGCTGTGCTGGCTAGGGAAATGGGTGCTCAAACTTCTGGAGATCGTCCTGTCTCTGCCTCTTGGCTCCCTGTAGGGGAACACTGGAACCCAACAAGTCTGTGCTACAGCATTTGGCTTTTAAATGGACTCTGAGATTCCAAACTCGGGTTGTGAGGGTTGCTCAACAAGTGCACTTATCTGCCAAGCCACCTCCCCAAACCCCACCCTATTATTTAAGACAGGTTTTCTCCCTGGATGAGGACTTACAATCTTGGCTAGACTCGCTGACCAGCAAGCCTCAGGATCTACCAATCTCCATACCACCAGCACCGGGATCAAGGTGCATGCCACAACACCCAGCTCTTACAGGGATGCTCTACACCTGCTCTGGCTCTCCTTAACCCCATGGGTGCTCTATACCTGCTCTGGTTCTCCCTAACCCCATGGGTGCACTATACCTGCTCTGGTTCTCCCTAACCCTCTTGACTTATATTTGAGACAAGGAGGGCCTTGTGTATCCCAGGTTGGCTTTGAACTTACCAGGAAGCTGAAGATGAGTTTGAACTTCTTATCCTCTGAGCTCTATACAGGTGTGTGCTGCAATGCTGGGCATCAAACCCAGAACCCTGGCATCCCAGACGAGCACTGTACTGACCAACCGACCAACCGACCAACCAACCGTACAACAGCCTCAGCATGGGGTTTGCATTTTTTTGTTTTTGTTTTTGAGACAAGGTATCACTATGTAGCTATGGCTGATTTCCAACTCAGACCCTGGGTGTCTTGGAATGCCTTTGTAGACCAGGCTGGCCTCGAACTTACAGAGATCCACTTGCCTCTGCCTCCCAAGCACTGGGATTAAAGGCATGCACCCTCATGCCCTGCTTTGAGATGTTTTTTTAAGCCAGAAGCCTACTATGGTATTCCAGTTGGCCCTGGACTTGGGGTGTTTCAGCCTCAGCTTGCAGCAACTAAGACGCATCAATGTGTGCTACCACACCCATCCCACTGTTCGAAAAAGAAGATAAGCACTTCAGTGTACCCCAAGAACACGAGAATGGACAGTAACAGGAACACCTCCAGACACCAGGGGGTGGATCTCTTGAGTTCAAAGCCAGCCTGTTCTACAGAGTGAGTTCCAGGACAGCCAAGGCTACACAGAGAAACCCTGCCTTTGAAAAAAAAAAAAACAGAAATACTTTCTGCCAGTAACATAGTCTTTTTAAAAAATATTTATTATTATTTTAAATTATATTAAATTATATATACACATCATACATAATGATATATATGTATACCTATGCTATATATGTGTATATATACAAACACACAAACACACACACACACACACACACACACACACACACACACGGCTGTAGGTATGAGCATGTGAATACAGATGACCATGGAAGCCAGAAGTGTAAGATTTCCCTGGTGCTGGACTTACTGGCAGTTGTGAGTCATGTGACTGTTATCTAAGGTTCTTCTAACACCAAACAGAGAGGTAGGAATATGCCAGTGATCCTGGTGTGTGCAGTGTTCAGGACTGACCCCAGGGTCTTGTGCACGCCAGGCAACTTTTAAAAAGGACTTACTTTTTGTTGGGCAGTGGTGGCACACTCCTTAATCTGCGAGGCAGAGGCAGGCAAATCTCTGAGTTTGAAGCCAGCCTAGTCTACAGAGTATGTTCCAGAAGACCCAGGGCTACAGAGAGGAAAATATTTTATTATTTATTATTATTTTTTTGGTTCTTTTTTTCGGAGCTGGGGACCGAACCCAGGGCCTTGCACTTCCTAGGTAAGCGCTCTACCACTGAGCTAAATCCCCAGCCCCAATAATTTATTTTATATGTATAAATGTTATGCCTGCATGTATGTATATGTAACAACTGTGTCAGAAGAGAGTATTAGACCCTCTGGAGTCAGAGTCAGATGACTTTCAGCTGCCATGTGGGTACTGGGGATTGGATTCCAGTCCTCTGCAAGGACAGCAAGTGCTCTTAACCCCCAGACACCTCTCCAGCTCCCAAAATGTATTTTGAACACACATAAAACACCCAATTCAAAAACCTGGTCAGAGAGACCAAGACTGGAGCCTCTGGGTGCTGGCATTTCCTTAGGGCATGGGCAACTGGTACTTTTACCTGAACAGGAAAGTTCAAAGAAGGCTGGCAAGATGGTTTAGTGGAGAAAAGAGCTTGCCACCAAACCTGAAAATCTGAGTTTAGTTCGCAGGATCCATGTGGTGAAAGGGCTCCTATAAGCTGCCCTCCATATCCTGAAGACTCAATAATGTTAAAAACAAAACAAAACAAAACAAACACAAACAAACAAAAACCAGAGAGACAAGGAGGCTTTACAGACTGTCTTCCCTGTCCCCCTGCCTGGGTCCCTGAGAGCTCACCTCATGATAAAGTTGTGGCTGTCCACTTCTTGCCCATAGCCAGAGCCCCGAAGGTTGCCTGAGTTCCCGACCACAGCACAGCGCCGGCACTGCTGGGGGTCCCGGAAGCGGTAGGGGTTCTCACCGGGCACGATCTGGAAGAGCTTCTCCAACACTTCATTGGTGTTGTGTGACTTGAATTGGGGTTGCAGCATCTGAGCAGGGGAGAGGGCAGTGAGGATGGAAAAACTCTCACCCCTCAAACTTCCCCTCAGCCAGAGGCATACAGACCTCCATGCACAGGGCTGTCTGGGAATCCCTTTCCTGAGCACTGGGGGACTTCTCTCTTCACAGTAGCAAAGTCTTGACTCTCAGTCAGTCTCACTATAGAGAGACCAGTGGCCAGTCATGAGCTGCCCCTCCAATGCTCCAGAGAGGCTTGAGGTGAGGGTGGGGCTGTCTGAGTGCTATCTGAGGCACTTTGGAGGGGCTTACGGTCCTGGGCCATAAGGCAGAGGAATCTTTAGGAATCTTTTCGATCTGTCTCCAGGGGACTTGTCTATAACCACTCTGAACCTCTGGGAGGTGCAGAGAGTTCTTACACAGCCCTGTGGCTGGAATAAAACTGGTTCCCTCCTCATCAAAAGCCAGAATCCAAACTGCTAACAATCAACAAAGACTCCAAGTCGATGAGGTTAGCCTTAAACTCCTGGTCCTTCTGTTCCTCTACCCGCTAAGTACTGTGTTTTGTTAGAGACAGGGCTTCCTCCTATAGCCCAGGCTGGTTTTGAGATTGCTAAGTAACACTGGCTGGCCCTGAACACAGTGTTCCTCTCGACTCAGCCTCCTCAGTGCTGGGATTACAGAAGCAGACCAGCATACCCTGCCACAGTGCAAATGCTCAGTGGGGCCAGGCCAGTGACACACAGGAACAAAGGAGGTGGGGTGCACAGCAAACAAAAGGTCATATGCCTACCAAAAAAAAAAAACAACAAAAAAAAGGAAATCCATGGGCCACTGAGATGTCTCAGGTGAAGGCACTCGATGCCACGCCTAATGACCAACATCCAAATCATAGGACCCATACAGTTGAAGGAGAGAACTGACTCTGACCTGCACACATATGACGTGACATGCACATACTACACACACACACACACACACACACACACACACATGGTGGGGGGAGAACACATTTTAAAAATATTTAAAAGAAAAACCAGCCAACTGTTGCCACATAGGAAAATTTCCAGGAGGAACTAAAAATATAGATTTCACACGAAATCCTCTGAATGTTAAATATTGGTAATATAAAAGCAGTGGGCTGGATTTTGTTCCCTGAGATAGGGTCATCAACTAACCCTTTGAAATACTTCAAAACTAACACTTTGAAATGCCACAGACAAAAAGAAGCAGGCCAGCCTGCTCTACAGAGCAAACTCCAGGACAGCCAGGACGACACGGAAAAACAAAACGGAATAAAACTAAACAAATACCACGAGCCTTCAGGAGGCTGAGGCCAGAGGATCCTAAGCCTGAAGGCACTGGCCGGGAAAACATAATGAAACCCTGTCTCAAAGAAACAGCAATGTCAGGTATGGGGGCGCATGCTTCTGCACCTAGGGGGCACAGACAGGCAGAGATCTCTTGAGAGTTCAAAGCTAGTTCCAGGCCAGTCAGGGTTAGATGAGACCCTGCCTCCAGACAAAAACTAAACCAAGCCAAACGTAATGGTATATACCTTCACCCCAACACTCGAGATTCTGAGGAGTCAGGCCAAGTGGATGTCTCCCCCCCCAAAAAAAGAGCAGGGCAGTGACCCCTGTGCTTGAGAGGCAGAGGCAGAGTAAGCTCTGAGTTCAAGGCCAGCATGGTCTAGAGTGAGTACCAGGACAGCCAGGGCTACCCAGAGCAATCCTGTCTCAAAAACAAGCAAGCAAAGAAAAGCTGTGGAGAAAGCTGTGGAGCAAGCAAGAGCAGAGAGCAGCGGCTCTGGGAAGGAGCACTTGCCTCGTACACCCCAAGCCCTGGCCGTAACACTCAGCCTTAACGACATTGCTGTAGACTAAGGCACAGCCCCCTGTGTTTGTCTGTGGACAAGCAGGAGCTGCTCAGGGAACCAGAGACCTTTTAGAGCAGAAGTTTGCCTCTGAGACAAGAATTCTCAACTTTGTGGCAAAAGTGGGTGGCTGTGGGGAACAGGAAGATGTGTGGGTTGAGGAACATAGTGCCTAGACAGACTCTGAGGTGCATCCCTGAGACCAGAGGCCTGCCTTGTCTCCGGGGGATGAGGCCATGGCGGAGACTGTAACACCAGGCAGATACTGGGCACTTTCTGAACCTTGATTTTCTCCATAAAACAAAGTTGTATCTGAAAGTGACATGTAGGACTCTGCTAAGGTCCTGTGGACCTCCTCTGGACCTGTGCTCCATAGATGCTGGTCTTGGAGGACTCTAATATTTAATCTGGGCCAATAAACCGGTTCTGGTCTTGATAAATGTGTACATCCTCACATCCACGAAGAACGAGAGGAGAGGCATCTTACTCCTATACTGGTGGGAGGAACGGGGACCAGGAACTGCCTCTCCATGCCAGGGAAAGCAGGCAGCCTGCGGGCTCCATTCTTGGCCCAGGAGACAACCAGATGGCCCTGCAGAACCTAGGAAGTGATGCTCCAGTGATGACGGGGGCAGGGTGGAGGACAAGGAAAGCAAAAAGGTCTTGGGACCTAGGAAACCAGGGATGGACCTGCTACAGGCCCCTCTGAGGCTCCGGTGTTCCACCTCCCTTAGTGGCTGAGGCTTACAATGCTCTCTCCCAAGCCAGAGCAATCTTTTCCAGCTGAGCCAACATTTATCAATTAGGATGTTCAGTCTTAAAAATCTATTAAGTCGGGGCTGGGGATTTAGCTCAGTGGTAGAGCGCTTACCTAGGAAGCGCAAGGCCCTGGGTTCGGTCCCCAGCTCCGAAAAAAAGAACCAAAAAAAAAAAAAAATCTATTAAGTCTGGGGATAGACCACCAGTAAGTTCCTATCATATAAGCACGGGGGACCTGAGTTCAGATCCCCAGCACCTGTGGGAAAGCCAGATGGGGGAGCATGTTTCTGTAACTTCGTGCCAGTGGTATGCAGACAGACGTCTGGGATCTCGCAGGCTGGCCAGCTTAGTCAAATAGCCAAATCACCAAGCTGTAGATTCTTGAGACTCTATTCCAAACATTAAGGTGGGACGGCCAGTGCGGTGGCACATGCCTTTAGTCCCAGCACTCGGAAGGCAGAGGCAGGTGGATCTCAGGTGGACCAGCCTGTTCTACAGAGTGAATTCCAGGACAGTTAGAGCTACACAGTGAGACTCTGTCTCCTAAAAACTAAAGGAAACAACAAAAAGACCCATGACCACCACAAAAATAAGGTGGACAGTGATTAAGTCAATACTTTACAGCATCTGGCTTCCACAGGCATAATTCTGCATGTATGCACACACACATAAAACCTGCACAGCACATACAGGGGCTGGAGAGATGGTTCAGCCCGGGAGAGCATTGGCTGCTCTCCTGAGGTCTTGGGTTCAATTCTTAACACCCATATGGTGGCTCACAATTGTCTGCAACTCCAGTTCCAGGGGATCCAAAGCTCTCTTCAGTCCTCTGAGGGCAGAGAAATACACACACGAAGAACATCCATTCACATACTAAAACAAAAATGTATATATACGGGATTGGGGATTTAGCTCAGTGGTAGAGCGCTTGCCTAGCAAGCGCAAGGCCTTGGGTTCGATCCCCAGCTCCGAAAAAAAAAAAAAGAAAAAAATGTATATATACTGTGCACACAGATCCAGGCTCCTGGCAGGCAAGAAGACCAGGAAGGAATGGTGCTCACAGCACAAGCCTGGAAACCTAAGCACGCACGCGCACACACACATGCAGACACACACACACGCACACACGCACGCACGCACGCACACCCCAAATAATATTAAGAATTTTGGAAAAATAAGGTAGGTGCTGGAGGGAGAAGCCTGAGGCACTTGCCAGCAGGGCAGCATTTGCTGCAATTGTGGGGTGGCTTCCTGCCACCTAAAAGCACGGCCTCCCGGTCCCCACTCACACTGCTCTGGCCTTCTGTGCTGCCCACCTGAGCCCAGAGCATTTTGGGGGCAGGGTTGCTACATTGGACCCCTACAAGCACCACAAATAGTAATTTCTCTCCTTCCAGGTCAAAACTTATCCTGCCTATCAGCAATCTGTGATCCAGGGATACGGCTCAGATCAGATGGGCTTCCTGCTTTGTCAGGGTGCTGGGAGCCATAAGATGACAGACAGCCTAAATCCAAAAAGGGGGACTGGTCACAGCAGCTCCAAAATAAAGGGGACCCATTCCGGAAAGCAGTCAACAAAAGGAAATGGAGGGGGGGCTTCAGTTCTTACCATCCACCACCGCTGGACATCCGGGGTGAGGTTCATGTTATCTCTCGTCCAGACAGGTGAGATGTTACTGTCAAAGTGGCTGTCAAACCACTCAGAGGTGCCGGCATCACCCATGCAGCGACTGCAGGTACAACTTTTCCCCGAAAGCCCCTCCTTGACAAGGCGCTGTTGCCCAGTATAGCCCGGTACCAGCTTCACTCGGTGTGTTCCGCCCAGAGTCCCCGAGTCCAGGTAGGGCAAGGTAGCCATGCTGTGGTGTGAGTACGTGAAGAGCAGAGACATAATGAACACCAGCAGGAAGGCCATAGAGAGGAACCACACTCGAAGGGAGCACTTCATTGTGCTGGCCACGGGGCGGCTGTCACCGTGGCCAATCCTTTCCCAGCCCACTGTGGGGCCAGCCACGGTGCAGTCTGCTGGTTTGGGCAGCACGTGGAAAGGGCATAGGGGCACGAGGTGTGGCAGGGGACTCTTGCCACACCTTCCCTCGACAAAAGGAGAAAGCAGGAATGGCCTCCCTCCCTCCCCCCGGTCCCTGAGCCACTAGAGCCTCTGCTCAGAACTTCATCGGGTCTCTCAGTCACTAGCTGGGCCACAAAGGTTCTGCGCCTTCTGCCGCCCCGTCAAGGCAGAGGTCAGTCCATCCCAGCCCTCTAGTCCCTTGTGAGTGCTGGCTGCCAGCTCCGGGGACCCCCCTCTTTGGTGGCTTGAAAAGGTCCAGTCTGGAGCAGTCTGGGTCCTTGTGGCTCATGAGCAGACACTAAGGCAGCCCCTCCTCCCCTGCAGTGGGGAATCCCTGGAACCCTGATTACAGCAGAGAACACACGGGCTTTAGGAGGCCTGCATCCCATGCACGAGTCCTCATCACACTTGCAGGCCGTCCTGGCCCAACTCCTTGGCCAGGGGAAAAGAGAATGACTGAAGGCCAGAAAAAAACCCAATAATCTCAGTGATCTCCGCTGGCGTCAGGGTTGCAGAAACCAAGACTTTCTCCATAGCGTCTGGACTGCTGCTTCTCATCAGAGGTGCTGGTCCTTTCTCCTGGAGATCGAGCCTCCTGCTGCAGGGGCACAGTCGATCACAAACGCCTACTCGTCCGTCCGTGCATCCTGTGGGGTCCTCTGGAGCTGGGGACAGCTGCTGCTTAGCAAGATGCCAGACACTACGCCATGTGGGTGGGCAGAGCTGGTGCGGGGCTCCTCATTAGGACTCCAGACTCCTTCCTGGGACCGTTGGCCCTGGCAGGGCAGCTTCTGCCCACCCCTGCTTCTGGGGTGAGGCTGTCCTGTCCTTGGCTCCTCCCAGCAGTGATCCCCTGGCAGGCTTTTCCACACCTGTCAGGCGCCAGGCTGCCACAGCATGACCCTGAAATTCAGAGAGGAAAAAGGAATATGCAGCTAGACAGTAGAACCTGAACACACACACACACACACATACTCACTCTGTCTCTCTCTGTCTCTCTCTCTCTCTCTCTCTCTCTCTCTGTCTCTCTCTCTCTCTCTCTCTCTGTCTCTGTCTCTCTGTCTCTGTCTCTCTCTGTCTCTCTCTGTCTCTCTCTGTCTCTCTCTCTCTCTCTCTCTCTCTCTCTCTCTCTCTCTCTCTCTCTCTCTCTCTCTCTCTCCCTCTGTGCCAGCAGTAAGAGATGCTGGTCAACACAAGGGTAGACAAAAGAAAGGGCTGTCTCCTCAAACCATCCACGGATACTCTCTTTGCCTAACTCCCAGCCTCGAGGACCATACCTTCACTAATTAGCCTGAGAATAGACAAGGACTAAGTTAATTTCCCCTGGGCACGATGGCAAGGGCTAACCCTCTCCATTTAGAAAGCCTTGCCCAGTTAGTTACTTTTGGACAAAGCTGAGGGGAAATTGGCCTAGGGAAGATCCCTAAGGCCTGAGAATAATGGCTTCCCCTACATAACACCGGGAACGTGTAGTGCCCACAGGATGCTGGCAGAAACTTGTCCCTGATCTCTCAGGTGTGCACTGTTCAGCAACATTTCTGATTGGTTCAGTGAACCATGAACAAAATCCTTCCTGCTCTGATATACAGGGAAAGACATGTCAGGAGGTTTCTGGTCTCGAAACAAACACCAACCACCCCACCCACCCCAGGCAATTGCCTTCATCTGTGTTTTAAGGACAAAATGAACTCCTAGAGTCCCATCCAGTTGGTCCCAGCAGCCTGAGGCTCCATACTGTCCTAGCACACAGCAGGGAGAAGAGGCCACACTGGCCTGAGGGAAAGGAGTTTGAATCCATGCTCGAGGCATCTCTTAAACCATCTGGGTAAATCCAGCCAGCCAGAGTGAGCTCTGATGGACCCCCAGTCTGGCAGCCCTCCCCATCCATTGTTGAAATCTCCAGCCAGACACACTAGGGTTCTCTGGCTGCTGTGGCAAAAAAAAAAAAAATCAGCAAGAGGGTTCAGTGGGCAAACCCTTGCACAAGTTTAACAGCCTTTGTTCAATTCCCCAGAACACACTTAAAAGACAGACTCGTCTCTAAAGAGTTGTGCGCTTCTGATCCCATCTCAGGCCACCTGTGACCCCAACCCATCCCACAGACTCAATTAAAACAATTAAAATGGGGGCAATGAGGGAGCCGGCTCAGGGGTGAATAGTACTGGATGCTTTTCTGAAAACCCGACCCAGTCCCCAAAGCCGCAGGGCAGCGCGTAATCATCTATAACTCCATTTCTAGAGGGATCCATTACCCACGCCTGGCCTCCTGGGGCACCGGGCAAGCACGTGACACACAGATTTACATGTAAACAAAACATTCACACACCTAAAATAAAAACAAATACGTCTTTTAAAAACGAAGAGGAAAGAGACAAAACCCCTGCCCCCTCAGTTTGTGATGGCTCAAATTTCTTCAGTGATGTTGAGACACAGAGTCATCGAGGACCCGTATTAGCACCTTGTGACAGGGAAGACATCATTCTCGATCAGGAAAAGGACGCTTATAGATGTGAGAGCACTTGCTTAAGACCTCGCAGGGCCTTTTGAGTGGCAGTGAGCTTCGAGACCTGGCCCGATTCAATGCCTGTGACAAGGAATTTTCTGCCTTTCTACCACACCTACAGACCCAAATTCAATCCCTGGGACCCACATAGGAGAAGAAAAGAGCTGACTCCGTAGCCTGGTGTGGTGGCTTAGGACTTTAATCCCAGCACTCAGGAGGCAGAGGAAGTCAGATCTTTGTGAGTTGGAGGCCAGCCTGGACTACAAATCACGTTCTAGGACAGCCTTCTGTGTTACACAGAGAAATCCTGCCTCACAACAAAAGAAAACAAAACAAAACGAACGAACTGACTTAAATTTTCCTCTAATGTCCAAATGTACACACACAAATAATTAAATACTGGTTGTTTTTTAATCCTAGCATCAGAACATAAAGGCAAGAGAATCATTTGAGTTTAAAGCCACTGTAGTAACGTGAGTAAGAATGGCCAACACATCATAAGTGTGAATGCTTAGTCCCCAGGGAATAGCACAATTTGAAAGGATTAGAAGGTGTCTTAGTTAGGGTCTTACTGCTGTGAGCAGACACCATGACCAAGGCAACTCTTATAAGGACATCATTGAATTGGGGCTGGCTTACAGGTTCAGAGACTCAGTCCATTATCATCAAGGTGGGAGTTTTTTATAGAGTTGAAGGAATGAGGAGCTTCAGCAGGGGAGATGAGTGGGTTTTGTTGTTGTTGCTGTTTTTGTTTTGTTTTTTAATGAAGGGACCCCTCTGTGACTATGAAAGTGGGTGCAGGGCAGAGACTTCCAGAGGAAACAGCTCTGCCAGACTGTCACTGACTCAGTGCCAGGTCACCAGATATCATTGGACTGACTTGATAGGGACAGAAAAAAAGTCCCCGTTCGGCAATATGTCTAGGGAAGAGCAGAGCGGATATGAGCAAAACGTTCTGCCTTAGAACCCCTGCGTCCGCTCTGATCCTGAGAGTTTAAGCTCAGAGTAGACAGACAGAGCAAAGGGGGCAGGGGAAGGTACCAGAAGCCTCTAAACACAAACTCTCACCCCCAAGGTCATCTAATGCTGGCCCCTATTTATCTCATTTCTAGTGGTGAGTTCCTGTTGTCCTAGGTATCCTAAATGAGATCCCTCCACTTCACAGCTACTGAAATACCCATGAAAGTCCATGAACATCCCCCCATGTAAAGTGTAAGGAACTGGGACTGAGGTGTGGTATTCATGCCTATAGTCTCAGCACTTTAAAGGCAAAGGGAGCAGAATCATGAGTTCAAGATCTCATGGGCTACATGGACAGTCTTCATTTAGCCTAAACTCCATAAAGAGACAGGGCCTCGCCGAATGGTAGTGCACACCTTTGATCCCAGCACTCGGGAGGCAGAGGTAGTCAGATCTCAGACTGTGAAGCCACGTTTGTCTACACAGTGAGTTCCAGGGCAGCCAAAGCTACACAGAGAAGAAACCCTGTCTCAACAAACTGAGGAGCGGGGGAGAAAGGGAGAGGGGGAAGGAGAGGGGGAGGGAGAGGGAGAGGGAGAGGAAGAGGGGGAGGGAGAGGGGGAGGGAGGAGAGTAAAAAACGAAGTCAGGTGTTATCTCTCTGAATTTGAGGGCACTGTGTTTTACAGTTGTTAAGTTCAGGCCAATCTGGGCTACATATCTAGATCCTGTCTAAACAAAAAAAAAAATTTCTAGAAATGCACTCTATCTCTACCCTTCCTCCCAGGGAACCACAGCTTCTCCAAGGAGTCTATGCCATGGGCTTCAATCGACCATCCAAGATCCAGGAGAATGCTTTGCCCATGATGCTTGCTGAACCGTGAGTGCAGACCCAGCTGTCCCTCTTCATAGTTGGTTTAACTAAGTGTTTCACAAATGGCTCTCATTGTTTCTGGGCACAGAATGGGCTGTCTGGGACAACCTGCTTTCTCAGGAAAAGAGCTTCAAAACTGCAGAGAGAATCAAGGGGATTTGGATGCAGTTTTCTTCATTCCCACCTCACTAAAAACTGATATGGTGGGACTGGAGAGATGGCTCAGTGGCTAAAGGCACGGACTGTTCTTCCAGAGGTCCTGAGTTCAAATCCCAGCAACTACATGGTGGCTCGAAACCATCTGTAATGGGATCTGATGTTCTCTTCTGGTGTGTCTGAAGACAGAGACAGTGTAATTAATATGTAACAAATAAATCTTTTTTTAAAAAAAGACTGATATGTTTTATTTTGGACACTTTCTGGGTTTTAGAAATTACATTGGAGGTAGGCATGGTGGTTCATACCTGTGACCTCAACAATGAAAGAATCCAAGGCCAGTCGGGGCTACAAGATATTAGCAGACTGAGCCAGAAAATGGCTGAACAGATAAAAGTGTGTACACCAAGCCTTGGTGTTGGTGATCACTGGAGGTGAGGGACCAGACCACATGGCAGACTTTGAGAAACGACTTTCCACAAGTTGTTCTCTGACCTCCACCAGTGTGTGTGCCCCATCCCGCATACAAACAAGTGAGGTGGTGGTGGGGAGGGGTAGTTTTAAATGTATACTTCAAAAGGGTGAATTCCATATGGTGGGGAGTGGGTGGGCACCCACCCTCCCAACCAAAGACAGTGTCTTACTCTGTAGCTTGGACTAGCCTGAAACTCGTGGCAATCCTCTTGTCTCAGCCTCAAACACTGCATGCACCTCTGTGGCACCCAGAAGTTCAGCCCTTCAAGAGTCAGATGGACCTGCTTCCTCTTTTCCCCCAGCTTTTTATAGGCAGGGAATCCGTGGCCAGAGGAGGCTCCCACAGAACAAATTAAAAATGAAAGCCCAAGGGAGGCTCTCAGCAGCACAGTGTTAAATGCAGCAAAGGGTGCTGGGAAGGGGAATATACCGTAGGCTACAGTGTCTTCAGAGCCCATCTCGGTCAGATCCCAGGAGACCAGGCACAGAAATAACCTAATGAAACGCAGGCTAGTAGAGTCTCAGATCAGCACAGCTGAACACCTTCCTGACAGCCACAGACAAGAAAAGTCAAAGGAGGGCGTGAAAGATAGGGGCGGGGAGCAGAGCTCTCTCCGACCATTCCTGCAAAGCCTGTGTGCCCTAAAGCTTCCTCTTGAAGACAGAAAATCAGTCTACTGCTGAAAGGTCAGGATGCCTTATGAACCCCAGGCACATCCGGGGCTTCTCTTTTACTATTGCTGATCAGGAATCACAGGTCGGCCAGACAAAAATGAGCGCTTTAAGACCACTGCATCTTCCATAAACCTTTCAAACAGACTTTTTCTACCAACTGGGACATTCCACCAAAAGTTCTCTTTTTTGTCGATTCCTGCCAGCACATCATTAGGGGCCAACTCCTGGGTGAGGCGACAGCTAGAACTGGACAAAAGATGCCCTGAGGACTCCGTCATTATCTTGAGTAAGAGACCCAGAGCCATCCCAAAATGGCTCAGTGTTTGATGGTAAAAATGATCACTATAACCCATGAAAAAGTGGATAGAATCAACTCCACAAAGTTGTCCTCTGACTTCCACTTAAGAGGCCCTTAAAGGTTTGTTGTTGTTACTTCTTGGAGCTGGGGAGATGGCTCAGCAACTAAGAGCACTGGCTACTCTTCCAAAGGACCTAGGTTCTATTCCCAGCATCTACCTTGTGGCTTATAAGCATCTGCTTATAAGATCCAGACAATCTGAAGTCCTTTTCTGACTTCCATAGGCACAATTCACACGTGGTTCACAGATACACATGCAGGCAAAACACACACATG
Organism: Rattus norvegicus; assembly: GCF_021556685.1. Taxonomy (NCBI): domain Eukaryota; kingdom Metazoa; phylum Chordata; class Mammalia; order Rodentia; family Muridae; genus Rattus; species Rattus norvegicus. The sequence goes on along the minus strand of NC_141552.1, from coordinate 54,022,242 downwards.
AAATAAGGACAACAGTTTTAGGTGTCCATTCTTTTAGAGGATGTGGGTCCTAGGGAATCGAACTCAGGTTCTCAGCATTAAGGGCAAGCGCTTTAACCCACTGAGCCATCTTGCTGGCTCAGTTTTGTTGTAAATCACATTTCCTTATGTATCCGTGTGCCACAGCACTGGCGTGAAGGTCAGAGAACTTGCAAAGAGCTGGGTTTCTTCTTCCACTAGGTGGGTCCTGAAGATGACATCCAGGTCATCAAGGTTTGGCGGTGAACCTATACCTGCTGGTCCATCTCACTGTACCTGTTCTGTTTACCCACCTGAGTGTTTTGCCTGCATGTACTGCCTGGTGCCTGTGGAGGCCAGGAGAGGGCATCAGATCCCCTGACCTGGACTTATGGATAGTTCCATGCTGCCATGCAAGGTGCTGGTAACTGAAACTAGATCTTCGAAAGAGTGACAAGTACTGTTTTTTTAAAATATATATTCTTTAAAAAAAAAGATTTGTTTATTTATTTATATGAGTACCCTGTAGCTGTCTTCAGACACACCAGAAGAGGGCATCAGATCCCATTACAGATGGTTGTGAGCCACCATGTGGTTGCTGGGATTTGAACTCGGGACCTCTGTAAGAGCAGCTAGTGCTCTTAATTGCTGAGCCATCTCTCCAGTCCGTTATTGCTTTTTTTTTTTTTTTTTTTGCTTTTTTTTTTTTTTTTTAAAGTCAGGGTTTCTCTGTGTAGCCCTGCCTGTCCTGGAACTCTCTCTGTAGACCAGGCTGGCTCCAAGTCAGAGATCAGCCTGCCTTCACTTGGATTAAAGGTGTGCATCAGGGGTTGGGGATTTAGCTCAGTGGTAGAGCGCTTGCCTAGCAAGCGCAAGGCCCTGGGTTCGGTCCCCAGCTCTGAAAAAAAAAGAAAAAAAGAAAAAAAAAAAGGTGTGCATCAGTGGGCCCGGCTTCCTTGAGCCTTTTTATGCCAGCATTCTCCACTATATTTATTTTCATTTTTAAAAAGACTTTATTGTTTGTATGTATGAGTGTACATGTGTGTGTGTGTATGATTGTGCGCACGTGCAAGCAGGTGTCCGGGAATGCCAGGGGAAGGAGACAGATCCCCTGGAGCTGGAGTGCAAGCTACCAGAGGTGTTTTCTGAGAATCAAACTCAGGTCCTCTGGAAAATCCGCTCCTGACAGCTAAGCCGGCTCTCAAGCCACTCGTTTTCATTTGTGGAGACAGGGTCTTGCTATGTAGCCTGGGCTGCCTCCATGTGCAGCAATCTCTCTACCACTCTTCCCAATGCTGGGGTGACAAGTGTGCACCACCACACCTGGGTAGCCCCTTTGTCTTTTCTCCCATCAACTATCACTATATTCATATAGTTGTTCTCATGTTACATCTTGCTTTGCATTTTCCCTACTGTGTTTTCTTTAGTTTTTTTGAACTGATGTAGTATCCCCTCCCTATAGCACTTTTTCTTTTCTTGGTTTAAAAATTAAATTCCTCTTCTTATAAGCATCTTAAACTGTTAGCATACGTGCATTTTCCTATTGAAACCTAGGTTTGAAAATGACAGAAACTGGGGGCTGGGGATTTAGCTCAGTGGTAGAGCGCTTACCTAGGAAGCGCAAGGCCCTGGGTTCGGTCCCCAGCTCCAAAAAAAAAAAAGAATCAAAAAAAAAAAAAAAAAAAAAAAGAAAATGACAGAAACTTGGTGTGACTTAGTAAGTAAAGTCTCTATCTTTTTTTTTTTTTTTTAACTCCCTGCCTCTCTGATTGATGCACTTAACAATTCTGGCTTGCTTTCTTTCTTTCTTTCTCTCTTTCTTTCTTTCTTTCTTTCTTTCTTCCTTTCTTTTAAATTAAAAATCTAAGTTAGAGGCTGGAAAGGCCGCACAATCAGGAAGTGCCTTCCCATGCAAGGATAAAGACCTGAGCTTGATTTCTAAAAAAAAAAAAAAAAACACATTTTAAAAACCCTGGTGCAGTAGCAAATACTTGTAATCCCAGGGCTGGGGAAGGCAGATCCCAGAGCCTCTTAGGGTATGAGAGACCCTGTCTCAAAAGCAAAGGTTCCTGAAGAACATTCCCTGGATTCTCTCTGATCCCCACACATTCCCATCTCCTCCTCCTCATTCCCCACCCCCGAGTGTATACTTGGCATCTGTGGCAGCAGACACTACTGCTCCCCATTAACAGTGCCTCTCTGCCTTTCCCGCCAACAGAATACTGACCTGTTTAGGAAGTTAAGACCCAGACCCGAGAAATGAAGCAAGACTGACCAAAGCGAACCGTAGTCAGTCTCTTTCTTTAAACAAGGCATTGGTATAAACGTAGCCCAGTATCACTTGAAGAACGAAGGAGCTATCTCTTAGGGCTGACTGAACTCTGGTCCTCTGTGAGAAAAGTACACTCTGAATCATGCGTGAGCCATCTCTTCGGCCCCCACAAGAATCTCTCTCAGGCATGCTGGTGATGGTACGATTGCCTTCCTGCCTTTATTTACTTAGGGTAGGAGGCAGGGTCTTTCTATGTATCCTCCTGTTCTGTCTCCGAGAGCTAACACTACAGGCACTCACACCTGGACCTGCTGCTCTCCTTAAGCATGTTAAAAATCGAGATTGGGCCTCAGCAGACGAGCAAGGGGCTTGAGAATAGCCAAACGGGCTTTTCTTCAAGAGCATCCATATAGCCAATAAGCATACTCACTGGCCAGGCAAAAGGCTGGAATCACGTGCTAAGGAAGTACAGAGGCTGCTCTAGGCCATGAGGTGTTTTTATTTTTTATGTTTTGGCACGGGGCGGGGGTGTTTCAAAACAAGGTTTCTCTGCGTAGCTCTGGCTGTCCTGAAACTCACCCTGTAGACCAGCTGGCCTCACACTCACAGAGATCCACCTGCTCTGTCTTTTGAGTGCTGGGACTAAAGGCATGCACCACCTCACCTGGCTGTCAGTGAGTTCTTATCTTGTTCAGGTCTTATCTGAAAGATCCCATTTGTCCTGGCAGCACAGCCTGCCCCTGTCTGCTGTGAACTGGACTAAAGGAGATGAACAGGAGAGTGGTGTTAACTGGTGCTTGTCAGCTCGCCCCGGGACGTGTCAGTCGGCTTCCTCCAGCGTTGGCTAGACTTCTATCAATCTTGTTAGAGATGGGTTGATATTCCTTCCCAAGAGACAGGTATTGGCAGGGATGCCAGTTCCCTGATATGAATAGTCTATCCAATGCATCCCGTCAAGACGGCACTGTAAATCTATACTCTAAACACAGGAGTCATACATAAAGGATAAAATTCTAAAACCAGTAACACAACCGCACCCCACCCTCAGACCCTCACAGCCACAACCACAATCACTAAGCATGGGTAAGAACTGACCAGAAACACAGAGGACAAAGCAGGGTTGAAGCTCACAGGTCTGCTGGTCTGAGCCTGGAAACAGAAACTTGGGCATCTATACAAACTTAGGGCCTGGGAAAGCAAACTGAAGGGAAGTTGCTACTTGCTGGGAATGGTGGCACATGCCTTTAATCCCAGCGCTTGAGGCAGAGACAGGCGGATCTCCGAGTTCAGGCCAGCTTGGTCTACAGAGTGACTTCCAACCAGGGAAACCCTGTCTCAGGGGAAAAATAAAAGAGGAGAGAGAGAGAGAGAGAGAGAGAGAGAGAGAGAGAGAGAGAGAGAGAGAGAGAGAGAGAGAGAGAGAGAGAGAGAGAGATCTGTCGAGGAAGGAACAGATTACCAATGCTAACAGTTAGTAGAGAAATAGACGCACTGGGCTGATCAGACTGCGCGGTCGGTAAAGGTGTTTGCTGCCAAGTCTGACAGCCTGAAGTAGACTCCCAGAGAACCTGCATGGTGGAAGGAGAGAACCAGCTCCCAAAAGTTGGACTCTGGGGGTTGGGGATTTGGCTCAGTGGTAGAGCGCTTGCCTAGGAAGTGCAAGGTCCTGGGTTCGATCCCCAGCCCCGAAAAAAAAAAAAGGAAAAAAAAAGTTGGACTCTGATCTCTACATATCTACTGTGATGTGCCTGACCTCTCCCTCCAATAAATAAATGTAAAACATTTCGAGGTACGCAAGATGCCATGTCACCGCCCCACCTCCTTGAGAGACTGACGTGAGGGAACGGATAGTTCCCAGGCATCTGAGGCTGTCTTGGGCAATTCAGGGAGAAAGGGTTTGGGGGCAGAGAGAGACTGAGATTTTTTATAATGATCATGTAACTAGAGTTGTGGCTGGGGTGGTGTCTTGGTGGCAGGAGACCTACTTAGTGTGTCTGACCCGCTGGTTTCAGTCTTGAGCCTGTGTAGCCATAGACTTGAGAATGAGACAATGAGAAGCATGGAGACAAAAATTAGGTTCATGGTGTAGCACTATGTAGCAATATGTACCCTGTACCTTTCTTCTCTGAAAAAACAGCAACACCAACAACACACACACACACACACACACACACACACACACACACACACACACCCCACAGGCACACATACAATTTTTGTTTTGTTTGTTTTTTAAAAATGATTATTTATTATGTATACAGTGTTCTGCCTGCATGTATGCATACAAGTCAGAAGAGGGCACCAGATTTCATTACAGGTGGTTGTGAGCCACCATGTGGTTGCTGGGAATTGAACTCAGGACCTTTGGGAGAACTGCCAATGCTCTTAACCTGTGAGCCATCTCTCCAGCCCCTCGTTTTGTTTGTTTGAGACAGGGTTTCTTTGTGTAACAGAACCCTGGTTGTCCTGGATTTGCTTTGTGGACCTGGAATTCACTGAGATCTGCCTGCCTCTGCCTCCTGAGCGCTGGAATTAAAGGTGTGTGCCACCAGGCCTGGCTAGGTAAGTCTTTTTTTAAACAGGGGAGAAGCGCTTGTTTTCCTTACTTTGGTGATCAGATTATTGAAACAAGGCACTCCAAGGGGTTGGAATTACCTCTGCCCCCACCCCCACCACCAAGAAGCTCCTACAGGGAGAAAGAAGACTTCAAGCTAGCCAGAGCAGACACCTGTCTCCCAGAAAGAGATGCCCCGCCATGCTGACAGCTTGTCAGACCACGTGGCTGGAGCGACCACTAAAGACAGTGACAGGCAGGGGAACTTGACTGGGTTTCTCAGCTGTGCGTCCTAACTCTGGCCCTCTACGCACATATAAACTCACAACAGGAACTAAGACAAACTTGGGGGAAGAGGTCACTGGATCTCTTTGTCTTCTTCCCAGGATGGACACATTGAATGAATCTCCTCTTCCTGCTTTTAACTGGCTAAAAGGATACCAGGCTGAGCCTGCCAGGTGCGGGTGCCGACCTCACCCAGCTCCGGGGACACTGCCTTTGTTTATGTTACTTCCGTTTGTTACCGCTGACCACTCCTGACTTCCAAGAAACCATAAACATAGTCTCTTGCCTCTCCGGACCACTCTCTTTCCTTCTGCTCTTTACCAAGTCTCTCCACGCATTCTGAAGGGCCTGGCCTCGGTTTTTATTTCTGTGCACCATGTCCTTTCCAGGCCAAGAGCCTGCATGCCTGACTGTCTCTGTGTCTACATACTTGAGACATTACTCATCACCTTCTGCACAAGGCCAAGGTCACACTCCTGGTCATAAACAGCAACCAGAGACCTCAAAACCAGGCTTGTGTCCAATCAGACCTTACCCTCTTGGGATATGAACTCATTTGAATCACAAGAGGTCTCTAGCCCACATTTATGGAGTCTAAACCAGAACTACAAAAGAAAGTAAAAAAGAAGGAAATACCTCTCTTACTTAAAATATAAAATCTACAGCCTGAACTGTAGTCAGTCCCAGCCTAGTCTGGGCTACAGTGAGACTCCACCTCAAAATTAAATATATTAACTTAAAGGCATAGTAACTGTGCTTCCTAATCCATCATCTCTTCCTGCTCTCTGACCCAAAATAGTCTTCTATAGAATGGGCGATAAGGGGGCCAGAGAGAGAGGTAACTGGTTAAGAGCACTGGTTGCTCCCCCAGAGCACTTAGGTTCAGTTCCCAATACCCAGCTCACAGCCCTCCTTAACTCCAGCTCACAGCCCTCCTTAACTCCAGCTCACAGCCCTCCTTAACTCCAGCTCACAGCCCTCCTTAACTCCAGCTCACAGCCCTCCTTAACTCCAGTTCCGGGGATCTGGTGATCTCAGCACAGCTCCCATGTGGTACAGAGACAGACACACAGGCAAAATACCCATTCAGATAAAAATGTTAGAATGGGCATCAGTAAACGTTTGCCCAACTATCATCTCTGTATGAGTAACCTTAAGCTATGAGAATCAGAAGAACACTGACTATGAAAAGAGTTTTTGAAACCTTATTCGGAGACAGGGTTTCATGTACCCCAGGCTCCTGAATTCTTCAGCCTCTGGCCTCTACTTCCCAAGTGCTGGGACTATGAGAAGGGTTAAGATACCTGGTGTTTATGTAGGCTAAACAAGTCCCCTATCAACTAAGACACCTCAATTACACTCCATTTTTAGTTGTTGAAACAAAGTCTCACGTTGGCCTAGAACTCACTGTGTAGCTGAGGGGAGCCCTGAAACCTCGGAATCACAGGCATGTGCCGGCAGGTCCGTCTGAAGTATCTTTGTAAGTATGAAGATAAGGAATAATTACACGCTGCCTCACACTCGTTGGTCCCCAGGATACAGAAGGGTTTTCTCTAATTTTTTTAAAATCACTTGTATTAGGGAGCTACACATGCTAGTCAAGTACTGTACACTTAGCTATTACCACCAGCACCAGCCCTTTCCCATATGCTTATAAAACAATTAAGACTAAGTTGGGAATGCCTCAAACTCAGGTTCTGCCTTGGTCTCTTAGGGAGCTGGCAGTAAAGACACTCCTCTACCCACCTAAGCTCAAAGCCTCCCAAAATAAGTAGGTACTTGGCAACATTTGAATTCACATTCTGACATTGCCACTGGTCCCCAATTTAACCATTTGACTTCTCTGATCTAGACCCTTGTCTGTAAGGTGAGAGTCATCCTTTCAAAGGGTGTCCTGAAAACATTAGAAGCAAAAGGCTCCCTGTACACCAACTGACATCCTGGGTGGGGCAAACTGAGGACCACAGTTCACTTAGCTTCCCTTCAATTTGGGCAATTCCTACCCTACAGCCCCACAACCCTGGAGAGCATCCTGAGGCATTAGCCTTGCACATAACCCCCTACTTGATCCCATGCCAGGTCAGTCAGCTTTCCAACCCTGAGAACAATCTCCCCCAGAGGCAAGCAATCTTGCTTCCCAGCCCCCCTCTCTGACCAATCACAGGCACTATTACGCCACATGGTGATAGGTACTGGCTTCCAGGAACACAGAGATCTCAGAGGCAGACATGACGTGGTTGGCCCTTACTCCTACAAATGTGTGCTCACTGTGGGGCAGTTTATCAGCTCTCAGTCCAGCTGCCACGGAGATTCTACACAGTTCTCCGAGACCCACCCCGAAACTGTAGCCCTCTAGCTCTTAAGCCAACAGGAGGATCCTAGGAAAGCCAGGAGGGTCCCCCTGGAGGTCTTAGACATGAGGAGCAAAGGATGAACAGAAACCCTAAAGGCAGAAGGGAAGGAGAGAAATCACTTGAGACAGGGCACATTCAGGGTATGGCTGTAGACTGAAAGCGAGAAATCCAAGGGTCTCTGGAGGGTTTAGGGGTGGAAATTAGGGTGAAGAAATGCTGGCTGAAGGAAAGCCAGACAGGGGCTCACGTGGCCCAGACTCGGGGTTTTCATCTGCTACCTGAACTCTCCGAATACCTTCAATGAACAGTAACACCCAGCCACAGTCTCTTCAAGACTAGGCCCCTCTCTGGTTTTCACTTTAGATGGTATTTGAAGCACTAGGTGGATGCCACAGCTGTTGGCTCACGTCATGACTGATCCGAAGCCGGAGGAAGAGCCACAGAAAAGCTCCAGGGTCCTCGTCCTCCTGCTTACCCTGCATCCCGAGGCTACTCTGACTCACAGGAAAAAGGAGCAGAGCGTGAGGTCATTCGACAAGTATTTATTGGGTTCCACACGAAGACTGGCAGCCAGCCTTCTCTAGCACGGCCCTCCCTGTTAAGCTGTATCACTAGTCCCACCACCAAGCTTCCAGGCTCCTCTCTAACAGCACGGTCAGCTCCCTTGGTCCAGGAGCAAAGCAATGCATTCTCACTGTCTTCATGGAGCTGGTGAGGCATCCCCACGCCTTATCCCAGACAAACGAACATGTGTGGGACACTAACGCTGAGGGCAGAGCCAGGGCTTCACGAAGAAGTGAGGTACTCCTTGGGGTAAAGGGCCAGGCTTTATCCCTGTCAGGGTAGCAACTAGTCAGTCCGATGCTCCCTAACCCCTCCCTTCCCAAACACAGATTCTTTCTCCTGGTTTTGGAAGACTAAAAGACGGGTCAAAGAAAGAGTTGGGTGTGGTGATATAAGCCCCAAATCCCAGTGCGGAGGAACTAGAGGCAAGAGGATTGCTGGCAGGCGCGGGTGATGTGGTAAGGCCCTTTGCATAGAGACAGACACACAGAGAATGAAACCTGATCCCATTCCAACACTCACTCTGGGAGAAAGGGGACCAAAGCAAGCAGGACAGGTTGTCTCTCAGCTGGTTACCTGGATACTCTCCAGCCCATGAGCCCAAAGGTCAGGAATCAGATGGTCACAGGCCTCGCCACGCCATAATTCTCAGCAAGGACATGCAGCCAAGGAAGGGGAGCCAGCAGTTAGGGCCACAGGGCAATTGTTCTCCTAAATTAACCAATGCAGCCTTGTGGTGGGACAGGAAGAGCTCTCCCTGGATTTCAAATTTTCCTTCAAACCAATAAAAATTATAAATATTCTTTACGATTTACCACCGGTAAATATTTGACTTGTCCACCTGTTTTATACACCTACATAGAGACTCATAAAAGCATATCAAGTGAATTGGGATTGTGAGCAAAATGAGTTTTAGGAGACCTGTTCTGGGGCTGGAGAAATGGCTCAGTGGTTAAGAGCACTGACTGCTCTTGCAGAAGGACCAAGTACAGTCCCCAATACCTACATAGAAGCTCATAACCTTCTATAACTCCACTTCTGGGGCAGTCAATGTCCTCTTCCAGCCTCCTTGAGCACTGTATGCCCATGGTCCACTTACATACATGCAGACAAAACATTCATACACATAAAATAAATAAAACCTTGGAGCAGGAGCAGCTGCAGCTGAGCGTGGTGGCACATCACCAGTAGGCAGACCCCTGGGAGTTCAAAACCACTCTGGTTATATAGCATGTTCCAGGCTAGCCAAAGTGACATGGTAAGATCTTGTAAGCCCTGCCTCAGACTTTCAAGTGCTAGATTACAAATGTGTGTATCAGGCTGGAGAGGTGGCTCAGTGGTTAAGAGCACTGACTGCTCTTCCAGAGGTCCTGAGTTCAAATCCCAGCAACCACATGGTGGCTCACAACCATCTGTAATGAGGTCTGATGCCCTCTTCTGGTGTGTCTGAAGACAGTGACAGTGTACTTATATGTAATAAGTAAATAAATCTATACACAATATTTAATCTCTCCCGTCTTAAAAAAAAAAAATCCATCCCGTCCTTACATTCTCTGGATTTCTTGTGATTCTGTATGAACACGTAGCTTGTAGAGGGTGCCAGGCTCTGGAAACATGTCTGACTCTTGGGCCCCATCCAATCAAAGGCAGGAAACAGCACTGTAGGATGGAAACATAGCTTTGTGGTCAAGCTCCTATCTGCTTCCTTCATCAAGACCATATGACTGCCAAGTACTCTTCCCCCACTCCCCCAACCTAAAAAAATCCTCGGCTAACCCACCCACCCACCAAGCCAACTTCTTATCAGTTTCTATTCTTGTGGCCCAGTGGGAGGAAGGAACCTGGTGGAGAGACTGCCGCAGTTCCTGCCAACATCGGTTGCTGAAGAACCACGGCAGCTTGTGGGATCATCCAGGGCTCGAGCACTGTGTCAAGAGCAGGTATAGCGAAGGCTTACTCAGCAGAAGACACTGCCAAAAGGCACAGCCATGTAAATGCCAGTCCCCTGGCAAACCAAGGAAGGAGGCACCCACACACACAAAGCAAACGAGCCCTGGGTGGGGAAGGGGGTGGGTAGAGAAGAAGCAAAGATTATCGGAGGGATGGGTGACTGAGACAGGAGACAGATCGGCACCAGGCCAGAGGATGAGGCCAACAGGCATGCTGAGGTATGCTGGCCCTAGAGGTGGCTGTCTCCAGGCAGTGACAAATCCAAACAGGGTCCAAATCCTTGGAACAGACTGGTGACTTGTACTCCGTGGGCCAGGCTGCTGTATTCTCTGAACACCCTATCTTTAGCTGTCTTTTGTTCTCCTCTTATATTTAGTAAAGACTTTGGGAAAGGTCAGCCTGTGGCAGTTAGCCTAATAAAAACTCAAAGATGTCTGCACCCATGCTAGGACCGGAAGCTTTAGGAGAAGCAATGTCAACCCCAATCCCCAGGCCCTGCTTTACATCCATGCCTCTCCGGAGTGGAGGCAGAAAGCAACTCAGTGAAAGGAATGAAAGAGATAGAGTTGGGGCCCTTGCTCAGCCACCATTTTGCCAGCAGAGACCTTCAACACTTTCTTGAGCTAGGATGTGGTAACACATGCCTGTAATCTCCAAGCCTTAGAGAGATCACTGAAAATCCAAGGCCAGCAGGCACTACACAGCAAGATCCTGCTTAGAAAGAGAGCCGGGGGGCTGGAGAGATGGCTTAGTGCTTAAGAGCACTGGCTGCTCTTCCAGAGGTCCTGAGTTCAATTCCCAGCAACCACATGGTAGCTCATGACCATCTGTAATAGGATCTGGTGCCCTCTTTTGGTGTGCGTGAAGACAGCTACAGTGTACTTATATATAAATAAATCTCTAAAAAAGAGCCAGAAATGGAGACAGAGAAAGAGAGGGAGAGAGAGAGAGGGGGAGAGAGAGAGAGAGAGAGAGACAGAGACAGAGACAGAGACAGAGAGAGACAGAGAGAGAGACAGAAAGAGAGAGCAAGAGAGAGCAGGAGAACATAGACTTTTCCTACAGGCAGCCATGTGGTATGTTCTAGAACCACCCTGCAAGGGGCTCTCCAAAGCCCCTCTGCCCTGTGCCCAGATTTTCCTTTCATCCCCAGATGGCAGAGTTGGGGCAGAGGCCCAGCTTGAACTTTTCCTCTTTTCCTCTTCTGACACTCTTCCTCTTCACTGAGGAGGTGATGATATGCTGTGATCTGTCCCACAAGGCTCCCAGTTGCTAAGTTATCACTTTCGCACTTCTGGAAAGTGGCAGCATCAGCTGCTATGAGGAGACACAAAGGGGACCTTCTCCTTGCTTCAGGCCCTCACCTCCAGGTGAGAAAATTCAGGTTTCGGGAAGAAAGGGGTCCTCCCGGTCTCCACTGCCCATCCACAAGGACCACCCCCATCCCTGGATCTGTCCTAAGTTCTGAGCTCCTGACCAAAATGATACCCATGAACGCTGGCATGAACGCTGACAAATGGGGTGGACTGGGGACACGGACTTCAGACCATTGACAATGACACCCGGAAAACAGACTTTATCATCTAGACTATGACAAGGATTTCCAACATCTGAGACCCCAGACACAGCTGACCTGGGAGCAGCACAGAGTCGGGTCCAGCGAGTGTCATTGAGGCCTGGAGTGTTATCACCTCAGCACTTGTGTGTGAGCGTGCGAAAGGGTAACAGTGGGTGTCCACCTCTACTGCTCTCTAACATATTTTACAACAGGGTCTCTCACTGACACCCCTATCACATACCAACTAACTGACAAGACTGGGAACCAGCAGGCTCTGAGGATCCCCCTGCCTCACGCACACACCATGATCCACACGCTGAAGTTATAGAGGGTGTGCAACTACTCCTGGCTTTTAAAAAACAGCAGGGTGCCGGGATCCTAACTCAGATGGTTGGGCAGGCACTTTTCCCACTGAGTTCCCTCCCAAGCCCAGGACAGACGTTTTATAGTCAACAGTAGAAACAAAAGACCTCGCAGTTGCAATCCCTGCTCTTGTTACACACAAGGGTCAGGAGTTCAAGGTCACCCTCAGCTCCAGAGTTAGCTTGAAACTGACTTAAGCTACATAAGGCCCCATCTCAAAAAAAAAAAAAAAAAAAAAAAAAAAAAAAAAAAAAAAAAAAAAAAAAAAGCTAGGGGCTGGGGATTTAGCTCAGTGGCAGAGCGCTTGCCTAGGAAGCGCAAGGCCCTGGGTTCGGTCCCCAGCTCCGAAAAAAAAGAACCAAAAAAAAAAAAAAAAGGCAAGCAAACAAACAAAAAAGACCTCCCTTCCAGCCTCCGGGGCTGCCTCTGCTACTCAGCTGTGTGTCTTCAGGTAAATGCGCCTTTCTGATTTAGCCTCAGGACCTCCGTCTGTGTGGTGAGCTTGACAATGCCTGTTGTCCTCCCTCTGCTAATCTCACAAACTCCTATCAAATATGTAATGGTCGTGAACTTTGGAGGAAGCACAGGCAGAAAGAGATTCTGCACGTCAGCCTAAGGTGACAGGGGGATTGAGCCAGGCCAGGCCCTGGGCACAAAGCTAGCGGGCAGATAGAATACACCTGCAGTTGTGGCAGACTGTGCAGGCGGGAAGAACTGGCTGGCTGCAAACATCGGAAGAGAAGGGATGATTCCTGCCAGGGAAATGGGTATGATGAAGAAGGAATTCGCTCAGTGAAGCCAACCTCACTGTTTGAGGAGGGGCCGGCGAGAACTGCCCCAGAGCTCCCGGGTCCTGTCCTCCAGCACTGTGTTAATATAAAATTTCATGTCCTCAAATAGACCAAAGTCCTTCACGGGAATGTTCTCTCTGAGCCCAGGCGCAGCCACCCGGCTAAGGCAAGAAGCCTATTCAGGATTGAACTTGAGGTCTCCTCTTGCCAAGCCTGAAGCTCAAAACCTAGGGTACACTGCTGAGATCTCAGAATTCCCTGGCTGAGGCAAGCTAGTTCAAAATCTCTCAAACTGGAAGAGACAGAGAACTGAGGCTCGGGGGGGGGGGGGGGGAGTTTTGTCTCTGCTCAAATCTGTCTCACTGTCCTGGATGTTCTATTTCAAAGACACCAGAGGGGCACAACAGTCCCCAGTAGGAAATCCCCAGAAAATTCTAGAAAGTATGATATCCCTACAGCCACATCCTGATAGGCCTTGCAATAAACAAAGAGGGAGGGAGCTGGCCTCAGGGTAGAATACAGGCAGAGCTGGCCCAAATCTTATTTCCTGGGACCTGGTTGAAGCCCTCATCAGCAAAGGTCACTTCTCAGACACCAGCCACCAGCCACCAGCCACCAAACACTATGCTGGGGCTCAGGAAGAAGGAGCCATTTGCTATAACTGGCCTATGTTAGTGAAGCTTCTTGCAGTGCGTGAAAAGAATGACTCTTTCTGAATGAGCATCAGGACAGGGAAGTGGATCCTCCCTAAAACTTGCCACCGGATACTGAACCCCTAAAGCTACACTGGTTCTTATCTTCATTCTTCACCTACTTGGGGCGTTGTTTTAACAAAGTCCGCCGTTCATTTTCAACAAAATCTCACCCTGGCTGCCCTTTAAACTCCCAATCCTCCTGCCTCTGCCTCTTTCCAAGTGCCCAGATCACAGAAGTGTGCCACCAGGCCCTGCTAACATTTGGTTATTTTGAGAGGTTCTTGCTACATAGTTGAGATTGACCTGAACTCCTATGTAGTCTAAGCTGGCCTTGAATACATGATCTTCTAGATTTATCTTCTGAGTCCTGTGATTATAGATGTGTCCTTGTTAGCATTCTATTATTATTGTTGTTATCGTTGTTGTTTTGGTGTTTGAGGACTGGTTTCTCTATGTAGCCCTGGATGTCCTGGAACTCACTCTGTAGACCAGGCTGGCTTTGATCTCAGAGATCCCCCTGTCTCTGCCTCCCAAGTGCTGGGATTACAGGTGTGCACCACCAATGCCCCACACCAACATTCAATTTTAAGATGATAAACTAATAAATCTACTGTGATTACTGATGTAAAAGTTCACAAAACTGTCATCAGGACTCCGTGGCCCCAAAGGCATACTGGACACTTTAATATACAACGTCTTCATAATGAGCAGCTTTCCTTTAGAGACTCATCTCTCTTCACATTACTCTGTGTGATGCAACCCAGCCAGGCCTAGCCGATAAAAGCAGCAAATGCACTCAGCCCAGGACTTGGCTAGGCCAGGACTGAGCATGAGTCTCAGTTTAGGATTCTCTCTAGCAAGCCCAGGAAGGATGCTGGGAGGGTGGGGCCAATCATAACTTATGATGAACCAAGAGTTCCCCTTTAATCAAAGGGCACTTTAAAGTGGGTTCTCTCTTCTTCTTGAGACAGTCTCATGTATCCCAGGTTGTTCTCAAACTGATTCTGTGACTGAATAAGGCCTTGAACAGCTAATGCTTCTGCCTCCAGTTTCCCAGTACTGGGATTACACTTGTGTGCCATCATGTCTGGGTAAGTGAGGTGAATTTTTGTTTTGGACAAGGTCTATTATGTAATTATGTAGCGCTGGCTATCTTGAAACTTGAGATGTAGATCAGGCTGGCCTTGAACTCACAGGGATCTACCTGTCTCTGCCTCCCAAGTGCTGGGATCAAAAGGATGCATCGCCACTCCTAGCAAGGCAGATTTTATTTATCTCTTTATTTATCTATTTATTCAATGTACATGAGTGCTCTATCTGCATGTACACTTGTGTGCCAGAAGAGGGCATCAGATCCCATTTTAAATTTTTGTGAGCCATCTTGTGCTTGCTGGGAATTGAACTCAGGACCTCTGGAAGAACAGCCAGTGCTCTTAACCACTGAGCCATCTCTCCAGCCTCAGTAAGGCAGATTTTTATAACTGAAGTCCGATTGATGCAGTGTCATACACATACATGCACAATCATTTTCCATTTCTTTTTTTTTTCTTTTCTTTTCTTTTTTTCGGAGCTGGGGACCGAACCCAGGGCCTTGTGCTTCCTAGGCAAGCGCTCTACCACTAAGCTAAATCTCCAACCCCCCATTTTCCATTTCTTAAGCAATTTTAGAAAGCCCCTTAATTGTATCACTTGCTACCATACCTAAAAACAATGTCCTGAACTTGTACTTAAATACCATGTGCTTCCTAAGTCAGCCCAGCCCAGAGGCTCACGAGAGCAGCAATGGTCTGGGAGCTGATGTTCTAGGATTCCTGGTAATATCTTGGTTCTGGCCAGGACCAAAGTCCTTTTCCAACCAGGGCCACTACTCAAACCTACACTCCTTAAAGCTGGCTGTGGTATGTATGGCCTTCTAGACAGGCCTGGGACCATTAGTAACCCCTGCCAGAAGCCCCCAACCACAGGGAAAACTCAATAGGAAAAAATGTGTTTGTTTGTGTCCCCTCCCCTCTTCTGGAGACTGAAATCAAGTTGGCCTTCCCCATTTCTTCCAGGAATTGAACGTAGGGCCCTGAGTACATAAAGCAGGAGTTTTTATCATCAGGCCACATCCCCCGTACCCGTGCCCTTTAATATCTAGCCATGTCGTAATATCCTAAACCAGATGATACCCACCCCACCCAGGAACAGCCACATCCCTGAATGCTCCAGAGCAAAGGTGGGACTCCACAAACATCTGCCAGTCCTCATCAGGTCTGCCCAGCTGAACAGCAGAGCCCTTAAACCAAACCAAGCCAAGCCACCTGTAATCAAAAACACTTGGGAGGCAGAGGACAGAAGAGCACAAGGACATTGTCATTCAAGGACAATCTTTTCCAAAGTTAGAAAGGCCAGGCCAGGGGCTGGGGATTTAGCTCAGTGGTAGAGCGCTTACCTAGGAAGCGCAAGGCCCTGGGTTCGGTCCCCAGCTCCGATAAAAAGAACCAAAAAAAAAAAAAAAAAAGAAAAGAAAAGAAAAGAAAGGCCGGGCCAGCCTTTTACATCGAAGCAAAACCAGTGGGTAAAGGTAATTACCACTCCAGCCTGACAACCTGAATTCCATCCCTGGAACCCATGTAAATATGGAAGGAGAGTACTGTCCACAAAAGTGTCCTCCAACTGTCACACACAAGCTGTGGTTTGACCCCCACCCTCCATCATACCTGTACCTCAAAATGATAACAACAGATTAAGACAAAACAGGCACCAAGCACTGTAAAGTGAGGCCGGTAGGTGTGGGAGTTGCTGTACAGGCTGACCTCTCTCCTAAGGTGGCTTCAAACTTCTAGATCAAGATCAGGACTGAGTGAGTCACCCCACAGTGAAGACCTCAGTTGACCCCAGATGGGAAAGGAAGCTAGCAGCCAGGCAGGGAACCCCAGCTGGGCTGAAGCCAGAGGAGCCGCACAATAGACTGTCAGGAACTGCTGGGCTGCCCAGAGCGGGCAGCTGTCTGCGTGTAAAAACCAAGGGATCTGTTTCTTCTTCCTTATCACACTGACCCCCTAGCAAGCTGCCAAGCTGCAGAGAACAAGCCCTCCCACACTTTCAGGCAGACACAATCCTCTGTGACCAGCCCAGCACAAAAACTTACCTCCCCTCCTTGGCGGGGTGGGGCACAGAGGGCCTGTCTGGCCGGACCCTTTAGTTCTCTGTCCCACCTCCTTGGAAAAAGACCCAAGAATGCTGTGCTTCCCTGTGTTTTTGTGTTTGGACTTTACATCCTTATATAGCCCTTCCTCTCACACCTTCCTCCTCTACTGAGATCCTAGCAGTGCCCATGCCAGGCAGGTTCTCAAATACTGGCAGACATTGTACCTGCTATGATCCATCTGTGATCCCACCTCCCACATGGGCTTAAGGAAAACCTGGCCGGAGCAGAGTCCAGTGTAAAGAAGAACAGAGAAGCCCCGTGCTGGTGGTGGCCATGCCTTTAATCCCAGCACTGGAGAGGCAGAGGTAGGCAGATCTCTGAGTTCAAGGCCAGCCTGGTCTACAGAGCAAATTCTAGGCCAGCCAGGGCTACACAGAGAAACCCTGTCTTGAGAAACAATCACAACAACAGAAAACTTGAAACGAATAAACAAGACATATGAATTAGCTTCCAGCACGTATGGGTGGCCAGCCTAAGGAAGGGATGAACCTTTCTACCCAAACCCCAGACTACAGTAGGGACTGGAGGTGGATGAGGCACTGACAACGGGGCAGCAGCTCCTCCAGCTTCAGGAGTCTACGTGCTCTGCAGAAGCCAGAACTGCCTGTTTGCTGCGTACTGCATCCACGAAGGTTAAGAGGAAGGTCAAACCAACTTGCAGACGTCTGGTCACCCAGTGCATTCTGGGCTCCCACTCTACCCTCCTACTCAGAATGTTCCTTCTCTGTTGGCTTGACCAGATGGCTTGAGAGTGAACTTCTCAGAAGCCCTCTGAAATCTTTATTTACATGTGAATTCTGAATTCCACAGGGGAACAGTGATTTGCTTTGGGTCACAAAACACTGTAGAGAATTAACGGTATTTAAACAAAACTCAACCCTGAAGTAAAAAGTTTTGCTGTGCTGAAATTGAACTTCCTCTTTGCAATATCCCAAGTCTCCAGGGGAAGACTGAAGGCTGCAGTTGGCTTTTCTCCGCTCTACATAAGATCAGGGATAGATAAGAGTTGCCAGATAGATTGTGGTGGAGCACACCTTTAATTCAGCCCTTGGGAAGCAGAGGCAAGTGGATTTCTGAGTTTAAGGCCAGCCTGGTCTACAGAGGGCTTTCTAGGACAGCCAGGGCTACGCAGAGAAACTCTATCTTGAGAAACAAAACAAAACAAACAAACAAACAAACAACAAAAACCCACAAAAAAAAAAAGGGGAAAAACCTGCCAAGACTACAGTATGGGTTGGAAGAGTCATCTCTCAGAATGTAGATGGCCGAGTGTCCCCTATGTATGCCACAAGGTTTCCTACTTGAGATCAGAACTCACATTCATCCAAGAGGTTTTCCCATATGGCTTCATGGTCAAGTGTGTCTTGCTTTTCAGAGGCTGAATGACGTAGCTTCATCAAATGCCTACAACTCCAGCCTTGAGCTGACCCCCCTTGACAGAAACTATTTATCAGTAGCCTGAGAAATAGCTTCTTACTCTAAAACAGTGTCCACCATTCTTACCCTCTTCAGTTTTCTGAGTCTAAACTCATGTCTGGGGCTTGAGAAATGGCTCCACCGTTGCAAGCCATTGCTACTCTTAAAGAGAACTGGAATATGGTTCTTAGCACCCACACTGGGCAGCTCATAATCGCCTGGAACCCCAGCTCCTGGGGAACTGACCTCTGGCTTCTGCAGGCAAGCAGATGGGTGGGCAGACAGACAGACAGACATGCACGTGCGCGCACGCACACACACACACACACACACACACACACACACGCACGCACGCACAAATAAATAAATCTTTAGAATAATTTCCCCACCCCCTAGCACCCAGGGCATTCCCCTAAGTAATACTGAAGAACAAGCCAGAAGCTAACACAGGCACAGGTCCATGGGAACATCAGTCCCTTTGGGGAAGGGAAAAACAGCGATGGCCAGCTACAGAAAACCCCGTGGGCCTTTAAAGAACAAGAGAGCTGAACACAAAGTACCTCCCAGGCCTCCCTCACCACATCCCCTTGAGCTACTATCTGTTCTGGACTCAGTATAGGCTCCTGAAAACTTTAATTTCCTCCTGGCATTTTATCTCCCAGTCACCACGTACCGCAACAGCTGGTACTGGGCCTTTAATTGAATATGGGTGGGAATGGGGGTCAGAGACAAGAGACCCCAGCAGTCTACTAGTCTACTTTTGCAGGATTTCTTTCGAAAGCAAAGGAAGCCTATGGAAAGAAGCAGGAGGGAGGAGGGTTGGGGAGGCACTGTGGGAGAGGGGCTAGGCTAGTGGGGAGGCAGGAGCAAGGAGGTCCCCGTCTCACCCCTTCAACTCTCTTACCTGGATCACTCCCACAATCCCCCTTTCTCCCCCTCTTCCCTTCCAGCACCATCACCTACACACTCCCCTTAACCACAGAAACAAATAACTTGTTGATTTTTCCTGCCAGAGCAGTTCCCTCTAGACCAATTAGCTGTTTGTATTTGTTGCTGATTTCCCTTCTCTGAAGGCCGCTGACCTGCTAAGGCTGAGGGGCTGGGGCCTCTCCACAGGGCTGGGACTCCTCCCACACCTCAAAGATTCACAGCAAGAGAGGTTGAGCAGTGAGGGTTGCTCCTCGGGGGGTCCCCAGGTTATGTCCTGTGAGCCTCACAATGCTGCTCTTTCAGAAGTCAAGAAGCCTATGCCTGAGGACAGCCTCAGCCCTAACCACATAGCAGAAAGTGGGCTTATGTAGCTGTCTGGCATAGCCTCATTCTGATCCCAATCAAAAGAGAAGGCAAGAAAAAAGAGAAAACAAAATGCTGCTGGACAGGGTGGCATAGAAGACAGACACACAGGGACCATGAGTTTGAAGCCAGTCTGGGTTACACAGCACACTGAGATGAGACGAGCCTGTCTTAAAACAAAACAAGGGGTTGGGGATTTAGCTCAGTGGTAGAGCACTTGCCTAGCAAGCGCAAGGCCCTGGGTTCGGTCCCCAGCTCCGAAAAAAAAGAAAAGAAAAACAAAACAAAAGGATGCCAGTGGACCCAGTTCATACTCCAAGCCACAGGAGAAACCAAGGCCTGCTGGGTAAAGACCAGCACAGAGGCAGAACAGCTACCTTCTTCCAACACCTCAGCAAGAATAACCCTTCTCATGACACGCTGCCTGAAGGAAAATGCCAGGCTGAGGAGAACTCCTTAAGATTTTCAACATTTGGGGTTGGGGATTTAGCTCAGTGGTAGAGCGCTTACCTAGGAAGCACAAGGCCCTGGTTCGGTCCCCAGCTCCGAAAAAAAGAACCAAAAAAAAAAAAAGATTTTCAACATCTTCTTTGTTCGTGTGTGTGTGTGTGTGTGTGTGTGTGTGTGTGTGTGTGTGTGTGTGTGTGTGTGTGTATGTTTGTAGACAGGGTTTCTTTGTGTAGCCCTGGCTATCCTGGAGCTCACTCTGAAGACCAGGATGAACCTCAAAACTCTTGGTGCCTCTGCCTCCCAGGTGCTGGGATCAAGGACGTGTGCCACCACCTCCTGGCTGCTTTTCAGTATCTTATACCAGAATGATGTGTGCTACGTTAATATGGATATTGTACAAATAAAAGGTTAGCATCCATGGGCAGGAGATACGGCTCGGTGATTAAGAAACGCCTGGTTTTACCGAAGAAGCAAGTTCCCTTTCCAGAACCCACGCTAAGCAGCTTAGAACTGACTGACCCCTGTGGGCATTGGCACCTGTGTGGGCATACCCACGTGCAGACACACAAGCACAAGCAGACACACAATTAAGAACAAGAAGACACGGGCTGGAGAGATGGCTCAGCCGTTAAAGGCTAGGCTCACAACCAAAAATATAAGAACAAGAAGACACATCTTTAAACAATTTTAGGGACCACATCAAAAGAAGCAAAAATTACATTCCCCTTCTTGTTTTCGCTTCTCCCTTCCCACGACTTCCTCTCTCAATTCCACACGAAAAGTCAAGGAGATATCACAGAGATCTGAATTGACAAAAACAACCCCACTTTACTCCAGGAAGACAGCCTTCTGCTCTGGTACGTTCTTCGGCGTGCCACTAGAGTGGACCCTGTTCCCACCCTGCTGCTCTGTCCCACAAGAGGAACTTCCCCAGGGCTTAGCTAGAAATCCAGAGTGGCTCCGAGCCCAGCTGTGCCCTAGAGCCCTAGACGAGGTCTGTGATGGCAACACGAACGCTCGATTGACAATATGTTGTAATTACAATAATGATTTATAAATAAGCAGCAAGAAGTACTTGAGAACGGCTGGCCAGGGACCCAGGCAGCTGTCCCTTGGTGAGCCCTGCGTGGTGCAGGAAGAGAATGCATTCTGCAGCCGAGGCTGAGATTTCTTTCCTCCTCGAGAAACACTACTTGAAGAATTCGACCCTACTAGTTAAGAAAGACTTATTAACACACACTCTGAGCAAAGAGCAAGAAAATACAAGTCCCCAGAGAAATGGGCCAGGCCCTTTAGCTCCTAAGGTATGCAGGAACAGGGGGTGGACAGAGAGGCTGATGGGAAGGGAGGCTGGGGTACAGAAACTGAGAGAAGCGGGGGGGGGGGGGGGGGGGGGGGGGGACACCCGACCATCCTAGCTAGGCTTAAAGAGAGGAGGTGAGAAATTCAAGTGCTGGTTAGAAAGCCTCAGCTGCTCTCAGGTTACTATGCGGCTTGTAGGCACCGAACCTCAGACGGCCGGATCAGGAGTGAAAACACTGAGGGAGATGCTAGGTACACTGCTTGTTGGCAGTCACACTCAGCTTCTACAGAACAGGCCGCATTATCTCCTGCAAACCGTCCTCTTGGGTGGTCCCGTTCAGCTAAAAGAGCCAACCTCAGGCGTCAAAAATGTCAGACTCCGGGGAGTATTTTTCCAGAAGACGATACTGACTTTTCTCAACCCCTCCCGGTCACCCCTTTTCCGTCCCTACTGCCAAGCCCAGCCTTCATAACATCCTCCTCAGGCACTATCTTGCTCTCTGTATCATCCCTCTCCTCCTTGTCCCCTGATGACCCAGTCAGACCAGGTTGCCTATCAGGCTGCCCTTGGACAGCTCACAAACCTGTCACGATAACCCCCTTGCCACTTGCCAATTCGAGTCCTTCCTGGCACTTTTTGGGTCAGTCTCTTAGAGCATCTCCAGTATCTATTTTCCCGCTCTCTAAAATAGAGTCTGGAGGGGATGCGTCTCCTGCCCTCAGACGCTGCCCCCACCACTGGGAAGCGTATGGCCCAGACTGGGATGGGAATCTGGGCACAGATTCTAGATTCCTAGAGACCGCACTGCGCTCATGAAGTTCCTGTTATAACCCCTCTGAGACCCTGAAGGGGACGTCCCAAATCAGGAGTCTAACTGCCACCTCACAGCCGTCCAGGAGAGCCCTTTCTTATCAAAAGAATACTCTGAAGTGAAGCTCTCAGAAGCAACATTTCTTACTGGTTTTCTCTTTGTTCTCATTTCTTTTTTTTTTTTTTTTTCCGAGCTGAGGACTGAACCCAGGGCCTTGAGCTTGCTAGGCAAGTGCTCTACCACTGAGCTAAATCCCCAACCCCTTGTTCTCATTTCTTTTTCTTTTTCTTTTTCTTTTTCTTTTTTTTTTCCTGGAGCTGAGAACCAAACCCAGGGTCTTGCGCTTACTAGGCAAGCGCTCTACCACTGAGCTAAATCCCCAACCCCTGTTCTCATTTCTTTGTCCTTCTTTTTCCCTTCAAAAACAGTCAAAGAAACTTGGTCTCTTTCCCCAAGACAAACTGTAGGGACTAGAACTCCAAGAAATGAACGAACAACAACAAATTAGGACTTTTTTTTTTTTTTTTTTTTTTTTTGCTAAAGTAACCTTTGTCTGGTCCACCTTGTCTCATAGCAACATACATATCCATAAAGAAAGTCCTCTGCCCTATGTCCACCCCCACCCCCCCCAAAAAAAAGGATTGCTATCACAGGGTAAGCAAAGCGGCTGACAGGCATTAGGTCAGCTTTTGGGTTCTTTGTTTTGTTTGTTTTTTTTAAATAATTTATGTTTTATTTTTATGTGCATTTCGTGTACGGTCTGTGTGAAGGGAGAAATCAGATCTACTGGAACCTAAGTCACAGACAGTTGTAAGGTGCCCTGTAAGTGTTGGGAACTGAACCTGGGTCCTATGGAAGAACAACCGATGCTCTTAACCACTGAACCATCTCTCCAGCTCCAAGCCAGCCTGGTTTTGTTTTGTTTTTTGGTTTTTTTTTTTTTTTTTTTTTTTTTGGCTCAATCTTACTTCTACACAGCTGTCTATGCTTCCTCGAGCCAAGCATAAAAATTGGATAGTTCACCTGGGTCTTCAAGGCATGTATACAACTATGATTAAATTAAAACAAATTTGCTATGTATACTTTGCTCTTGTTAACTTTTGTTGTTTTGGTTTCTTTTTTGTTTGTTTGTTTGTTTGTTTGTTTGTTTTGGAGCTAAAGACCGAACCCAGAGCAAGCGCTCTACCACTGAGCTAAATCCCCAACCCCTGTTTTGGTTTCTTTAGATGGGGTCTTGAGACACAGCCCAGACTGACCCTGAATGTGGGACCCTCCTGCTTTCTGTGCACACATGCACTACCATGCCTGTTTTTATGAATTCATCTATATGAATGCATGTGTCAGTGTGTGTGTAGAGCATCTGCCTCCTTTGGGCAGGTCTCTTATTCGCCTGGAGCTCACCCATTAGACTGGACTGGCCGGCCAGTGAGCCTCAGGAATCCTCTTGCATCTGCACTTCCTGCACTGGGATGACCAGTATGCAGTGCTACGCCTGACATTTCTTTATTTTCTTTCTTTTTTTTATTTTTTTATTATTTTTATTTATTTATATGCGTACACTGTAGCTGCCTTTAGACACACCAGAAGGGGGCATCAGATCCCATTACTGATGGTTGGGAGCCACCATGTGGTTGCTGGGAATTGAACTCAGGTCCTCTGGAAGCGCAGTCAGTGCTCTTAACCACTGAGCCATCTCACCAGCCCCTCTGACAGTTCTTTATGCGGGTGCTAGGACTTTAACTCAGGTCCTCCGCAGGGCAAGCTCTTCACAACTCACAGTCTTTCCCCGGGCCTGGATGTTTTGCTTTAAATTTCACGTATGAAATGCCGGCACCAATGCCAACCTTGCTGCACTGCCAGGAGGAAGCCCTGACATCCTGAGGCATCCACTGCAGTGCTGGGCCAGCAGTGAGCACGCAGTGAGTCTGCGACTAGAGCTGTTAGAAGGACTGCTTTAAGACCGGCTGAAATCAGGAGTCCTTTTGCCCTCACTAACCCTACCTGGATCTTTCTCTGCCTGTATACATTTTCCCTATAGATCTCTATCTACGTCTCATTGACCTGTAAAGAGAAAACATTTTCAAAACACCTTGAGACTCCTCTGGCTTGTCTAAACTCCAGATTCCTGGGCACCTTGTCCAGTGTGCAGCCATAACAGGACTTCACCTGGCGGGCACTCTCTGATCCTCTCAAGTCTGGAAAATCTACATGGAACAGACAAGGTCTGTCTAAGTTCCTGCTCTACTGTATATGGGCGGCCACCCTTTTCCAAAGTCCTGGTTCCTAAACATCCTGTTTGGTCATGAGGTCTTTTTTCCAAGAACAATGGGACTGTGGTCATAGTGGGACTGACAGTTCACTCCCTCCCCCGAACCACCCCAAGTCAGGCCTTTCACTTAGCCTAGCCCTGGGCAGCGCCAGAATGAAAGAACAAGGCTAACAGGCACAGCTGCCACACAAGGCTTGGTGGGGGAAATAAGGTAGAAGTCTTTCTTAAGACTTTCCATCTGTCTGGATTAGCTAACCATGCAACGATAATAAAGGCTCAAGACAGTGTCTTTCAAATGCTAGCCCCGGGCTAGAGAGATGGCTCAGTGATTAAGAGGACTGACTGCGCTTCCGGAGGTCCTGAGTTCAAATCCCAGCAACCACATGGTGGCTCACAACCACCTGTAATGGGGGAATCCAATGCCCTCTTCTGGAGTATGTGTGCCTTAACCAACTCTCCAGGTGATTTCCAGACCTGGAAAGTACAAAGAATCCAACCCTAGACCTTAATCATAAGCCTCCGTACTTGAGGCACAGCGGTACAAATCTGGAACCTCCAGGCAGCAGACAGAAACAGGAAATTGAAAATGAAAATTCCAAGCTGCATCGTAAGACTACACGGTAGGTTCCGGGACAACCAGGGCTACCCAGTAAGATACCACTTCAGAAATGGAGATGTATTTAAAGAATTTCCACACGATCAAGTGCGCGGCTCAGCATTAGAGTGCACACCTGCGATCCTAGAACTCCTGCCACAGAGGCAAGAGAATCAGGTGTTCAAGTCCACCTTCAGCCAGGCATCCAATCTGAAGACAGCCTCAATGCAGGTTAAGTCCTTGTATCCAAAAACAAAACGAAATGCAAATACATAAAACCAACTACAAAGCAAACAAAACATCCTACAGAATAACCAAGGAATCCATTTCCCACCCTCCTCCTCACACAGTATTTCCTAATCACCTTCTGCTATTAAAAACAAAAACAACAACAACAAAAAGCCCCTCAGGGCTGGAGAGATGGCTCAGATGGCACTTGCTGCTCTTGGAGAGGACCAACGTTTGCTCCCAGCACCCACAGTAGGTGTCTTACAACCACCGGAAACTCCAGTTCCTAGGCGTGTGACACCCTCTTCTGGCACCCACACGCATATGCTCAGACACACACAAAAATGATTCGAGCCTTTGAGAAAAGAACTCACCCTAAGGAAGGAGCCAAGCTGCCTTATTTCACCCACGCCCTGAACAAGACAAAGAATGCATGCCCTGAAACCAGGCTTAAGGGGAGAACTCAAATGGGGAGACACATAATGAGGGTATACGATACATACATGTGCATACATGCGCTGACTTGTGTGTGGAGGAGTCAGTTCTCTCCTTCCAATTTATTTGGGTTCCAGGGATTGAACTCGGGCCCCCAGTCTTGTTTGGCAGGTACATCTATAGACCCCTTTTTGGAGTTTCTGAAACAAGTTCTCATTGCATAGCCTAGGATCCCTTGAAATGGCAATCCTCTTGTTATCCTGAATGCTGGTATATCAGAGGTGGCCACCATGCCTGACTCAGGATGACTCTTATGAGCTTCAAAACTAGTTCTATCATTTGGGCTCTCAAAGTGTCTAGGGCTTATCAGCATGCCACAGAACTCTACAGTGGTCTGTGGGGGCACCGACACTCCCATGGGCCCCTAGCAAGCTTGCACAGTGTGCACATTTAGATATAAACATTCACACAGACAGTTGGCCCCCTGGCCTCCCTTCTCCATTCTCAAGTTACAAGGTTAAAAGCATCCTATTCACAGCCAAGGGGGGCAGGGAGCATAGGAAGGACCACGTGGGAGCAGAGAACCATCTGGTTCAGATCAAGACTGCTCACTCTGGACCCTTACAAACTTCTGAAGAATCTCCTCCCTCCCTGATGGCTCACAGGTTCCCCTCCCTCCCTTCCCCTCTGAGAGACTGGAGATGCGGGAAGAAAAGTGTGACCCAAGGGAAAATCGGCTGAAGGAAGAGGACAGAAATCAATCAATCAAACAAACAAACAAACAAACAAAAACTGAATCACACAAGCAAATCTGTGTACCCTCCCTCCCTCTTCAACTCAGACGCACCAGAACTAAACTAGAGATCACCGCCTACAAGCACAGTGCCTTCCTCCACAAAGTGCTAGGAGCACTCATCAGGCATCCCTCTCAGAAGGGGCAACCCCCTCCAAAGTTAGCAGCAGAAGCCAGATTAGCTTAGAAAGGTGACCAGAGTCTTCCGATGCCACCATCTCCATAAAGGTAAATGGTCCCTTCCAACCTAGACTTCTGAGACCACGAAGCATGAGGAAGGAATGGCCAGTTTCTAGACATTTGTAGACGGGGTAGAGTATGGGTTACTGACTAGGAATGGCTACTTCCCCGGGGGCCCCAGGGTTTCCTGAATTCTTCTTAGTGTAACAGATGGAAAACAAGAAGCAAAATGGGAGGAGAAGGATGCTCTTTGCAAGAGAGAAACAGAAAGGCTAACTTGAACCAGCAGCAAAGGGACGGAGACTCCTCTCCAGGCAGAAAGCTAAGCAAAGCTATGCAAAGCAGGGACAACAAAAGTAGTGGAAGAACTAAACAAGGGGACACCTATAGGAGCCCGGGCCGGAGTTGTATATGGGGCTGGGAAGTTTGATTCAGTCACGGCATGACTGGAGGTAAGTAACGTGTCTTACATGGCAAACGATGGAAGGAACAGGAGGGACAAGGGACAGTGCTCAGGCCAGGCTCCAGAGAGGGCTGGCAAGTTTTTTGTTGGTTCATGCCTCAGTTTCTCCAAAGGAGTAAGGGGGTCAAGCTGTCAGGTCTTATTAGAGAAAACTAGGCCACAGAGCATAGCTAGGGGTCAGTGCCAGGTAGGGGAAAGGCGGACGGGTAGAGGAAAGAAGTGAGGATGGTGCAGACAGCTTGTGACCAAGAGAAGTGGGGCAGGGGATTCTGGATGGAGCAGGTTCCCAAGCGCCAGGGGCTAGAGGTACCAACACCTGGGGTGTGGAAGTGTGGACGAGGACTGAGAACTCAAGGGCTGAGGCTGGGGGCTGCCAGCAAGGAGTGTCACAGGAGCGCCTGAAAGGCTGGGAGCGGCTAGCTGTGCAGAAGCAGAAGGCGGGGATCCGGATAGAGGCCAAGGCAATCGGACCCCCGCCCACACGGCGCCCAGACCCGAGGGAAGTTATTGCGCTGGACCCGCTGGATCTGGGCCTCTGGGCCAAGCCCGCTGCCCGCACAGAAAAGGGTAGGGGCAGCACCGGGCCCGAGGAGCCCCGCATCCCGCCCTCTCTCATCCCGCCCGCGCACCTCAGTCTGCGCTGGGCGCCGCGCGGGCCATGCTTGCCGCTCCTGCCGCCGCCTCCGCCCGTGCAGAAAGCTGCCGCCGCCGCCACCACCGCCGCCGCCGCCTCCCGCGCCCGGACCCGTTAGCTTCTCGGCTCTCCTGTCCGCCTGCCTCAGGCCAGTCCCGCCCTTGCCTGGCCCTGCCCTCCCGGAGCGCCGCGGCTGCAGCTCAGCCCGGCCCCTCCCCCCACCCCTGCCCAGCTAAAGGGAAGGGTGGGGGAAGGGGGCGGTGCCCCCTCCCCATTCACATCCTCCGGGGCTCTCCCCTCCCTCCTGTCCCCCCCCTCGCTCAGGCATGCTGGGATATGTAGTCCGGTCTGGCAGGACCCGCCAGCAGCTCTCTCCATTAGGGACTATTGCTCCCAGAAAGCAATGCATTCCCATATCTGAGATCATGGTCTTTGTAGTTCTGCCCGGATTTTGGGGGTTAAGGCGCAACACTAAGGGGCGTCTTCTTCAGTTTCCCAGCCACGCGACTCCGGGCTGCTGAAACCTAGTAAGGTGCGGTCTGTGGTACCCCAGCCAGGCTTTGGTACCTGGTTCATCAAAAGATGCGAGTAAGATGAGGATGCCTCTCACACAGGGCTGTGATCAACTATGGCCAAGCCCAGCTCAAGGGAACTGTTTGTACTTGCTCCTGCCAAGAGCCACGACCTGAGCCAGCTGGGTTCATGCCCTGGCCCTGCAAGCTGCAGCTGCAGTGAGGCCGCTAGGTCCAGGCTGTTGAAAAGAGGGGCACCAGCAGCGATGTGGACATGGGTTTGCTCCTATGAGACTGCACATCTCGAATTTTGAAGTGTCTTTCTTGTGGGCACCCTACAACCCTTATCCATTAGAGCATCTCCTGACTTCAGACTAATGACTCGTAGATACCTTTAGGTTCCTATTCTCTAGGGTAACATGTACACATTTAAAATATTCATCCACAGCAGTGTTAGCCAGTCCTTTCCTCAACTTTCAAACCTAGCTCCGAACCATTAGGAAGTTCCTAACTGATTACACATCCACTCTCCAAACGTCTCTGACTGGCCAATGATCCTCAAACGACTTCTGGTTCATTTGCTCTTGGACCCTAGAATTTTTTTTTTTAAGATTTATTTTTATTTATACGAGTACATTGTCGCTATCTTCAGAGACACACCAGAAGAGTGCATTGGATCTCATTACAGATGGTTGTGAGCCACCATGTGGTTGTCGGGAATTGAACTCAGGACCTCTGGAAGAGACAGTTCTCTTAACCGCTGAGCCATCTCTCCAGCCCGGGACCCTAGAATCTTAAGTCTGTGTTTTCTTTCTCTTATTATGTAACCCAAGATAGTCTTAAATTCCCTTCATATGCCAGGCCTGCCTGGGTTCTTACCTTAGCCTCCCGAGAGTTGGTATTCTAGACATGAGCCAATACACACTGCAATGCACTTTGACCAAATCTTTTGGGTTCTGACTCCATCGCAGAGAACCCGACTTAAGGGTGAACTCGAGTAAACTAACAAGCTGGTACCTAGCACCAGTTTCCAGGTGATTGTCCAACAAGTCTGTACCCCCAGGTTACAAGCCCGCCCAGGACATGTCACTTTCTAACAACCACCAATCAAGAGAAAAGCAGAAGTTAAACTTATGCTTTGACTCCCAGCATCAGCCAATTATGTTAAAGGCCATAGTATGCCCCGCCCCCAGTCAGTTGTGTACCAGACTAGAGACCCACTTCTTGTCTCTAAAAATGCTTGCCTGAGACTAGGCTCAGGGCTCCACTTTCCTACTGTGTCAGGGTTGGGACGAGGGGGAGGAGAGGCAAGCTTAAGCTTAAATAAAAAGACCCTATTGTGGTTGCTTCCGATTAGGCTCCTTGGTGATCTTTTCCGGGTTCATGATCCGTTTCCTGGGACAACACTAGAACTCGGGAGAATCTCAAAGACTAAAAACCTACTTCTTTACAATGCGACCATCAGGAAGGATAAGCATTCTATCTTTTTTTTTTTTTTTTTTTTTTTTTGGTTCTTTTTTTCGGAGCTGGGGACCAAACCCAGGGCCTTGCGCTTCCTAGGTAAGCGCTCTACCACTGAGCTAAATCCCCAGCCCAAGCATTCTATCTTTAAGCCCCCCAAGCCTCTATGAGAAGCTAGGTTCTAACTTAGTCGTCAGCTGACAGATACCAGGAAGCCCTGTCCTGACACCTACTCACTCCCCCTCCTTTTAAAAGCACCTCTGCATGAATCCAAACTGAGTTCTTTTCTTCATAAATTCTTGTTCTAAGGGTTTGTTACTAATTAAAACCCATCCTTACCTCCTCTTTAACTAGTCTCTAACTTCAGTTTTGGAAAGGTGGGAAAACATCTACTTCGAATCTGAAAGGTCAGTCTCTAGCCTCCCTCTATTGCCCAGCAGCAAAGGGTAAGTTCTCCCTACGCTGTGGGCAAGCAGCCAAGTGACTAACAGAGGCACTGAACCCTGACTAAAACTGACTCAGGAATGTTTTCCTGCTTTGTTTACATCCCCGTCTCCATTCCAGGCTATAGGAAGAGAGGGTACTTGGGAGAGAGGATGGTTGGGGAGGGAGAGAGGTAGTTGGATGGGTGGGACATAGTCATCCATCCCTGTGCTGCTCAACTCTCTCTCTCTCTCTCTCTCTCTCTCTCTCTCTCTCTCTCTCTCTCTCTCTCTCTCTCCCCCCTTAAAATTAACAACCAAGGCCTTTTTGCACAAATGTCACCCCTGCATTGCAGTAATTTGCAATGGCAACAACTCTCACAGGCAGCTGTTAAGTGTCTCCTTGCCTTTTTCACCTATCACCTATTTATTTAAAAAAAAAATGCTGGGAATTGAACTTAGAGCCTTGTGCGTGTTCAGCATGTGCTGTCATTAAGTAATACAATCCTTCTAACCCCCATGTTCCTGTTAGCAGATTACCGAAGAAGAATCCAGTGCCCTTCCCCGGACAGGGCAGAAAGATTCTCTCTACCCTTTGGCTCCAATAAGAAATCCCATCATCTGACGACTGCCTGACGACAGTCAAGTCAGTTCTCCCCAGGTGTCTGAGGCTCACTTGGGACTTTTCTTGAGAAAATTCTCTTCAGCAGTCTCAGCCTACCCTTATTATTTTTTACTTTTGAGCCAGGGTCTCACTATGTAACTCTGGCTGTCCTAGAACTCATTCTGTTGACCCAGCTAGCTTTGAACTCACAGAGCTCCATCTGACTCTGCCTCCCCAGTTTTGGGATTAAAGGCTGTGCTACTACACCTGGCTAGGTTTCTTTTTCTTTAAGACTTTCTGTTTTAGTTAGTTTTCTTTCTTTCTTTCTTTCTTTTTTCCTTTCATCATTTGTTTTGTGTGTGTGTGTGTGTGTGTGTGTGTGTGTGTGTGTGAGAGAGAGAGAGAGAGAGAGAGAGAGAGAGAGAGAGAGAGCCTGGGTATGGTGGTGGGTGTTTTTAACCACAGCATTCAGGAGGCAGAGACAGGCAGAATTCTGTGAGTTTGAGGCCACTCTGGTCTACAAAACTAGGTCTGGGTCAGCCAGTACTGTATGGGGAGACCCTGCCTCGTAGACGATAGATAGATAGATAATGATAGAAGATAAATGGATGGATGAATAGGTAGATCATAGACAGACAGACAGACAGGTAGATAGATGTATAGAAAAGTAGATAGATAGAAGATGGATGGATGGATAGATAGGTAGGTAGATAGATTATAGATAGAAGATATATGGATGGATAGATAGATCATACATAGGTAGATAGATGATAGATAGGTAGGTAGATAGATAGATCGAAGATAGAAGATAGATGGATGGATAGGTAGATCATAGACAGACAGACATACATACAGACAGATAGTAGATAGAAGATGGATGGATAGATAGATCATAGACAGACAGACAGACATAGTAGATAGAAGATGGATGATGGATAGATAGATCATAGATAGGTAGCTAGATGATAGCATGTAGCATGTGTGTGTGAATGGGGGTGTGTGGAGATCAGAAGAGACTTCTGTGGACTTGATTCTCACCTTTATGTAGGTTCTGTGGAATGACTTCAGGTTGCAAGGTTTGCACTGAGGCATTGCACCTTTTCTATGAGATCACTCTTTTTGAGAAAGGTTCTCGTGTAATCTGGGCTGGCCTGGAATTTGCTATGTAGCTGAGGATGACCTTAAACTCCCGATCCTTTGCTTCCACCTCCCAAGAATTAGGGCTACAAGTGTGATGGTGGTGGCTCACCCCCCTTTATGTTTGAGCTCACAGAGATCCGCTGGCTCCCACCTTCCAAGTGCTGGGATTAAAGGTGTGCACCACCACCGCCCAGCTTCTACTTCCTGTTCCTGTGACTCCGACTGCTTTTCTAACAAATACAAAGAGGACGCTGCATCAGAAGAGAATGAGTGTATGACTCCCCCACTTGAGCAGAACCGCACAGTGCTCTGTTGTTGCTGTTCGTTTTGTGAGTAGCTTATTTCACTCAGCATAGCGTCCTCGGGGTCCATCCATACTGTAACGGGTTTCAGAATTTCCTTCCTTTCAAAGGCTGGATAATACCCTATTGTGGGCACATAGCACATTTCCTTTATCCATTCACTAGTGATGAATTGCTTCCATCTCTCGGCTGGGGTGAGTAATTCTCATGAACCTGAGCGTACAAACATCTCTTCGAGTCCTTGCTTTCCATTCATTTACCATGTCTTTGGTTAGTTATTGTGTGCATGTATGTGCACATGTGTGTGCCACATGTGTGTAAGAGGGGGATGCTGAACACCTTTCCCAATCAGTCTCCATTTTAATGTTTGCATGTGTGTGTGTGTGTCTGTCTGTCTGTGTCTGTGCACGCGTGTGTGTGTGTGTGTGTGTGTGTGTCTGCATGTGTATATGTCTGTGTCTGTGTGTGTATACACGTATACTATGTGTCTGCTTGCTTGTGCATGGCATGTGCTTGAAAGTCCAAGGATGACTTATAGGAATCAGTCCTCACCTTCTACCACGTGGGGCCTGAGAATCAAACTTAGGTCATCAGGTGGACAGTAATCGTCTTTACCCTCTGAGTGATTTTTCCCTAACCCTCTGTCTTATTTCTTGAGACAGAACCTCTCACTCAATCTGGAATGCTCTGATTCAGCCGCAGCGGGGTGGGCCAGGAAGCCCCAGAGATTTTGCAACCAGCCGATCCCTACCCTCTGCCGCAACCTTTGCCTGGAACTCAGGGCTGCAAGCTTTACCTGGAACTCAGGGCTGCAAGCTTTCTTGGCAAGTGCTTATTGGCTGAGCCCTTTGCCTTTCTGAGACACAGTCTGACTTCCTAACCCAGGCAGGGCTTGAATGTAGGGCAATGGCTCTGCTTCACACTCACAGTGTTAGGATTACAGGTGTGAACCACTCGATCCATCATCGGGTCTCGCTTCATCCAAACACCTGCAGGGTGGCCACACTCTGGACCGGTCTCCAAATTCCACTACATATACTCTGCCCTTATCCTGTACCTTATCTCACTTACCAAGAAAGATAGAGGAGACTGGAGAGAAGGCTCAGTGGTTAAGAGCTCTGGCTGCTCTTCAGAGGTCCTGAGTTCAAATCCCAGCAACCACATGGTGGCTCACAACCATCTGTAATGGGATCTGATGGCCTCTTCTGGTGTGTCTGAAGACAGTGACAGTGTACTCATAAATAAATTAATCTTTAAAAAAAAAAACCAGTTTCGGGGTTGGGGATTTGGCTCAGTGGTAGAGCACTTGCCTAGCAAGCACAAGGCCCTGGGTTCGGTCCCCAGCTCAAAAAAAAAAAAAAAAAAGAAAAGAAAAGAAAAAGAAAAAAAAGGAAAAAAAAAACAGTTTCAACTATATAACAGTCCGATGTCCTCTTCTGATGTGTCTAAAGAGGGCAACGGTATACTCATATTAATAAAATAAATAAATTTTAAAAAATAAAGTAAAATAAATCTTTTTTAAAAAAGAAGAAAGAAAGGCAGATACCAGAGGCTCAAGGTAGGTTTCAGTTACATATTAAGTAGCAGGCCAGCCAGGGCTACATAGAAAATACATAATATCTATATATTTTTGTTTGTTTGTTTTAAAGAGAGAGGAAAGGAGGGATGAGAATGAGGAGAGAGAGAGAAAGAGAGAGAGAGAGAGAGAGAGAGAGAGAGAGAGAGAGAGACTATCTATCAAATACCCCCTCATCTGGGGCTCCCAGTGGGTTTCTTTAATTCATTTATTTTTATATATGTGAGTACACTGTCACTATCTTTAAACACACCAGAAGAGGGGATCAGATCCCATTACAGATGGTTTTGAGCCATCATGTGGTTGCTGGGAAATGAACTCAGGACCTGTGGAAGAGCAGTCAGTGCTCTTAACCACTGAGCCGTCTCTCCAGCCCCCAATAGCTATATCTTTTTTTTTTTTTTTTTTTGGTTCTTTTTTTCGGAGCTGGGGACCGAACCCAGGGCCTTGCGCTTCCTAGGCAAGCACTCTACCGCTGAGCTAAATCCCCAGCCCCCCAATAGCTATATCTTAATGAAACAAATTATCTAAATGTTAGTGATTTCTTTTTTAAAAAAGGTGGTCCATGCCTCTAATCCCAACAGTCAAGAGGCAGAAATAGGTGGATATCTGTGAGTTTGAAGCCAGCCTGGTTTACACCATGAGTTCCAGGACAGCCAGAGACATATTGAGAGACCCTGTCTCAAAAAACAAAACAAAACTAAATAAAACATGGTTTGGGAGTCTTACTCTAGTGACAGAACATTTGCCTTGTATACGTGAAGCCCTGGGCTTGATTTAAAGTATGATGGATAGATGGATGGATAGATGGATGGATGGATGGATGGATGGATGGATGGATGAATAGGAGAAGGAACTGGGGAAGCTTCAACTGGTGATTTTATTTCTTTGTTTGTTATTGAGACAGGATCTCTTTGTAGACCAGACTAAACTTGAGCTCAGAGATGAGCCATTTGCCTCCTGAGTGCTAGGATTAAAGGTGTGAACTGCTATGCTCAGGTCTTTTTTTTTTTTTTTTTTTTTTTTTTTTGAGTGAGTCTTGTGTAGCCCTGGCCTTAAATTCAGCAGGATCCTCTTGCCTTGTTTCAGGAGTTGCTGGCTTGAGCCACTCCATTCAACTATGTTGTCTTTGATCATTAGCTTATGAAAACTCAGCTGAGTTTGATGCCTCATACTATAATCTGAGCATTGGAGAGTTTGAGGCAGAAAGAATGTATGGAGTTTGAAACCAGTCTGGGCTCTGTAGTGAAGTGAGTTTTAGGACAACCTGAGCTACTGTGGGAGACCCTCAGGTACAGCACAATTATAGAACAGTTGTTTAGCATATGTGAGGAGTTAGGTTCAATTCCCAGTACTATAAGAACAACAATAAGGCAGAATTACACAGTTATATAGGAAGAATTAGTTCTTTTTTAAAAAAATGATTTATTTATTTATTTCATGTATGTGAGTACACTGTTGCTGTCTTCAGACACACCAGAAGAGGGCATCAGATCCCATTACAGATGGTTGTGGGCCACTATGTGGTTGCTGGGAATTGAACCCAGGACCTCTTGAAGAGCAGTCAGTTCTCTTAACCGCTGAGCCATCTCTCCAGCCCTAGAAGAATTAGTTCTTATGGTCACAGTAGGGCCGCTACACAATAATTTATGATGCTTTTCAAAATATCCAGACAAGCCTGAGGGTTCTGAAAAATTATAAATCTCTCTCTCTCTCTCTTCTCTCTCTCTCTCTCTCTCTCTCTCTCTCTCTCTCTTCTCTCTCTCTCTCTCTCTCTCTCTCTCTCTCTCTCTCTCACACACACACACACACACGATAAATGTGGTTTTAAAGTGTGGTGACACCACAAGCCCAGTGATCTAAGCTCCATCCCCGGTATCTTTATGATAAGAAAGAACTGTTCCCCTTACAGTATCCTCTGACCTTCCTCTGTGTGTTGTGGCAAGAAAGGCAGCGCACCACCAGAAGTTTTTTGGGTGCATTTCTCTCTGTGGAGTCCCGACGAATGCAGCCCAACCTCGCAACATAACACAGACCAATACATGTGTGTTGTTAGCCAAGAATCCTTCATCACGTGTCCTTTCACGTGCTTGCTTTAGCAGGACATCCTCTCTTGTGTGTCTGCTTCAGTGAAATATCCCTTCATGAGTCTGCCTTAGTCTTTCACCTGTGCTCGCTTCAGCTAAACATTCCTTCCTATGTTTGCCCCAGCAAAACACCATCTGACTGACTTTCCAAAGAACCCTTAAGTTTTCACTTCATATGAGCTTTACTTTACAATGGTCAGCCCTAGCCTGATTTGGTCGTTATATAATCTATACATGTATCGAATCATTTTACTAACCCTAATAAATATGTATGAATACATGTTGATTTAAAACTACTTGTTGGGGACATGTCAGGTTGAAAAACCTGAGGGCCAGAGTTTGGATTAGAACCCAGATAAAAGCTGGTTAAACCCCAGCACACATTAGGCAGAGGCAATGATTCCAGGGGCTGGGCTTTCTGGATAGCTAGATTAGCCAGAATAAGCTAATCTGGCCCAGAGAGACCCTGCCTCAGTAAATAAAGTGGGGAGCTACTGAAAAAGACGCCTGATATCCTCTCAGGACTCAACATGAATAAGCACAGGTCCACATGCACTCGTGCACGCAAGCTCACACACACACACACACACACACACACACACACACACACACACACACAAATACACACACACCTTTTCTGGTTAGTTATACAAAAACTAGTCACCTGGAAAGAAGAAAACCTCAAACAGAAACAGCTTCCATCAGATTGGCCCGTGGCACTTTGTGGGCCATTTTCTTTTCTTTTTTAAAAGATTTATTTATGGGGGCTGGAGAGATGGCTCAGCGGTTAAGAGCACCCGACTGCTCTTCCTGAGGTCATGAGTTCAATTCCCAGCAACCACATGATGGCTCACAACCATCTGTAAAGAGATCTGATGCCCTCTTCTGGTGTATCTGAAGACAGCTACAGTGTACTTATATATAATAAATGAATAAATAAAAAAAAAGATTTATTTATTTATTTTATGTATATAAGTACACTGTCAGATCTGATGCCCTCTTCTGGTGTATCTGAAGACAGCTACAGTGTACTTATATATAATAAATGAATAAATAAAAAAAAAGATTTATTTATTTATTTTATGTATATAAGTACACTGTCACTGTCTTCAGACACACCAGAAGAGGGCATCAGATCCCATTACAGATGGTTGTGAGCCACCATGTGGTTGCTGGAAATTGAACTCGGGACCTCTGGAAGAGCAGTCAGTGCTCTTAACATTTTATTTTTTTCTCTCCCAGAACCCAAGGACGGAGCCCAGGGCCTTGTGCTTGCTAGGAAAGTGCTCTACCAGTGAGCTAAATCCCCAACCCTGTGGGGCATTTTTTTGATTGGTAATTGATATAGGAGGGTCCAGCTTACTGCAACTCATGACTGGCCTTGAACTCCCGGTGAGTCACCAGCTTCAGGATTCTAGCCATCAAGCCTAGCTTTCTTTTTCTTGACCTTTCCAAATGTCACCGGTGACTTGTGTATAGATTCAGATACATCAACAACTCTACCTACCTCTTCTTTCCTTCTGAGCATGTGTGCACATGTGCAGCCAGGTATACACGCACAGGTATCTATCTTGTATCTTTTTTTTTTCGTTCTCCAGATAGGGTTTCATATTAAACCTGGAAGCAATTCATTGATTTAGTGAGCCCGGCTGGCCAGTGAGTTCCAAGGATCTCCTGTCTCTGCTCTCCCAGCACTGGGACTACAGACGAGGTGACTATGACCAGCTTTTATGTGCACGCCAGGGATCCCATTTTGGTCCTCCTACCTGACTGGCAAACACTTTACCAACTGAGGTACCCCCCCACCCCCCACCCTTTTTGACACTGTGCAATGACAGCACATGCCTTTAATCCCAGCACTCAGGAGGCAGACAGGCAAATCTCTTGAGTTCAAGGCCAGCCTGATCTACAGAATGAGTACCAGGACAGCCAGGGCTACCCAGAGAGAACCTATCTCAAACAAACAAACAAGCAAATGAGACAGAATCTCATGTAACACAAGCTAACCTCAAATTCATTATGGAGCTGAGATTGGGTCTGGACTCCTGAGCCTTCTGCTTGTATACACTAAGTGCCGGGATTACAGTCCTGAGTCCAAATCAGCAGGAATCTCCTTGTGCTAAAGAAACAGTAAAGTGATTTATGAGGCGCACTGTTGAGGTTTCCAGATTAGGAAAGTCACTTGCATTTTGGCTTTAAGCGATCACGGTCCTTTTTTCTTTCTTTTTCTTTCTTTTTAGGTGTCTAAGTCTTTTGCCTATATATGTCTGTGCACCACGTGTGTGCCTTATGCCTGTGCAGGTCTGTGCTTTAGAACTAGATTTACAGATGGCTGTAGGCACCATATAGGTGCAGGGAATTGAACCCAGGTCCTCTGCAAGAGGAGCCAGTACTTTTAATCACTGGGCCATCTCTCCAGCAGCATTCCCCCCATTGGTTTTCTTACACTCTTTTTGTTCTTTTTTTTTTTTTTTTTTTTTTTTTTTCGGAGCTGGGGACCGAACCCAGGGCCTTGCGCTTCCTAGGCAAGCGCTCTACCACTGAGCTAAATCCCCAACCCCGGTTTTCTTACACTCTTGAAAGTTATTTTTCAGGACTGCTCTCCTTGTAGGCATTCTTCCTTGGTTTTGTCAACTATATTGAAGCTCTTGACTTCAGCCAGCAGGAAATGTTAATATGTATCATTTGGGGAGGGCCTTCTTGTCTTTCCTATGTCCCCTTTATTTTCCTGGTACTGGAGAAACTGGGGCCTTATCCATGCTAGGTAAGAGAGCTGTTCTACAGATAACCCTTAGACCCAAGTGCTTTCCCCCTGCTCCCTTTTTTTTTTTTTTAAAGATTTATTTATTTTATGTATGTGAGTACACTGTCGCTGTCTTCAGACACACCAGGAGAGGGCACCAGATCTCATTACAGATGGCTGTGAGCCACCATGTGGTTGCTGGGAATTGAACTTGGGACCTCTGGAAGGGCGATCAGTGCTCTTAACCACTGAGCCAACTCTCCAGCGCCCCTGCTCCCTTTAAAAATAACTTTTTTTTCTTTTTTTCGGAGCTGGGGACCGAACCCAGGGCCTTGCGCTTGCTAGGCAAGCGCTCTACTACTGAGCTAAATCCCCAACCCCTATTTTTTATTTTCATTTGTGCATATGTGTTGTGGTGCTTTGAATGAGATTGGCCCCCATTGGCTCATATACTTGCATGCTTAGTCCTCAGTTGACTAATTGAGGACTGAATTGGAGTTGGTTTGGGAAGAATCAGAAGATGTGGTTTTGCTGAAGGAGGCGTTCACTGGGAGTGGGCCATGAGGTTTCAAAAAGGCCATGCGTCTGTCTGTCTCCCTCCCTCCTCTCTTCACCGCATGCGTGCGTGCGTGCGTGCGTGCGTGCGTGCATGCGTGCGTGCAACCCTGCTGCCTGAAGACCAGGATATAAAACTCGAAACTACTTCTCCAGCACCATGTCTGTCTCTGTGCTTCCTGCTCCCTGCTATGAACATTAGAACATATGTATACATCTGTGTGAGTGTATGCCACAAGTGTGTGGGTGTCCAAGGAGGCCAGCAGAGGGTGTCAGATCCCTTGGAGCTGGAATTGTGACCAACTGACTTGTGTTTGGGAGTTGAACTCTGGTCCTCTGGAAAAGCTATCTCTCCATCTCTGTTTTTTTCTTTTAATATATTTTTTTAATTTTTAAATTGTATATAGATGTATTGTGGTTTGTGAACACCCATGTAGGTACCTGCAAAGTCCAGGAAAAGGCATAGGAATTCCTGGAGCTGCAGTTATAGGCAAGTCTGAGCTGCCAGATGTGGGTGCTAAGAACTGACTTCAAGTCCTTAGAAGAACAGGAAGTGCTCTTAACCACTGAGCAATTTCTCCATCCCTTCCTTTTTTTCTCTTTGAGGTAAGGTCTTATACCATAGCCCAGGCTATATTATAGCCTCCTGTCTCAGTGTCTCCACTGTTGTGATTACAGCCATGGGCTGCCACTATGCCAAGTCAAGGAATTCTTTCCTTTTAAACAGGAGCTACTGATTGATTTGTATGGACAGCACTGGCTTGCACCTTGCGTGACCCCTAGCCTCTGCCTCTGCCTCCTGAATGCTAAGCTATAGGCTGTGTGAGCTATCCTATCCTGCCAGGGATGGGCTTCTGGCTTTGCCTCTCTGGCTGGAGAGTGTTACCCTAGAGCAGGTCTGACCCTGTCAATGTCACCCAGCCACACCAGCTTCTCGGGCTGTGAGTAAGGCTTGGCTCCTGAGCTCTTTGGGGATGCATTCTGTTTAATGGAACCACTGCCAACACTGCAACAGCAGGTGTCTCTGCTTCTGGTTCTGCTGCAGAGCCTTGGATCTGCATTGCTGAAGAAGAGGTGCCTCGTCACTTGCGAGAGAGACGGCTTCCTGGGTTCACAGAGGATAGACACAGGAGATGGGGTGAGGGAGACTTGGGCCAAGTGGAGAGAGGGGATGACTCCCATGGGAGCCAGACAGGGGACGCTTTTCGCTCTTTCATTCGATGGTTTCTAACCACTTACAACATCCTAGGTACAGTCCCAGAGCCTGAAGACTCAGCAGTGGGCAACCCCCAAATCCTTCAACAGAGCAGGAAGAGTATATCGACAATAATAATGGCTGGTTTCACACGCGCGCGTGAGTGAGCGTACACACACACACACACACACACACACACACACACACACACACACTGTTTACTATGGAGTCAAACATGCATAAAAATCACAGGCATTGGGAATTACTGTTTACTCATGCTACAGCCAGAAATAGGAAGACACAGCTGTGACTGGCCAACTTACAGAACAGCCCCCATTCCTGCTGGGACTGACTCCGTGTCCTCTCAGGCTTCTTGGTTCAGGACACCAAATGTGGAAAGTATGTTCTTGTAAGAAAAACTAAAATAGAGAGAGAGAGAGAGAGAGAGAGAGAGAGAGAGAGAGAGAGAGAGAGAGGCTCATGTCCTCCTTGCCCTGCAAGTCTTATCCCTTTACGTGTTTAGGGATGTTTGGGGCTCCAGGGTCTCTTGCGTGCTAAGCAAGTGCTCTATCTAGCACTGGGCTCCACCAACAAAGCCATGGCCCATTGCTTCCTTCTTTCCTGAGGAGATTCTCAAATTCAGGCTGTAACCATGGTTGCACTAGAACTGTTGATTCTGCCTTCCCCTCCCATGATGCAGTACTTAAAAATACTTTTCTTTTTTTTTTTTTTTTTAAAGATTTATTCATTTATTATATATAAGTACACTGTAGCTGTCTTCAGATACACCAGAAGAGGGCATCGGATCTCTTTACAGATGGTTGTGAGCCACCATGTGGTTGCTGGGAATTGAACTCATGACCTCTGGAAGAGCAGTCGGGTGCTCTTAACCGCTGAGCCATCTCTCCAGCCCTTAAAAATACTTTTCATTTCATTTGTGAGTGTTCTGTTTTAGTCATGGTTCTGTGGCTGTGAAGGAGCTATGACCAAGGCAATTCTTACAAAGGAAAGCCCTTAATTGGGTGCTGGCTTATAGTTTCAGAGGCTTAGGGCATTATCTTTATGGCGTGGAGCATGGTGTCTCTCGAGCTGAGAGCTTTCCATCCTGATCCCCAAGCCAAGGGAGTGAGAATGGGCCTGGCATGGGCGTTTGAAACCTCAAAGCCCACCCTTAGTGACACACTTCTCCAGCGAGGCCGCATCTCCTCATCCTTCTAATCCTTTCAAATGGCTAGTGACTAAGCATACACATACGTGAATCTCATTCAACCCACCATCATCCATTCCCTGGCCCCCATAGACTTGTGACCATATCATATTGCAAAATGCATTCAATCCA
Source organism: Rattus norvegicus (assembly GCF_021556685.1). Classification (NCBI taxonomy): domain Eukaryota; kingdom Metazoa; phylum Chordata; class Mammalia; order Rodentia; family Muridae; genus Rattus; species Rattus norvegicus. The sequence goes on along the minus strand of NC_141552.1, from coordinate 53,980,860 downwards.
ACTTCAAAACCACCCGTAAGTAAGCTCTCCAGTCGCAACACTGTTTAAAGTCCACATCTTTGCTGAGACTTGAGGCAGTCTCTTAACTGCAACCCCCTGTAACAAGGAGCAAATCACACACTTCCAACATATGATGGCACAAAATATACATAACCATTCCAAAAGAGACGAAAGGGAGCTTTGTGAGGAAATGCTGGACCAAAGCAAGACCAAAAGCCAGCAAGGCATTTCCAGTTGGTTCTCACTTCCCACCTTTACCTGGGCTGTGTAGGTGAGGATGACATTGAATTCTTGATCCCCTTACCTCCCAAGTGCTGACATTACAGGCCTCTGCCACCCCACCCAGCCTTACAAAAGGCCTTGAAGGGAGTCCATTACTGTGCATATATATCAACCATCTTTTAGTCAAAACCTTTGTGAAACATAGAACCCTCGTCAGGGATGCTGGAGTGTCTTCCAGTTTGGGGCTATGACGAACGATGCTGTCACGCACAGCTTTCGAAAAGTTTTACTGGAAACTTTCCACTGTAGAGTTGGAAGTTTATTCCAGAAGGATCCGCCTGAGAAAAACAGGGAAACAGTATCCCAACTGTTGATCCAATTCTAGCTGAGTATGTTCCCTCCTCAGGAACAATGGTGAGCCCGCCCCTGCTTCTTCACACTCTTGAGGAAAATAGTGGCTTTGGGCTCCTGCCAGGAGAAAGAAATAAAAATTTTAAAAGAAAAGAAGGGAAAGAAAAAAATCTGAAGAAGTTGGGTCATGGTGGTGAGTTTGAATAATCCTAGCATTCTGGAGACTGAATTAGGAGGAGTTTGAATTAGGGCCAGCCTGGGCTACATAGGAAGATCCTATCTTAAAAAAAAATAGCTTCTGAGGCTCTAACACCTTCTGCTTTCCTCTTCTGGAACGCACGAGGTGCGCAGACACACATGCAGGCAAAACAGTCATGCACATAAAACGATGGTGTTAACAGTCGTAATAAAAACTAAATAATTTTAATAGTTACTTATTTTTATTTTTATACCCATTGGTGTTTTGCCGCATTTATGTCTGTGTGAGGGTGTTGGATCCTGGAGTTACAAACAGTTTTGAGCTTCATGTGTGTGCTGGGTATTGAACCCTGGTCCTCTGAAAGTGCAGTGAGTGCTCTTAACCTAGGAGCTATCTCTCCAGTCCCTAAAATAATAATTAAAAAACCCACTTTTTTAAAAAGGTCAAAATTGGGGTTGGGGATTTAGCTCAGTGGTAGAGCGCTTGCCTAGCAAGCGCAAGGCCCTGGGTTCGGTCCTCAGCTCCGAAAAAAAAGAAAAAGGTCAAAATTAGGGGATTGGAGAGATGGCTCAGCAGTGAAGAGCACTATCTGCTCTTCCAGAGGTCCTGAGTTCAATTTCCAGCAACCACAGGGTGGCTCACAACCATCTGTAATGTAATGGGATCTGATGCCCTCTTCTGGTGTGTCTGAAGACAGCTACGGTGTACCTATATTAAATCAATCAATCAATCAGTCACTCAGTCAGTCAATCAGTAGATAAGAAAGACTTAGCTTCAATTAAAGCACTAAAAGAAAAAGTCAAAATTACAGACAGGCGGTGGTTCCACATGCACTCAATAGACAGAGGTAAGCGAATGAGTTCCTGGATAGCCAGGGCTATACAGAGAAACCTTGTCAAGAAAAAAAAAAGAGCAAAACATACTTTTACCTTGTACCCCGAGTCACAAAAACAAAACAAAACAAAACGAAAACTGGCGAGTGTCTTTACTTCTCTCTGGTGGTTGTAGTTCTGGAAGTTGGTACGTGGAGCGCTCCGTGTAAGTTTGAGAACTTTTTCCCTTCAGTAAGGCGGGGCTGCATGCGGGTTCTACGGACTCTGGAGCAAGATCGAATGAACTGCATTTCCCAGGGTGCGCTGCGCGGCATGCGCAGTCACGTTAAAGAGCCGGCTCTGCGAGCTCTGGGCGGACGCAGGTAAGTGGGTCCGCGGGGTCTTCAGTTCCACTCTAGTTTGGGGCGCTTTCTCGCGGGTCTCCCGGATCTCTGTCGTTACCCCAGCGCTGGTTAGCTGCAAGGGACCTCTGCAGTGCAGCTTTTTCTTGATTTGGGTTTTTAGAGGGCGCCCCGCGACTTGGGGACACCTGGCACACAGAGCGACATTCCCTTGAGCCAGTTGAGCTCTAGATGCCAGCGCTACTCAGATTTTGATATGAGTCGTTTTCCTGCCTCAGTTTATACCACTAGGCACACATTTTATGACCGTATTGTTTACTATTTGGTTTTACTTCTAGGCAACTTCTTTCTGCCTCTTGTTCTTCAGAAAGCCGCAAATTAGTGTCTCCTGGGCCTGATTCATTCTCTCTCTCTCTCTCTCTCTCTCTCTCTCATTCAACTTTTAAAGTTTTTAAAATACTGAAATGTGCATAGTCCCTACCTGTACCATCTTCCTTCAATAAGCATATTGTGGCCCAGGCCTGTAAACCTAGTACAGGGAAGGCAAGAACATGAAAAGTTTGAGGCCAGCTAGGGCTAAATAGTGCGAGCCTGTCTCGAAAATATGTGTGTGTGCACACGCGTGTGTGCAAGAGGGGCTTTATTTTATTGCCTCTGCTTGCTATCCTGTAGTTTTGCTGAGGATTCCTAGCACTAGAAAGCAAACAAAACACAAAAACCAACCAACCAACCAAAAATGCTTGACTAGGTGAGTCGGTGTAAGCCTTTATTTACAGTGCACAGGAGGTAGAGGAGGAAGACCAGAAGTTTGAGGCCATGCTTGGCCATATAGTGGATTAGAGACCAGGTTTTCTTCGTAGGACCATGTCTTAACTCAAAAAAAAAAAAAAAAAAAAAAAAAAAAGGCCCAGTCCCCAAAACTCCAACTTGGATTGGGCAAATGAAGTTCTGTTAAAAGTGGGCCTAGTGCTGCGGTAATCTCTTCTCGGTATTCCAAGATCACTGCACCAGTGCCACGTGTGATGCCAACTGCAGGACCATTCCTCACTGTGACTAAGGGCAGACATTGGGCCACACCCTGCTGTTTGCACTGGCTCTACCTGACCTTAAGCAGCCTGCTTACTCTTTAAGCCACTGTTTCTTTATGTGCGTGGTGTGATAAGATCAACTGTTAGGGCTGGTGAATGGCTCCTTTGAGCTGTCACTACAATGTTGTTGGCTTGGTGCCTGAGAAACACTCCCTGAGTGTTAGTTACTCTCTTGGCTGATCTGACTGGGAATGCTTGATTTCTTGAGACTTTTCTCTGTCTTCCCGGACCCGGATCCCCCACACCCTATTATTCAGAATTATCTAAGTTTGCTTTTCTTTTCTTTCTTTCTTTTTTTTTTAAGAATTATTTATTTTATGTGAGTACACTGTAGCTGTCTTCAGACACACCAGAAGAGGGCATCGGATCCCATTACAGATGGTTGCGAGCCACCATGTGGTTGCTGGAATTTGAACTCAGGACCTCTGGAAGAGCAGTCAGTGCTCTTAACCTCTGAGCCATCTCTCCAGCCCTAAGTTTGCTTTTCTATTACTGTGATAAAACTACCAAAAGCAATCCGGGGGGGAAAGGGAGGGTATATGCCTTATACTTCCAGGTCAGGAACTCCCAGCAGGAATTTGGAGCAGGAACCACAGAGGCATGCTGCTTACTAGTTTGCTTCTTGATTGCTCAGCCCTTTCTTATCTGTCCCAGGGGCTTTCTTATATGGCTAGGGATGGGGCCACACACACCAGCCATCAATCAAAACAGTTGCTCAAAGATATGCCCAAAGGACTCTGATTGAGGCAGGTCTTCAGCCGAGGTTCTTTCTTCGCACATAACTATGTTATATCAAGTTGACAATTAAAACCAGGACTATGGCCTTTGACCCCAAGACCATTTCAAAGCCTTCATTTCCTCCTAAACAGGGCTAGGCTAAAACTCTCTTACTCTCTTGTCACACCCTGGAAGGATGTGTCTGTCATTCACTCAACCACAGTCGGGTGCCACATGTTGTCTTGTGGAGGGGGACAATTTCTTTTTTTTTAATTCATTTATTATATATAAGTACACTGTAGCTGTCTTCAGACACACCAGAAGAGGGCATCGGATCTCTTTACGGATGGTTGTGAGCCACCATGAGGTTGCTGGGAATTGAACTCAGGACCTCTGGAAGAGCAGTTGGGTGCTCTTAACCGCTGAGCCATCTCTCTAGCCCAAGAGGGGGACAATTTCAAGTCATGCTTTTTTTTTTCTTCGGAGCTGAGGACCGAACCCAGTGCCTTCTGCTTGTTAGGCAAGTGCTCTACCACTGAGCTAAATCCCCAACCCCTCAAGTCATCCTTTTTTTCTTTGGAGCTGGGGACCGAACCCAGGGCCTTGGGCAAGTCATGCTTTTTAAAAAAAGATTTATCTTTATTTTATGTGCATTGGTATTCTGACTGTGTGTATATCTGTGTGAAGGTGTCAAGATCCCCTGGAACCAGAGTTACAGACAGTTGTGAACTGCCATGTGTGTACTGGGAATTGAACGCAGGTCCTCTGGAAGAGCAGCCAGTGCTTTTAACCGCTGAGCCATCTCTCCAGCCCCTAAAGTCATGCTTTTTATTTTAAAAGTCCAGTGAACAAAGTTAAGGATTAGGAGGGGCTGGAGAGATGGCCCAGTGGTTAAGAACACTTACTGTTCTTCCAGAGGTTTCCAGTTCAATTCCCAGCATACACGTGATGGCTGACAACCATCTGTAACTCCAGTCTCAGGGGTACTGACACCCACCTCCAACCTCTGAAGGCACTTGGCGCTGTACTTCTGTGGTATAATATACACTTGCAGGCAAAACACTTAAACAAAATAATAAAATTTAAAAAGAGTCTATACTTGTGTTAAAATTCATAGAACTGCGTGCCAGAACAAATTAATTTTAGTGGATGACCTCAGAAACATTCACGTATGCATTATATACATTGCTGTTTCAGGAAGCCCCTCCATTTTGGCCAGAATGGACCAGCCAAAGGGGGTCAATTGGACGGTCATTATCCTGACATGCCAGTACAAGGACAGTGTCCAGGTCTTTCAGAGAGGTAGGTGACACACCCTCCCCCCTTTACTTTATATTAGAACTCTCTTCCCTCTCCCTTACCAGACCCCTGCTGCGCTGGAGGCCTGGTAGACCTGGGTTGAAACACCAGGCTTTCTTCCTAGTCTTGTAACTTGATGTACATCTCATATCCTTAGTCTTTAGTTTTCTCATCTATAAGCTCAGGATAACAGGACTTAATTACCTCCAAGAAGTATTTAACCACCTGCTCTATGTAAAGCTGAGTCACAGGAATCAAACGAATGTTAACAGGCTCGCTCAGGTCCTTTGGGCCAGCACAGGCGGGCGGTGACTGTGTGTGTATCCCAACATTTATTTTGCTCACAGAGCTGGAGGTAAGGCAGAAGCGGGAGCAGATCCCTGCCGGGACGATGTTACTGGCTGTGGAGGACCCCCAGACCCGAGTAGGCAGTGGAGGAGCTACTCTCAATGCACTGCTGGTGGCTGCTGAGCACCTGAGTGCCCGAGCTGGCTTCACCGTGAGTGCTTCTGAGCTGCCGCCCCGCCCCACTGGCCCACGTTCATAGTTCCTAAGACTTCCAGACCTTCCTTCGTTCTGTAAGTTTGACTGGCTTGTTTCTGCCGTGTCACCCTGCCCTTAGACAGCTCTCCTGCTCTTCACAGGTGGTCACGTCAGATGTCCTGCACTCGGCTTGGATTCTCATCTTGCACATGGTAAGCAGAATTCAGGATGTGGGCTGGGCAGAGGGTCGGATCCTGGTTCTAGCGATTGGATGGGACTGTACGGGTGTTCTATAGTGGTGTGTGTGCGAGGTGTTCATCCTGTAAAGCCAGAGGGATCCGAATGAAATGAAGTGTCTAGAAGTTGGGAACTGGTTAGGTATGTACTTTAGACAAATTAGAAGGTACATCTGGGGATGGAGAGAAGGCTCAGTGGGTAAGAGCATTTACTGTGTAAATATGAAGACCTGGGTTCAAATCCCCAACACCATGTAAACGTTGAGCATGACTTTGTGTGTCTGTAATCCCAGGACCAGAGGACATGCACCTGCGCACACGTGTGCATACAACACACATACACACATACAGATACATGTGCATGCGACACACACAGACATGTACATAAAACATACACATACACGTGCACACACACATGTGCATGCAACACACACATACATGCACACACAAATGTGCATACATACACAAATAATAAAAGAGGTCTCTGGAGAAAGCTCAGTGAGTCAAGGCTCCTAATGCCAAACCTGATAAACTGAATTCAGTCCTGAGGAATCAGTTCTCCTTGGAATTTTCATCAAGATACAAATGCACATATAAGAAATAATACAGAGGGCTGGAGAGATGGCTCAGTGGTTAAGAGCACTGACTGTTCTTCCCGAGGTCCTGAGTTCAAATCCCAGCAACCACATGGTGGCTCACAACCATCTGTAATGAGATCTGATGCCCTCTTCTGGTGTGTCTGAAGACAGCTACAGTGTACTCATATAAATAAATAAAGTATTTTAAAAAAAAAAGAATGTCTTTAAAAAAAAAATAATACAGAGAGGGTTTTTTGTTGTTATTTTTGTATGTATGTATGTATGTATGTATGTATGTATGTATGTATGTATTTTTGCCCATATTCCCCCAGTGGTAATATTTTTAAATTGCCAGAATATTGTTATTGCTGTAGATGCCTGTCTCATTCTCCAGTGTTAAACCTTCAGGACCTGTGTGACTTTCTGCTGTTGTTTCTGCCCTTCCTCCTTCCCTTCCTTCCTCCCTCCCTCCCTCCCTCCCTTCCTTCCTTATTTTTATTTATGTTTGTATGTGTGTGTTCCTGCTTGTTTGCATGTACATCCATGTGCACACACTGCTCATGGAGGTCAGAATGGGGTGCAGAGGGTAGAAGGGGGTATTAGGTTACCACAGAACCAGAGTTACAGGAGGTTGTGGATGCTCTGAACTGAACCTAGGTCCTTTCTAAGAGCAGCAAGTACTTTTAACCAACGAGCCATCTCTCCAACCCTGTTCCCACCTCTTCAGCATACTCTATGGTTTTTGGGGATTGTTATTATGTATCTAAAGTTTCCATTCTATTTATTTTGTGTGTGTGTGTGTGTGTGTGTGTGTGTGTGTGTGTGTGTGTGTGTGTAGACAGGTGGAGGTCAGGGGCAGCTTTTGGAGTTAGTTCTTTCCTTCTACCATATGGGTTTAAGGACTTTAAATCACCTTTCAGGCCTGGTGGCAAGGTCCCTTACCCACTGAACCATCTTACTGGCCCAGACCCTGTTATTAAATCTTTCAATCAGGCCTCATGGGGTCGGAGAGGTGGCTCAGTGGTTAAGAGTGCCTGGCCCTCCTACAGAGGATCCAGGTTTAGCTTCCAGCACATGCCTTGGGCAGTTCACAACCACCCGTACAGTTCCCGTTTCATAGGATTTGATGCCCTCTTTTGGCCTCTGCAGACACCTGCATGTACATGACACACATTTTCAAAAATGGTAAAAATAAAAGGAGGGCCTCATGTAGCCTTGTCTTGCCCCACACTTGCTGTGGAGCTGAGAACAGAACTTCTGATTCTCTACCCTGCAAGGGCTAGTATTCTAGGCATGTCTCCGTGCCCCGTTTCTAAGACACTGGGACTTACACCCAGGGCTTCATGATTGCAGAGTGAGCGAGCTGCCAACTGAGTCACGTCTCCAGTTTACTGAGTTTATGTTTGCTTGCTTGTTTGTACCCCGAGGCCCTGTGTAGCCCTGGAACTCAGAATGTAGACCAGGCTAGCCTCAGACTCACAAAGATCCACCTGCCTCTGCCTCTCAAGCCCTGGGACCAATGGTTCGTTCCATCATGCCTTAGCTGCTCACGTTCGTTAAAAAAACAAGACTTAGAGAACGTATGAATGGAAGTTGGGTGAATGGCTCCGGGGTGAAGGCACCCTCTGCCAAACCTAAGTTTGACCCTCAAGACCAATGTGGTAGGAGCAGGGAGACCCAGCTTCTTTTGTTCTTGGACCTCCATTTCCTGTCCCGTGGCACATGCATGTGCACAGACAGACAGACAGACAGACAGACAGATAGACACTTAAAACATGCAAAAGAAATATTAATGACAATCTGATGGGATATACCTCAAAACGAGGACAGCACTTAGTGTCCTAAGGATGGGGTTTTTTTTCCTTTTGCATGTGTATGGTTTATAATTTTGCACAGTAATCATGTTAGTTGTAAAAATTCAAACAAGAACCATCATATAACTTTCTTAAGACCTCTTTTGCTTAATGCCTTTTGCCCTTGTACAGTGGAGGTGTCCCCCGTTTCCGCTTCCCTGCAGCAAGGAGTCCCTCTAATGAGGTTCGCTTCCTCCCTAGGGCCGAGACTTCCCCTTTGATGACTGTGGCAGGGCCTTCACTTGCCTCCCTGTGGAGAATCCACAGGCCCCTGTGGAGGCCTTGGTATGCAACCTGGACTGCCTGTTGGATATCATGACCCACCGGGTAAGGCCAAGTAGTCAACCAGAGTGGGTCTTCCCAGATGAGCCAGTTTGTACATACTGAGCCACCAGGGACGGTCTGTGTGGCCTGGGTGGGGAACCCCAGGAAGAAAGGTCGGTAGTGAGCAAAACTAGAACTTCAAGCAGTTGTTGTGGGGCCAGGTGTGGTGGTGAAGGCTTTTAATCTCAGCACTCAGGAGCCCAGAAAGTTGGAGCTCTGAGTTCCAGCCCAGCCGGGCCTACTAGTTGAGACTGCCTCAAAACAAACAAACAAACAAACAAAACCCCAAAAACAAAAAACCCAAGAAGTTTGGAATGGGGTTGAGTGGGAAGGGGGTTAACATTGAACACTGGCCCTGATGGCAGATGCTTTTCATATTTAAGTGGCTGGAACAAAGGGAAGCGGGGGTGGAGGGTGGGGGGTGGGGGTGGGGAGGTGGTGTGTGCGTAGGTGGTTAGGGGATGGGGGGGGGCGGGAGAGTGAAAGAGTGGAGGAAGGGCCGGGCGGGCCGGGCCACTAGCTAAATTCTGTCTTTTCTCTCTTTCTTGTCCTCTGCAGCTGGGTCCAGGATCCCCACCAGGTGTGTGGGTCTGCAGCACCGACATGCTTCTGTCTGTTCCTCCAAACCCTGGTGAGCATGGGTGGCCTGGGACCGCCTTCCCTCATCAAGTCTGTTTCGGCAGCCCATTTATACAGGAAGAGTGGGCTAGACCATCGATCTGTTGAGCCTCAGTCTGCCCTTCTGCAGACTTGGCGGCTGGTTGTGGTGCTTCATGCCTGTAATTCTAGCACTCGGGAGGGCAAGGCAGGAAGATGCAGCAAGTTAGAGCTTCAGTGAGTTCTAGATCCACTTCCGCCCCCACCACCTCCACGGGAGCGGAGTTAAATAGGAATCACCAGAACTCCCCCGCCCCCTTCGCCTACAGTTTGCTGTGGAAGAACTTTAAGGGAGAAGGGGTTACGATTTTCCCAGAGGAATGTTCGGTTGGCCTTGGAAACTGTATTTTCCTTTTAGAGCTCCCAAACGCTTCAGCTCTGAGCTCATGTCTGGGGCTCCCTACCTTGCCACCCTGATTGTGCCATCCCGTAGGGATCAGTTGGGATGGCTTCCGGGGAACCAGAGTGATCGCCTTTCCTGGGAGCCTGGCCTACGCTCTAAACCACGGGGTCTACCTCACTGACTCGCAGGTATTACTCCTGGTATGGCTAAGCTGCCCTGGGATCCTGGGATTGAGGTGCTTTTCCGGCCCTGTGCTCTGGGACCTGCCTTGCTTGTCATTCCGTGTGGTCTCGAGGCTGCGTCCTTTTATGGCACTGCCCTGATGCTGCTCACTTGCCTGGATGTGCTGTACTTAGGGGCTGAGGCTGTGTCAGTGACTAAAACCTGCCCTCCTCTCCGACTTATACAGATAGAAGTCCCCACAAACACACTGGTACCTGCCAGACTTGCGCCTTCTCCCTTGGAGACCCTTTGTTGACTCTCACAGTGGTGTCTACGTCCTGGTCCTCTCTTGTTCTTTTGGTTCTTTTTTTTTTTTTTTTCGGAGCTGGGGACCGAACCCAGGGCCTTGCGCTTCCTAGGCAAGCGCTCTGCCACTGAGCCAAATCCCCAACCCTCTCTTGTTCTTGACGCTAATTCTGTTTCCCCCTCCCCACAGGGCGTGGTTTTGGACATTTACTACCAGGGCACTAAGGCAGAGATACAACGGTGTGTCAGGCCTGATGGACTGGTACCACTGGTATGGCTCGCTGGGCTTGGGATGAGGGATCCTGGGAAATTTGGGAATAGGGGAGGGACAGTTTCCCTTTCTTTCTGGAGAAGAGCTCCACTCTTTTTTCTTTTTCTTTTTTTCGGAGCTGGGGAGCGAACAAAGGGCTTTGAACTTGCTAGGCAAGCGCTCTACCACTGAGCTAAATCCCCAACCCGGAGCTCCATTCTTTTTAGACCATCCCAGGCCAAGCTAGAACTGGAGAACAAGTTTAGAACCTAAAGAGACGTTCAGGAGAGCAGATGAGGCTAGAGGCTGTGGAACAGGTAGATGTGGAAGTTCAGGGTCTTGCCTCGAGCCAGAAAGCTAGCAGAAGTGAGGGAGAGGCAGCCTGGTGGATGTGGGTAAGAGTGTTGGGAAAGGGTGTGGAGCTGGGCTTGGCAGGAGAAAGTTGATGGGGTTCTATAAGGTGCTTTGGTAGAAGCTGTCCAAACCTGGGATCTGGGGGCTGGGGTGGATAAAAGTCCGTGCCTTTTACGGTACTACACCCGGTCTGGCTCATCTGCTTGCGCCCTTCTCAATCCATGCCTGAGCTTGGCACCAGGGTTCCCCCACGTGAGCCTTGTGGGTCCCTCCAGGTCTCTGGGGTTGTCTTCTTCTCTGTGGAGACTGCTGAGCACCTCCTAGCCACCCACGTGAGCCCACCGCTGGACGCCTGCACCTATATGGGCTTGGACTCTGGAGCCCAGCCTGTGCAGGTGACTAAAGGAAGCAACCCGGGGCCCCTGACTGGGAGTGAAAGGCTAAGTGACCTCGGGCCAGTCCGTTCCCCTTTCTGGGTTAGCCTCTCTGCAGATGGGACTAGCTCAACCGTGGGATTGCGGGGCCCAGCTGCTGCCCTGCCAATAGCCACGCTTCTCACCCTCACCCAGCTGTCTCTGTTTTTCGACATCCTGCTCTGCATGGCTCGGAATATGAGCAGGGAGAACTTCGTGGCTGGGCGGCCCCCGGAGATGGGGCAAGGTGACCCGGATGTAGCACGTTACCTGAAGGGAGCCCGGGCCCAGCTGTGGAGGGAGCTTCGAGATCAGCCCCTCACTATGGGTGGGTATCTCTTATTAGCCCTTGGGTAGAGAGAGAGCTGCCTCCTGCCCTGTGGACTAGCAAGATGGCTCAGCGGTTTAAGAGCATCCACTGCTCTTCCAGAGGTCCCCAGTTTAATTCCCAGGAACCACATGGTGGCTCACAACCATTCGTAATGGGATCCAATGCCCTCATCTGTGTATCTGAAGACTTCGACAGTGTATTTCACATATATAAAATAGATAAATCTTTTTTAAAAAATCCCCCAAAAAACTGTATTTTTGGGTGTCTGCCTTGATGGTATGTTCATGTGGGTGCAGGTCCCCAATAGGCCAGAAGAGGGCGTTGGATCTCTTGGAGCTGGAGTTACAGGTGGTTGTGAGCCGCCTGGTGTGGGTGCTGGGAATTGTTTAGACCTCTGCAAGAGCAACCCGACCATCTCTCGAGCCCCCGGGGTTCATTCTCATGTCTTTACAGTGTATGTCCCTGATGGCGGTTACAGTTACATGACAACTGATGCCACGGAGTTCCTGCACAGACTCACGATGCCTGGAGTAGCTGTGGCCCAGATTGTTCACTCTCAGGTGGAGGTGAGACCTGTCTGCCCCTTAATAGGTGCCTGCTGAGTACTTGAGGTCAGGTGAGATGTGGGCTCCAGAGAGAGAAATACCCTGTGCTTGGAACAGTTTACCTATGAGTTAACTGCTGGGAGTGAAAGGCTGAGTGAAAGGTCCTTCGAAGCTTCTAACTTAGCCATTAACTGGTCTTTTATTGGAGACAGGGTCTCATGCAGCCTGAGGCTACTTGGTGGCTTGTGGCTCAAACTTGATATATTTCCAAGGATGACTTTAAATTTTCTCCACACCCCCACCCCACCCCCATCTCCCAGACAGGGTTTGTGTAGCCCTGGCTGTCTTGGAACTTGTTCTGTAGACCAGGTTGGTCCTGAATTCAGAGATCTGCCTGCCTCTGCCCACTGTTTGGCTGACCTTGAAATTTTTATTTGACTTACTTATTTGTTACATTTTATTTGTGTGTGTGTGTGTGTGTGTGTGTGTGTGCATGTGCACATACTATAGTATGTATAGTACGCATCTGGAAGTCAGAGTTCAACTTAAAAGAGGAATTTTTCTCCATTATTTGAGTTTCAGGGATCCAGCTCAGGTTTTCATACTTGGTAACACATGCCTTTACTGGGCAATCTAGTTTTTAGACTTTGAACTGTCTTATTTTCTTGAGGCAGTGTTTTCTTTGTGTAGTCCTGACTGACCTTGAGGTCACAGAGGTCCTGCTGCCTCTGCCTCCCAGTTTCTGGGATTAAAAGCGTGCACCACCACATGTCGATACCCCGAGAGACACTGAAGGCTCAGAGAAGCCAAACTACTTATTCAAGGTTACAGAGTGACCAGTTAATGGCTAAGTTAGAAGCTGCAAAGGACCTTTCTGAAGGTTCTTTGGGGAGCCACGATGCTGGGGGTCTGGACAGATGGCATTCAGAAGTGACTCTTAGGGTCGGCATGCTGGAGAGATTAGATAGGATGGAAAAAGTTCCTTGGCTTGGGCCAGGACAGGTCTGGAGGGGGACCTGGCTGGTTGAAGATCCTGGAGTATGGTGGGTTTTTATTCTTTCCACCTAGATATTTGTTTCCAAATAAAAATTGAGGTGCCCCCGGCCCCTGGCCTTCAACTTTACTGGTTTTCTTCCCTGGCTTCTCAGGAGCCACAGCTGCTAGAGGCTACGTGCTCCGTGGTCAGCTGCCTGCTGGAGGGTCCCGTGCACCTGGGGCCTCGAAGTGTCCTGCAGCACTGTCACCTGAGGGTGAGCCATGACAGCATGGGCAGAGGGAAGCAGAGGGGTTGCCATTGCTTGGCACTTGTTTGGATGCCCCGTGGACCTGCCCCTCACCTCAAGATTCCTGTCTCCTCCCCTTTAGGGCCCCATTCATATTGGCGCTGGCTGCTTTGTGAGTGGCCTGGATACCGCCCACTCCGAGGCACTGCATGGCCTGGAGCTTCATGACCTCATCCTTCAGGGACACCACATACGGCTGCATGGCTCCCAGAGTCGTGTATTCACTCTTGCTGGCCGTCTGGACAGCTGGGAAGTAGGCATCTACCTCTCATTCCTTTGTCTCCATCTTTAGACATTGGGGAGCCCCCAGTGGTCTGGCTCTATCTGTCCTCTTACAGGGGTCTCTGAGCACTGGCCTGAGGGATAGACTGGGGGCGGGGGTGGCCAGACGTCTTATTAGACCTTAGAGAACTTTATCCCCGTGTTGGAGGCTGGTGGTTGAGGTTTAGAGGGGATTGCTTGCTTTGAGTCTCATGGTCAGTGATGGCTCCCATCAAGTAGAACTCAGGATTCTGCTCTAAATCCTAGGCATTTGGGTGGAAGTGTTCAAGTGGTTTAAAAGAACCTATTCCTGTGTGTGTCTCTCTTTCTTCCAGTCCCCTTTGGAGCATCTGTTCCCCAGTCTCTGGCCTGGTGTCCCCTAGTCCCTTTCAAAGGCCCCTGCATTCCTGACTGCTTCTTCCTCTTCCCCCAGAGACAGGGGGCAGGCATGTATCTCAACATGTCCTGGAATGAGTTCTTCAAGAAGACAGGCATTCGGTAAGTCAGCTGGTTGCTCCAGCAGGCCTCTGTGGGCCTAGGCAGCCAGCGTAGCTGCTTCTTTGTAGCCTCTCCCTGAGCAGCCCTGTCAGTTCTCTTACCACCCTGCTAGGCCCACTACAGTTTGGGATTCTCCCCAGTACCTTTTCCTGAACAGCTCTAAAGCCCTGATACGTCATGTCTACCCTTTGGGATTTTTTATTCAGTATCTTCAGCAAGTTGACAAGGCAGCATGGCTTCCCTCCCCTAGTAACACGCTAGTGCCGCCCATGGTGGGTTGGGAGGAAGTGTGTCCTGTCCCCATGAGTTGACAGACAGGCTTGGAAAGAAGGCAGGAACCTTAGCTTTCTCCCTACTAATGCACCTTTCTGCACCCCAGAGACTGGGACCTGTGGGACCCAGATACACCCCTCTCAGATCGATGCCTTCTCAGTGCCCGCCTTTTCCCTGTGCTCCACCCCACGAGGGCTCTGGGGCCCCAGGATGTGCTGTGGATGCTGCATCCTCATAAGGACAGAGGCGAGGCCCTGCGTGCCTGGAGAGCCTCCTGGCGTCTGTCCTGGGAGCAGCTGCAACCTCGCCTGGACCGGGCTGCCACACTGGACTTCCGTCGGGATCTGTTCTTCCGCCAGGCCTTGCAGAAGGCGAGGCATGTGTTAGAGGCCCGGCAGGACCTCTGCCTACATCCACTGATCCGGGCTGCTGTCGGTGAAGGTTGCTCTGGGCCCCTGCTGGCCACACTTGACAAGGGTGAGTGTGCTGGGTGTTATAGTAAGGAGCAAGACTATGTTGTTTGCCCTGCCTGCCCTCTGTGCCATCAATTGAAAGGACTAAAGACTAGGGGGCCATGCAATTCTAAAATAGAAGAGACACTGGAGTTTGTTTTCTAGCAAGCTTCGTCCTTGTTAGTAAGGCTTTTTTAGTGGGAGTTTTTAGCCCAGTTGTTAAGACTCTGGGTCCTTACAGCATCTATAGGCCTGTGTGTTCTGTACTGAGTGCCAGGATGGGGGCAAAGAGCTCTAGCAGGGACCTGGCATATAGGCAGCTCTCCCATACTGTAGATGGGCCAGTTGGGCTGGTGGCTCAGAGTCTTAGCCTCAGAAAGTGACTCATTAGTGGCCTTGAGAAGAGTGCAATCTTGTCCCAGTTAAAATCACTCACCCACAGCTAGCTGAGACGAAGACTTGAACCCAGGTGGTTTGACCCCCGAACTCTTTTTTTAAAGTATCTATTTAAGTCAGGCAGTGGTGGTGCACTCCTTTAATCCCAGCACTCTGGAGCAGAGGCAGGTGGATCTGAGTTTGAGGCCAGGCTGGTCTACAGAGCAAGTTCTAGGATAGCTAGGGCTACACAGAGAAACCCTGTCTTGAAAAATCACACCAAACCCATTATTTGCGTGTGTGCATATGCGTGTGTGTGTGTATATGTGTATGTGTGTATGTATGTGTGTGTCTGTGTGCGTGTGTGTGTATGTGTGCGTGTGTATGTATGCGTGCGTGCTTGCGTGTGTGTGTGTGTGTCTGCGTGTATATGTGTGTGCGTGTGTGTGTGCGCGTGTGAGGTGTGTATGTATGTGTGTGTCTGTGTGTGCGCGTGTGCGTGCGTGTGTGTATGTGTATGTGTGCGCGTGTGCATGTGTGTGTGCGCGTGTAGTATTAGAGGACAACTTTCCCCATGAGCGGCAGAGATTGAATTCAGGTTGTCATATTTGGCAGCAAGTGAGTTTACCCCGAGCCTCCACACTGACTCAAGCCTGAACTCTGAGCCACTCTAATGCCTCAGGTAGCACTGGGGAATACAATTGGGTTGGATCTAGTAGAATAAAACCTTTGCTAGGCAGAGTAGGGTGCAGTCACAGGCAGGGACACACCTTGACAAAAGCTTGCAGGAATGAGGAGCCTGTCATATTGGGGACTGTTGAGCCTGGGGTAGAATATTAGAGGTCAGAGCCTTCTCTTCTGAAACTTCTAACTCCTGGTCCCTCAGTTGCAGCAGGGGCAGAAGATCCTGGTGTGGCAGCCCGGGCTCTGGCTTGTGTGGCAGATGTACTCGGCTGCATGGCAGAGGGCCAAGGAGGCTTGCGCAGTGGGCCAGCTGCCAACCCTGAGTGGATTCAGCCTTTCTCATACTTGGAACGTGGAGACCTCATGAGGGGTGTGGAGGCACTTGCCCAGGAAAGAGAGAAGTGGCTGACCAGGTGGGTGTTAATCAAATTAGAACCTGTCAAGAAGCCATCTGTGGAAGGATCTCCTGATGGTGGATGCTCAGAGAGAGAGAGACAAGCAGTCTACTCCCATTTTGGGGCTCCGTGAGACTGTCTGTCTTCCCTCCTGTCAGGCCTGCCTTGTTGGTTCGAGCTGCCCGCCATTATGAGGGGGCTGAGCAGATCCTGATCCGACAGGCTGTGATGACAGCCCGGCACTTCGTCTCCACCCAGCCAGTGGAATTGCCAGCACCTGGGCAGTGGGTGGTGACTGAGTGCCCAGCCCGTGTGGATTTCTCTGGTGAGTTCCTTAGGTTAGGTATGGGTAACCTCAGAGTCAGGTTGGCAGGCTCTGTGACCATTTTGTTAAACTGCTATAGGGGGCTGGAGTGACACACCACCCATTGCCTATGAGCTTGGTGGAGCAGTATTGGGCCTGGCTGTTCGGGTGGATGGCCGCCGGCCCATCGGGGCCAAGGCACGCCGCATCCTAGAGCCTGAGCTCTGGCTGGCAGTGGGACCTCGACAGGATGAGATGACCGTGAAGATAGTGTGCCGGAGCCTTGATGACCTGCAGGATTACTGCCAGCCTCATGCCCCAGGTCAGGACAATTAGAACATCATCAAGGAGGGAAGGCAGCCAGAGCCAGCTGGGATAGGGCAGAACTTGGATATTCATCCACAGAGGACTGCATGCAGACTATTGAGGACCTGACCTTAGCCATTAGGTTTGAGGAGCTCTGAAAGACCAGAAAAGGGTGACAGTTACCCTTCTTAGGTACCAACTGTCACAGGACACATTTGCCTTCGTAGAGAGCCTAGATGCCCTTTCATGTTTTGAGGATGTGACCTACACTGTCCATCTTGGGTTGAGAAATTGCAGGGGAGGTGTGTTAAGTGACGCTAAGATGGGCCTAGGAGCATAATTCCTTCCTTTTTGTTCATCCCTCAGGTGCCTTGCTGAAGGCAGCCTTTATCTGTGCGGATATTGTGCATGTCAACTCAGAGGTCCCTCTGCATGAACAGTTGCTACGCTCGTTTAATGGTGGCTTTGAGCTGCACACATGGTCAGAGCTGCCACACGGCTCTGGTCTTGGTAAGCCCTGGTTCCCTGTTGTTACCTTCCCCTCCTCAAGTCTTCAGCCTTGCTTGTGGTCCTGGTCCCTGGCCTCTGTGCTGCACAGAGTGGGGTGGGACTGGTAGGATTGGACAGAAGTGTCTCATGACTGGTGCCTTCCTGTGTTCTGCAGGCACTAGCAGCATCTTGGCAGGGGCTGCCCTGGCTGCTTTGCAGCGGGCTGCAGGCCGGACAGTGGGCACAGAGGCTCTCATCCATGCAGTGTTGCACCTGGAGCAGGTGCTCACCACAGGTACACAGTGGTCCAGGGTGGTGGTGAACTCTGACAGTTTTCCTAGACCCTGTAGGTGGGGCTCCCCTAGATTTACCAGTAGCCACGTAACTGTAAAATGGTTGTAGTTCCCTTACCACTTTGATTTCTGATGCTTTTCAACTTGGAAATATTTTACCTCAAAGGAGCTAAAGTCCTACTTGAGGCCTGGACTTGGCTGGAAGCTATTGCTCCTTTTGATTTGTGTGTGAGCGTTTGCCTGGATGTACGTTAGTGCACCTTGTCTCGGGTCTGTGGAGGGCAGAAGAGGGTGCTGGATTCTCTGGAGCTGGTGCCAACAGGAGGAAATGAGCCACCTATGGGTGATGGGAACTGAACCGGGTATTGTAAAAGTAAATGCTCTTAACTGCTGAGCCATCTCTCCAGCCCCAGCCGCGCCTTTCTTTTATTAGGTACCTGTGGTCCAGATGGTAGTCTTCATGACTACCCATTCCAGGCTGCCCTTCAGAAACTAGGGGGCAGATCTGGCTTTGGAGGGGAGGATGGACCTGTCTTTCTGAAAAGTGTCACTTTCTAGGCTATAAAGATTCTTGCCCCTCTGCTCTCTGTATTGCAGAACAATGAGGGCCCAGCAAGAACTATACTCTGAGGTGTTCTGGGCACCAGACCTCTTTCTGGCCGTTATGGTACCTGGAAGCTGAGTATTATGTAAAGCAGCCACACGTTTGTCTGGTTCTAGGTCCTAGACTGTTCTGTTCACCCATGGGTCTCATCTCTGGTATAATTTGAAGGAAACTGCCTCAAAAATGTATGAATACCTGACCACAGGGCCTTCTCCAGTTCCTCTGAAGCCCTTTGTACTGACCCAAATCCCACAATTGGCAGGACAGTAGCAAAAGTTAGATATCAGAGCTTTCAATCTCCTTTTGAGATGTGCCATTTGAGTTCTTCATTTGGTCAGTATACGGTTATTGATAATTTACTCTATTGGGGCCTAGGGACAAAATGAGCAAAATCATGTCCTTAGTTTCAAAAGTCATGGGATATAAGGGACACAGGCATTATTAGTAGCCACTGGGGTGAATGTAGCATTAGCAGCTGCACTGCATGCTCTGAAGAAGGGTGTAGTCAAGTGCTTGGTATTTTTCCACTCTGTCTCTCCATCCTCCTGTACTTTAGATCCTTAAATACTGAGAGATTGAAGGTTAGAGAGATAGCTTGGTGGGTAAAGTGCTTGCTGTGCAAACATGAGGACCTGACCTTAGATGCCCAGCACCAGTACAGAAGTCTAGGTGTGAAACCATGCACTTGTAAGTCCTGTACTAGGAGGTGGGCACTATGAGTTCCCAGGGTTCACTGGCCAGCCAGTGAGCTAATTGGTGAGGTCCAGGTGGTAGAGGGTCTAGAGAGTTCCTAGCTCACAGCCACCTCTAAATCCTGCTTCAAGGAATCTGGCACCCCTCTGGGCACTGCATTCATGTGCACATACCCACAAACACAGCAATTTTTTTTTCAAGACCTGGTCTTAGTATGTAGTACTGGCTGTCCTGGAACTCGCTCTGTGGAACAGGCTGGTTTTGAAATCACAGCGATGTCTGTTTCTGCCTACAAAGTGCTGGGATTAAAGGTGTCTGCCACCACTACCTGGCTTTTTTTTTAAGTATCTTATTTTATATATACACGGGTATTTTGTGCCTACATGCAGAGGTCAGAAGAGGGTGTTGGAATCCCCCTGGGACTTGAGTTATTAATACCAAATGGGCACTGGGAATTGAACCTGGTTCCTCTGGAAAAGCAGCCAGTGTTTTCTCCAGCCCTCTTCTTTCTTAAAAAGACGTCTTATTTTTAGGTATGTGTACATGTGAGTGCCTAGAGGCCAGAAGGTATTTAATCCCCTTTGCTGAGTTACAGGTAGTTGTGATCTGCCAGATGTAGGTGCTGGAATCCACATGCTGGTCTTTTGCAGGAGCAGTAAGCACTTTTACGTGCTCAGCCACCTTTGTGCTTCTATGAACTTATTTTTCAAGGACTCTTAGAAGACGTATTGTCAGGGTACTGGCAGATTATATGGAAGTCTATCTTCTGATGTGACTTGTTCCAATTCTAATTACACATTAGATGTGCAACACATCTTTCCCTTTCTGGGACTGGCCAACTCTCATGGTTTGCTAGTTGTAGCTAGAGTTGGGGCAAGCTGTACTCCCACTCTGGCTAGAGATTCGGGACCATGGAACAAGGCTGGGTGAGGTTGGGCCACTTAGGCTCCAACAGTGACAGGACTTTGGGCTCACAGGAGGTGGCTGGCAGGACCAAGTGAGTGGCCTAATGCCTGGCATCAAGGTGGGGCGCTCTCGGGCACAGCTGCCCCTAAAGGTGGAGGTGGAGGAAATCACTGTGCCTGAGAACTTTGTCCAGAGGATCAATGACCATCTGCTCCTGGTTTATACTGGCAAGACCCGGCTGGCACGGAATCTGCTGCAGGTGAGCTCAGCCCCTAGAGAAGGAAGGCAGTTTCTTGGCTGGGCTTGGCTGGAGCCAGTTCTCATGGCACTGTCCATGGCCCACTTGCCCTGCAGGACGTGCTAAGGAACTGGTATGCTCGGTTGCCTGTTGTGGTACAGAATGCCCGCAGACTGGTTCGACAGACTGAGAAGTGTGCTGAAGCTTTCCGCCAAGGTGAGCTGTTCATCCACTCTGAGGTAAATCCTGTCTCAGGGCCCAACACAACTCCACATACTAGGCCCTTGGGATCTTGTTTCCTCCTTGTGGGAGCCCCATCTCAGTATCAAAACTTTTCTCATGGGAATGGCCCTCTGATACCATTCACCAAGAAATGGGAAAGAGGCTCTGCCCTGAGTTGCAGGGAGGTGGGGGCTGCCCAGGCCCCAAGGATGAAGTGGTAGGATGCTGACTGGACACTATGCTAGTTGCTTTGTGCGTATCAGTCCACATCCCTGTGTGGTTGGTGAAGACATGTCTTGACACTCCCTTCCCTCTGCAAAAGTTACCACCTGAGTATCCTGGCCCAGGCAAATCATTCCTTCCCCCAACCCAGGAAACTTGGCTCTGCTGGGACAGTACCTGACCTCATACTGGGAGCAGAAGAAGCTTATGGCCCCAGGCTGTGAGCCGCTGGCTGTGCATCGGATGATGGATGTCCTGGCCCCTTATGCCTTCGGCCAAAGTCTGGCAGGGGCAGGCGGTGGGGGCTTTCTCTATCTGTTGACCAAGGAACCCCGGCAGAAAGAGGTCCTAGAAGCTGTGCTGGCCAAGGTGGAGGTATGTGCCGCTGTAAGGGCTGGCAGTTGGCTGGAATGAAATACCCAACTATGGCCTACCAACTCATGGGCCTCCCGGCCCTGTGCCAGCCCAGCCTCCAAAAGGCCCGGGAGTTGTCTAAAGCCCTCTCAAAACCTTCTGTCCCATCCAGGGCCTCGGCAACTACAGCGTCCACCTGGTGCAAGTGGACACTCAGGGCCTGAGCCTGCAGCTGCTAGGACATGACGCCCATCTTTGCGGGGCTGGGCCCTCTGAAGTGGGCAACACCTAGAGCTACAGCTGTATTTCCCTTGAGCGGAGCTCGGTTTGCTATTCCTCATCTACCTCTTCAAGTCTGCCGATAAGGAAGCAAGCAGGACTTGGGCAGAAGAGGCAGTGTTTGCAAACAGTACTGTACTTCATGGTGGGCAGTGGCTAAGACTTGGCCCCTGTTTCATCTGGATTAAGGGAGGTCTTGGTCACAGTGTCCCATGTGGACTTTACAAATTCCATGGCTCAGTATAGGCCTCCTAGGGCCCCGGAAGGGATGACAATCAGACCAGCTCTGAAGGTACACCTTCAGGCATTCCCATACCAAGTGTGAGCCTTGGCCTTCTACGGTAGGGGCAGGAAGAGTGGAGCTGTTTTCAGGTCTGTGGCAGTGAACCATTTCCTGCCACAGTCCACGGCAAGTTTTGATAACCTAAGCCTTTCCAACAACACTACAGTGTCAAAGGAACCTGATGGTAATAGGTTCTCAGTACCGGCATTCTTGGAATAAATTTTAATTTTCAAGGTTGTCTTCAGAAAACTTTTGTTTTTGCTGGGAGAAATTCCTACTTCTGGCACTGTAGGAAGCTACCACATCTGGACTGATCCAGTTCCTGGCGCTGACAGCCCAAGAGAGTTCTGATGTCCAGGACTGGATGAGGGTTCCCGCTGTTATGTGACTAGATGAGGGAGGACTTGACTTCAGGTTTTAGGGCCATTGCTGGAATGGTCTCGGCTAAGCAGCCAGCCCTTCCTGGACCCAACACAATGGCATGTCTCCAGGTAGTGTCTTTATTCTGATGTTTATTTGTGAACATCATAGCCTTGCCTTTAGGTCACCAGGAGCCTCCAAGCTCTCTATGCTGTCAGCATGTGTGCTGTAGTGTGCGGGTGAGAGTGACTGCTCATGGGATAGATGGCTGGGTTGTGTGCTCCCTGCTAGTCCCCACCTCTCTGTAGGGAAAGCTATCGTAAAGTAGCCCTCTCTGCCTCCAGCCTTCACTGCTCCTGGGAAGAACTTTGCAGTGAGTGAGTGTACTCCTTGCTTCCTGGTTTCCGTGCAGTGGTGCAGTCTGGGCCTTCGGCTTACCCAAGCCAGCAGCTCTGCATAGTTCTACTTAGAAAACAGGCCCTGAGACTGGTGGGCCACATGGCTGCTACAGGCGCAGCCTCTTGATGTCCTCATTGCGGAAGTCTATGCGCAGAGCCAGTACCTGTCGCACTTCAGCAGGGGTGAGGCGCCATGTCAAAGGGCCAGAGTTAGCACCCCAGTAATCTAGTATCTCGGTCACCTGTGGGGGAAGAATAAACTAGTCAGCAGAGGTGAGTCTATTCTGAGAGAAGCTCTTGGGCTTTACTAAGACATGTAGGGGAGTAGGGGTGCCTTAAAGAACTGTGCTGCTATCAAGTGAGGGAGCAGGGGCTTCTAAACTTGGCTATGGACTCTTTCCAGTCACTTTTCTAGGGTGGGCTGAGGGAGTCACATACCCGCTCTAGATTAAGGATTGTAGCCATCTGGGAGAGCCGGGCGAACTTGTCTCGGATGGTCCAGGTGGTCACAGTGGTAAGGTAAGCAATGAGTGACCGGAGTTCCTTGTCAAACTGCAGACCACCTAGCTACAGGAGAGTGAACACGAACTTTGTCTCTGAGGCCCCACCCCATGATGAAGCAGAACTAGAATTCAGCGGCCCTCAGAACTGGGAGGCAAAGGCTGAGGAGATGGTTCAGCAGGAAGAAGTACTCGCCACCAACCCCGATGGTCTGGGCTTGATTCCCAGAACCCACATGGAGAACCAAAACAGGTTGTCCACATGCACCGTGGCATGTGCTTCCCTCCAAATAAATAAATGTTAACAACAACAACAGAAGAGGGAGCCAGACAGAACAGGGTCTGGATAAGCAGAGTGTGCTGGTAGCACAAAGGCTATGACTTACTAGGAGGAAGCTGCAGGCCCATGTTCCTTTGAACTTACCCTGTTGAAGGTGGATTTCAGAACCACTTTTTCCAGTTCAACAGCAACAAGGCTGGTCATGAGGCCAGTTAGGCTGTCATAGATGACCGGGGACAGGCTGGCCTGCACAAAAGCTTCTATCAGCCGGAGTCCTGTCAGGCTCCTCTGCCTTTAACACGGAGGGTCTTCCAGTGAGACAGTTCGTGAAGAGGCAGTGTCTCCACGGGCCGCCACTCAGTATGGCCTTTGGCTCTACAGCAAGAGTGGCAGGCCACAGGATGCTGGTGAGGGCAGAATGGGCAATCCCACAAACACTCACCTTGAACTCTGCCATCTGCTGTTCTAGGCTGAGGATGAACTGCTGTACCCAGGGGTCATTGGCCTCATAGTCGTTGAATTCTTCCTATTGTGAGAAGAAAGTGGGTTGCCAAGGACCTCTTTCTGAGTTCCTTAGTTCCTCTGCCCAGTTAAGTAAAATCAGCCTGTGTGGGCATGGCGTAACCTCAGAGCCAAGACTGCCCTAAGTTTGATGTCAGCATTGGTTACACAGGGAGATGAGACCCTTGCTTGAAAAAAGTAAAATAAATAAAAATATCCCCCTTTCAGCCAGGCGGTGGCGGTGCACACCTTTTATCCCAGCACTCAGAAGGGAGAGGCAGGTGGATCTCGGTGAGTTTGAGGTCAGCTTGGTCTACAGAGCAAATTAAATTCCAGAATACCCAGGGCTACACAGAAACCCTGTCTCAAAAAAATAAAATAAAATAAAAAAATAAAAATCAGTCAATCAACTCCCATTCAAAACCAAAACCCAAGCAAACCAAACTCAGAAAACCAGCCTCACGCCCAGGCTGGACCTGTTCTTACATCAAGCTAACAGTGTGGCTGCAGCAGTGCTTCAGATACTGGGGCAAGGCTGGGCTGGGAAGATAAAGCCCTTATAGGGTTGGGTGTAGTGGCAGAGCACTTGGGGGACAGACACAGGCAGAACTCAAGAGAACTCAGAGTTCAAGGCTAACCAGGGCTACACAGACTCTATCTCAAAAAACAAAAACCAAAAAACCAAAAACAAAACAGAAGGTCTATGATAGGTGGGGCAAAATGCCTCAGTATTAGATGAGTAATATTAGAAGGTCCCTTCACATGTCTCTTGAGCCATGCGCAAGCTACTTCCTGGGAGGAGCCTAGTCTTGGATGGGTGGAGGTGGGCTGGGAGTAGTCTTGGATGGGGTGGAGGTGGGCTGGGAGTAGTCTTGGATGGGTGGAGGTGGGCTGGGAGTAGTCTGGGTGGAGGTGGGCTGGGAGTAGTCTTGGATGGGTGGAGGTGGGCTGGGAGTAGTCTGGGTGGAGGTGGGCTGGGAGTAGTCTTGGATGGGTGGAGGTGGGCTGGGAGTAGTCTTGGATGGGTGGAGGTGGGCTGGGAGTAGTCTTGGATGGGGTGGAGGTGGGCTGGGAGTAGTCTTGGATGGGTGGAAGTGGGTTGGCAGCACTAAGGTCTAGTCTGCTCAGATGATTCACTGTCTTTGATGACTGCTATGGTCAGGCTGACCTCCTCGATGCTGTGTGAGACTGAGAGAAAAGTGTTGATCCAAGGTTGCACCTGCGGCTTGACTGCTGAACTGTTGAGCTCCGCCAACCCTTCCTGCAGCAGGACAGACAGAGACACATCAGCTCATACACCACCTCTTACCTTATCGTGCACCCCTCTCTTTAGCAGCTGAGAGTCCCAGCAGTAACTTCAAGAATTGTAATGGAGGTCAGGATATAAAAGCCAGGAATGTGCCCCTTTCCAGATCTGTGCAGATTTGGGTCCAGAGATAAGGTACTAGGATTGTCTTTGTAAATCTCAAAAGGTGATTTCAGTGCCTGTGGCTACGGTCAAGTATCATGAAACCATGTGGTTCTACTCCTCTGAACATTTTCTGAGAGCTCTTGTCATCTTCGGGCCAAGCAGAGATTCTAAAGGAACAGATGCTAGCTTGTTCATGTGATATGTGCTAAGACAAGAACAGTAGGCCCTTTAGCTGCAAGGGATGTGCATGCTTTAGTTGCAGGTGGCTGGCATGCTTTGCCCTTGCCCCATCTTCTCCTCGTTTTCTGCACACAGTGAGGTCCATGGTAAGTCAGCTAACAGGCTTCTCAGGGCATCAGGGCAGCAGCTGGAACTTAGGCTTACCTGCAAGAGGTCTCGAAATTTGTTGGACACAGCAGCTAAGTCAGAAAGGCAGCTGTCAAACTTGGCCTGGGCCTGTTCCCCTCCAATGCCCTGACTGAAGAGCTTGGTGCAGTCACTCTGGGGGAAAACACAGCTTTAGAAACTGACTGTTCATGTCATCGTGTGAGTAGTGACAGAGAGGGTCAATGTGCAAAGTAGCCATTTGTCGCAACAGAGACTTTTTTTTGGTTCTTTTTTTCAGAGCTGGGGACTGAACCCAGGGCCTTGCGCTTCCTAGGTAAGCACTCTACCACTGAGCTAAATCCCCAACCCCGTCAGTTCCCCTTTCTATGAGGACAGATACATACTGCGGTTACAATTTTGAAATGTTGGTTTCTTTAGAAACACAGAACTGTAACAGTTTTCACTTTAACCAGGCGTGGGGTATGTGGCTGCCTCTGACTGTCTGCAGCAGCTCAGCATGATGGCCTCCTGCTCTAGCAGGGGTGGATAGTTTCTGCGACTGGATGACATTTGAAATTCTGGGAATTTTTCCAAGGTTTGTAGATGCTAGAGCCCTATAGGTGTGGGGTGGAGGTGGTTCAGGGAGGGGTTGATTGTAGTTTATTAGTAGTGTGCTTCAAGAAGAAACGAGAAAGAAATTAGATTCAGAGATCTCTCTCCCTTCTATCCTTCTTTCTTTCCTATCTCAAGGAAAGGTAGGTTAGACAGCCAGAGCTACACAGAGAAACCGTCCCTGTAAAAAGCTCGGTAAATAAAGTTATTGCCCTCCTTTAAAACACATGCACACTAGTGTGCGCTCACACACACTCAGGCCCAACTCTAAGGTTACAACAGTATATATAGGCAGCCCTTTCCTTCTGCTTTAAAGTATCCTCCTGTTAGTGTCCACCTAGGTGGCAGGACCCTAGCTTTCCTCCTTTCTGAGTCAGAGAGTGGGATGTAACTAGGACCTCACTTTAATACTTCACAACGCTTGCTCTATGCTGACTGGTCCTGCTATTGGAGACTGTTAGCACATACTTCTCCTGTATCAAGTGGACATTCATTTCATGACAGTGTCATGGTAGAGGTCATTACCTCTCTTTTACAACTGAGGCTAAGGAAACTTTAAACAGAACTTGCCTACAGCCTCCTAAGTGGTTAGATGTCTAGTGGAGATTTGAACATACTAATATCTAACTTCAAGGCCCAAGAAATTTCTACTATGCTCTGCAGCCCTCTTAAAAAAATGACAGCAGGGAGCTGGAGAGATGGCTCAGTGGTTAAGAGCACTGACTGCTTGTTCTTCCAGAGGTCTGAGTTCAATTCCCAGAAAACACATGGTGGCTCACAACCATCTCTACAGGGATCTGTTCCCTTCTTCTGGCATGGTGGTCTACACCATGTGTATGAGATAGAGTACTTATACATAAAATAAAGTAATAAAAAACCCTGAAAGACAATTTCCCTTGTACCTCCAGAGTCTTCTTCAGAGTTGAGATGTTCTCACTGCAGACTTCCACATTATTCAGAGTCACCTGCAAGATGGTGGAAAAGGAATGTTACTTCCTGCTCACTGGGCTTGCTGACCACTCAAACGCTACTCGAATGTCTGACAGTTATGGTTCATGAGGCTCAGAGAAGTACAAGCGTGAGTTTCAGCCTGAGGAAAGCCCACAGCACTGTTATTGGGCAGGATGCTCAGATCTTGGCTCAGAATGGGAAGCCAGGCTCATGCTTTCTCCTGTTCCCAATACCAAAGCAGAAAACCATGTTGACTGCAGAGGTATCACACCCCAGGCTCCACATTACTTATAGACCAGGAACAATGCAGGCGAACAGGAACGTGGTAAGTCCTGGACATTAAGGTAGCAGGCCTCGGTAAGGACTGCAAACATACTGAACACTTGTGATGAGCAAGGCATTCTTCTGGATAGTGAGGGGGAACCAACCAACACTGCAGCAGAGCAGGCAACGCACACGCCCTGAGAGCAGGCACTACGCTTTAGTGCTAGCACGTGTGCTGAGCAGGAGCAAAACCCTGGACTGAGTTCCTAGCACCCAGCCCTGGCCCAGCCTCCGGCCTCTGATACTTATCATACAAAGTCAGGTAGTGATAACACTACGATAAAAAATAAAACAGGGATGGAAACAAATTCACAGTGGAAAGCTCACAACACTAGAGTAGGAATGAGCCCCTAGTGTGGACTAAGGGCTCCTTTTTTCATGACTCACATGTCTCTGAGACTGGTCATCAAAGCAGGAAGTGGACTGGAGAGACACCTCAGAGCTTACTACGTGATCAAGAGGACTAGAGTCTGTATGCCAGCACCAACAACGCCATAACTACAGCTCCAAGAGCTCCACATTGCTCTTCTGCACTCTAATGAAAGGCACACGTACCCTGCTGTACCATGTGCATTTAATCACACACACAAGCACACAATACACACGCATGCACGCACACACACACATGCACACCTCTTGGGGAAACAAAAAGCAGTAAAGGGATGTGTCTGAGTAGGTAGAGTGTTTACAGAGCATACGTATACCCCTGGGTTTTATTCCCAGCACTGCATAAATCAGATATGGAAGAGCTCACATAATTCTAGTACTCAGGAAGCAGAGGCATGAAAATCAGAAATTCAAAGTTGTCCTTGGTTATATAGTGAATTGAGGCCGACCTGGACCACATGAAATCATCTTTGATAACGGACAACTATCAACTATGACCATCTGAAGGATGCATCTTTGGTTTGAGGTACTCAGGAAGGCTCCCCGGTGAAGATGATGGTTGAACTGAATTTACAAAGCTAGAATGCTCACCTTCCACTCTCTGTAACTGATGGGACCACCTCACCACTTTATCAGCCTCTCCTTAGCTCCCTGTCATATTCCTTTTCTTCCCACCTGTGGTGCTCAGGATCAAATGCAGGCCATGCCACTAAGGTACATCCCAGGCTTCCCTTGCCCTCCTTAAGGCAGTTTCATATCATCAGTCCTGTTGACCTCAAACTCCCTTTATAGCCAAGGACCACTCACTGCCTCTACCTCCCAAGTACTAGAGGAATGCCTGACAAGAATTTTTTTTTAATTGTGCGTGTAAGCATGTATATGTCTGGTAGAGAGGCCGAGAGTCCAGGCATCAGAACCACTGGAACTGTAGTTATAGATGGTTGTAAGCCACCATCCATCCATGCTGGTGCTGGGAAGGGAACTTTCTTCCACAAGAACAGCATAATGTGCAGCCAGGAGAGATGGCCCAGCAGTTAAAAGAGTATTTGTCATTCTTGCAGAGGACCTATGTTTCTTTCTTAGCACTTACATGGTACCTTACAACTATCCATAATTCCAGTTATAGGGGACCTGACATCATCTTTTGATCTCAGTAGAAACCAGGCATGCCCATGTGCACATGTATGCATACAGGCAAAACTCATATATGTGGGGTCAGGAGAGATGGCCCAGCAGATAAAAGAATATTCATTATTCTTGTAATGGACCTAGGTTTAGTTCTTGGCACTCACAGGGTACCTTACATATACACAAAATAAATAAATCTTTAAAAAGTTAAAAACAAGATATCTTAATTAATAAACCACTTTTCCAGCACCATCATGGCAATTTTTTAAAAAGATTTATTTATTTAATGTATATGAAGATACTGTAGCTGTCTTCAGACACATCAGAAGAGGGCATTTGATTCCCACTATAGATGGTTGTGAGCCACCATGTGGTTGCTGGGGATTGAACTCAGGACCTCTGGAAGAGCAGTCAGCACTCTTAACCGCTGAGCTATCTCTCCAGCCCCATCATGGCAATTTTAAGAGGGTCTCCTATAGCCTATACTGGCCTCAAACTTGCAATGAAGCTGAAGCTGGCCTTGAACTCTGGACTCTGTCTCTACCTCCTGAAGTTACAGATGTGTGCCACCATGTCCAGTTTCTGGCAGTATGTTTTAGGGCAGTGATGCTATATAAGCCAGGCTATGGCCTGGGATATTGGTAATAGAGACTGTGGGTGGCAGGATTAACATATCTGGGAGAGTCTCACTGCCTCAACCTGGTTAGTAGGTGGCATGGCCCAGGAAGATGGCAGGCAGGAGTCACAACTAAGAACTTAGGGATTTTAGGGTAAATGGAGAGTCCCAGATCCACAAGGATTGAAGTACTTTTCTAGTTGACATATGCAGTCAGTACTGAGAAACCACACTGCTGACTGTGCCACTTAGACCACGCTGAATGGGGTTGCGTAAGGGAACTAAAGCCATAACACAAGCCTGCTAACATTGAATGTTTCCAGAAAAACAACTATACTGTTACAACATAAGTGATTCCCAGGCACTTTAGGGCACCAAGAAATAATTGTCATGAGAGGAAAAAGGGTTGGGTATTGATTTTTAGAGTTTCCTTTGGACTGACAATCTTTGTAAACATGGATTCGCTGGGTTTAGCTCCTGCTTATAGAAAATGGGATTATAGAGTTGGGGGATTCCTTTTGACAGCTAAATGAATCAAAGTGTCATACAAGTAGGCTCTGTGGGCTGGGGGCATGGCTCAGGCAGTAAAGGTCAGGCTCACAACTAAAATGCCAAAGAAGAATTTGTAGTGGGGGGGATGACATTCTAAGTGTTTGGAACCAGAAAAACTAGAAATCTGTCACCAAGCACTCAGTACCACCTTTGTTTTGGCTTTTTCATGTGGGTCTCCTTTTTTTTTTTTGGTTCTTTTTTTCGGAGCTGGGGACCGAACCCAGGGCCTTGGGCTTACTAGGCAAGCGCTCTACCACTGAGCTAAATCCTCAACCCCCCTCATGTGGGTCTCCTAACAATGAAATTGTCAGCCTATCGATGGTGGTGCAGTCCCAGCACTTGGGAGGCATAGGTAGGTGGATCTCTAAGGCCAGCCTGGTCTACAGAGTAAGTTCCAGGACAGCTAGGGCTCCATAAAGAAAGCCTGTCTTGAAAAGAATCCAACAAAACAAAGCCAAACAATGAAACTGTGTAACTGGAAGATTCCCAGGGAACGATGAATGAGAGCCAAGGCACTCAGTGGCCAGCCTTGGGGATGGGAGAAGTCATGTGGTAGAAAAGAACTACAAAAGGCAGATGGATTAGGTTAAGAGGTTCGAAACAAAAGACCAACTAGGCTTATGGCCTGTGCCAGTAACCCAGCCGCTCAGAGGCTGAGGAAGGCAGGTGTACTTGCAAGACATGCCTGGGTTATGGAGCAACCAGGCAAGCCTAAGTAAGTTGGTGAGACTTTGGCTCAGATCAAGCATCGGGAGACATATTTTAGGAGCAGTGTGCTTGCCTGGCACATGTGAAGCCTTCTGTTCAATTTCTAGCACTGAAAAAACAAAAATGGGCTGGAGAGATGGCTCAGAGGTTAAGAGCACTGACTGCTCTTCCAGAGGTCCTGAGTTCAATTCCCAGCAACCACATGATGGCTCACAACCATCAGTTATAGGATCTGATGCTCTCTTCTGGTGTACCTGAAAATAGCTACAGTGTACTCATACACATAAAATAAATAAATGATTCTTAAAAAAAAACCAACCCAAACAAACAAACAAAAAAAAAATCAAGCAAGGGGTTGGGGATTTAGCTCAGAGGTAGAGCGCTTGCCTAGCAAGCACAAGGCCCTGGGTTCGGTCCCCAGCTCCGAGAAAAAAAAAAAAAAAAATCAAGCAAACAAAAACCAAGTAAAACAAACAGATGCCTAGTCAAAGACATGGAGCGCTAATGTGATAGGTCCCAAGAGGCCTGAGTGTTTCTGAGTCCAGCATGGCAGAATGAATGAATGAATGAATGAATGAATGATGATGATGATGATAAATAATAATAATAAGTTCTGTGAAAAAAAGGAAATAGTGTGCAAGCAAAGCTAAAAGTGTAAGTTCGTCAGAGTGTGACAACGTTTGTTGGGCCTTTTTCGCAAAGTTTTTAAAAGGAAATACATTTGATAAGTAAATATCTTTTGGAGCTTCTCTTTTTAGTTAAAGTTATTACTTCTTTGTGTGTGTACTATGTGTGTGGATGGATGTGCCTTATTGAGGCAGGGTCTGGCTCTGTAGCCCTGGCTGTCCTGGAACTCTCTATGTAGACCAGGCCCTGAGCTTCCGGTGCTGATAGTAAAAACGGGCACCCCTATTTCTAGCCTTCCCTCCTCCCCACTTTTAAAAAGACAAGGTCTGATGTATACAGGGCTGACTTTGAACTTCCTAAATAGCCAGGATTGTCTTTCAACTCATTTTCCTGTCTCTGCCTCCCAAATGCTGGGTTACAGGTGTATACTACCAAGTTTGGGTTGCTCCTCTTTTTGGACAGCACCCGTGATATCATACAGCTAGCTTGGACAGATGGAACTCATACCAACAGCAGTGTTTTCTTCTTGTTTTTTGAGACAAAGTAACCTTGGTTGGCCTGGAACTTCTAGAGATCTGTTTGCCTCTGCTTCCTGAGTGTTGGGATTAAAGGTGTCAATCACTATACCTGTCTCAAGGGAAATTTTTTCTTTTTTTTTCCCCCGGAGCTGGGGACCGAACCCAGGACCTTGCGCTTCCTAGGCAAGCGCTCTACCACTGAGCTAAATCCCCAACCCTGGGAAATTTTTTCAATGTCAACAAGAGGACAGGGAGCTAAAATAACCATGTTAGATGTGTCTGGTGACTAGTTAGTGTGATTTCCTTGTAATGGTTAAGGTTTCAGTAAAGTTAGAGCCAATGTCTCTGAGATCAAGAACCTAAATCTGAGAGTAGCTGAGCACCCTGAACTTCATGGACACACTTTTGTATTCGATCTATCGGCAGATTATTGACTGAGAGCTCAGCTTCAGTGTCCTTCACTTTAGGCCTCAGGCACTAAGCTCAAGTCTAGTGGATGTGAAGGAGAGAATACAAGTGACCAGGATAGCATTGTTCCTATTCACGTCAGTGAGCATGGGCAGAGAGACTGGATCGTAGCGTCAGCGTCTTTTCTGTGTCCTTTAGTGTCACAAACTCTCTGCCCCGTACGAACGCTTTCATCTTTTCAGGCCCCTCTTTCCTCTTACCACACAGTGGGGAGGCTCACTGGTTCATTACTCTCTTCTTTGACTCTGTGAGGCTAAATGTCCCCTACCCTCCTTGAGACAGTCTGGATAGGAGCCCAGGACAACCCTGAATTCATGATCCACCTTTCTCAGCTTCCCAAATGCTGAGATTACAGGCATGTTCCAAAGAGGAAGTTACTAGAAAAGCAGTTTTGTGAGGCAAAGGGCTCTCGATTGTCGGCCTTCCCTCAGAAAAGCCTGGCACCGCTGTTAGAGTTGGTTTGTGGGACGCATACACCATGGAGCCCCTTAATTGCTTGTAAAAGGAGCTTTGGAAAGAACACTGAGAAGTAAGGCACCTAGGTTTTCAGAAAAAAGAAG